>NC_141157.1:22500-1237500 GCF_053477565.2 Lygodium microphyllum | reverse complement strand
TTGGAAGACAAATCCTCAACTCAATGTGCAGTTTAGACTCAACAACAATGACATTGAAGTTCAAAAAAGGCATAGAGCAACATGAACTAACACTAACCCTCTTCTTATCCAAGCTAATATGCAAGTAATTCTCAAGGACTTTGGATGGACCGATAGAGATTGTCTCCTCCCCCACCTAGCCTCAAAGCAACCAATGAAGAACTCATCGAGAAACTCAAAAATGATGGCACATCTATTGGTTTGGCCTCCAATGGTATTATGTTTCGAGAAAATTTGGTCGGTATCTCTCCCCTCAAAAGTATATTGCCTTATGTGGTTTATCTCGCATAAAGCTATGTGGACCAATGCAAAGGTAGCAAAAACAAGGAGAGGCAATGGGATATGCATTAGATGTCCTAAGCACATAAAGACAATCCCTCATCTATTAATTTCTTGCCCTACCAACCAAGTGATCCTTTTTCCCTTCTCATGGAAAGAATTTTTCTAGGAGAAAAAAATATATCCCCATTTATTCTCTAGACCATAATTAGAAGTATCTCTCTACGGATAGTATTGAATATTAGGAATGTTATCATTTTCCATGAAAAACCTATCAATGAGTTTTGGGACTAAGAAATGACTTTCTTATGCAAGTTTTCGAATAAAGAGAGGTGATTATTAAGGAGGAAGCCAAGCAAACCTTGCAAGCAATGAAGGTCTTCTTTTCCAAGAAATAACAAATGGATTTCTTTCTGGAAAAGGAGCTCGAAGTTGTTCCAATATTAGTATCTCTCAAGGACATCTACCTAAACAATGCTTAAATGGTCAAAACAAGTGAAAGCCTCTTTTTTTGGGCCCAAGCCTAGCATATAAGGCACCCTAGTGTAACCTTAACAAACTCTAGATAAAATGGAATACACAAGCCAAAGCCATCTCTTTTTAGGCCGAGGCCTGATTGTAAACCACCCCAGCCAAAAGCCTCTAAAATCTTCTAATAAGCTCGTAACTTCCTTCCTAATCTCAAATATGTAATGCTTTTGTGCACACTCTCTTTTTCACACTTTTGATACAACTTATGCATATTCTCCCACCTAAAAAAACATGGTAGTTCTAATAAGGATAACCGTTATTATTAATGAGGTGCTATATACCAATTCATAAGTGGAAGTACTTGAGAAATCCTTCCAAGATGAGCTTATTAAAACTATATTTGTAGCATAAAACAACAACAAGAATTGGACTAGTAGATAGTCACTTGGCAGTTAAGCACACTTAAGTGACAACACTATCAAGGAGTTTCTCTACTCACATTCTTACAATTATATACAATCCTATAGTCTCCATAGTAGCCTTACTAGGCCACTCCTTTTCTAGTAAAATCTTCCTCTTCTACCACTCTAAATAAAGAAGGATGCATTCTATAATAGTTGATAGTAACAGCACATTGTTGTACAAGCCTACCCCTTTCTCTTCTTCTTTATCTTCTTTGCTTACTTTTCATGGTGCCTACCAATGCTTCTCTTGGATCTACTACTTTGCTCTCTTGAGAGAGCTTCTCCTTCATTTCATCATTTTCTTCTAGGTATTATTCTTGATTGTCACTAAAATTGACTAGGATGGCCTCCCTTAATCTTTCTCCCCCAATTCCTTGTAATTTTATTTATCGTTCCACCCCCTAAGGAAATGTTGACTACAAACTCTTCTTTTTGTTCTTTTTGAAAGTCCATGTCCTCAACCTCAAGTACTCACCCCCTAGAAATAGCATACCAAAGATGGCACTCCATAAGGACAAACTAAGCCTCCTCTTCCTTTTCTATCTTCCCTTTCTATAAAATATTGATACTCCTCAATAGCACTAGACCACAACCCCTCATTTTTGCCTCCTTCAAGCTCCTTTTTCTAAAGAATCTAGTGGGGTGTTGAAAAAGTGAAAGGCTATTAAATTTATTGAGTGTGAGTCCTTTATATCTTCTACTTATCCTCTTTCACCAAATGTTTGCAACAGGGTAGAGTAAGGAAGTATAATAGATTTGAGAAAATCCTTCACTTACACAACAATGAGCTTTTACTCCTCTTGTCAATCAATTGAGATGTCTTTATTCTTATTTTCATTCTCTTCTTTAATTGGTATGCACACTCAAATTCACAATCTAAGTACCTCTATCTTCAAGAAGCATAGGGCTTAAAGCACAAAAATACTCATAACTTGTTCCCGTGTGTACTTTTTTGACATGTGTACAACATATCCTTTATACAAATAAGATTGAATAATTTCAACCTTGATGTGTGAAGTCAAGCTTAAGCTTCTCTTCTTGCTACCCTTAGACCTCAAGTGGAAGCAAGGAAGATGTGGTGTGAGAGTAGATTGAGTGAAATGTAAAGCTTTTTACCTACTCCTCTACTTCTCCATCTCATGACTCCATGGAGTTTGGATAATATGTTGGGAGCTTGTTTACAACAATGGCAAGGATATTGATAATGAAGCAAAGGGTGAAGGGCTGCAAACCTTATGATAAGTTTGAGTTAGCATAAAGGAGATAGACTACATAAATTAGTAGCCTTGACAATAGTGAGAACATGGGCACTTTGAGGTGCTACTCTCAAACTCGCTTATCACGTTCTAATGATAACAAGTTGGCAAAGTATCTAATATTTCAAGCTAGTAGTGGTATATCTTAAGGCATACAAGGTGCATGATTAGGGTTTTCATTAGATAAGAGTATGATTTACCCACTAGGTCCCTAAATTGAATCTTAATTGCGCTTGTCCTAAAGCCCAAACTACTTGCATCAAATAATGTGATATATAAAGTAAGGCTCAATACAAAATCCAAGTTTTAGTGCATCTCAACCTATAGAATTGAAAGAAATCCTTCTAGTTTTTTAATTTAAAAATATATTAGTATTGATGACAAAGAACTTTGCATTGATCATCTTATGTCAACAAACCCATAAACTGAAACTAAAGATTATCATTTGAAGTGCTAAGGCTACAAAAGAGTAGCAAAATAGAATACCCACATATCCAAGTTATTCTAAATATACTTTGTGTAGGGTGTATAAGGGTATATATTTAAACAAGCTTGTCTAAGAAATGACATCTCTCTCTCTCTCTCTCTCTCTCTCTCTCTCTCTCTCTCTCTCTCTCTCTCTCTCTCTCTCTCTACGCACGAGTATGCGTGTGCATATGGGTGTACGTGTGTGATGAACATATACACAAAAAAAAAATCAAAACAAAGAAGGTACATCAACAAGGTTCACAAACACCTTCTATTCCAAAAAGAGATTGCATTCCATACATGTTTAGGAGGCATTCCTAAGGGATGGTATGAAGAAACACAAGAAAAACTAAGATTGTCAAAGATGTTTAGACATACAAGCTGGAGACCAATACTGGAAGAAAAAGAGTTTCAATGGATGGCACCATGCAAAGTCATCCAGCAAGGGAAGAATCAAGCAACTTTGTAATTTGAATATATAGAAAAATTAAGTTTAGCATCCCCCCCAAAAAACACATTAGACTTATTAAATAATCAACTTCTAGCAACATCTCATGCCAAGCTAGTAAGTTATGTGAAAACCGAAACATTTTCACTTATTAGACAATAGGCATGGGTTCCATGCAACTAGTACTTTCATCATCACTTATGGGCCTCTATTAAACTTGTAATTACATGCCATCAATTCCTTCTCAAAGCTAGAAAGCCTAGTCTTTCATCATCCAGGTTATTAAAGTCTTGAACAAAACAGGTATGTCATGTTGACAATGGCACACCAAACATTCAAATAAGAAAATTCAATGACTTCTTTTGTTGAAACAACTGAACATGCCCAAATAATGGATTGTGGTGAGCTCTAACTCAAAAATCCATGTTGAGACTTCTCCTTGTACTTCACAAATGCATGTTCACCCGTACAGCTTTTCAACAAGGTAAGCATTAGAGGATGGCCATTGGAACATGCCAACTCAAAGTAAACAACATAAATAAGAAAGGAACAATTACACACTGTGACAAGGAAAAATCACACTACAGATACCCTGATAAACCCTCTTTCTTTTGGGGTTTTGGGGGGGAGGGGGGGGGGAGGGGAGATAGAGATTATGGTGGTACATACAAGGATGTACAAACATCATTATTCATAACATAAATGGTGAGCTTGAACTAGTAATGAGCAATGTTGCAATAAATAGGGCAACACATAAGCCACTCATCATTGCAAACGAAATGGGAATTGCCTTGCTCAATGGGATGAAAGCTCAGGTAAGAGAATTGGTTAGTATACCTCCCCTCAAAAGGAGTAAACCCTACTACAATCCACATTTCCCAAAAATATCCTTTCATTTCAGAATTTAGAAAACCCCATGAACAGTCACTATGATCTGGTCTATCCAACCAAAACCAAAGAGAATGCACTAGACATCTCACAAAGCAGTATTTCATATCTGGCAAAGCACTTCTAATAGACTATGTGAAATAGAAAGATCCCCTCATGAAATGGACTTGATTACAATGGTGATGCCACCTAAAAATCAGACCATCAGGTGCAGACAGAAAAATTAAGCAAGAGTTATCTATCTTCTTGGCATACACCATCGCAATCTACATGAGAATAGATACCAACCAAAAGTAAGCTGGGGTGATCCAAAGCATCAATAGTCATTCATCAGCAGATGCTCCTTTAGTAGATACTTTCCAGTTATGGTTCTATGGAGGTGTGCAACGTACAAGAGCTATACGAGTACTAGCATACATCAGAGCACTTACACACATTTTGTATAATCAGGAGGGAGATAAGAAATTGCCACACCAGTTTATTGTACTTTGGGGAGGTAGCAAAGTAGTATTCCAGATGCACAAGGCAAACAAAAGTCAGGACAATTTCAGAGATACATTTTCAAAATTGGGCAAAGGCCACGTCATCAGAATAAACTCATTTTGCTTCTCATATCTTACTCAACCAACTTATATATGCGAATTTGTAAACATCACTACAGAACTACATTTATCTAGTCAAACAGCTATGCATCCCTGGGCTTCGTTCGTGGAGAGGACATGCTACAATCTGGAGACTTACCCTGCAAGTACAATTAATATGGAAAACAAAAGTCAGTGCAAGTTCAAGATTGGTAGCCATTAGGATTATAATGAGGTTTTGCATGCATACATGAGGGGAATGAGAGACCGAGCAACTCCTCTCACTACGTCCCCAGGCATTCTATGACGATATCTGTCAAAGAGTAACACATCCATGTTAGCTGTACAGACTTTCAGTAGATTCAACAAGCAACCACAACCACTACCATGAAATCGAGTGAGCTTTGAAGACCTGGCATTAAGCTTACATGATCATTAACTCTAAAGTACTAAAAGCATTATGAAGGCCCTATATAACTTACGGCAGGCTTAGGTGACTTGGATTGTGACCTGCTCCTGTTTAAAGTGGCCAAAACAAAAACCACTATAACTACATTGTTTAGGCATAAATAAATCCCATAATACTTCATTGCAGAACCATTAACAGTGTATCCCTTGACAGCAACCATTCATACCTAGAAGCACTTCGGGAACTGGATCGAGAGTGACTTCTTGAAGGTGACTTTGAGAAAGAGCGGGAACGTGATGGAGACCTGCTTTTCGGAGACTTGCTGCGAGAGGGGCTATAAACATGCATAAATTAGGATCTTCTACTGGCAATCATTCAGTAAAAGCATTATAAATTTTATTCCCCATAGAGTCTTCAAAAAAAATAAAGAGCCCCAATTTCATTTTGGTAAACATACATACACCACACGCACATACATATTCACAGCCATACAGACCACCTATTAGAAAAAGGCAACTAAGTTCAAAGTCATCTGCAACACGGACTCCAAATTACATATTGATTTACATACAGCACATGTACATGTGTCAGTGCAAGTCGCACGTGCAGGCTACATAAACACGCTTCTGTAAAAACCACTTCATAAATGTACTTGGGGCATCGCCCTCAAAGCAACATTTATCCAAAATATGTCCAGAAGCGGGAAACATATCCATGCCAGATATATGCTTTATACACATTGGTACACATACACACACTTCATAAACAAATATTGTATAAATTAATATCATTACTTGCATACACACAAAAACACTCCACACAAAGATGCATAAAAACTAACACACTTATTTGTCCATCCAAAGTAAGAAACCAAAAAAGGCCAGGAACTGGTAGAAACATATCCATACAAGATGTATCCTCATATACATTAGTACACACACAAACAGACACACACTCTTCATATACAACTAACATTACTTACAATTACTTTTATAGACTATATGCACGTGCACACATTCCACACAAGGATGCATGAAAACAAACTCACTCATTTGTCCATCCACAGTAAAAACTCTGAAAACGATGCCAAAAGCTATCCCTAGTTAAACAAGATTAACATACAAAAGATAATTTCAATTTCAAAAGAACAATACTTTGTCACCCACTGCTCATGACTAATACAGCAAATACAATACTAGCAGAATAATGAGCAAGACTATCAAAAGATGTTACAAATATATACCTACTATATGCACCCACACACACAAACATAATACATTGTATAATTATACATTAGCAGTTAAATAATGAGTGTTGGTTTGTGTGTGTGTGTGTCTCTAGACACCTACACAAAGGATCAATGAGCATTAACAATCACTCATTTATCCCTCCAAAGCAATCGCTTTGAAACTGATCCCAAAGCTCTCCCTCACAGACAAGATTAGCATAGTCCGATACTCATAATGCACAGATTAGTCCCTCGAAAAGCACAGGCTACCACATGCATTGCTGGACCACTCCCCTCAGGGTGAAAAGAGGATTTGGAGTTGACAGCTGGCTCTGACTGCACACAAACTGTGCTGTCTTTCATAATCATTACCCCAGGTGAAATTTAAAACTAATTATTTTCAAGAGTGAATGAGTCTGGATCAGACTCATCTTGCACATATCCTCCAAACATGTTTAGTTAGGATAAAAACATAGTGAATCAAAGGGCACCGTGTGGTTCATTCTGCCTAAACTTTATATTTCAGAAGTTAAGCTGGTAAAAGACAAATTACTGGATAATAAAAAAAGGGACAGTGATTAAGAAAGTACCATGAGAAAAAGTAACCAAAGCTTAGAACTCATGCTTTTACAGGTAGGGTCAAGACATACAAACTCGGCCACATACTCTTGTAATATTATTACACTGAAAAAGAGAACCCAACCTTCGGCCAGGAGAGCGGCTCTTGCTGCGACTTCTAGAACGGCTGTGGCTGGGACTGCGGCTGCGGCTTCGAGTGCGGCTGCGACTTCGAGAATAACTGTAACTGCGACTTCGACTTCGACTGTAACTCCTTCTGCCACCATTGCCTTTATCTTCTCTAACCTGCAAACACAACCAATATAGAGACTGCATTTTCTAACTGCACAACAGCATTAGTCTCAAAAAACAAAGTGTATACCCGTATATATGCTCGAGAAAAAGGATTTCGAAATTCAGACTCATCAAGCTTCCTGATCTGAAAGAGCACAAACAGTATAAAATCAATAGAAAAGTATGTATGGAAATAAAATAAATAAAACTACTACAGTTCTTTATGATTACCGCATATTTCATATCATCATAATTTGTGTAGTCAACAATGCCCATCGTCCCTACACATTACAAAGTAACACAGTTTGGTGAGGTTTATGTACATATTCATAACTCCTACATATACCAATGTAGGACACCAAATGATAAAATTCAGTAACAATCTACAACTTGGATAGGTTTCTTCAAGGAAGAAAGATGGAAGGTTCAATTTAGCTACACAGGTAAGACTTTCCTCAAAGCCTGCATGAACATCTGTTTCTGGCAAGTGCCAACATTAAGTCCAATAATAAAATCTGCATATGCAAAATATCATAATGTCTAGCAAATAGCAAAAAAGGTACATAGTTAAACCAGTGAACTATTATGGTTCATCATATGCATAGGGTAAGTGAGAGATGGGGTGAGACCTCAGAACACATAAGTCCATTCATTGTAGTGGGCAAGTGTAACGGGAGTCAGGGACCCATCCATTTCTAAAGAGCAAAACATCACATCAGCCCTTTGCTCTTTACCTCATCAATCAAGCATCCATAGGAGTAGTGGGTATCAAGGGCCATAGAATGGAGATCAAAGGCTATGTTATCCTCCTAATCAATAATTGATCAAGAGTGGATTTGTAGTAATTATTTGTACTAATAAGATAAGAGATTGAATGGCTAGCATATCTCAGGACCCTTGTGCTTTTCTTTTGGATTCCAGTTCAGTTACATATTCCACGTTCTACTTTCATGGTTGTCAGGTACTGAAGGTATGATAATGTAAGATACAACAAGGTACCTTAAGATTTAATAAGGTAAGGTACAATGAAAGTATGTTTGCTTTTTTCAATTTAAGTTGATTATTTTGGACAAGATGATAGAATACATGTTTACAGCAAAAATAACAATGTCTAGGCCAACATGGAAAAAAGTAAAAAGAAACAATCATAAAATGGTCAAAAACAGTCAAGATACAGCTAGTTGCACCCCAACGGTCACTGCAAGGGAGAAGACAGCAAATTTTTTGTACAAATCCACATGGTACAGTGGAATACAATACCAACCATTCGGTGCGGACAGGTCCATACGACATGTGAGTGCAAACATGGGTAATTTATGTGTGTCTAAGAGCACACTGCAATGCAAACTCTTGCTTCAGCAGCAAACAACTTTCCACATAGATTTCTCACTTTTTAGATTCTCTCCACTTTCCTTCAGGCCTGTGTGGGAAGTGGTGTTTTAAGACAGCTTGTCCAAATGCTCCCTTGAACCATTTGCTGACAGCAGGACCCTTTTTTAACTTCAATCTTAAGTGCCTCAGACACATTCTTAAGATCAAAAGAGAGGGCCCAAAAAGTTCAATGGCAGAATCCAGCAGCCAAACGATCACTCAGAGTACCTACAGTTCTCCATTCACAAGATTCCCTTTCTACCTTCCTTCAAGTTCTGAGAGATTATTTGGCCAACATCAACAAAGCACTCATCATACATACATGCAAAGAATGCATTTGTAATGCCAACAGTGAAAAACCTTCAAGTACTTAATAAAATAAGCACAATACATCTAAACCCAATGACTCACGCATTTTGGGGAGACAAAAATTAAGCCTACTTAAATAATTAAAAAATTATTGATTAATGTAACTAGTTATTAGTTAATTACACAAGAGACAGCTTGGTCTCAATCTTAAAAACAAGCGACTGCTTGAAACTGTGAAATTACAATCCATAACAGAAAGAGCTCCACAAACAGTAAAGGGTTAAGTCAAAACCTCCACCATCACGAAATACTTGTGCAAAGCAAACGTCCCCAGCACGGCGCATGTGGTCCTACAAAATAATTAGCCCTGTAACCCAAATGCTTAATGACCAAAGCTGCAGAATATAGAAACTTGAATAGCACATACCTTTAAATCTTGCCAAGATGCTGAAGATGGCAAACCTGTCACAATAACTGCCATAGGGCATCCCAGGAAGGGGTAATTTGCAATCAATCTAATCTATGAAACAGTGCTCATTATAAACATGGAGCTTGAAATGCCTCACCTCTGTATTCTGAACGCCTTGAAACACCACCAACTCGTCCACCACCACTAGCCCCACCGCTGCTATAGTTGTAACGATCAACAGAAGAGGAAGAACCACGGCCACCATGGGCAAGCTCAACCTATTAAAACAAGGCAAACCAAACTCAAAAGGAGAACACAATGCAAATTGGACTCCTTAGACTATACAATAACTGTTGCCAGAAACTTCAGTTTTCTCAAGAAGCATATGCATGCATAATTGTACATCAGTCCTTGTACTGGTTAGTTTTCCCTGTCTGTGTGAAACTTTAATAATAACAACAACAGTTTGAGATTAGTGAATTCTTGACTGCAACAAGCAGTCAATATTGAAGGAGAGTCCCAAAACCATATATATTATAGCTCTTAAACCCTGATCAAGTAGGGGAATATGACTCAATTAACTATGGTGATAACAGGAATTTGGAACACAAATATGGAGCACTTATTATGCTGGTTTATATCAAAGTCTAAAGAGGTTTACCCTAAGCCGATGCCCATCAAAGCTGTATCCATCACGACCTTTGATTGCATCCTCTGCATCTCGAGCATCTTCAAACTGTATAATGATTTGACAACACAGAGATAAACTGCTGCACCTAAACAGGCTTTAAAAAGAGTAACAATATGAAAACGCACATGATTCTTTATCTAGGGACCTGGGCCCAGGGTATAGAAAAGCCTTGTGTGAATGAAACAAGCATGCAGCTCATATATTTCACTTCACATACAAAACAAAAATTGCATTTAGAGCATGTTTGTGCCTTTACCTCAATAAAACAGTAACCTGGAGGGCGAGGTGGCAGCTTCAGATCAATGTCGACAATAGGGCCATACTGAATCCCAAACCATAAGCAATAACATCAAACTTTCATGCATTTCATTAAAACTGTCCTCCAGTATTGAGCTTAACATGTTCACAACCTTGTAAAAAAGATCTTCAATCTCCCGTTCCCGAACATCTCCTGGGAGGTTGCCGACATAAATTGTGCGGCTTGCCCGGTTGCTCATGGTTTGGTTGACAAAAACAGCCTCTAAATTTTAGGAAGCTGCAAGAACATAACCAGAATTAGCAACACTTAGAAAACATAAGACAGTAGCAAACCCTCCATGAATAAATGCAATATAATTTCATGCATCAAGGACACCCCAGAAAACACCATGTCTGAGGGCTTCTCATGCAGCGCTTAGGCAGATAACTGGATGCTATGAGGCAAACCAATAGAAAAGTCTTTGGTCCGAGCAGAGCTCCATCGCTCCCTCCTTTGCTCCAGGAAGCTCCTCGGGCATCTTGTGCAATTTATTAAAATTTAACCGAAGCTTTCTGTTCATGTGTACATGCTCCCTCCTAAGTTTTGCCCAAGGGTTAACCCATAAACACCCTTGAGCCTCGCCTTCTCCCACCCTCACACTATCAAACTACTGCAAGCTTGAAAGGCTCCTGCTCTGTCCAAGCTCCATGCATGCTCCATGCATCTAGTCATAAACAAAGTTCATGTCATTCATAACAAGCTATAAGTAGACCTTTTTCAATTTGTGAAGAACGGCCCTTTAAGTGCAAGGACAAAAATCACAGCAAATCTGTTTCTCTGACAAATTAGTCGCTTTGAGATCTCAAAGAATTCAAACTACTTAAAATAACATTATACAAAAACGTAATTGCAACTGCAGAAAACATCGATGCATCAACAAGCTACAAACAGATTTAGTAACACTGTGGATGCCTCCAGAATAAACCAGATCGCAGCAATCCCTCAGACACGAGGCTGGCACCATGCCCTGCAGCATAATTTAGTAGGCTATTCTGGCCAAACTGAAATACAGGGTTCTTCAATTCTTCAAGTCACTGTAAACATTAAAAACACAATCGCTGTACTTTGTTGACAAATCAACCAACTTTTGGTCATAGCGATGGTCATGGAAATGTAGGAAAAGCGTTTCAAATCAATCCTATTTTCTTGAAATATATAACCTCGAAAACCAGCTAATGCTGAGATGCACAGACAATTGGACGCATTTTCATAAAATCTAGAGAACACGGTACGTCTTCCTCTTCAATAATTCTAGTCATTAGGCAAAATATGCATATGACAGCTGCATCGAAACCTAGCATGTAAAATGGTCTTCCAATGTGCAACACTGTTGAACATCCTGGAAGCAGATGAAGAGCAGAATCCGAGATTAAGCTCCCATGGTAGCGCCGGTCTCCACAATTTCGTTCTCCCTAAAGGAGTAAGGCAAGAAAAGTCGCAAACCTGGGGAAAAGATTGCGGATAGGAATGAATTGGTTGTCTTCCCTGTTCTTTCTTCCTTCACTGCGTCTCTGTTCTAAGCGTTGCGATGTCACCTGCATGTAGCAATTACTTCCCCGTGCGGTGTCGCCCTGCTCGTGGCCGTACTACTTCTTCAGTTCCCGGAGCTGCGAGACTCATACGCGCACAAAGAGAGAGAGGCGGGAAGACCTAATTTTTGTCGAGGTTGTCTCCTGGAGGAAACTGGAGGAACAAGGGAAACGATAAGTCTACTTCGGACCAAAAGACCAAAACACGAATTATTTGGCAAGCATTTTCCCATCGTAATTGTCGATTTTTGTCCTGCTTATGGCCATGGTTTATTTTTGGCGCACGACATAACGTCCCTTGTTAAGACTACTAGAGATAACTCGAGGGGTAGTCCAACACAGCCAATTGCTATCAAACATGTCATAATCATAAATTAGATTAATGCGCATTTGGCACCACTAACTTGCCATGTGGCTCCTAGGCCTACATGCAAGCTACTGTGAGCAAGAGGCAACAATTTGACAGGGTGATCATTAGGCAATGAAATGCTTGGATTACAAACAAGAACTCAAAAGCCATGAATTAGGTTGACACATTCCGATAAGTAAAGGAGTAGGAAGTCCCATATGCAATTCTTGCATGTTTATTATGTACTAGTTTTACTTATGGTGTTTAAACATGTGATGTGTTTTAAAGTGACGCACTATAGATAAGATTTAACATTATTTAAATACATGGAGAATCTCGAAAGGAGAATATGTATACCTATATAGTTTGAGTCAATGATCGTGAGTTTGAACATTCATATTTTTTTGTTATGTTAAATGAGTTTTCTTCTCTTCAAAAAATAATAGTTTTTTCATCTTGCTGGGTGTCCATATAGGTTGTTATACCTTGTCACAATTGCATTTTTCTTACAAATGGTGGCCTGCTCAAATTCCTAGCCTTGTCTATGCTATCAACTATGGCTTCTATGTTAACCTCGAAGTTATCCTCAAATAATGGCTAGAATGTTTCTATGTCTTTCTTCATTTTCTTGATGGGATTTCTTTGATGTTGTTGGATTCTTTTCTTGATGTTGGATTTCCTCGAATGGCTGGAATGTTTTATATCTTTCTTCATTTTCTTGACAGGATTTCTTCGGTGTTGTTGGATTCTTTTCTTGATGTTGATCATTTGTCCCATGTACTCATTGCCATTTTTCTTACATCTTATGCTATACATGAAGTACTTGTCTTTTTTGTGTTTCTACATTGACGCTTCTGGATTGGCTCGTGGGTTTTGGTTGCAAATGATGCTTCATGATATGGAAGTACTTGAGCTCGTGGCAAGACTTGCAATGGTTGAGGTTACAAGTTTGGCGTTGGCAGAAGTTTGTGTTTCTTCTTGGTTTGTTTTTGTCTGCATTTTGGCAAAAGTTTGTGTTTCTTCTAGGTTTGTTTCTGTCTAGATTTTTGCGAGAAAAGCCAATATTGCTAGTTTTTTTTTTTAAAGAAAAAATCGTGTTTCAGAACTTGCCTGTTATGTAGATTATGTTGCTGAATGGGTTAGAATTGGAATCGTGTTTCTAGGTGTAGACCTCTCTGCTCAATAGGTATGTGACCTTCTTGATCGCACAAGATTATCATGACCGTGATTGTAGTGGTTCTTTTTCATGTAATCTTCTAGTATGTACTTGCCTTATTTTTTCATGACTTCTACCAATAGCTATATTGACACATCAAATGACAATATGATATTCGCAACCCAAGCCACGATCGAGTCAACAAACCAACAACTCACCTTGCAGTGTAGTAAGCACCAACATAAGGCACTAAATAGCAAGTGGTACCATAAATCCACATTCTCATTGACACTTGCATATGCAATCACTAGTCATAAAATCACAAGGAGCCACAGTCAACCAAAAAGCACTTCTACAAATAGGAAGTGTGTTCGTGCTCGGACTAGTCTACGTAATGCTCTCCGACATGATTGAAAAAAGAAAGTTGTGTATCGTCGGCCTTCCAGATCCATTTTCCTTCACTTCAACACATTTCTTAACACCATGACTCAAGTAGAAAAACAACACAACTATTAAAAAAAGAGATTAAACACAACACATTCCATCACACAACAATCTCATATGCTTCTTGTAGCAAGTAATAAAGTAATATTCTTAACCTTCTTTCAAATGTTGTTTGTTAATATACTAATGTGTTTTCCTAATTTTCTTCTCTTACTAATAAATTTATTAACATACTAATGTGCTTTCCTCAGTTTCTCCTTTTATAGGTACACATCACCCATCAAGGCAAAGATGACTCCGAATGAGGTATGCACAATCCAAACGATACCTAGTAAGTATTAAAATACAAATATATTTTACATATGCATACAAATATTCCAATTATACATTCAAAACCATAGGAACACCCAGCACCAGATCGAGAAACATCCCGTAGAATACATAATTTCAAGTAACAAACCAAATGAGAATGGTAAATGTCAAAAGCCATCAATATACATCAATGGCTTCACAACATACAATGACCTCCAAAAATTGATGGCCACATCCACTCAAATTCTCAACAATGAATGACATATTGCACGAGACGACAACTTTGCAATTGGTACACAACCTCCTACAAACTTCACAATGTTCATTTTTTCTTGAAATAACAACACTAACTCTTATGCACTTAACATGTAGGACTCCTCAAAGACATACTCGATAGACTCAAATTTGAGTATGAAAACTCAGTTGACAATCCACTACAAACAAGTATAGTCTAAGCACTTCTGGACAAAAGAACAAATGGTATGGAAACATACCCAATTGAGCTACTGCACTACATATTTAATATCTCACTCAACCTCTCACCATTTGTTGCACCTATGGTGAGGTCAAAGTTCTTATTGTTGTAGTTACCCTAGCTGCTATCTCCTCTATCTTGTGGAAGTTCTTGTCACGTAGGCAAGTTTGCAATGTTGCCTCGTCATTTGCATTCGTCTAAACTTTGACGATGTGGATCTATTTGACTATGTCGTATTTGTGTAGAATCTGCTTGTTGTAGTTGTGAATAGCTTCCTTGTGTGTGGATATAAATATTATTTTTTGGTCAGCAAAATCTAGGACATCCTTCTCATTGATCATGCATTAATGTAAGCATTCATGTATCTCTTGCTTTGTTGGACAATGATGCCCAATAACTTGTAGAAACTATAAGAATGGCAGGTCGTGTGCATGTTGAATTGAGGTTTGGAGAGTGTGTTGCTTTCCATGTGACATTATTTGCAAAACTCGGTTTGATGGTTGCAGATAGGTGGTAACTATGCAATATCACCAAATAGTATCACGAGCTTCTTATTAAATGGACTAAGCAGTGACCCTTGGTAAATGCTCACTATCTGGTGCATTATTATATCGAACGTTGTCCTTGTTAACACTAACATCTTATCGATGATGATTACATCAGCTTCTCTTATTGCAATGTAGTGTTTGTCCATCTCTTGCAATTGTACTAGATATTGCTATGCACATATTGGTATCTTGAACTAGTAGTGGACCATGGTGGATAGGCTGTATAGTCTAGTTGCAACTGCTCTTGTACTTGTTGTCAGTAGTATGCTCTTATTCCTGGCAATGAGATTGTAACTATAGTAATGTATGAGGAAGCTCTTTCCACTGCTTGGTGTACCGCTGTGTAGACCGTATGTCACATTAATGAGGTGGTTGTAGACAGCTTGTTGTTTTGTTATTAGAGTAATGCCAAGAATTGTTTGAAACTCTTTCGTGAGTTGTAATATCTCTATCTGTATTGATGCAATGCTACTTTCATAGTCAAAAGTTGTTGGAGGTATTGTGAATATAGTTGGGTTGTCTTTAATGAAAGAGATCTTTTGAATGATCATGTTCATCAATTGGTGGGTTCAATTTGAGGCAAGCAAGTTTATTTGCATGTAGTTCATGATGAACATTTCGAGGTCTTTCTCATTGGTCACGAGACCACGGAGTTGGCACTCAATGTAGCTCTCTAACCTTAAGCTTGTTCATTGTAGTAATGCATTATAGAAGAAACCTTCAGTTTGGTAGCTTGCGGTGAATCGTAGGAGTCTAGTATGTTGCTCCATGGTATTGCCATAAGTGTCACATAGAGTGGGTTTGAGATTAGATGCAATGGTGGTTTTGGTGATGTCATAGTTTTTGTGGTATCGATAATATGTTATATGCTCTGAGCTCAATGGTCGGGCGCAATAAAGGTCACAAGTGCATGATGATATTCCTGTCCTTGTGAGCTTGCGCTGTCATATTTGTGCGAGGAAACTGTCGATGTACTCAATAGACTTGCTTCGTGTGATTATCAGGATCTATATGCAATTTAATGTCACTTCAGTGGGTGACACTAGCTTGCATAATATTGGGTTGTCTTTAATGAAAATGAAAGAGATCTTTTGAATGATCATGTTCATCAATTGGTGGGTTCAATTCGAGGCGAGCAAGTTTATTTGCGTGTAGTTCATGATGAACGTTTCGAGGTCTTTCTCATTGGTCACGAGACCACGGAGTTGGCACTCAATGTAGTATGATTGTGTTGAGTTCTCGGTGCTTATTAGTTTACTCTCTAACCTTAAGCTTGTTCATTGTAGTAATGCATTATAGAAGAAACCTTCAATTTGGTGGCTTGCGGTGAATCGTAGGAGTCTAGTATGTTGCTCCATGGTATTGCCATAAGTGTCACATAGAGTGGGTTTGAGATTAGATGCAATCGTGGTTTTGGTGATGTCATAGTTTTTGTGGTATCGATAATATGCTATATGCTCTGAGCTCAATGGTCGGGCACAATAAAGGTCACAGGTGCATGATGATATTCCTGTCCTTGTGAGCTTGCACTATCATATTTGTGCGAGGAAGCTGTCGATGTACTCAATAGACTTGCTTCGTGTGATTATCAGGATCTATATGCAATTTAATGTCACTTCAGTTGGGTGACACTAGCTTGCATAACATTGTGAAATAAAATACTTTTTGCTTGTTTGAGTCCAAGTCTTGCAATCCCAAACTCTTGGCATCTTCTATCTGGATATTTAGATTTTGTATTAGCTCCACCTTCATTGCATACTTGAGTAGGTAGTAAGAGATGGAAGAGTTTTTTACTCGTTGAATATTCATGTACACTCCCCAGAGCAATAGTAGCATTGGGTGCTATTGATGCCAGGAGGCATATTTCACGGTGGATTCCGTGACCATGGTGGATTTCGTAAAACTATTTATTTGACGGGACTCGTACACAAGGTGGATTCCTTGTGTGAGAAGCTAACGGGGACGCGTGTCCTTTTCGGGCGTCAGATTAATTTAATATGCATATGGGTAATTCCATAGCAGGTGATTCCGTAAAATACATATTAAATTAATGGACATTCACAAGTTTAGAGTACGCACTCGAATTAAATTAAGGTTAGGACAAAGTTTCAACCTATTTAATTATATTGTAGTTGAAGACTGCTAGGTATTCACTTTTGTTGGATTTTATTTATTTATTTTCTAACAATTGTGAATGCTTCAAAAGTTGATGTGTAGAGCAGGTGACAGTGGCGTTGGGTAGCACCGAGTGATGGCGTGAATCCAAATGCCTAAAAGAATTACTATTTTGATGGGTGCACGTCTTATCAACTAAAGACATGGCACCAATATTTATTTAAGTGCACTTATTTATTAAAGCGCTTAACAAAACATTTATTATCTTGTATGTGCATAGGTGCTCGGTTAAATATTTCATTATTTGATATTTGTATTTGGACATAGCCCGACTTTTGGACGCCCAAATGCTTTACTTTGTATTTGGGCAATGCAAACGCCAAAAGCAAAAGCATGCTTTTGCAAAGTGGGCTATTTTTTAGCTTGAAGATAAATAAATCTATAAATACATGCCTTGTGAAGTGCTCACGCAAGGCATGGGGGGAGATTGCACTCAATTTGTCTCTTTTGTCTCATGTCGGGCAAATTTGATTTTGCTTTATACTTGAACGCACGCGTACTAGCATCTGATGTGAGCAGTTCCTTTCTTAGTGAGGCAAAAGAGGTTGTTATGCTAGTGGTATTAGAGCGGAGCTGAGATCAAGAGCTTCCAATCGCTTGCCATCTCGTGCAAAGATGAAGCTCTTGGAACAAACGAGCTCCACAAGTTGTCTCGTGGCAAGCTGATAACACAGGTGTGTTCCTAGTAGTGAAGAACCTCCTGCTGTACCCTTTGATCGCAAAGGACCTCTCGTAGTAGGCGGAGGACTACTCAAGAAGTCTCTTTTACAAGTCGTTGTTTTTTAGAGAGGAGACAGAGAAAGCAATTTATGTTAATGGCAATGCTAAGCTTTATGTTTAAGCTTAGAGAGCTTAAGCTCTAAACTCCTCACACTAGGACTTCGGCATGTACTCACTGACGTCGTCTTCAACAAACGCCGACCTACGCTAATTCAAACAAATTACTTAAGCTTTTTTTTTAAAGCTTAAGCTATTAAGCTTAACTTAAGCTTAAAGCTTAACTACCAATATTTTACATAGCAGTTGTTCATATTGTGGTACTTCCGAACCGGCTCTGAAGCTTCAATAAGCCCTTGTTCCCACCTGTAACTTGGCTAAACGAATTTATAACAAGTAGGTTGTCACATGCAGTCTATGCGGAAGACTATTTTACTTGGTAGAAGACCGTTTTCAATTGTCGTACTCGAGAAAAGCAAGATCGTAAAAGCAAAAGCATATTAATAAACAAAGCAATGTTCGTGGTGGTCTTATTCACACATGACTAGAGGACGAGCGAAGGATCTTCAATCAAATCCAGGATGTCAGATCATAACATGGATGATTTTATGGGCAAAGGTGATTTGCTAGAGCCGACTATAGAATAAAATTTGGATCTACTCATGATGTAGCTTCAAGAAGAGCGAAGAGAGCATTAAAACTTACAAGCACAATTGGTTGCACTTCAACAATCCGCTGTCGAGCAAGCCAAAGTGCAACTTGAAGATGTCATTTGACGTACTATTGATGCGGCGCTCAATGTATAGGCTCTTAAGAAAGAGGCCAAGATAAGTAAAATAAATTTTAAATTCTGAACTTTCAAAGGGCAATGTGATGGCAAATTTGTTATTGCTTTCATTAGTCAGTTTGATGACTATTTTCATGTAGAGCAATATGCTGAAAAATATAAACTTAAATGTGTCACCAACCATCTAGCAGACAAAGCATCATTATGGTGGACTGTTGCCCGCAAGATGCTTTGTTACAGGATGCTTTGTCTGCTAGATGGTTAGGGATGAAAAAAGCAATCGCATTAATTTTCAGTTAATGGTAACTTTGGTACAAAGCAATTCAATTCTAATTTTCAAAAATTCAATCAAAATCGCTTTGTTCCTTCTTCTTGCTGTAAACCCTGGACTCAATCTCCTGCTTTACCATCAACTACTAATTCAAACCCTAAGTCTTCCCTCCAGCCAAATCCCAATATACCCAAACTTCTAGCCCTTACTAATAATGTCTCCAAAGCAAACCTTATGGTTTGCTATAAGTGTCATCATCCTAGACACTTAGCAGCGAACTGTCAGTCCAAGAAGCAAGCTGTTCAGATAAATTACTTGGGAGCAACTGATGATGAGAACCATGAAGATATGCTAGACTTCACTGAAGATGATGATGATATCGGCGATGCTTCAGATACTTTACCAAGTATGCCAAATCTTCATTCCTTATTAACAATGAAATGTTTTGTGCATGGTTGAGAAAAGATTGTTTTGCATGATGATGGAAGTACACATGATTTTATTTCTGCAAAGTTGGTAAAAGAATTGAATTTATCTACTATTCCAACTCATTATTGCATAAAGGTTGCATTCTTAGGCACTAGATACAATGGTACACAAGAAGTGCATGATTTAGAGATTAAAATCAGTGATTATGTTGAGCGTAAAAATTTATTGGTTATGCCTTTGCAAGCTAGTGATATTATTTTAGGAATGCCTTGGTGTCACAAATATAACCCTGACATAGACTATTCCACACATTCTATAAAAATTTATTTTAACGGAAATCAAATCACATTACATGGATTGCACACCTTTGATAATTTTCCACTGCTTAGTCACACATAGGCTAAACATGCATTGAGAAAAGGTAGTAAATCATATTTAGTATGGGTGAATGAAATTGAAGCTAAGGAAAATAAGATGCATCCTAGGCATGCACAATTTCTTTTACAATTTAAAGATTGTTTTGCTATTGATTTACCACATGGCTTACCACCTACACATCCTGAAGACCATAAAATAGATTTAATCCCAGGTTCTCAATCACCATGTAAAGCACCTTATAGACAATTTGATTGAACAAAAAGAAATCCAAACACAAGTTGAGGAACTGTTGAATCAAGGACTCATTAGGCCTAATAGTTTTCCTTTTGGTGCATATGTCCTATTAGTTAAGAAGAAAAATAATACATATAGGATGTGCATTGACCATCATGCCCTAAACAAAATCACTGTCAAGAGTAGATATCTGATCCCTAAGGTAGATGACCTCATGGATAAACTACAAGGGGCCATTGTTTTTAGCAAGATAAATCTCAAGTCTGGATATCATCAAGTACGTATGGATACACCTGAAATTTTTAAGACTGCATTTAGAACTCAGTTTGGTCATTATGAATTTCTTGTTATGCCTTTCGGTTTGACCAATGCACCAGCTACATTTAGTCGTATGATGAATCGTATATTTTTGAAGTATTAGAATTGTGTGATTGCTTTCTTTAATGATATTTTGATTTTCAATAAGGATGAGAATGAGCATTGTGAACGTCTATCTTTAGTTTTCAAATTGTTGAAAGAGAATCAATTGTATGCTAACCCTGACAAGAGTGAATTTTTCCAAACCCAGATTGGATACTTAGGTCACATTGTTTCTTCTGATGGTATTTGCGTTAATCCTAAAGGATAGAGGCAATTTCGAATTGGTCAATCCCTAAAAATATGCACGAGTTATGTTCTTTATTAGGCCTTGCCAGCTTTTATAGAAAATTTGTGAGAATTTTTCCATTGCTTGCATTGCCTTTGATGAAATTGTTAAAGAAATGTGTTGTGTATCATTGGTCTGACAACCATCAAAAGTTTTTTGATTTGTTGAAACATGTTTTAACACATGCACCTGTCTTACAATTACTTGATTTTAATCGACCATTCTTCCTAGTAGTCATTGATGCTAGCAGATCAGGAATAGGAGCTATTCTCATGCAAGATTCATATCCCGTAGCCTATTCTAGTTGCAAACTTAAACCTTTTGAGTTGAAGTATTCCACCTATGATAAAGAATTGTTAGCCGTAGTTTAAGCCTTACGTCAATGGAAACATTATTTGATGGGATCCGAATTTATGATTAAAACTGACCAGTAAAGTATCAAACATCTCCTTAGTCAACCACAATTTTCTGACTGCCATATTAAGTGGGTTGCTTTCATTCAAAGTTTTCACCCACTTATCCAATATCAGCTAAGAAAAGAGAATATTGTTGCCGATGCATTGAATAGGAGACCAAGTATCCATAATATTTTCGTTCTATCATTTTATTCCCCTACTTCTATGAAGGGTGCCTATGACCATGACCCTAGTTTTCAAGCTGATTGGAACAAATTAGTCGCTAATAATTGGATTCCAATTGATTCTTTGTCTTATTCTTTATGGATTTATGTTTTATGAGAAAAGATTGTATGCCACTGTTCAATTTAGACTATTTGTGTTGTACGAAATTCATTGTCCTCCATATCAAGGTCATAGAGGTATTATTTCCACTTTAAGAACATTGGTTGAAGATTTTTATTGGCTGCAAATGGAATTTGATGTTTTTAACTTTGTTTATAAGTGTTTAATTTGCCAAAGAGTCAAGAGACACCATGGTAAGCAATATGGTTTGTCAATGCCTTTACTAATTCCTAACCGTCCATGGGAACATATTTCAATGGATTTTATAACTGGTTTGCCTAATACACAAGCTAATCATGATATGATTTGGACTACAGTAGATCGATTTAGTAAACAAGCATATTTTCTACCATGTAAGAAAACATTAACTACATCTCAAGCTGCACAATTGTTTTTGAAGAATGTTTTCACTAATCATGGTTTGCCAAAAGTTATTATTTCTAATCGTGGTTCTAGATTTTGTAATAATTTTTTGACTACTTTGTTTGCTAATTTGGATACTAAGATTGATTTCTCATCTGTATTCCATCTTGAAACCAATGGGCAAACATAAGCTACTAAAAGTACAATTCTAGATCTTTTGCGTACATACACAATTTCAAAACCACAAACATGGAACACACACTTACATCTCCTTCAATTTGCATACAATAATACATCACACACAACTACTCATAAAGTACCTTTTGAAATCATTTATGGACATAGATTGCCTACACATGTCACATCATTGCTGAATAAAGTTAAAGCTGTTGATGATATTGCCAATACACATGCTACTATTTTTCCTCAAGTTAAAGAAATGATTGCAAAAGCCTAGCAATGATACACTAAATAAGCTAATAAGAAAATACAAGCCATGCATTTCAATATTGGTGATTATGTTTGGTTACGCATTGAAAAGAGAAGATTGAAAAGTGTTGAGAAACACCCTGTTGTTAAATTAGCACCTAGGTTTTATGGACCTTTCAAAATAATTCACAAGATCAATGACAATATATTTAAATTAGAACTACCCAAACATTGGAAGATCCATAATAATTTTCATATCAGTTTGTTACGACCTTTTAGAGGCTACACCTTGTCTATGAAAACCCTCATTTGTTAGAAGAAGAAATTGAAATCCTTGAGCTTGAAACTATTCTAGACACTGACTTTATGACCACTAGAATTGGCCGTAGATATTCTAAGTATTTGGTTAAGTTTAAAAATCATCATGTTGAAGAGGCCCAATGGATACACGCCCGTGACCTAAGTGCTTACCCCTCACTACTGGCTCCACATTGAGCTAATAGCAATTGAGGACAATTGTTATCCCACCCCGTGGGTATGATGCCAGGAGGCATATTTCACAATAGATTCCGTAAAAGTATTTATTCACTGGGGCTCGTACACAAGGTGGATTCCTTGTACAAGAAGCTGACGGGGACGCCTGTCCTCTCCAGGTGTCACATTAATTTAATGTGCACGTGGGTGATTCCATAGCGGGTGATTATGTAAAATACATATTAAATTAATGGACGTTTACAAGTTTAGAGTACGCACTCGAATTAAATTAAGGTTAGGACAGAGTTTCAACCAATTTAATTATTTTGTAGCTGAAGACTGCTAAGTATTCACTTTTTTTGGATTTTATTTAATTATTTTCTAACAATTGTGAATGCTTCAGTTGATGTTTAGAGCAGGCGGCAGTGGCATTGGGTAGCACTGGGCGATGGCGTGAATCCAAGTGCCTAAAAGAATCACTATTTTGATGGATGCGCACCTTATTAACTATAAGCGTGGCATCAATATTTATTTAAGCATGTTTATTTATTAAAGTGCTTGACAAAACATTTATTATCTTGTATGTGCATAAGTGCTCGGTTAAATATTTCATTATTTGATATTTGTATTTGGGTACAACTCGACTTTTGAATGCCCAAACGCTTTACTTTATATTTGGGCAAACGCAAATGCCAAAAGTAAAAGCATGCTATTTATAAGTGGGCTATTTTTTAGCTTGAAGATAAATAGATCTATAAATGCATGCCTTGTGAAGCGCTCATGCAAGGCATGGAGGGAGATTGCACCCAATTTGTCTCTTTTGTCTCATGTTGGGCAAATTTGCTTTTGCTTTGTGCTTGAAATTATGAAGGTTTGTAGAGTTATTTGCTCTTGGGGATCTTCAGGCATTCACTACGCACGTGTCCAGCATTTAATATGTGCACCAGCTATGGCATAACATTTTGTTGCTCATCTCTAGGACGATAGTAGATGTATCATTGAGTTTTAGGGTCTATTGTTGGTTCCAGGTCGACACACGAGGCATATGAAAATCCGTACTTGTATTTACCATGGGCGTTACTTTTGCCTATGTAGTAGGCACACGACAGTACATATGAATTTGCTTTGCCATGACAAGGGCTCTTTGTTTTCTTGTCGAACAACATCAATCATCATTGGATCGAATGTACACACATATATTGTTTGTTGTATTCGCAATGTTTGCCTCATATAACCATAGGATCACATGTGCATGTAAGGAGCCCCTATGTTGGATCTCATACCTAACGACATGGTGTTGGACACACCTAACATAAGCAGCTCTACCAAGAATGTATTAGTTGAAGAAAAGGGGAACTTGGTATGGAAGAGGATGGCACACTCGACGGGGCAGTCTGTCCATGAGAATTCAGGATTAAACTCCTTGCAATGCATTCCAACTTGTTGATCTCGGTCCACCTTATACTGGTGACCTTGTCTATAGTGAACGTAAGGAAGAATGTGATGAGGTCCTTCAAGTTACATAGGTCCCAAGATGGGGATCTCGATATTGAAGTGGAGGATGTGCCTGACGACCTTCTCATTGGAACTATTCTTGTTTGCATGTTTGTAGTTGTCAATGTTCCTTTGTAGGAAAGTTGTGCTTGTGCTGTTCGTGATCAAGACAACATGTTTTAGCTAGTATAGAATCAAGATGTAAGGCTTGTCTAAGATGTACATAGCGAACAAGGTTGATGCTCGTATCTTGATGTAGTCACTAAGATAGATGTTGCTATCGTAGATGCCATGGCCAAGTGAAAATAGGAACGAAAACACTGAATTTTCCAAGTTGATATCTAGCTAGGGCAAGCTTTTGCAGGCAAGTCATTCGTCGTAAATGTTGTTGTTCTTTCTATGAGACTGCTATTATTTCGTAATATGATGCATGCAAACTTGTATTGATCGGCTCTTTGAAATGCTTATCATTGGCTTGGCTCAACTATATTATCGAGCAAATTGTAACCTCTTTCATTCTTGTATTCTATTTGGAGCATTGGGTCAAATGGAGAGCTTTCACGATGGATCTCTAGAATCCTTTCGATGGATTATATAGCATATTGAAAGCGAACACATATGCAATATCAGATATAGTCAAGTCAATTCTAGTAGATGACTGCGAAAGTGATGCATCATTCTAAGAGACTGGAGGGTTGTCGAGAATTGATCGATGGTCCAAGGTCTCATTCGCAATTTACTATTGTTGTTTTGGAGACCAAGATGGACGGTTTTGTTTGCAATTTACTATTGTTGTTTTGGAGACCGATATGGATGTATCAATGATGCTCAAGAGTTTAAGCTGTAACGACTTTAAATTGAGAATTCATTTTGTGTAGTATGTTAATAGTGAGACCAGGTATTTATTTGTCTTTGTTCGCAAGACATTGTTAGCATTTCATTATCATCATCTTGGCTCTGTGTTGTTGGCATGCAAGGATAAGAGTAGTGCTTGACAAAGCCGTTGTTGTTACTTGTATTTATTCTATAGATATATCATTCTTTTGCGAGATGATAGCATGATGTTGCAATGTGACTATACCACATGATGCGCACATTGTTAGTGTTCCAATGATGCTTTTACATTCTGTTGCCCAAGACGATTCAAATTTGTCTATTCGTACCAAGTTGCATCAAAGGGTTTCAATGATGTTTTCTACAAGCCATAATTTTCATTTTTTAGAGGTCCTAAAGGATGCCCTGTGACTTTGTTTTTGCATAGAGTCCATACTGATGAGAGCAATATATTTTTATCATTCAACTACATTGCATGTATTCATGAAAACAACATGCTATACTTTATAATTATATATTTTAAAAAATATAAAAGTTAGTTGATCTCTTTTACGTGGGAGAATGATGATTTTAAATTTTTTCGCTTAATAGCAATTCAAATAAATAAATAAATTTGATAAAACATTAAAATGAATAAACATCGACAATACATCATAAATGAAATGAAATGAAAAAACATACTATATTGCATACCAAAGAGTTTGTGTATGTCTCTTCGTATTTAAATAATTACGGGGAAAGGTGTCATTTCCCTATCCATTCAAAATATGCCATTTGTTCAAAAGAAATACGATTTTGTTTTTTCAATACATTTGAAAGGTCATTATACTTTTGTTTTTTCCATATGTTCAAAATATCATTTTCTTTTCCTTTCATTTGACTATTAATTAATTATTAACTACTACAAATACTAGTGATACTATATAAGTCGAACTACTGATATACTATAACTAATAATTAACTATTAACTACTGCAAATACTACTAATACTACATAAGTCTAATTAATTAACTACTACTAATACCACATAAGTCTAACTAATTGACTAATACTACATAAGTTTAATTAATTAATTAATCATAATAATTAATTAAATTAACTAACATAAAACTATGATGCATAAAACTAACAAATGTAACTCTATATCGTCTCTCTCTCTCTCTCTCTCTCTCTCTCTCTCTCTCTCTCTCTCTCTCTCTCTCTCTCTCTCTCTCTCTCTCTCAACTAAATACGTTTAAATAACTACATTAACTAACTGCATTGATTGTGTTAATAGGACCTACCTATCGACGGTTGTTGCTGTGCTTTGGGTACTCTGCTATCCCATGCGACTCTCTACTACCACCTAATTGCCACGATAAGCAAGCTTGTGCGATGCTGCTTTGACTCGATTCTCTACTTTATTGCCATCGACAATCTCGATCTTCTATGATGTGATGCTTCCAAACGAGATGGTGCTAAACAAGTGTGAGGCTTATAACATGAGTGTGCCAAACGAGTGTGAGGCTTGTAACACGAGCACCCCATAATGTTCGATGTTCGACAGAAAGCAAAGAGCATAGTGTTTGAGCAATTTTAGCAATGAAAAGCAAGGCAATTATAGTATTCAAGCAATTTTTGTATTTTCAAGGAGAAAATAGATTTTAAAAAATGTTACAAAGCTGAACATATAATGAAGTAGACCATTGAAAGCTTTCATGCAAATCGAAGAATCTATCAATTGTAGTAAACTAAAGCTAATTTTGGTTACTTAACTAAAGCTATTTTTTATTACTTAATCAAATTTATATTTTGTTTTGTTTTGAACTATAATCTAACTTAATCGAAAAATGCAACAACAATGGCATTACTAAGCATATAATATAACAATGACATTATACACAAATGGCACAAATTGAACACAACTTAAATTATGGCAACAACAACGACATTATGCACAATGGGTAGATATTGAATGGGTAAAATTTGAACACGAAGAGGATGGCATAGACCTAGATGATTGGATGACAACAAAAATCGAATGAGGAAAAGCAAGAACAACAAAACGAACTTGGATAATTAGATGATGGCAAAATTGGATGGGACAACATGATGCAACACAAGACGGACTCACAACACATCTATAGTAAAGGGAGATAGCACAATGCGGCCATAACTAAGCTTTTTATAATAAAAACAAAACATGTTTGATATTCAAAAGCTTTCTTAAAAAGCTAAAGCTTTGCTTGATACTTGATATTGAAGTTTTCTTAAAAAGCTAGTTTTTATTTCAACAAAAATTTGATCGTTTGGAAGAAAAGTGAAAAAATGAGAAAAAAGACAAATCAAAACCCCTAATTAGTTGAACATGTAACTAGATATGGTTGAGGTGGAGCATAGCCTCTAGAATGATCGAGCCCTACGTAATGAAGTATGCAAGCTAAACATGATAAAAGGCTCAAGAGTGCATGAAGCAAAGATATAAATGAGGTGGAGCATGGCCTCTAGAATGATTGAGCCCTACATAATGAAGTATGCAAGACAAAGGTGACAAAAGGCTAAAGAGTGCACAAGCAAAGATCGTCCCCTCACTTGACAAGGTTCATATGCTAGTCTCCTTGCTACAAGTGTTTATTTGTATTTTCTTAGCAGTCTCCTATTGAGGATGAATTTGGCAAGTGATTTGTTGCTAATTATCAAGGTAAAGCTACTTTCGTGCAAATTTCCTCCATCAGCAAGGGGTTCTACTTGGTCTTGCTTACTTTAAAGTTTGAAAGAGACTAGGTGCTAGCTTAAGCAATTGGCTACAAAGGGAATTTCATTAGGAGAAATATGGACTATCTTTTTTGCCCCTTAAGGGGTTTCTCTCACCTCTCTCTCTCTCTCTAAAAAGAGATCCCAAAATAATATTAGAATAAGAGATCTTCTACAATCAAGCAAATCTCGTATTTGTATTTTCAAAAGATTTCACCTATCTCAAACTATAGGATAAGGTCACTTTTTCTCAAAACTCTCAAAACTAAAAAAATACAATTCCATTTCCTGTAAAAACGGAGCCAATCATTACAACTGTTTAATGCCCTCATGACTTTTCAACATGAAAATATATTATAATCATTCTGATTCTTGCTTCTTAAAAGGATGGAAGTTAAAAAATGATATAAAATGACATACACATCATATTTTAAGATCATTTTTTACCTAGAGACACCTTTTTGACTCAAGAGTTTCCTTGTAAATTTTTATTGTTTTTGGACAAGCATATGCCTATTTCTGAGCATTTCTTCATTCCCTCTCAAAGCTCTAGTTTTGTCCAAAATTTTGTGTACTCTTCTCCTTCCCTCCAGAATATAGTTTCTTGCATATGAATTCTTCTTGAGATGAACTAAGAAAATAAGTGATAGAGTGACAGAGAGTAAATTAGGGTAGAAGATAAGATAATGTTATTGTTCTCCACTAGCCAAGCTTCTGTACAAATGTGTTTAAATATCTTTGATCAATTCTTTGGGGGGGAGAGAGAGAATATTTTGGATAGAACAGAAGATAAGATTGGATGCTGATTAGAGGTAGATTAAAAGCTAAGATTACAGGCAAATTAGGGTCTATCGTGACAAAATCAAGAGAAAGAGACAAGATCCAACTGGGTAAAAAAGAACACAGATATAGTGAATCAAAGGGGTGTAATTGTGTGATTTGAGTCAATCCAAAATTAGCTGCATGCTGCTAGATTGATGCTGACTTGCAGCTTTCAAATATTTAGACATTCTTGCTATTGATCAAAAAATTGCCATCAACTCCTTAGCTTACTAATAATCAAAGGGGTGTAATTGTGTAATGTTAAAATTGGCACATATTTTTCTTTACAGGATGCAGGTGTAGGACGTACCAAGAGAAAGAGAGATATTCACTTTCAATTGGAGGATGAATATGCACGAATGTTCAAAAGAATTGTAGAAAGGGATTATGCAATAAGATACAGGATGCAACAAGAAAGAAATGCATGGAAAAAAAACATGGACCTTGATGGGTGCATTTATCCACCCAATCCAATCACTCAAAGGCCACCACAATTTGAAGGGCTTACATCATTTGTAATGTTTGTTTGTGAAGGCAATGAAGGATTGTATGGATACACATGCAGACTTGTCACACAAGGATTAGTAGGGATTTATCAATCCTTGACAAATATGCAGACAAGATTACAAGGGAATATGTATTCTTTGATGGAAAATGATAGATTATTGACTGAGAAGAATAGGGAGAACCATAGCCTACAACAAGCAACGTATGTCATTGAAGATGCTATGTAGGCTACACATGTGCAAAATATGGAGTTACAAATCTAAAGTTATGGACTTGGAGAAGGAGAATCGAAACATAATGAGGAAGCTCACAAAAACTTTGGAGATTGGGCCCACTTTAAAAACCAAAGAAGCACGTCGGTGCATCTGATTAGTTAAACCAATTTACCAATTAACCAAAGGAAGTGGACGATATCATATATGGATATATGCTCAATCTGCTACAATGAGAAATATGTTCCCTCATAAAGGGAATGATACTATTGCCAAAGTCCTAAGCAAGGATATGACCAAAAATGCATCTGGAAAATACACACATATTGAAGTATGGTTCCAAAGAAGTTGCATTTGTATTGAATGCATCCAACAACTTTGTATTGGATATATATATAGGGTTTAGATTGCTATGGTCAAGTTCTACAATATGTCTATGGAAGAATGTAGAGGCAAAAGCTTAAGTTTGTCCTCAAACTTGATGAGAGTGAGATTATTAAGGGGAAAAACTTAAACATGTGAGTATAACACTTATGAATCGAGCATTGGATCCCAACATCAATGAAATCCATCCTTTATACTTTGTACAGTCAGAGAATGAAATATGGTGGCTTGCAGCATTTGAAGTACCAAAGGAGGACCATGAAGTATTTAAAGTTATTTGTAACCTCACTAATATACCCAGTGTTATTCAACAACAAAATAATGAAGCAATTTTACACATTGAAGGGTTTGGGGACTATCAAGCTGAATGCATCTTGTAGGTGATTTAAAAACATTGAATGTATGTTTGGTTTATCAAATGCAGCGAATGCAAAATTTTCGTGCATATACTGCATGCAAACTAGGAAGAAAGGAAAAGATAGAAAGAAAGAATGGCTTGTCAAGGTAGGACAACAAGGTGCTCCAACACGCGATCAAAAAGTCATGAGAAATGGAATGCTAGTTCTAGTGGATCCAAACTAGCGCCCTATTTTGGAAATACCACTAACAAGGATTCACTTTTGCACATTGCATTGTTTGATTAGAATAATTGAGAAGCTAGTATATGAATGTATATGCTTTGCATATAAGATGCAGCCCGTGTTAGAAGCTGATGCTACATGCAAGAAGGTAGAACAAGTCCTCTCTGAAGTTGGATTGCACGTGGGCCAAGTAGAAATAAAAAAGGACGAGAAAAATTTGGAAAAGAGTGAAAATATCCCTTGTAAACCATGCTTTGGTGGACCCAAGGCTAGAAAGTTTATATCTCCACCTCGAGATGAGGAAGGTAATATACTTGTAAAACAACCAAAGAAGTATGAAGCATGGAAAAAGTTGCACCTTGTTGTTCCGGATTGGAGCAATGGGGGACAAATGAGGATTGCAAAGGCAGAAGTGTGGATAAACCTAGATAGATTAGTAGCTCTCTTACCAAAGTTGAGGTTTAGGGATGGTGATGTGAAAATTTCATAAGTCCATGGTGGAGGTATGGACTACAAATAGTATAACACACTACATGGTCAGTATTGTTACCATTACAAAAAAATATCATCATTTTGATTTAATTTATGTTTCTGATCTCTCTTCTTATGCAGCATATACTTGAAGCACATGGTCCATACTTTGCAGATCAAGGAAGTTTGACAGTATGGTCAACTCAAGGCATGGAATGATCTCATTGGCAAGCTTGTTGTGCTTTTCAAAAGGCAACTGATCATGGAGGTGGCATAAATGATTCCAATTCTATGAGGCAATTATTACAATAGTGGTATAGGAGATTAGAGATACGATACGAGGAAAAAGAAAAGAAGTCCAAAACCTCTCAAGAAGAATTTATAAGTAGAGCAATATATGAAGTGAGAAAAGCAAGATATGAAAACAGCATAGCTAGACAACGCCGTGCAGAATGGTTGGCAACCCAAGAGAGAGATGGCAAGAAATGGAGACCTAGATAAAGATAATACTTTTGATGCATTTAGAGTCCACGAGAGAGCATAGGTGCCCAAGATATAACACATCAATACTCCTATCTTTAACATGAGATGTCTTGCAAAATTTGTTTAAATTTTTGAAGGTTTGTCACTATGTTTTTCAAAGTCGATTTCGAACTATGTTTTTAAATTTTAAAAGTCATTTATACCATAGTAAGTTTAAAAGTTCCATACTTAAGTCAAGTCTCTCCTTTCATTTTTTCCCATTACTCTTCACTCTACCCTCCACCTTTCTATCCTTCATTATCACAACCATGGCATGTTCCAAGCTTCCTATCAAGAAGGCACTTGCAAGAGCAAGAGCTCAACACTCTTCCAAATCTAGTGAGTGTACTGTGAGTGACAAAGGTCCCTTGGTGGCTGACAATGGTGGCCCTACTGTAGCTAATAATGGCGGTGCTACAATGTCCAACAATGGTGGCCCTAGTGTGGTCAATAATGATGGTTTGCTATTGTCTAGAAATGGTAGTCCACGTGCTCCAGTTGCTCCACCTCCCACTACTGCTCCAGTGGTAATACATGCACTCCAACACATAAGAAACAAAGATGGAGACTAGGCACAACTACGCTACGTGAGATAAGGAAATTCCAGAAGAGTGCCAACTTGATTATTCCTAAGGCACCATTCTCTAGGTTGGTGCGAGAAATACTGCAGGATCTGCAGTTAGGGCATCATCATAAATTCTTTTCAAGAAACCATGCAAGGAATGTGAAGCGATGGTCAAGCCAAGCCTTGCTTGCTCTCCAAGAAGCAGCTGAAAGTTACTTGATTGATCTAATGGGTGATTCTCAAGTTTTAGCCATTCATGCCCAATGTATCACTATTAAGCCCATAGATATCGTTATTGTTCGTAGGATCCACAACAATAAGGATGCATTTAATCTTAATGTCAACAATATGATTTGAGAAGCTACTTTGTAATTGGATCTATGTTTTTAGCTCTGGTTTGGTTGTAGATTGTAAGGAGCTTAGTTTTGGTTTATCTTTCCAATAGACCTTTGAGTATTTGATAACAGTGGTCTACAAAATGGAGCTAAATTTTGCCTAGCTCTAGTTGTACTTGGTGCAATGCACTCTCTATTGTGTATTTCCTGGTTTCGTAATGCTAAATCTGATATTTGATATTCTATTTTGCCATGATTTGCATTGTGCGTATTTTCAAGTTTCTAATTTTGAAACTAGTTTTGTTAAGGATAGATTCAATGCACAATCACACACACATCAGTGAGATCAGTTGTACATGGGCCGATGCACTATATCTTTAGTGTATTTAGCGATTTGGCAACACTATATTCGATATGCGATATTTCATTTGACCCGTGACGTATTTTTTGTGAATTTTTAAGTTTCCAATATTTAACGTAGTTTGGTTGAGAACACATTTAATATGCAGTTGTGCACACTCGGTGCGGTGGTGAGTTTTTTTTGTTATTAGCGAACTATAATCCAGCTAATGCATTTTCAAAAAATGAATGAAGTGTTAATTTTATAAATTGAAATTTGGTAAAACTTCACCCACATGCCGAGCATCATAAGAACTCATGGATATTAAAAAATTGGCCCCATTAGAAGTCTCAAAACTTCACCCACATGCCGAGCATCATAAGAACTCATGGATATTAAAAAATTGGCCCCATTAGAAGTCTCTAGGACACCTATCCGGAGGCTCACGTTTGGGGCCCTGAATCCTTAAGGGCCTTAGACGCGAGCCTTCGAACAGGTGTCCCAAAGATTTAGGGCCCCAGACGCAAGCCTCCGAACAGGTGTCGTAGAGACTTCTGATAAGGCCTTTTTTTTTGTAGTTGATGTACCCTAGAGAAGTCCACATGTAAAATTTCACGTCAATCAAATCACTGGTCATATTTTTCCAAAGCCTAGATACATCAATTCAGGTTTAAGGATTTTTTGAAAGTTTTGCTATAAGTTTAAAGTTTCACCTCATTTTACACATTTCACTTTTGAGTTTTGGGTTTTCTCTCCTAGAAGACATGGCACGCACCAAGTAAGTGGCCTGGAGACATCCCCCTAGAAATCCTATTCAAAGGCCACCTTCCTCAGCTTCACCACCACCACCACCACGCCAACATCACAAGCGTCAATGGAAGTCAAGCATAGCTCTTTGTGAGATCTGCCATTACTAGAAGACCACACACCTCTTGATACTAAAGGCTCCATTCTAGAAGCTAGTGTGTGAGATTATGGACGACATACTCATTAAGAATAGAAGGAGGCACTTCCCAGATGGAACATGCTTGCAACAACCTGATCATTGGACTGCCCAACCCCTCCTTACACTACAAGAAGCTGCTGAAGCTTACGCCATCAACTTGTTCGGAGACTTAATCTATGCAACAGTACATGCAAGGAGAGTCACCGTCATTGATAGGGATTTGCGGATAGTGAGGTTCTTCCGGCGATGGAAGGATAGTCCTCGTGGAGATGTACTACCAAAATATATACGGAATGTAGCTTCCAAAGAGATTTTGTAAAACCCTGGTTGTAATGGATCCCATGTAAAATGTTATGAATATGAATACAATTTTTTTGGCATGTCTTTGAGTTATCATTACATGCGTTCGAATGAATACACATTGTGCACGAACTCGATAAAGTACTACATATTAAATTTAGGGTATGAATCATGTTGCGTATAAATCTGATAAATAAACATAATATTCAAGTAAAAAACAATAATAAACGATGTGTATGACAAACTACATTGCATGCAAATCCAACAAATATCGATTTTCATTACATCAAGAGAAGATTACAAATTACATTACATTGGTGATGAGATGTCATTTGGCACTAAGTACATCTAATCTCTCCTAGGCATCTTTGAGCTAGACTCCCCATGGTTAGAGCTATTCTTGATCATAGGCAGGAATACATTTTGCCCTAGTAGTTCCTACCTAATGACATTGGGGTCTTTAATACTAGCAACCATGCCATGGGCCACCATGGAAAAAAGTGGCCCAGACCTAGCACTAGAGAATAAGTAGAGGAGCTTTGAGCAGCATCAAAGTAACACTACTTTCTCCAAGCTAGAGTTCGTTGGGATGGTCTTGAAGGGCCCAGCCTTTGTTAGTGCCCTCAACTTCAAGAAATTCTCAGAAAAAGTTGGAGAGCATATCTTATGGAATACAAAAATGTCACTCACAAGCTGGCCGATATACTCCTTTAATATCGAGTCCTGCACCCTTCCTTGGCTACCAAATCGACCACCTTGTCTAGATGAAAATTCATCTATATAGAGAATGTCTTGCATTACACAAGTTCAGTGTCAGACTCACTGCATCAAACTCACTATATGCATGGAGTGTAGTAAATATATATACATCGAATTTGCATCAAAATTTATCAGTAGGGCCCCTAGGGCATCGGGAGTATGCACATCAAATTTTGCTAGGATTGGGCCCCCAGAGCTGCCCTGTCTGGAGGCTCGCATCTGGGATGCCCTGGATAGGGCAGCTCTGGGGGTAGCTCTAGGGGCCTGATCTCGGAAAAATTTGATGCATACTCCTGATGGTCTAGAGCATCCCAGACGCAAGTCTTCGGACATGGCAACTCTTGGGGCCCGATCCTGACAAAATTTGATGTGCATACTCCCGATGCCCTAAGAGCCCTATTGGTAAATTTTGACGCAAATCTGATAACATTAATCTGATAACATTACCTTCTCTGCATCATTTATTTGTTGCTGTAATGGAGCATCTAGGTCTGCTTCTGCAACTGGGGCACCCTCATCTCTCTCTTGGGAAGGTATTGCGTAGTCGAGTCGAGGTCCAAAAATGCTTTCTTACAACCGCTTGAACTCCTCATCTGAGATCTCATATTGTGGCTCCACATTCTCAATCTGCTCTTGGATGCTCACAATGGTAGAGATGTCATTAACACTCATGCCATCATATCGAGCCACCTCATTAGGCAGATCTTGTATATCAAAATCTATAAAATCATCAGGTGCATCACGCATCATGATACAATATACCTCTTCTTCCCTTAGCTCTAAAATTTTTCTAGTACATCCTGCATAAGTAAATATTCCACCCCCTCGATGATGATAGCATGGAGAGAAGCGAGGGGTGGCTCATTGCTTGTCGGCATCTCAATAGGGCAAGGAGGTGGGTGAACAATGGCTAAGCTTTGTGCTGCCTCTACTCTTGGATCGAGTGTGATCTCTTTAGGCTCCCTCTTGAAATACTCTAGTTGTGGCCGAGGGTGTGTCGATGTCTTCCTCACTATCCTCTTGCACCTTAGTACAGAAAACGTATATGGCAAATGCTACATCGTACTCAATGAGATCCATCGTGGCGTGATCCTGGGATGAGGTGGGCAATGCTCTGGCACAGAGATGCTGCTCCACATGCACAAGGGCTCAATTTATTACCTTTGCATGGATTGATCCAGCATGTAAACTATATAGGAAATCTATGGGGACACATCTGAGAGCAGAGTCCAGAATAGAGCAAGTGAGAGGGTTTACCGCATCATAAAATGATGCTAGTAAACTAGAGCCTCTATGGCAGAAAGCGGGCTCTGTAGACTCAAGGTTGCGCAAAACCTATGGTATATCTGGTCTCCTATATGTGTGTAGTGTGTGGAGCTAATCCATGCGGCGAAGACGTGAGTGGTAGCCATGGCACACAAAGAGAGAAGGGAGGAGAGCACAAGTGTAGGGAAGTAGAGAATGAAAGTGAAAATGTGTTTGGAGTTATAGCTTTTATGTATCTAGGGTTTTAAATAAATATTATTTTTTAACCCTAAAGTTTCAAATTAAAACTCTTATCTTAGTTTCTTTATTTCAATACTTTAAAGTAACCGTTAAAATTACTCATACAGACAAATGCTTCATTCTACATTATTATATCCTCGAATATACTTGGATCGTTGAGTATATTCAAGTCCAACTATAGAAAATATAGAAATTTTTTAAGAAAAAAAATTTGAAAGACCTTCAAAATCCCTTGGATCCAATTTAATATTTAATTTTAAGAAATAAGTAGAATAGATGAGCTATAATATATCATTATGCAAATATAATATTGCATAGATTATAGAACTCCACCCTGTAATTTATCCATATGTTTTTCGCATTTAATGGTAAATCTTGCATGTAAGGTTAATAAGTATCATTCTATATCTATATTCGTAAAATAAAGATTAATAACTATCATTCTATATATGTATGCATATCAATCATGAGATCATTTGTGAGGCGAGAAGATATGACATATACAAATGGCCAAAGTAGCCCTCACCAATCCACATAGAATCATAGGCCATCATTAAGGGTCTTTGGATCATTTGCTGTAATAAACATGATATAAATTTCAATTAAGTAGACCTTCACTATATTCAACTAGGGAGTTGCCACTCCTAGTGAACACACTACCTATTGCTACCTAAACTAGCGTTAATGGTACACAAACTCACATGACCTAGCAACCATGAGCATCACATTAAGGGAATAAAGCTTATACGTTTATATATTATGTTTAAGCAAGGAGGACACACTATAGTAGTCTACAAAAACCTCCTTAAAAGTTCAATGAAAGCATCCGTAACACATAAAACCCATCATTCATGATTCTTTCCACAAAGAATCCACTCTATCTCACTTATTCTTCAAACAACACCCCATTAGTGTTATGTATCTAGCTCTTAAATATTGATTATGATATGCAATTTTATATGCTTTTGTGCTTAAACAAAGTTTTTTTGGTTCAAGAAGAATCAATAGAATATTTGCTCAAAAAAATCTTTTTCTTGTTGTACATGCATCATTAAGCATCATGCTTCATTTGTCTTGTTCGCAAGGTGCACAATATTGAGGCAAACCTCATGCTACCGTGGCCTTATTCATGACAAATACATCTCAAAACCTATCTAAATGAACAATTTTTCATGATGCAATGATGAAAATATATTTATGAAACTTCACTTTGTGATTATGTTTGTCACTTCTAACTCTATTTGTAGATTTTTTTCATTTAGCACACAAAACTCACCTCAAAAATCAAACATGGAACAAGGGAGCATGGCTTTGGGCACTCTTGTGCTATCACAAAACCCAAACAAACTCTTAGACTAATTTAATGTACCTTTTATGCAGTGTTCTATTCCATACAAAGAGCATATTTGCCCATTTCTTTCTCTCTTTATTTTTCTACAATATGGGGTACATATCATATTAATTACGGTTTATTTATTATTTTCTCATACTTTTTAATATTTTCTCCAATTTATGATGCAAAACAAAACAACAACCATTTTGAAATTGAATGTGAAGAAAATCCATAAGAAATCAAGTGTATATGAATTTAGTTGTACAATTGTGTGCTCATGTTGCCTCAAAATTGTGTGGGGATGTTGCCAACACTATCATAAACTTGAGCATGCCTAGAAATTGTGTGGGAATGTTGCCAACACTATCACAATGCCATTTAAGGAGAGAGTAATGTCAGAAAGATTAGATTTTCAAATTGGCAACAACCATAGCACAAACACAACGATTGATTATTTTTCTATTTTCTTCATTATTCCATTGAATTGAAAGGGGGTTGTTTTCTCACATTCATTCTAAATGCCCCCCCCCCCCCCCCCCCCCCCGAACTATAAAATTTTTGTAGTGAAGGCTTAATGAACCTTATAAATTTTGATAATTTATTAAGAAGCTTAAAGCTCATTAAAAACATTTGGAGTGCCCTTTTCTTCCTTCCCCATTTCTTATTTGACTTCAACTTCCCCTTTTGATATCATGCATCTAACTTTGCTTTCACATGTTGCATCTTCGAGCTTTGGCATGAAAAATCTTGAATTGAATGGCTTCATGGTGATTCAAAAAGTGATTAAATTTTTAGTCAAGTGCTTGAAAAATGTCAAAAGTTCTCAATAAAATCCATAAAAATAGGACCATGGCATAGATTCATCAACTTTTTCCTCTAAAATGGAACAATAAGGTTCTAGAACATTTGAGTCTCCTCAATCCTAGTTTTTTTGCCCAATTGAACATTAGAAAGCTACTCGAGCTATCTTGTCCACTCATCCATAGAATGCACTCATTTGGACAATACTCATCTACTTTATGCTTGATGCACTTGCATGGTTTTAGTTTTTCAAGTAGGTTATGCTACAACATTGTTTTGGCACGTAAAAGTAGTTTCTTGAATATAAGGTTTGTTCATAATCCTTATGTCATAACACATTAACCAATCAATCAAAATAGTAAAATCAACTCCATTTATAGGGTTCACATCCTTTATTATAAGCTTCTCCCTAAACTTTATTACCATCCATTTACTAGGTTAAAAAACCACCTCAATCTAGAATATAGATCTTCCATTCCCTTTTTATGGTGACTATGCACATGTGTGGTTGCATCCCTTCCTTGGCCATAAGAGGCATTTGTTATCTCAAATCCCCTCTAAGCTCCTCACTATGCCTTCGAAATTGAGCATCATCATGTTTGATGACTATTTTCACATGGAAACCCAAGAGAAACACCAAGGAAAAGGGGTTTCTACTGCAAGAAAATCTATCTTGTAACATCAACAAGTTTTTATTTCATTCTTTTGATGATCAAAACAAAGAAAACAACAAATCTTCACGCAACATCATAGTAGATATCTCCCACGGATTTAATAGAATCAATCATAATCTTCAACATCTTCATAGAATCCTTCAATAAAACAAAGAATATAAAAGAATACACCATTTTTGAATGGAAATCAATCACATAGTATTCATCTTCAATGTCTTCATAGTTCTCTCTCTCAATCTCTCATATGCAGCTACACTGTTTTGATAGAATTGACTATCTATGGCTCTCTCTCTCTCTCTCTCTCTCTCTCTCTCTCTCTCTCTCTCTCTCTCTCTCTCTCTCTCTCTCTCTCAATAGTACATCATATCCTCACTACAATACTCTCATAATGACTCTCAATAATCCTTCTTAGGTCATGGATGCACCTCCCAAGAGGTATGTCTGATGTGAAGAAGTTCCAGAGCTACTACAGTGCCTCTTCACAGCTCACTACTATCACTATCACTCTAGTCTTCTCTTCAGTCTTCAGCAACTGCTTCTTCCATTTGTTTTAGCTCTTTTAAACTTAGATTCATCATTTTCAAAAGTTAGAAAACTTTTCCAAAGTCACATATACTTTCTATAGAACACTTACAAAAGATCTATGGAACAGTATAGTATGAGACCAAAGCAGATACAGAACAATTATAGAGCAAAGATAGAGGCTCTACAGAAGGTTTATAGAGGGTTACAGAAGATCATCAGAACCTCATAACTCATACTAAAACCATTCCAAACTATCAAAAACTATTCAATAAGCTTGCAAAAGATTTCAATCTTCATTAATAATCAATCCATGCTTCATACAGAAGAAAATCAGAACAAAACAGAAGTTATACAGAACCAATCAAAACCTCAACAGAACATAACCTATCGTAACATCACAGAGCTTCATATCTCTACTAAAAATCATTATGAACTTCCAAAACATAATCAATATCATCCAAAACACTCTCAAACACTTCCATTAACAACCATCTATCACTCTAAATCCATCAAAAATCAATCATTAAGTCCTCAAAAACAACAAAAATCAGTCGAAAATTCAGTCTTTTTCCACTCTCAACATATCCCCACACTTAGAAATGAAGCGTCCTCGCAACCTAAGGAAAAGAAGAATATAAGTTCACTAAAGAGCTCAATTTTATCTTCCATAGAGTCTTCAATAATCTCACCAAACCATGACCCCAACTTATTACCTGTATCTCTAGAAAAAATACTACTAAAGGAAAACTTCATTATTCATTAACTCATCTGATAATCATTTAAAAGTCATAACAAATTTGTAAAGGATATAAGAGGTTCTTCTTCAGCTTTCCATCATAGGCGTTCCATCCATCATCACCATCAATAGTTAAAAAGAGCTCTCGAATAAATTATTCAACCAGCACGAACTCATCACATACAATTATTACAACACGCACACAAACACTAACACAACCATCTGAATGACACCTCCAAAAAGAGATATATATATCATTAAGAATCATCCAAAATACATTGCAAAGGCATCAATGAAGGTGATCCCTTTTGAAGACTTAGTGGTTTCGAAAACGATCCATGGAGAAGGACTCATCTACAAATGTCTTTGAAGGATTTTGAAAGAGTTGAAGGCAACACATCCTTTCTAGCAAAACAAGGTATCTGCTAGGTAGACATAGGGCATGAAAATAGAGGAAATCCAACTGTTGGGAATCAATATTAACTTTGACATTCATACAAAGCTTTGGAATGGCCTTTTGATCATTATGGGAATGCCTATGTATATATGCTAGATACCAAGCAAAATGAGCTGTCAATCTCACTGAAGGATCTAGAGATTGTGAATATTGGTGAGCAAAATGAAGGTAATTCTGGTATGCTTGACTAGCAATTGTCCAGTCCCTTGGAATTAACGGCCAGTTAATTTGTGGTCCTATGAGAGAATCAGTCGAGCTCCATCCTCTTCTTCTCGGAATTTGCTGATCAAATCCATCATACTCACTAACCAATTGAGGGGGTTGAGAAATAGAAGTGGCAGGAGATGGAAGTGGAACAAGTAAAAGAGGATTAAGAGATGGGTAGGCAAAATCATAAAAGAAGGAATAAGCTAAAGAAGGAGTGGCTGAAAATTTAAGTGAATCGATTAGAAAAGGTGTCAATTGATAAACAGGAAAAGTAGAAGGTATATGGATAGATGGAGAAGGGCATGGCGGAGAAGGGGAAAAGACTCGATCTTCAATGAAAGAACAATAGGTAAATATAGAAATTTGAGGAAAATCCTAAGGTTGAAAAAGAAAGGTAAGATAGCTGCTAAGTTGGCTTGATAAAGGGAAAGATAAGTATCATAGCGATGGGCCATTTGTTGATAGTACAATAGGCTAGGAATAGAGGGACCTAAGACAGATCTTCTCTGATAGGCATCAAAGAAGGATGAATCAAATGGATAGTTCTTGGAAAGATAAGCTAGGAGATCCACCCTCAGTTGGTTAGTGCTCTGCACATAAGTAGAAGCTGTATTCTAACGCTGATTCAGGACCATAGAATCAATCATTGAATGCCGTGAATTGTCAGGGCAAGTAGTCACTTTTGAAGAATAACACTGAAACGTATCTTCTATCCTCAACTCCAAATAGTTGACATACAAAACAACTTGTAAAACCGCATCCCCCATATACCAAGCCACATCTACATCATCTGAAATCAACAGATCACCTCGTAGATACATGTAAGATAGCAACATGGTATCCGTCGTTACAGAATCTTCAAAGACCATACAGACCACTTCTGTCAACAAATAAGAAAACCAAGCCCCACTCCAACCATCCTCTGGAAGAGGAAGATCCATCGTTGAAAGTTTCATATAGAAGGCCAACTTTTGGAACTGATAGTGGACAAAGAAAGAATGGTCCGGAGTAAACATACTCCTGAAAGTGCTCAAAGGTAGACCATAACAAATCCATCCTGGACTACAATCTTTCCACTTTATCTTGAAACAAGGGACAAAATGTGGCATGTCTCTGGAGAACTGCCAAGTCTTACTGAGATATAGAAGGAATAATAGGAACATTGGGGCTTGGAGAAATGGACCGTAACTGTGCCAGTTGGTCTTGCAACTGCTTAATCTGGGAAGCTTTTGATTCCACTATATTATGAGTAGTCTGCAAAGTTGACAGTTCGGCATCTAAAAGAGTCTGAAACTCTTGAGCTTCTTTGGACATTCTCTCTTTCTCCTCTAAGTCTCTAGTGACCTCTGACTGAGCTTCTGCTAACTGAATCTTCAAAGAAGATATTACTTCTCTCTAGGTCTCAATCATTTGGGTATGTTGCTCCATCTGCTTAAATAAATCAGCAAGAGTGTCTTTAGCAGAGGCTAACTTTGAGGTTGCCTTATGCAACTGGTCTTTGGACTACATCAATTCTTCATAGAAAGAAGTATACAACTGTTGAACACAAGCTGTCACTGAAAGTTCAATCGAACTCTGGATGTCATTACAAAGGAATGAAATGGCATCTCCTGACACTAAACTGTTCAGTGAAGGAACTGATATTTCCAAAGAACCCTCTCTATGTGCCTTGAATAAACTGTTGCATGTAAGGTAGGCAGGGAGGTCACTGCCAGATGTAGCAAGAACTGTGACTGAAGGAAGGACTGAGGGAGTTTTATCTGCCACATGCTTCAAGCGCTTCCGCTGAATGACCAATGGAGGCGGGGAATCAAGATCCTCTATGTCAATAGGTTCTAACTCTTCTAAGGGTGGAGGGGGAGGTACTAGATTAGATGGAGAAGGTGGTAGCACATCCTTCTTAAGGCCTGAGTACGTCAAGAAAGCATATAAGTAGGAATCATAAGTGACATTTGTGACATTCCCTCTGGTTACTTTGACAAAATGTTGGTCCATCTTCGTAAGCAGGTAAGTACTCCAATCAATGGCCACCCCTTTTAACACCATCCTGGAAGCTGTGAAGAGTTCTTTGGACAAATAATGGGATGGTGTTTTGGCAGGCATAAACCTGTCTTGGAGGAACTGGCAGACTAACTTCCCAAGAGGATCAATGATCATAGAAAAAGATACTCCTGAAGTGTTAATCACTTTCTTGACATCTAGAATCTCTTTGGTTTGCTTCTGTAATAGCTTGAGAATCTCATCATTGGAGAATAATTGTTTGGTTGTAACAAAGGGTTCTCCTTTGTAGGGAAGAGATGAAGCCTTTCCTAACCCTTTAGGTGTCAACACCATGGAAGCACCATGAACCATGCCCGACTTCTTACTACATGATGCAAGAAACTCATCACGCAGGGATGGATCATATGGAATCAATGGGAGTGAAGCAACCACGAAAGTTGCAAGTCCTGCTTTCACTATAGGCTCAAAAGCCAGTAGGGAATAATAATCCCTACTGATCAACGGGACATACTGGATAGGAGGAGGAGCGTGAGGTGCCATTCAGATGGAAAACACACACACCACAAACACAGACAATCACAAAGAATGCCTGCAAAACAACCAAAATAGCTATCAAAAAGAAATCAAGCAAAAGAAGTACACATACATAGACGTAACTAACCAATTTACCACCCCAAACAACCCACATCCTAGAAAAAATTCGGCATGACCTCTACACATATGCAACCGAAAACTTCATGCGATGCAACAAGCAGTCACCCAAGACCCCGTATCAAGCAAAAAAGAAAGAAAAACTTCAAACCGCACCCATAATCATAACACATAAGCAAACCATAATACCATAAAAACCTAATCAGAACCTAACCATAACTTTGACCAACAATTTCAGCTAAAAGGACTTTACTGCACATCCCACGAAGCGTGTTTATTAAAAAGGGAAAAAAAGTGCAGTGAGGGGAAATGGTTTTAATGAAGGATTCATTTTAAGAAATTATTAACAATGGGTGACATTTTATTAGGTGATAAACCTTGATAAGAAAATGACGATTCCTTCTTAAAATTTTAATTACAATTTATTAGGGTAAAACAGTGCTTAAACGAAACCCGGACTGTGATACCTAGACTGGGGTCTCTAAATGCAAATTCATTAATTAGAAATTAATAGTGATGTGGAGCGTTTTTTTGCCAGCGCGTGCTTTTTTTGTGACGGCTAGTTTATTTTTTATTAAAAAATTAAACTAACTCTGAAGTGCACGTAGCACGTGCAAAGTGAACGGTTGGTTGATTTTTAATTAGTAAAAACTGTGTGTTTAGCACGAGCGCGCGTGAAAAAGTGGGTGAATAAAGTTCATTTCAGCAATTTAACTATGGTTAAGGGATAATGAAAATGAATAAATCTCAAAAAATAAATACCTGGAAGGGGTGTGTATACAATAGACTAAAGGCGCACTGAGTAGTCTGAAAATGCAAGGAATCCAATTAAAAAAAACAAACACCATAACTGGAAAAAATAAAGCATCTTAGTGTTTTTGTGTTATTTTTATTTTTTTATTTTTTAATTATTGTTTTCTCTTTTTTTCTTTTTATTTTTTTAAATTGTAATTTAGGTGTGTTTATATTGTGTATAGTGTTTGGTTTTGTTTTGTTTGTTTTGTTCTTTTTATTCCTTTTTCTTTTTTAAAAAATATTAAAACGGGATATAGGACACATGAATATGTTGTGAAGTGTAAGGGTGGAATTTCAGTAATCCAACAAGTGTCAACAATGTATTGTAATTTATCCATGATTTTTCAGTTGATTTTTGGAATTTAAAATGAATTTTTCAATTGATTTTGGCTTCAAATAATACTTTGGTAATTTATGGAAGCATTTTCAATTAAGAAATTATAGGCAAAAGGGACAAGGGGATTTGTGAAATTTTTTTAAATTTTTGTGGAAATATTTTTGAATTTTTAATAATTTTTAATAAATTTTGCTCATTTTACATGTATTTTTGAAGGAATTTTGAAGTTTTAAATTTCTTGCAATTTATTTTCTTGAATTCCCACTTTAGAAAATATTCCAAATCATTTCAACAATGTTTGAAAATTTTTAGGAATTTTTTTGTAAATTTTTTGAATTTTAAATGAGTTTTAATGAAATTTTGAAGTTTTTTGGTGTTTTAGGTGTATTTTTATGTGTTTTTCGGGTTTGGAAATGAAAAAGGCGGTACCCGAGCTGCGTGTGAACAGCTGAAAATGATTGCGTGTGAACGGTTGATTGCAACACACCACCGCTCGGACAAGTCGAAGGTGCGTGAACGTCTGCGAGTCACACCCGTACACTCACGCACACCGAGAGGGTCGCACAACGTGGGAACAGGGAAGGGAGAGGGGAGGGTTTCTGTGGGTGGAGAGGGAGGGTGGATGGGAAGGGGGGCTAGGGGAGGGGTAATTGGGGTTAGGGGGTTAAGGGTCAGGGTGACTGTGGTTAGGTTGGGTAGGGTTAGAACAATTGTGGTTAGGTTAGGGTAACTGAGGGATAGAATAACCACGGTTAGGGGAAGGTAAAGTTAGTGGGGGAGATGGGTAAGTCTGGAGGGGAGGGCTAAAAATTGGGGGGGGGGGGGGGGGGGGGTACCCAAAAGGAGGAGGTGGCTAATTTGGCGGAGGGTGGGGAAGCCATTTTCGAGGGGGGGGCTAAAGGTGTTGGCGGGCAGGGAGGGCGGCAGGTCTTGGAGGAGGAAGGAGGAGGAGGGCCGGGCGAAGGAGGGTGGAGAAGGTGGAGAGGAGGAAGGAGGAGGAGGGCCAGGCGGAGGTGGGGGAAGAAGGTGGAGAGGAGGAAGGAGGAGGAGGGCGTAAGTGGTGGAGGGGAAGGAGGAGGAGGGTGCAGGTGCTGGAGGGGAGAGGCGAAGCGGGGCACCGGCAGGCGGCAGAGGCGAGGCGGGGAGGACAGCGAGAGGAGGCAGCAAAGGCGAGGCAGGGAGGAGCGTGAGAGGACGCGCAGGCGGCAGAGGCGAGGCGGGGACGAAAGGGAGGGTGGAGTTGGAGATGAAGGAGGGCAAGGAGGAGAGGGAAGGGAGGGTGGAGTTGCAGATGAAGGAGGGCGAGGAGGAGAGGGAAGGGAGGGTGGAGTTGGAGAGGAAGGAGGGTGAGGAGGAGAGGGAAAGGAGGGTGGAGTTGGAGATGGAGGACGGCACGACGAGTGAACAAGTAATCGTGTTTTTTCTTCTTCTTCTTCTTTTTCTTCTTTTTTTGTGTGTGCGTTTTTGTTTGTGTTATATATATATATATATATATATATATATATATATATATATATATATATATATATATATATATATATATATATATAGTGTGTGTGTGTGTGTGTGTGTGTGTGTGTGGTTATGTGTGTGTTGTTTTTGTTTTTTATTTTTTAAAGGTGTTTTTTAAATATTTATTTATTTATTATGATGATTATTATTTTTTCTTTAATGTGGATTTTGTGTTAGTATTATGGTGTTTTTTTTTTGTTAGGTGGGTGTTTTTTGTTTTTGTTTTGTTTTGTTTTTGTTAAATGTGGTTTGTTGTTGTTGTTTTTTTTCTTTTTATTTAAGGATAAATGTGTTATGGGTGTGAAAAAGGAGCGCACCCCTGCCCCGCGCGCATGCGTAGGACGGGGGTAAAAAAATTTTGCATCGATGGGATCAGACAGGGCAGGGACGGCTACACGCGAGTCACAGAGGCCACGAGGGTATCCCGAGGCACGTCAAACCAAAAACAGGCGCATTCACGCGCGACACGAGAAATGCGGCCACACGGCAAAAAGGAAGAAAATTTAATAAAACTCAAACTGGACGTCGAATCAAAAAACCGTAAAAAGGAAAAATGTGTCGGGAGATGAGGGGAAGATGATAGAAAAATGCGACACGGGTTCCGGGGCAAAATCAGGGTGTTCACATGGAAAAAACGCAAGAAACAAGCCCGAAAACACATACGTGTATTAATATCAGAAAATCCGCACATCGGAACGAAGTGTAAAAAGAAGCAAAAATGTGCAAAATAATGTGTCCAACAACTCTATCATGGAAAAACACAGTTCTGATCAAAATAGGATGCATTCACATGGGAAAAATCCCAAAAAGGACCCGAAAATGAACACGAAAATTAATACGGGAAAAATCGTGCACCGGAATAGAGGAAAGTAAAAAGGAAAAATGTCTGGAAGAAAGGGATGCATAGGGCTGGCACATCAAAACTCAGTTTGGGGGAAATTAGGAGGGGTTCACATGGGAAAAACCCCAAAAATAGACCCAAAAACACTCGAAAAAATTAATAACTAAAAATTTGGCAGTCGGAAGAGGGGGGAGGAAAAATAAAAAATTGGAATAAAGGCTGGTAAAACACGGCTCTCAAGTTAAACTCGAAGTCCAATGAAAATAGGGCAGGTTCACATGGCAAAATGTAAAAAATAGGCATGAAAAAGACCCAAAAACCCGCAAAAATTAATAACGGATGAACCGTGCATCGGAATGACATGGAGTAAAAAGAGAAAATATCAAGAGGAATGGGTAGGATAGGGCTAGCACATCAGATTAGGGTTCCAAAGCAATAAAGATGCGTTCACATGGAAAACCGGCCAATTTACGAGAATTGCTTCAAAAATTAATAACCCAAGAACCGTCTATCGGAACATGGGTTGGTAAAAAGGAAAAATGGGCAACTCAAAGGGACAAACGTGGTTGTAAGGTTGGATGGGAGTCTCAGTGAATGTAGGATGTGTTCACATGGAAATATAGCAAAACAAAGAATAAAGACAAACGGTCAAGGAATAGCTCCGGGATAGGGTGAAATAGAACGGAGGAGTGGAGATAGGACCCCATCAAAGTAAAATGAAGTCATGGCATAGATGCATAATCATAACAGGGTATATGCATGGGGATATGCAACATAGATACGCAGGGACCCATCCCCACACTTAAAACCTTAACAGGAAGGGTAAACCGAACATCAAGGACCTAGGACTACATATCAGACCAACCACGAACATCCCCACACTTAAGACATGACCGTCACTGAGAAACAGAAGGTGTAGAGTTAGAAAAACTTGGCCCATATTGCCGAGGAGGAATGTCGACTATCGAGGTTGCGTCTTGTATCGTTGTCAGCTGCAAGAGGTATCCAAGCGTCTTCACAGCACACGTCCAATGTCTTTCGTGGCAGGGACCACGCAGCAGCATCCAGGAAGCTAACTGGTTGAAGGAATCGCAGGAAATTTGTCGATGATGAGGGATATTGCACTCAACTCACGATCACTCAAATGGAATGAAAGAACAGTCACTCGCCCCATTACTAACATCACTCGAGGAAATAATGATGGAAACCTAGTTCTCACACCCGGTTTAGGAATCGACAAAGGAATGGTGCAGAGAGAGTATGCCAGGGTCCACAATTGATGGCGCATTAGTATGTCCAACCCATCTGGCATAGGTGCAAAGAGGAAGGCCAAAGAGCCTTGCAGTGCAGTGTACAGAACAGAGTAATGTTGTCTTGTGCTGATGGCAGAGACCCATCTCATAGATGCATAGGGAAACAGAAATGTACCTGACTCCAATGGTCGTAACGTCCCTCAATCCTCACCTCTCAATAATTGATTGAAGAGCCATATGTCACACTCAGCCCACCCTCTGTCTCATGCTCTGTTGAAAGATACAGAGGGCAGCCCATTCCTGAAACCCATTGATGTAATCCTCACTATCACTTGTACAGAGGTTGTATGACTTGTGCGCAATTGATGGTGCAACTGTGTATTCCGCCCTATGCCAACATATAGTGCAAAAAGGAAGGCCAGGGAGCCTTATGGTGCAATGCACACGAACAAATTGTACGTTGTGCATTGAGAGGCCCATCCCGTGCGTGCAACACTCCGTTCACACATCGCACCTCTCATTTGATTTGAAGGGAAAGACTGGTCACTCACCCCACCCTCTATCTCATACTCTGATAGATACAGAGGGCAGCCCATACTCACATCCCCATCCTGTTAGGATGAAAGCTCGCATCACTCAAGGGGTTGGTGATGAAGATCATGTCGACTGTTGTTGTCATCAAGATCTTGAAGACGAGGTGTACCTAGGGAGGCAGCCAACAAATCTCGTAGTTCAATGACTTGTAAGAAAGATCGTTTGTTAGGAAGGACAAACGAACTGATATTGTAGAGACAGTGCACCAAGGGAGGTGGCTTCAAATTACTTGCTAAAAAGGTGCGGCTGGTGAGTTAGCTATCCTGAACTGCGAGGTGTTTCCACCACCTTTTCCACAGTCAGCTTTCCGCCTAAGGGTATTTCCACCTTTTCTTGGAACGAGAGCCTATTATGACAGGGAATTTTTTCATTTTCTTCCATAACAGTTTTTTTTTTTCATTAAGAAAGAGAATGGTAGAAATACCATGTGTCAAGACCAACCTCACCACTGTTGTTGGATCAGACGAGAAGAGAACAAAGTCAGGTTGAGATGTATCTGTGAGGGTTTAGCAAAACGAGACCGCCTCATGAGAAGAATCATAAGGGCTATCAGAAGCACAAAGAGAAGGACAGTGCGATGCCCAAAAGGGGAAGGGTAGGACGACTGTGATTGTCAAGATCCCCAGGGAGAGAAGTACTTCTTCAAACGATAGCCATTGATCAGGAAAGGATCATCAGAGGCATCAACGGTCTGCACCACAGAGCCATTAGGATTAACAGCAAGTACCTTGTACAGGCCCATCCACCATTGTTGAAGCTTACCAGGAAACTTGTCAAATCTCGAATCATAGGTCGAATCATAGGCCAGGACAAGATCATCTTCTTTGAGCTCCTTGTGCTTGATGAAACTGTCATGATAGGCTTTGCGTCGCGCTTGAGTGGTTTCCATGCATTGTAGGGCCATCCGCCGTATCTCATCCAAGCATTCCCAGTGCAGGAGGTGGCGGTGTAGTGACTCATCATCTCCCAAGCGTTCTTTAACTACCACTCGCAAAGAGGGCAATTTCAATTCAACAAGGAAGACGGCTTCTGTACCATACACTAGCTGGAAATGGGTATGTCCTATAGCTGCCTTATGGGAGGTTCTATATGCCCAGAGGGCCTCTGTAAGTCGATCATCCTAGTCGCGACAATGTGCGGCAATCGTTCTTGTCAGAATCGAGCAGAGAATGCGATTGGTGACTTCAATTTGGCCGTTGGCTCTAGGATAATAGGGAGTGGACTTGCGGTGGCGGATCTTATACAGCTCCATCAGCTTCTCCATAATTTTCTTAAGGAAATGAGTGCCTCTATCACTTACCAGCTCGAGGGGACTGCCAAAATGGGTGATAATATTCTCGTACATGAATAGGGCTACGATGTTACCATTGTCCCGCTTCAGGGCTTTAGCTTCACACCACTTTGTGACATAATCTATACATATTAAGATGTATATGTTCTACTTCCATCTGGTAGATGGATCAATGGGACCCACAAAATCAATCCCCCACTTCTTGAATGGATTTAGGGGAAGAATAGGTTGCAGTGGCATGGCACTTGTTTTGGTGGGTTTCCCCATTCGCTGAAAAGCATCACATCTCTTATAGTAATCATATGCATCCTTATGGAGGGTCGGCCACCAGTATCCTGCTAACAGAGCCTTCCTTGCTGTCACTTCCCCTGCGAAGTATCCACCACATGGTTCGTCATGGCATGCTTTCAATACTATCAATACTATGCCGATCTCATCCCCTGCAACACATCTTCGCAATACTTCATCCTTGCCTCTCTTGTGCAGTGCACCGCCTAGCAAAGTGTAGGGGGCTGATTCTAACAGAAGCTTATTCTTCTCATGGCTTGAGATGCGATGCCAAGAGGATACTATTGAGTTGCCAAGAGGTTGGCTATGTCTCCATACCAGGAAGTATCTGTTTCAACTAGAAACAAGGAAGCATCAGGAAGGTCTGGATCATCATGTTCCTCTTCTTCTGTTTGAGAGATCTGTGATAGATGATCGGCTAGGACATGGAAACGGCCAGGCTTAGTGACCACTTCGAAGTTGAACTCCTAGAATAGGAGTAACCATCTCATCAGTCATCCTTTAACATCTGCTTTGTTCATCAGGAAGGACAAGGCTTCATGATCCACGTAGAACTTGAAATGCGTTGACAATAAATAGTGTCGAAACTTCTCCAGTGCAAACACCATTGCTAAGCACTCAAGCTCTGCTGTATAGTTTCATTCCCTATCAGTGACCTTTCGGCTTGCATAATATATCGGTTGATCTAATTTAGAGGGGCCCTTTTGACATAGGACAGCACCTAGCCCTTCGACTAATGCAACTATGTGCACATGGAACTCCTTCCTCTAGTCAGGAGGCTGCAAGATGGGCGCTTTGATATGGCACTATTTTAGGGTATTAAAGGCTTCTTCACAGTCATCAATCCAAAGGAAATCCGCACCTTTCCTTAGGAGCTTGTGCAGAGGGGCTGCCTTGGTTGCAAAATGTGCAATAAATCTTCTGTAGCAGCCCACATGGCCAAGAAATCCTCTCAATTTCTTGAGGTTTGTTGGTGCTATCAAGGTGGAAATCTATTCAATCTTCGTCGGGTCTATTGCAATCCCTTGTGCAGAGACAATATGACCCAAAAGAACTCCTGAGGAGACGCCAAAGACACATTTGTCAGGGTTGAGAGAAATCCCATACTCTCAGCATCTGTCAAAACATTGCTTCAGGTGTCCCTAGTGCTCACGGATTAAGCTATAGACACAAAAGTCATCAAGATACACCTCAATGAAATCATGAAGATGATTCTGGAATGCAGCCATCATTACTCGTTGGAAGGTGGCAGGAGCATTACAGAGCCCAAATGGCATCACTCTATAAGCATAGGTCCCCCATTCTGTGGTAAAGGTTGTTTTGGATTGGCTCTCTTCTACAATTTGGACTTGGTTATATCCGCTGAATCCATCCAAGAGGGAATACAGCTCATGGCTACCACTGTGTCCAACAGTTGGTCGGTAAAAGGGATAGGGAAATGATCCTTCTTCATCTTTGAATTGAGCTTCTGAAAGTCCACACATATTCAAAGTTTTCCGTTCTTCTTGGGTACTACCACGATGAGTGAAACCCATGCATTGTTAGCCACAGGATAAATGAACTCGGCTTCAAGAAGTTTCAATAATTCAGCCTTTACCAGAGTAGAATAATTAGGATTCTTATGTCTTTGCATTTGCCTTACAGGTTTGGCATAAGGCTCTAGGTCAATGTGATATTGGCATATTGTGGGATCAATCCCCTTTAGGTCTTTATATGACCAAGCAAACACGTCTAAGTTCTCCTTTAATAAGTCTCGCAGGACCACTAGTTCCTCTTCTAGAAGATTGAGACCCACTTTCAAGTGATGTTCAGTACCATCAGTATCCAGGAACGTCACTTGTCTTTTACCTTCCACTTCACGGATAAATGTCCCATGGATTGCTTCTGGATAGAGGTCTGACTCTTTCAAGGGAGTAGTGTCCTCGTCTGATGTTCTGCTAGAACCAGTGTCCTCCTTCTGAAGAGATGACTCATTTGTCTGTTGAGGTTTCTGGAAGGGTATCAGAGCTCTGTTTGCTTCTGTGTGTGTGGTAATTTCTTCTGGACTTAGGTATTCATCTTCAGAGGATGTGTCCAAGAATGTCACATAGCACGGACCTTCTAGAGACCGTGGCTCTGAAGGCTTTGGCTTCTATTGACAAGGAGCATCATCATTATATTTTCTCCAGAATGAATGGTCAGGGCAACAGAAGCCACTGGTGAACTTAATTTTTATGCCTTTAATCCATTGCTTATACAGATTCTGCATACTTTGTGGTCCATTGGCCAACCCAAATGGAACCATGGTCATTCCATCCAACACCCTGAGATCTTCGACCTCTGAGGTCTCTGTAGGGACATCAACAAGATCATCCATTATCAGAGGAAATTCTTTATCTGCACTTTCATAACCTGCTTCATTTTCTTCCTCATCATTTTCATCCTCTTCCTCTTAAGGCTCTGTCTCTGCTTCTGTAGAGGCTCTGTAGGAGAAGAATACATGTTCTGCCTCTGCATCTGCTTCTGCTTCTATTACAGTCATTGTCTCTGAGACTGTATTTGGTTCTATCTGTGCTCTGTATCTACTCTGTATCTGTTCTCTCTGTTTCTACTCTATCTCTATTCTGCATCTGCTCTATCTCTGTATCTATTACTGTCTCTCTTACTGCTTCTGTGACTATCTGTATATGTGTTACTACTAAGTATCTGTTTTGTCTATGTTCAGACTCTGTGACTGTCATGTAACAGGGAGAAAAGTGCATCCATGCTTCTATTTCATTGTCAGAGGTGATTTCAGAAGTTAATTCAATTTGAGGCATAAGGTATTCTCCCATGGACAAGGATTCTGCTTCCCTTGGTAGTTGGCTTACAGTGCCCACTATTAGGGACTACACCTCTGTTTTCTTGGGAAATATCTGTTTAATAACCTCTTCGTCTCCTGATGTACCATATGTTACCTTGTTGGAGGAGTCAGTTATGACTTCGATGGATGTGGATCCATTGCCTTTTTGCGATCCATACAACTTCAACACCACTTTGTTGGGTCCTCTGCCTAGGGTTAGGGTTCCTTTGAACCAATCTGTCATGGCTCTCGCTTCAAAAAGCCAAGGTCTTCCCAACAACAAAGGGTATGAGGTCCCATAAGAATTTGGTTTGACCACTAAATATGTCAGCCAATAGTCTCTTCCTGCAACGGTTGTTTTGACGTATGGGAGGATGCCCAACGGTTTAATTCTGCTTTGGTCTACCAATCTGATAAGCCACTGTGTAGGTTGAATTCCTTGCAACCCTAAGTCCTTCATTGTCGCATCCGTCATTATGTTTACTGATGAGCCTCCATCAATCAATGCATCTGAGATGAAGCATCCTTCAATCCATATACTAATCTCTGGGGTTCCAGAATCTAAGAAGGTGTTAGCCACATCTACTTCCTTTACAAGCTCTGGGGCCTTATTGGTCTTGGTCACTGTTGAAGGAGCGATCCTTAATCCATGTCTTTTTGTCAAGATGCTTTTGAATTTCTTTCGGCAGCTGGGAGACAACATCAGTAACTATTGGAAGATTAGATTTGGTTTAAAGGTGTCTAGGTCTTTTACCAAGTCATATTCTTTGATAGGATCCACAGGCTTCTCCAGCTTGTGGATGTTGGGGAATGGGGCTACACCCATTTTCATCTTTCCTTTTTCTTCTAGTAATTGCAGCATTGGCACTTCCTCTATTTCTGAAAGTGCTTATGTCTCATCTATCTCCTGGACCTCTGGTCTTGTTTCTGGGACTGTCTCTGTGACTGTCTGTGGCACTGCAGTGCTCTATACTACATTGTTCTGTCCTGTACTGCTTTGTCCCTCAGTTGGTAGGTTGAACTTCACAGCCTTGGCATGAGAGTTGTTCTCTTCTTGCACAACTGGTCTCTTCTTCTTGGCACGCGTGACATCGACAACTTCCAACTCTACCAAATTGGAGGCAGGTTCTTGTACCTTCCGTTGGCTATCAATGGCATTGGCCTTTACAGGGGCTAGGCTTGGACAGTCCTTTGTAGTGTGGCATTCTCCTTTGCATCGGCTACATAAGGGCTTGTAATCCACAGATCGTCTAGTGTTTGGATAATTCGAGGAGATATGACCCTTTTCTCCACACATGTAACATTCCACCTCTGATCTCTGACCACCACCAGACTGTCATCCTTTGTAACTTTGAGAGGGAAACCTCCTTGGATAGAAATTAGGACCAAACTCCCTAGGCTTTGGTCCAATATCTTGTGTTGTCATTTTGGATTCTAGCAAGTTGAATCTTGCATTTTTATCCTTCTGTCTTCATTCGTGCATCTCTTTCAGAGAGCAAATATCCTCTGTATGGTTCTTCCGCAAACAGTAGGAATAGAAGACTCTAGAAATGGTTGGTTTTCGAATACATTCAGTGGCTATATGTCCCGCTTGATGACACTTTCCGCACCATGTATTAGAGCGCATCACATCTCTTCCAGCTCCCGTAGGGGTGGATATATTGGCAATATTCACCTTCAGCGTCTGTAGCTGCTCTGTAATCACATCCATAAGCTCTTTCTTGATACTTGCAACTGAGTTGGATAAGTAGTCCTTTAGATTTTCACCTCCTGAAGTACTTGTAGTAGGGTTTTGGGAAGCTTCTGTAATTACTGCATACACTAGTTGGATTGATTTAGAAGGTCCTCTGTTCTGGTTCTGATTTAGAGCTCCTGTTAAGACTTGGGGTTGTTGATTCTAGTTGGTAGATTTCCATTGTTGTTGATTGGAGGAACTGTTTGAGACCACTGTTGTTGTGGCTGAACCATCATTTGAGGCACTGTCGTGTGTGGCGACCATAATGGATTAGGTGCATTATACGGCACTGTTTGCATCTGGCGATGGGGATAGGAAACTGTCCCTGGGACTGCATTTGGTGGGTATACCATTCCTGGCATGGAAGGATGTAAGACTCCTCTTCCTGGAGTCATTGATAGCCTTGCTTCAACTTCGTCATATAATCTTGCAGCTTGCAGATTGACTGGTCTTCTCAATTCCACGAACTTGCAAACTTTTGGTTGTAGGCCTCTGAGAATCACTCCTTTCTGGATAACTTCATCCAAATGATGGTTAGTCCATCTCTTCAGGATCGATTCCATTCGCGAGACATAAGCTTCTACTCTTTCTCCAGAGGACTGACTTAGGTTCATGAACTCCTCTTGCATCCGTTCTTCAAAACCTTCACGCCTAAATTTAGTGAGGAAGGCCAACTTCAGGTCGTCCCATGTGCCAAAAGTTCCTACTTCTTGTCTCTCATACCATTGAAATGCCATGCCCTTGAAAGTGGCGGGGAATATTGCTAACCAATGCTCAGGGGTTCTGGCATTGTTAGCCACACATGCTACCATGAACTCTGCTACATGAAGATCAGGGTCTTCATTGTACTCTCCCTTAAAAACTGGCAATGGGACTACATTTGCTGGCCTGTCATCAATATTTCCAGGACGAATCTGACTAGGAAGGGGACCTTGAGTCACCACGGGAACATTTGTAAAGAGTGCTTTTAGTGCGTCAAAGGAGGCTTCTGCTGCGAGCTTATTCTCAACTTTGATTTTTGACTTCTCTCTTCTTATGTACCTCTAGACTCGTTCTAACGCTTGCCTCTTGATTGCGTCATTCATTAGGGGATTGGCTCCAACCAATTGGTCTATACTCAACAGGATAGTATCAGAGAGGGGCTTCAGTCTCTGAGGGATTCTCTGGCCAACATCTCTTCTACTTTCTTCTTTTCAACATCTCTAAATTCGGCTTTCAAACCACTATAGAGGGGGATATATTCCATTTAAAAGTATCAAAACTCATTCTTCTTAGGATTGTTGTTGTGTCATTATAATAATGCTAGCTTCTGAGGGTTTCAACAGTGTATGTTGTGAAAAAAACTCTGTCTATCAACTTCCAGTGGGTTGCTAATTGGACAAACAGAAGATTGTCAGTGCACCAAGCATCCCAGTATCTTGTTGTTGAGCATCCACGAACGAATTCCAACTCTTTTCCTTCTTGTTTTCGTGAACCTCCATAGACCACGACTCCTAAAGCTTCTTCACAATCTCCCACTTGATGATGTCTGGAAACTTCTCAATGAATAGCAAATCTTCCATGGATGGTCATTCTCTTTGTTTCTACTCTTCAGTTTGTTTCCAAACAATTTTCCACCAAGATACAAGTTTCTGCTACTTCAACAGGAAGAGGAAACAGTCCACCGCATAGAGCATGCATCATGATGGTAATATGTTTCCGCCATTGTGGGATGAACTTCTTGTGGAAAGTGGCTTTGATAATGATAATCTCCAACTCTTCAATGGAAGAAGGAACTGCAAGCATCCATTGAATTCTCCTCTTCTTGGCAATGCCATTTCCTTCATTTTCAACCTCTTCTGATGCTTGTTGATGGCAAGTTTCCTCGGCTGCGCACCAAAAACATGGAATCCCAAGAGGAACACCAAGGAAAAGGTGTTTCTACAGCAAGAAAATCTATCTTGTAACATCAACAAGCTTTTATTTCATTCTTTTGATGACCAAAACAAAGAAAACAACAAATCTTCACGTAGCATCATAGTAGATATCTCCCACGGATTTAATAGAATCAATCATAATCTTCAACATCTTCATAGAATCCTTTAATAGAATAAATAATATAAAAGAATACACCATTTTCATATCAACCATGCAACATCCAAATGAAGATCCCAATCTCAAGTATTAGAATGCTCAAGTAGCATAAACCCACCTGCTCTATGTCTGTCAAGCATATCAAGATGCTCCCACTAGCACAAAAGCTATAAATGTCAAGCAAGAAAACTTGAACAAAGCATGTACGAGTGCACCAATGACATGTGTCCAAGATCAAGCATCAATGAGATATCCCAAGCATGTAGGCTCTGTAGCATCCATACATAGCATCCATAGATATCAAGTATATCCAAACTATAACTCTAGCAAGCCAAAAAATAGCCAAACTAAGCTCCGTGCAATCAAATGTCAAGCCCAAGTAAGTTGCAATAGCGATCAACTCCAAGACAATGCAATTAGCATGTATAGAAATGGCATCAGCCAAGCATGTCAAGATCGGTCAAATATAAGTGAGGTACATGCCAAAGTATATCCAAAGATGGAGATTCAAGTGCTACGAAGTGGAGCTAAAGCTCAACCAATGATCCAAAGTAGTATCAATCTCAAATTCGATCCCTGATGATCAATACATCAAAATACATCCAAGACATAGCCCGAATCCAATAGGCATTAAATATCCACTGAGAAGTACGATCAACCCTGTTGTAAACAACATGAAATCTGTTGAGATGACAAGCTCAACACATGCGGACATTAATGATGGACCCCCTGGTTAGATGGGTCCACACATCTACACTTAGCACGTCTGTGGTCATTATGACTCTCACATGGCCACTGACTCATTACTTATTATATTCAGCTTGTTACACCTATTTACAACTGGCATAGTTATAGCGCCAATCGACTAGTATAGTTGGTTATGCATTGTTTGACTTAGTAGGCCACTTTTCTTTATGTTGTATCTTATCTATACTTTGTGTACATTGTAAAGTGTGTGGAAAAAGAAGAAGAAACCAACAAGAAAACGTTTTGGCCTCCATCTCTCTTCTTGTCTCTTGAGTGAGCTTCTCCTTGTGCATTGTGTGTGTGTTCGGTGCAGCATCTTAAGCAAGTCCCCCCACCACGCGATTCTTGACATGGTATCAGAGCTGCACCACTGATTGAGGCTGGTTTTGAAGGCTAAAGTGAAGGAGAGGAGCTAAGGATTCGAGCAAGCAAGCATAACAGATAAGAAGCTCTTCCATTCTCTACTTCTTCTCTTGGACAGTGCTTGTGGAGGCACCGGAAGCAAGGCAGAGAAAAAATCTTAGATTGCAGTGAGATTTGGTGTGCACAAAGAGCGCTGTGTATTTTGGCCATCCGAGGTTATTTCAGGCCCCATTCTAGACTCGCAAGGTTGCGGACAACAGTTCGAGGTATCCTGCAATTTCAATTGTGTCTGTCGTATACAGGTGCATAGGTTACAGATTTCAGATCTGTAAGTTCAAAGGTATTTACCAGCAATATAAACACAAGGTTTATTTGCAAACTAGTTGCAGATTGCATGTATTGTTGAGCAGACAGTGAAAAAGGCTATCTGGTGTATTGCTGTGCACTACAAGTCGAGGGTTGCAGAAGATTTGCTTGCTGTTTGGTATTAGTTTTGTGATAATGGCTGAGAACAATGGAAACCCCATCATTGAGAAGCTCGACAAGAACAACTACCCTTTATAGAAGTTCCGTATCATAAAACTTCCTTATTGGAAAAGGCCTCTACGAGTTTGTTTCAGGTGAAGAAAAGGAGCCGGAGGTGAGTGAACTACAGAAGAGACAAAGGCATGGAAGGAATAGAATGCAAAAGAAAAAAAGGTCATGTATTGGCTGTCTACAGTAATTGACAATAATATGCTGGGACATATTAGAAATGCAGAGAATTCATATGCAGCTTGGACCATACTTGAAAGTATGTTTTCTGTGAATACAAAGGCACGAAAGATTCAACTCAAGCAAGAGTTGAATACATTGAAGAAAGGGAAGATGTCTATCAATGAGTATGCATTGAAGGTAAGGAGCATTGCAGATGCCTTGGCAGCGATTGATGCAATGCCCGATGATGATGATTTGGTGTCGTCTACCTTGGGTGGACTTAACAATGAAAAGGCTTGGAAGTCTTTTGTAACTTCCGTATATGTTAGAAAGCCATTTCCGATTTCGATGAGTTGGTCTCCCTTATGATCACTGAAGAGGTCAACATGCAAAGTGAGACATCTGAAAAAAGTGGTGAACATGTCCAATCTTTCTACTCCAGTTCAGGAAGGGGACGTGGCAGGTCCTCTTCAAGAGGTCGTGGTACAGGACGTGGTAGTGACAACCAGTAAAACAGATTGAATCAGCAATTTAGCGATGTGCAGGTTTCAGAAGGTCGTGGTAACTTTAGAGGCAGGGGGAGCTTTAGAGGAAGAGATGGTTGGCAGAACAAAGGTTCTAACAACTCTGGTATTGTGTGTCACTACTGTGGCAAAATAGGTTATATTGCAGCCCAATGTTATGCTAAGAAAGATAATATTCGCAGTGGTAAGTTGCAGCAAGGAAACTATGCATCGTCTTCACAACAGAATGAAGACAAAAATGAACGTCTGTTTGTTATGCAGCATGTGCTGAATGCTGTTACAGGAAAGGGAACACGTGATGATGTTTGGTATGTTGATTCAGGTGCATCCAATCATATGACCAGCCATGTAAAATGGTTTGGAGAGATGCAGGATTTGCAAAATACAGGTTATGTGCAGACGGGTGATGATTCATGCCACCCAATTTCACACATTGGAAAAGTTCCCTTGTCCTTGCATGATGGTAAGACAAAGAGTCTTTTAGATGTATTACATGTGCCATCTATTACAAAGAACTTGGTGTCAGTAGGTCAGATGGTAGAGCAAGGGCTGCAAGTCAGATTTAATGCAAAGGGCTGCTTTGTAGAAGACTTCAATGACAAGTGCAGATTGGTTGCAAAGGGAAGTAGAGTTGGACATATGTTTAATCTGGATGTTGGAATTCCTACTATGAATGCTGCTATGTATGCTAAAGGAAAAGGTGTTGTTGCAGATATTGGCATTTAGCACAAACGCCTTAGACATGCAAATGTACAAAGGCTGAAATTAATGCAGTCCAAAGGGTTGGTTACAGGTTTGCCTACATTTAGAATTGTATGCGAAGCATGTCAGTTTGGTAAGCAGGCAAGACAACCCTTTTCACATGACAAAGATGTAAGCATAAATATCCTTGATGTTGTGCATACAGATATTTGGGGGCCTCCACAAAATATATCTCTTGGAGGCAGTTCATACTTTGTCACTTTCATTTATGATTGTTCTAGAAAGCTGTGGGTATATTTTATGAAGGAAAAGAGTGAAGCATTTGAGCACTTTAGAACTTTCAAGGCACAATAATAGCATCCCAGTAGCATAATACAAGCCATAAGCATAACAAAATATGTTTTCCTAGAAGTATAATAGCAATCTGTCATATTCTCACAGTCCAGGGCTGAAGCTCAACATGTCAAAACAAAGCTCAAATCCAAAGGATAAATGCCGAGGTGGTTAGCAATCATTGCCAAGGTGCCAAATACCATTTCCAAGCTGTAGAGGAGCCTGGGAGTGAGGAGATCTAACAGGGGAGGCAGCAGCCCACCAAATAGGTGCAATCACGCGAGTTGCGATTGGGTTTGCTAATGTCTATACTAAGTGTTATGGGCCATATGGGGGGCACCAATGGTGCTCAAGGAATCCCACACAAGTAGCAAACCAAGCCTATTCAAGGCTAGTGCAAGCGGAGAAGCAATGGAAGCATACGAACATACCTAAGTGGAAGAAGCCATGGCTACCGGGAAGAAGACCCAATGAACATAGGGACTCAATAGGAAGCTGAAGACACCACAAACCAAGCTCGAATAGTCATAAATCCATGCTCTGATACCAGTTGAAAGGTGAGAATGATCGAAGCTTGCTTGGAAGAGCTATGGCAGGAGAGCAAGAGCAACAAAGAAAGAGACACAAGATGGGAACTCCAACAGTCACAATGTGTGATTGGGCCTTCCTTTATTCAAATTGTTACTAAAATAATAAAGAATAAAGTGATGGTGACGGGGGCTTCCACCCTGCCGCCACACCTGCAGTGTGCAATGGTGGGTATTGTCAATGTAGTAATACATAGGCGGCTAGGCGGAGGTGCCTTTACCCCCAACAAATAAAAGTGTATGTTGGTGCAAGATTATGCTTAGAAGTTTTAAACTACTTGAAGAAGCTATCGAATTCATACAAACCTTCTTTGGAGATGGCCATTGCTTATCTCATTAAGGTCTTAAATTCGAGAATGATGAGTGTTGTTGCCAATATAGAAATTGATCCCTAAAATGATGATATTGATGATTTAGTACAAGTTATAGCTATGGTGGAGAAAAGGCTTGGTATAAACCAATCAAGGAAGACAATTCAAAATCTAAGAAGGAATCTGATTCAAAAACTATGGATGAAAATGAGAACTCAAGCTCCAAATCAAAATCAAAGGAAGAGCAGGATGATTCAGAAGATGAGGATAGCATGAAGAAAAAGCAGAATAAGAAGAGTAAACTAGGATATTGAAATCATCTAAGAATCGGGGAAAAAAAAGCACAGTTTCATCCTCAGATGATCTAAAACTAAATTTGAAAAGAAGATTAAAGGGAAACTCATAGATCTGGGAATCATTGCACAAGCAAAGGAGAACTTATGTCACATATCTTAGAAGAATGAACGTGAGACAACATGTTGGTATAATCCAAATGATAGGAGTAGTCAATCAACATATGTAATGTATCCAAGAGTGAGGACAAGGGATCGATACAAGTAAATCAAGTAATTCTTGATAATAGACAACAAGGGGGGTTTCGGGGACCAAGAATATTTCCTCCTTGACAACCTTGGACAGAACATAGGAACAATAGGATACACAAGGAGCAACATGTCATTACTATGGGACTCAAGGGCATCACATTGGACCAAGTTATGAATTATGGGTAAAACATAGAGGGAAGAGGGGAATGCCAATATAGTTGGAATGATATGATGAATGTACAATAGAAACAACAAAATAAACCAACCTAGTTGAAGCAATGTTGGTGGAACTATCTTTAGAGATAAATAATGCAAAAGATCACAATGGTAGTAGATCGTGAGGAATTGTTGACTGTAGTACCTAATAAGTTGATAGGAAATGTAAGAGATTAGCAATTTAGGGATGCCATGCATGACAGATGTGATTGCTCAAATTACATGGTGATGGAAGATTGCAATGAAGACATGGATACCATGGTGGCTACATGATCCAAAGAAAAAGCAAACATAATGGAAGAGTAGGAATGAGTAAAAAATGAAGCTCTTAGGCAAGTTGCAAAAATCAAAGGAATTATCAAAATCGGGAATTCGATTTCGAAGAAATGAGAGAACAATCAAGAGTTCAGGAAAGTAGTGGATTGCAAGAGTTGTTTCAGGCATTGGCCAAGTCGTTCATTATAGTCAACCTTGGAGCAAACAATGGAGTTTGTAGTTTCTAGATTATGGGTAGCACTAGAGTATAAATTGTCTCTTGAGGGTTCCCTTCCATGTTGAATAGAGCTATTCATGCAGCTCGAGGAGGATTCGATTATGGATTTGTGTGTTTTAGGAATCATTCATAATAGGAGGAAGGCCTAGGTGCAATGACATATTAAGGAGGTGTTTAAGAAAGGAGATTTGGTGGTGATATACAACTCCAAGATGGGTAAGCACCCAAGAAAGTTGAAACTTAGGTATGTAGATCCATATCGTATTACACAGAAAACTAGTCGAGGAAGCTTTCTATTGGAGGATCTATGTTGAGGAGTTCCTTTGAAGATAGAAGTAAGTAGGTTTAGATTAAAGAAGGTGCCAGTGTTAGTCCACATGTGGTAGCTAACTCGGTCATGGTGTTACCTAGGAATGGGCAAGTCATTGTCAACACAGACCAAGTGCATCATGGAAGTGATCAAGCAAAGGAGGATGTGAAATGTATTTTCAAAGGACTATACATGGCACAAAGCAATTCTCATTTTCACCATATCTCCTTTCACAAAAGGCTCAACAATCTCAAGAAACTTTTAGCCACCATGACCAAGACACACAACACTACCCACAAGCTAGATATAAGAAGGCACTTGATGGAGGACTTGAGCAATTTGGAGATAGAGGTGGAGTCCAATTACCCGTCAATGGAGGAGCAAGGTGCACCAGTTTAGATGTGCATGTCATCACGTATCCTGTCAATAAAGATATGCACATTCAAGACTCACAACTTGTCCTAGATTTAGAGGATGTTGAGGTGAAGGCATGGCTCCAAAAAATAGGGCTTTGGAAGTTTACATGCCTACCCTAGAAAAATTAGATGGGAAACTTATATGCAAGTATGTAGTTGGATCCATTATGCCAATTGAGTGGAAAGATTGCAGGCAAGGTCTAACTATCAGCCACATTGGGTGGAGGTAATTTCAAGTCTCGATTAACAATAGCCTTGAAGCTTAGAAATGTAAGGTTGATGAGATAGTCACAAAGTTCAAGGAGCCAAGTGGACCGAGGAACATCTACACCCTATGAAATCTCAAACTTAGTAGAAAGAATCAATTCATATGGTTTATGAAGAGGGCAATGTTGTTGATCAAGATAGATTTGGTTGGTAGGGAAACATTTGTGAGTATTATGGTTGGCTGAGAATGATAACATTCCAAATTGGATTGGGATCTTATGTGATTGGCCTATGGCGGATATTTTTGTTACCAGACAGCATAAGTATAGTCAAAAAAGTCATCTAGGCCACCCCATATTAGGAGATCTATATCAGCAACTCGAGTAAATACCATGCATCCTAAAATACTAGTCAATATCTTGACCCCAAAGAAGACAAGTGAACATTGGGGAGAGAATAAGCAAAAATTGGTTGACATATAGGAGGATGAGAAAGAAGAGTAAGTGGATGCTTTTAAGGATGATATAAGTAAAAGAGAAACATATTTGCACTATTTGTCTATGGGCTTTGATCATGAGTATGCCTTGCAGGATGCTAATTCTTTAGCACAGTTGCTTAATAGTTCTTTCCAGAAGATATTTGAAAAAGAGGGGCAAGCAATAAAGTTAGGTAGCCCAAGAAAATTAAAATAGGAAAGCTTACCATTGTTGGTAAGGTGAATAAGGCTAGGAAGGAAGAAATGAAGGTAGAGGTTGAGGCTTTAGGGAAGCATAAGATTAAGGATGAAATCAATGAAAAAAGGAAATTAGTGGGGATCACAAAGGCAAAGGCTATGGTTAGATGTCTCTAGACCATTTTGGATCATCTTTAGAATGAGGAGTGTATATGAAGCTTGGTGGTACAAGGGTTATAGTAATAGATTAAGGAGCAAGGTGCAGATTTGTGGTCCGGAGTAGGAATCACAAGTTTAAGTGTCGACAATGTTTGCAATTGAAGGAGAAGAATAATGTATTGATGCAGGATAATGCAAAGATTAGGGTCTCAACAAAATTATTTCGGGAATAGATAGAAGAGCTTGAAATTAAGGTGATGAATGAGGTGGAATCTATTGCTAAGCAAGCACTTATGATGTAGGTAGAAAATGAAATGCTAATGAAAAGTTAGACACTATGATTGCAAATAGAGAAATAGGTATTACAAGTTATGGGTATAGAGATAGATGGGGCAGTAATTGTGGATGCAAAATTGCAAGAGATAAGGCAAGCTCTTGTGTAGAGGTGTCTGAAGCTTAGCCTAATATAACATCTCGATTGGTAATTATATTGCAAAGCCCATATGAAATCTTGAAAGTATATTTTAATTGAGAGGGTATGGAGTGTTCATCATGAAGGAGAAGGCATAGTTACAACAAGAGTTATAGGAGGTAAAGTTGAAGCATTAAGAGGTATAGGAGCAATTGGAATAGGTACTCAAGAGAGAGTCTGAAGATTTTGTGGCAAAGTTTATAGTGAATTAGTAGGAGCTAGTTTTAGTTATCCTTGAGGTGTTGGACAAGATGCAGAAGATACCTCAGGATGTGCAGAATTGTAGGATTCAAGATTTTAGGAACTGTAAAAGCATGCTTGTTTAGTATACATGGTTTTTCCTATTTCATTTTCTAATTCCATGTGTCGAGTTTTATATTGTGCTTCCTCCTTATTTTCTTTACTTCCTCCAGCTCTCCCATTAATTGCCCTTGTAGTTGTTTTAGCTCCTCTAGCTCTCATCCTACCTTGGCCTTCTCCTTTATTGCTTGGTATAGTAACTCTTAGGCTACACTTGGTTTTCTCTTTCAACTTCTTGTAGCTCTTCATATCCCCTTTCTTTGTCACTTCTCTCTTTTAGCCAGTAGATTCACTCTTTAGAAAGAAAAGGAAAGGTTAGCCAAGAGCCTCTTCTAGTTCGGTTCCCCCACACAAATCGGGAGTCTAAACTAGAAGAATGCCTAGCACATGATCTCCTTTTGGAGTGCCTTCACAAGAATGCTTAGCACAAGATCTCCCTTTGGATCTTCAGTCAAGTGGCTGAAGCCCCTCTTCCCTCCAAAGATTTCTTTGGTATTTTGCTATCGATATGCTACATGAGCTTTCTTTTCTATCTTCAATGCAGCTAAGATTATCTTTCTCTCCTCTTCTAACCGGTCCCTTTTCTCTTCTAGCTCCTTTAGCAGCTCTTCAAAGCTTTATACTATGCTCAATGTGGTTATAGGCATGGAAGTTGATGATCCTTCCATTCTCAGCATCTTTGGTGCTTTTTAACTAGATTCAACATCTGCAAACTATTGATCTTTTTGGTGCCTATGGTTGTGGCCTCTTTTGATCTTGCATGACAAAAAACAACAACTTGCATAGCAAGCTCATAGATCATGCTCTCTAGCCTTCTTCTAGCTAGGTCTTCTATTATAGGGACTAAGAGGGGGGCATGGTTGCCATAATTGGTGGAAGGGGGGTTTGTAGTGGAACCTTGCCTTTGCCTATGATTGGTGGCCTTGTTGAAGGACCTACTACATTAGTTCCTACTTCTAAAGAGCTTCCCAAGTTGAGGCTCATTAATGCCAATCCTTCCATTATTGAGGTTTGCATGACTCAGCTTCTTCTGATGGCTAGGGCTATATCCTCCTCTTCTTATTTTTCAAGTTGCTCCTCCTCCTTCTCCTAGTACTTTAGCCTCCATTCTTCTTTTTCCTTCTTGGATTCTTCCTTGGCTCTTTCTAATTCTTCTCTTCTTTAATCATGGTATAAACTTTCCCATTCCTTCCTTTTAAAAGGTGTCTAACTTTGGTTCTTTTGGTTGCATTCATGGTTGTTACTATCTAGCTTCTAAACTCTTGCATCATGGGTCATGGAATTTTTTGCTTCTCAATTCTCATGGTGGTTGCTCTAGCAGATGAGCATGTAGAATAGTTGTTGTGAGCTCTAGTTGAGTCACTTCCTCTTCTCTGATTGGGCTTGCCATGGAGATCTAGGATGATGCTCTTTTGTTGGGTGATTACCAAGTCTTGAGCTTCTATGCCATCCTTGCAAGCCTTTTGGTAGTTTCTTTGCTTCTAGCTACTAGAGTCTCTCAATTTCCTCTTCTTCTAGGTCTCTTGAGGATGCATGCCTTGATGGTCATGCACCTCTAACATTGCCATGCTTAGGGGTTTTTGGGATGTTTGTTTCTTTCCTACATGTGGATCTTTGATGACCTTCCATATGATTGCTACGAACAAACCTCCAAATCCTCTCAATGTGGCTTTGTGTTAGGGGTAAAGGTGCCTCCGCCTAGCCACCCGTGTATTACTACACTGATAGTATCCACGCCTACACACTACAGGCAGCAAGTGCCCATCACCATCACTTTATTCTTTATTCTTTTAGTGACAAATGAATAAAGGGAAGGCTGGTCACACATTGTGACTATTGGAGTTTCCACATTGTGAGTCTCTCTCTCTCTCTCTTGCTCTTGCTCTCCCACCATAGCTCTCCCGTGCAAGCTTCGATCCTTTTCACCTTTCAATTGGTATTAGAGCGTGGTTGCTTGAGCATTCAAGCTGGTCATGACTCCTTCAACATTCATTTCGAATCCCTACACCATTGGTTCTCACTCCTGGCAACCATATCCGACTCCTTAGAGCTCACTGATCACTCCCCGGCTTCCCGAGCACCTACCCGACCCATTTGGGCATCCTCAAGGCATTCCTTTAGAGGTATTGGAGCTCTATTTTGTTATTTCACTTCAATCCACAAGTTTTGTGAAGCAAGGCAGCCATGTCCTCTTGCTCCTTGTGATGCCTACACTCTACCGGTGACTTTGCCCTTCGAGAGGGAGCTCCTGGGGGTCCTTGACTACCCCTCAAACCTTGCCTTGACCTTGCCCAACCCTTCCATAGTCTACCCTGCTTCAGTTTGTGCCGTCAGGTGACCTATAGGATTATCTTCCTCAGCTTAACATTGATCTTCTCTAGCTACTCCAGCCATTGGGCACTTAGATAGGTCTCATTTGATGCCTAGAAGCATACTTACAGCCTGACATTGAAGCATTGAGCATTGATATTGATTTGTGTCTGATTTAGCACTGTTTTGGGACTGTCATAACAGTCCACATGTTGTTATAAATAGTGTTACACTAACATTTGATGCTACAACTTGGTTGGCATTGACATTTGATGCCCGTTTGGTCCTAGAATGTTAGGGGAATATATGCCTATTGATTGGCCATCATTTGGAGCTGATTTAGTGGCTTGAAATACTCAATTTTACACAATATATCACTATTGTATACTGCAACGCTGAAGCTTATTTAGTCACTTTATGCTTTTCCTATTGGTCACACGTGGATGATTCCTGGTTGTTTCATATGACTATTGGGATGCAAATGAAGGTTGGCTAATGCTTTGGATGATTTCAAAATGTATTTTGAGCCTTTTTTGAGCTCTGTATTGGTTGGCATTTACTTGACATTGGTCTACACTAGCATGCTTTGTGACAGAGGTTATACCTATGGTCTATGAATGACCTATTGGTACATGCTTGATGCTTATGTTACCTGCACATACTAATTACATTGTTTGGACTTGAATGCTACCGGAGCTTCATTTGGGCTTGACTTTGGATATTCTGGAGCTTATTTTGGTCTTGCTTTGGCTCATCATAGATTGGTTGGGATTGTCTTCATGATATTGGATGCTATCATTGGACACTTGACTACTCATATGCTCTGGATATCTTACTGATGTATGATCTTGGATACTCCGTTCACTAGTGCTCTTACATGCTTTGTTTGAGCATATTTTCTCAACACTTATGGCTTTTGTGCCAGTGGGAGAGTCTTTGTATGCTTATCAAACATTGAGCAGTGCAGGTTATGCATATTGAGCTTTTGGATCTTTGAGACCGGGATCTCCTTGTGGATGATGTATGGTTGATATACCTTGGTCCGTGTAGATATACTTGGGCTGATTTGGCTTTGTATTCACTGAGTAAACACTGACTTGTGTCAAGTCTTGGCAGTGGTATGTACATTTTGCCCTGTTGATTGGGGGTGTACCGACTTTACTCACGGACTGTGTCTGACATGCTTGGGTGTTGGCTCATGTCAATTTGAGTGTTACATGCTTGTTTATGCCTGCTTGATGCTAGTTTTGCATTGACAATCAGTGTGATTGACTTTGAATATCGGGTTTTGCCTACTGTCAGCTCTCATTATACACTAATGTCATAAATTATAGCAAGCATATATCTCTAGACTATCATGTATTTTTCATGTTGAATCATCCTAGTTTGATGTACTTTTGATGGTACTTGGTGGGAAACATCATTAAATACTCATTTCTTGCCATTTTGCCTTGGTTTTGGTGGTTTTTTTGTCGTTTTTTGCAGTTTACAACAAGCAGTTTTAAACTATATGCACTGTTTCAGCTTATAGTATGGCATCTTCTTACACTCTGATAGTGCTATTTTCAACATCACTAAGCTTGATGGTACAAATTATGCCTATTGAAAGAGCCAAGTTTGGCAGGTATCGATTCAAAAATCGTAGATAAAGCCACTAAGGTTGAGTGGGTAGCAGCTTAAAACTATGACTAATGATGAATGGATGGAGCTTGATGAGTTATGCAAGTCTTGTCTCTCACTGAACAGGTGCATTACAATGTGGTGGAGCAAGCATAGAGTGCTTGGCAGCTTTGGGATAAGATCAAAAATCTCTATAACAAGCAAAATCCTGCAAGTCAAATGTATTCCGCTTTGGGATACCATGTCAGCTCATCTGAGCCAGTTTCATGCTATTCTTAAGAACTTGGTTTCACAGGGCATTGATTTCAAAGAGGATACCACTATTATGTTGTTCTTGCTTGGAACTCTTAATGAGTCTTCGGATGTATTCGATCAAATGTTGCATTGTGGTATGGGTTTATAGGGCATTTTGCCATCATTTCATGTGTAAAAAGCGGAAAAAACACACTAGAACAAGAAGATGGGGTTGAACTGAGGCAAATCCTCATGCTTCAGTCCCCACAACCATTCACAAACATTGTTCTTAATTTTCATTAATTTTCCGCACCCAAAATTCATTTTTTCTCTATTTTTAGTGATTTTTCTCCATTTTTCTTATATTTTTCTTTATTTTTTGCATTATTTAATTACTGAAAATTCAAAATAGATTATGGGCTATGGCCCTTAGTTCCTTCGTGCAGCAAAAATGAAAATTTAGTTGGTGTTCCTATTCATTTTTCCATTTTTATGCTCAAAACCATCATTTTTCCTTGATTTTCCATATTTTACGTGTTTTAGTGTATTATTTTGAACCACAAGATGCATATTTTTCTGATTTTCTGATTATGATCAGCAAGTACTCATGGAAAACAGCAACATTAACAATTTTTAGCCCACATGAACAACATTTTATCAATCAAAAGCCATGAAATCTCAAATTTCCTTTGAAAAAATTGAATTACCGCTTATTTGCGTGTTTCGGGTTTCATGTCCATGGCTGCAAATCTGAAAATCAGCAGCACTTCAGGCTCATGACGATCACAAATCACCGTTTCCAGCCCGTGGAGCAATCCGATCCATGCCGGACAAGCCTCCACCATTCTTTCTTCTTCCTTCCTCTTCCCACATGGATTTCCCCTTAGAAGAGAGAGAGGGAGGAGAGAGAAAGACTAGAATCATAATTCTTCACAGAGACCACCATTTCTCGGGCGAGAGGCGGCGATAGAGTCCACAGACAGAGGGGAATAAAGCCCCATAATCCATTGGAGGGGTTGTTTGCAGCAACCATGATGCCCTCTCTCCATCCATGGCGCATTTTTTGGCGCCTTCTGTTGATCATGTTTTTTCATCCCTCTTCATTCTCTCTCCACGTTTTTTGCTTCATAAGGTGCATACAATTTTTTGGGGAGGGGGGGGGGGGGGGGGGGGGGGTCCAAACTCAAAAGGCATGCTCAAATTTGGCCTCCCAAGTGTCCACCTTTTCATATCTTGACCATTTTGTGGCCATTTCTCTGTCCGGACTCGGAATCGAGCTCTGAAAAACCCTGGGCGTCCGGCTTGGCATCCCGCATTGGCTAGTAGCTTGTGTCAACCCGCACGACTGTCTGAAAAATTATGAAAAATCAACAAGTGTCGCTCGGGCACCTTTAAAGCACTTTGGCGCTTAAAATCGTCCTAGATCGAGCCGCCGCCTTTGACGTTGCATATTTTTCCCTTGATATTCATAATTTTTAGCTATTTTTAAGCACTTCTCGGCACCAAAATTCCACTCTCATTGGCGACCACGGGATAGGGCGACTCAGCCCGTCGAATCCACGAACATATCTGCACATAAATAACCAAAGAAGCATCATTACAAAACAAATATATAATAAAACCCAGCACAATGCTCCCCCTACCCCTGGACAGAACCAAGGCATGACATCCACAAGGAGTAGGCCTAGCATCATCTAATAGAAGATCCGAAGTGAGTCATTAACCAGCTGCTCCAACACAACCAAACTAAAAAAAACCTATCAAAGAGGTTGCCCTAAGTGATAGTCTGAACTACTTACCAACTAAAGACAACACAACTAAGAGCTCCTACAAGGCGAGGACTCCTATAGCCTGCTCAAGGAGTATTTTCTTTCAGTACATTTCTTCTTTTAGGGTTTTTATTTTATCAACATACTTGGGCATGTAAAAAGGAGGGAGTTGAGCGTAGTGACCCAAGGAGAACAGGGCATCGGTCTCAGGACCTGGCTCGGCACCCAAGAACCTACCAAGCCCTCGCAAGGCGACACTTAATCCTTTTCTAACGCTCACTTTTATTTTCGCTCCAACCTTCCTTGTTTTGGTATTATTTTTCCAGCAAGAAGCCACCCCTAGGAAGACAAGGTTTCAGCCCCGGGTCTGACTCGTCCCCAGGAACCTACCAGGCCTTCGCAAGGCAATGATCAAATGCTTATACATTGTCATTTCTTTTCTTTTCTTTAATAGGGGTTAGAACCCCTTTTTACACACCTTCGTATTTATATTCATCTTTTAGGATGTTCAGGGTTTCTTGGCATCATCATTATTATCTTCTGGCAGGCTTCTCTAACTGCCTCACTACTAACAAGAACTCCTAGAACGGCTGCCTAGCAGGCCAGCAGAATAGGGCCACTAGGACTTCCTTCTAAAACAAGTCTTTCGATGCCTAACAATGTCTTTACAGGAGGCAATGACTACTCCGACCTCCCTCAAACATACTTAGCCTGAACCTGGGACTTCATGCCTTGGTTGCCGGTCCCCAACAAAAATATATTCCCTCGACAAGCACAAAGACGCATATAACAAGAAAGAAAGGTACTCGTAAAGGAGAGATATCACCTGGATTGGCCACAAGAAGCTTCCATCGCAGCAAAGGCTCCTCCAAGCTCCACCAAATTCCTCGAATCACGAAACCTGTCCAGCACAACACTTAAAACAAACACCCAATTAAACGCACCCGCACTAGACAGGGAAATGGCCCTCTTGGCCTAATGAAATCAAACAATACTACGCATAACATCCTCCTGGAAACAACCATGATCGACATCAAAGCATACCATTCCCGGGGAACAGGGCTCGTGGCCCTAAACTAGGTGCATTAAATTATGACCCATCCCTCCTGCGTATATCGCAAGACATGTTCGCATCACATGTCATCTAATCAGTCTGTGGGTCCAAGATAATAAAGGCAGATGAGTCTCGCTTACCCTCTGCATCACCCAGATCAACCATCGTCTGCCAAAGAGGGCATGTTCAGAAAGCATACCCCACAAACGACTAGGTCCTGTCTCACCATCAATAGATATATCGGGACAAGGGCCACAATTAAAGAAGAGGTCTTCGTCATACGCAAAATTAGCCAATGAATCGGCAAACTGATTCCAATTTCATGGAATCAGCTGAAAAGACACTCTATCAAATTCGTCTAGCAGGGCTATGGCAGTATGATGGTACATGCAAAGGATGGGGTTTCGTACCATGTACGTCCCATTGAGTTGATTTAAAACCAACTGAGAGTCCCCTTTCACCAACAACTGGCGGATACCACCCTTCTTGGCAATATTCAAACCCATAATCAGGGCTTTGTATTCTGCCATATTATTGGTAAAATTCACCCCGAGATAAGCGGCTAACTTCATGACAATGCGTCATCGGGGGTCTCGGATGACAACTCCTACACTTCCTTTTTTGCATGCACCCCTGGATGCCCCATCAAAGTACAAGGTGTACGTCCATAAAGGGTTTACATATCCCGCCATCCTGAACTCTACTCGTAATTATGGTAATCGAAATTCAACATATTCAACGGGTGGACTGTAGGCTCCATCCCTCCATCATCATTGAATTCAACAGGGATGCTCGTCAAAATTTGTAGGTAGTGATGGCAGAAGACCTTGATCTCCCAAATAAATGTCCCACCTTCTTGCTCAATCACCTTATATCCTTTGCTCCACCAAATGAGCTTTCCCTGATGATACCTTTGTTCTAAATATGGGTGTTCTAAATAAGGGATCAGATGACCCATCAACCTCTACCACGATTTCCTTGCAGATATTTGATCGATCTCTCCTAGACCTGCAAGGCAGTCATAGTATTAGTGCAATCAGAAATAATAAGGTTTAACCTTATTAAGATTAACCTTATTTTTAAATTCTATCCCCTCAAGGTCAGCTAACAAGACTGTGGATTTATTCTTTCCTATTCTAATGATCCTATAGGGCCCATCCCATTTGGGCTCTAGCTTGCCTGGAAATAATTCACGTCGTGCGTCATAATATAGAACAAGCTATCCTTTCTTGAAGGTGTATTTCTTGGCTTTGAGGTCGTGTAGCTGCTTCATTCGGCGCTTCGCCACTTCTTGGTGCAATAAGCTCTGTAGCTTAAGCTCATCTAAATGTGCCAGTGTCGTCAAGCGCTCAAAAAGTGTGTCTTCATCACTCAAAGAATGATTGATGGCAAACCGAATAGTCGGCAGCTCAATCTCTAAAGGCAAGACACACTCCTCCCCATATACTAACTTGAACGGGGTATGGCCAGTGGCTCGTTTGAAGGTCGTATATAGGCCCACACTGCCATGTATAACTTTTTATCCCAATCCCGTTTCTTTTCCGATACAATTTTGGACAGGATGCCCACAAGCTGCTTGTTGGTGTTTTCAACTTGCCCATTGGCTTGCGGGTTATATGGGGTTGCCTTGTTATGCTTGATTTGCCACATCTCTGTCAAACCCTTAATCACCTTATTCAGGAAATGGGTTCCGCGGTTCGACACTAATTCTTTCGGCGGACCAAACCGATATATTATCTGCTCTAAAAGGAAACTAGCAGTTTCTTTAGCATCATATTTCCTTGTTGCACGTGCTTCTGACCACTTTGTGAAGTAGTCAGTTGCTACAATGATGTACCTCTTTTGCGTAGTCGACGACGGAGTAATAGGACCCACAAAGTCTATTCCCCACTTCTCAAATGGTAGTATCGCCATAATAGGGGTGAGTGGTCTTTTCCTATTCTCTCGACTATCATGTCGTTGACAAATATCGCATCTCTTAACATACGCAAACGCATCCTGGAAGATGGCAGGCCACCAATAACCTGCCCTCAAAGCCTTTTGTGCTGTAAGCCGTCCAACAAAATGGCCGCCGCAAGCAAAATCATGGCACTCTTCCAAAATGAATGGCACCTCGTCAGGTATCACACACCGGCGATAGATGTCATCAACCCCTTGCTGATATAATGTACCTACGATCAAGGCAAACTTTAACGCTTGCTGCTTAATTTTCCTTCTCTTAGCTTTAGATAATTCGAATCCCGCCTCTCCCGTCGATAAATAATGCGTTATTGCAGCATACCAGGAGGGAATAGATGCCGTATCTATTTTAAATAACAACTCCATGTCACTACCTTCAGCCACAAATTCTTTCGGCTCCCCAAAGTCCACAAGACATTCCACGATGCCTTGCAACCTTGGTGGCTTACTCCTGATTTCATAATCAAATTCCTGCAAAGTGATTAACCACTTCGCTAGACGATCAGGCGGCTGTAGCTTATTCATCAATAATCGAAGCCCCTCCGCCTTCGTATAAAGCACGACTTTCTCATAGAGAATGTAATGCTTGAATTTCTTGGTCCCAAAGACCATCGCTAGGCACAACTTCTCCATGTAAGTACAATTGATTTCGGATACCCCCAGCTTTCGGCTAGCAAAAGCAACCGGGTGGTACCACTTCTCTTCCCAAATTTGGGCTAAACAGTAGCTGATGCTATACATGGTGGCTGCCGAAAATATATAGAACACCTCACCTCTTTTAGGTGCTTTTAAAACAGGCGCTCTTGCTAGCTCCTGTTTCACATCGTCGAATGCTACCTTACAAGGGTCACCCCATTCAAACAAACAGCTAAAGGACAATAAATTTGTAAGTGGCAACGTTCTTTCTGCCAAGGCGTTTATGAATCTAAGGTAATAACCAACCGAAGACAGAAAGCTATGAACTTCCTTCGGAGTGCGTGGTGGACCCATGGCAACTATAACTTTGACCTTCTCGGGGTCTGTTGCAATTCCTACCGAACTAACTACATGACCCAGCAATAGCCCATAAGGTACTCCAAAAACACACTTCTGTGGGTTTAGGGCGATGCAGAATTGTCTACAGCACTCAAATCATTTTCTTAAAATGATCAACTGCCTTTCTCTCACGGTGGCGGCCCCTAAGTCATCAATAAACACCTTCAACTCTTCAGGGGATATGTCACCGAATGTCTTATCTGTTGTTCGTTGCCACGAACCAGGCGCATTGCATAAACCAAAGGCCATCACATGGTACGCAAAAGTACCAAATACAATAATAAAAGTTGTTTTCAACTTGTCCTCTTTTGCAATTGCCATCTGGTTATATCCTGCAAAGCAATCCATAAACAAATATATCTCCCTACCCGCTAATTGATCCAAAATCTGGTCAATAAATGGCAATGGGTAGTAGTTCTTAACTGTTTGCTTATTCAGCTCTCTAAAGTCTACACATAATCGGATTTGATTGTTTTTCTTCTTTCTGATCACAACCGGCGAACACCATTCCGTGTGTTGCACAGGAAAAATCAAACCCGCTTTTTGAAGCTTCTGTAACTCTTCAAACAGACCGTCCCTCAGTTTGAAAGGCATACGCCTTACTTTCTGTCGTACAGGACGACTGCCCTCTTTCAACGGAATTGTATGAACAGCAAGACTAGGAGGAATGCCTCTCAACTCATCATAACTCCAGGCAAAGATATCACGGAATTCCTGGATCAAGGCCACATAGTCCTCCCTTTCTGCTGTGCTGAGCATAGAACCTAATTTGATTGGCCACGAATCATCAGGCGTACCAAGGTCTAGCTCGATAACATCTGCATCTCTTATACGATCTTGGCCCTCTATTGGCTCGTTCAAAGTAATTTGATAGATGTCTTCCATGGTGGATCCCTCTTTGGACTCATCGCTCGATGATGTCTCACTGGCAGATAAATCTTCCAATGTCTCCAATTCTGTAGAAGATAGAGGAGCTCTCTCACTCTGCGCAGGGACTCGGGATAAGCATCAACCACCACACGCTGGGCACCTTTGCCGAATATTAATCGACCGGCGGGTATATCTACTTGGCAGTCTGCTTGCAAGATCCAAGGTCGTCCGAGTAATACTTGGTAACTTGGACGGCCTGGAAAACGAATCACCCTAAAGTCCAACAAGCATTCTACATTTGCAACAGTGACATGGACCTTAGTAATGCAGCCTTCCGGCTGTCTCAAACTATCATCTGCCATTCTGAGAATTGTGGAGGTATCTTTCTGGATCACAAGACCCAACCTTTCCATCAGTTCAGAACTCATAATGTTAATAGATGATCCCATGTCGACAATGGCACAATCTACTAATATCCCATCAACATAGGCTGCAACCCTTGGGCAATGCTTCTCAGCATGCTCGAACCAGTCATCACCAACTCGCGCAATGCCCAAAGGTTCTACAATATACCCGGTACGTAGGATCTTTCTAAATTCCTTGCGTACTCCTAGGGAAAGCTTAATAAGCTATAAAAGATTCACATCCGGCTTGACTTCGCAAAGAGATCTCGCCAAATCGAATTCATGATAGTTCGATAGAGTTCGCTTTTCACGCCAAACCATCCGCTCTTTAGGTCGCTGAACCGGCTTTATTGCCTCTTTTTTAACTTTCACCTTCTTCTTTGGTGGTTCTTTATCAGCTTTACTCTCTACGGGCTTCAAAGGTCCCCCTTCCATGGCAGGATCCAAAACTTGCGTTCCTTTGTCGCCTTGTTTAGGGTTTCCATCGACAGGCTTATCCTTGTCGGCTTCTCTACCCTTTTGACCTCTTGTAAGAACAGCTCGCAGATTAGAGGTTTCAGCATCATTAATGCGTACAGCCTCAATCAAACTAACCCCACTACCACTAGGTAGCTCCTCCACTGTAGTCTTTGATCGTTGAAGTATTTGTTTAGGCCCATCTTCTCGCTGGGAATCATTTCCTTGGGCACGATGATTAACAGGCCCTGGTTGCCGACTACCTCGCTGGAGGGAACTGATCTTACTCCAGCAAGTAGCTGCTAAATGGACGGATTTTCCACAGATGTCGCACTTAACATTTGGGCAATTTCTTGGATAATGTTGCCCACCACACCATTTGCAACTAAACCTCGAAGGTGCACCCTCCTCTGGCTATCTACTTCCTATCAAATTTTGTTGTTTTTTAAGGAAGATGACATCAACGGCTATTTGCCGATACTGCTCCGTTATCATGTCGGTATAAAGCTTCATCATGTCCTTAACCTCGCCAAGAACATTGGAAGCGCTCGACTCATAGCCTTGGTCATTACCATGTCGTTCCATCGGCCTAACAATTCGATTAGGCACTGGTTGTTGAGCCACAGGCATGGCATTAGAATTGACCTCTTGGCCTCCACCATTTGGAGTCATTTGACTGCCCGTAGGCATCGACATGCTAGGGGGAGCTAGTAATAAAGGGACATTCTGCATCATGTTCCCTCTCCCATTAGGGTTAGCCATCGCTATCCCTTGGCCACTACTGCCATTGGCCATCGCCATATTGTTTCCCAATACTAAACCCATATTCGAATTACCTCGAGAAGCATAGGCTGCTTGTAGTCGGGATTCCGCCTCTTGTGCTCCTATAATGGCAGTATCTATATCCCCCAAGGGGACACTACTCAACTGCAATTGGATATTAAAGTCCAAACCATGTAGGAAATATTGCAATTGGGCAGCTGCGGGGATAGGAATAGAGGTGTCCAACTTACGGAAAACCTCTTTTATTTTTTTCGCATAAGCACGAAAATCCTCGTGTGGTTCCTGGCGAGTCACGTTGAGTACACGCAACCAATATTGCCCACCCCTTTCAGGGGCAAAATCCCTTCGAAAAGCTCCATAAAATGCATCAATATTCAATATGGTTCCAACTTCTAAACCATGATACCATATGGCAGCTCTTCCTTTGAGAGTCATATTGAAGAACATCATTAAATGTCCTTCTTCTTGGATGCGACAGTTAAACATCAGCTTTTGAAACTCCCTAATGTGGAGTTCTGCATCTTCCTCAACTAGCCCATTAAAAATGGGTAGCGGGTAACCTAGAGCCGGAAAATCCGTCGTTCCTACTGGAATTGCAATAGGCTGCGCCATAACGAGGATCGGATTTGCACTAGGAATAAGGGACGGTGGAGTTACACCTCCCGCACTTGATGTAGACTGGCTTATGGAAGGAAGGGGAGCACTAGAGCTTCCACCTTCTCCTAACTTACTGCTTGTGGCCCCAAGACCACTAGATCCACTCCCTCGTAAGGGTTCAGCACCGCTACGCTTAGGGGAATATCTCCTAAAAATTTCAGCACGTCGCCTAGCTCTTTCGTCTCTTTCTTGCTTTTGGATTTTTGCTAGACGATGCTTATCAATAAATAACGGATCAATCACAGTATCCTTTGGCATAAACTGCTAGTTGGTCCCTAGACAACCAGGATTCGAGGACCGCCACTTTTAAGCGGCTCCCGGCAGACGCACCACTGATGGACCTAAAAACGGGCCGACACTGGCTCATGCACTAGCCGGGCCTTGTCACTACGCACAAGACAACCCCTCGGCCTCGCGGCCAGGAGCATCTATCAAAATCTCTACCTTCCTAAACATTTTGTTTGTAATACGTTGTAGTCCAACTGATCCTAACCCAATATTATTCCTTAGAGGGAGTCTCTTTCACATAGACAAAAGGCTCGAATCACATACACATGGGGTTCCTCCTATGGCTGAATGCCGTCAACCCTCTGCGACTCTCCTACACCTTGGGGATTGGCCCCTCGATGCGTCGCTCAACATATAAACATGTCGCACAAAATCCACTCAAGGTACCATTTAATCGTATACAGGAATGTACCATTGTCCTTACTTCTCTTTTCCCTAGACCCCACGCCTAGCCTATGGCTTAGGGTGTCCTGTCTCTCACTCAACGTGGGTCAAGATCCTAATGAAAACAATTGCTGTGTATCCAGGATTTTTGATACCTTTAAATATTTCCATGATTTATGCATATTGTGGATGCTAAGTGCTCAAACAGTTATGAAATCAATATTGTGCACATGTGGAAAACATCCTTTCAATGATTTTTCAACTATCGTTCTTATGCGGCATTGCACGAGCCTAGCACCAAGGAAACCCTCATGCTACTAGCCTCTTATTTTGTAATTATTCACCGACCTATATGGCATGCAAACAAGGCAGCAATCTTTTCATCATTTGACTCCACATTTAGACACATTCTAACCACTCTACCCTTCCATCGATCAAATGTTGCATTGTGGTATGGGTTTATAGGGCATTTTGCCATCATTTCATGTGTAAAAAGCGGGAAAAACACACTAGAACAAGAAGGTGGGGTTGAACTGAGGCAAATCCTCATGCTTCAATCCCCACAACCATTCACAAACATTGTTCTTAATTTTCATTAATTTTTCGCACCCAAAATGCATTTTTCCCTATTTTTAGTGATTTTTCTCAATTTTCCTTATATTTTCCCTTATTTTCTGCATTATTTAATTACTGAAAATTCAAAATAGATTATGGGCTGTGGCCCTTAGTTCCTTCATGCAACAAAAATGAAAATTTAGTTGGTGTTCCTATTCATTTTTCCATTTTTATGCTCAAAACCATCATTTTCCCTTGATTTTTAATATTTTACGTGTTTTAGTGTATTATTTTGAACCACAAGATGCATATTTTTATTATTTTCTGATTATGATCAGTAAGTAATCATGGAAAACAGTAACATAAACAATTTTTAGCCCACATGAACAACATTTTATCAATCAAAAGCCATGAAATCTCAAATTTCCTTTGAAAATTTTGAATTACCACTTATTTGCGTGTTTCGGGTTTCATGTCCCTGGCTGCAAATCTGAAAATCAGCAGCACTTCATGCTCATGACGATCACAAATCACCATTTCCAGCCCGTGGAGCAATCCGATCTATGTCGGACAAGCCTCCACCATTCTTTCTTCTTCCTTCCTCTTCCCACATGAATTCCCCCTTAGAAGAGAGAGAGGGAGGAGAGAGAAAGACTAGAATCAGAATTCTTCACAGAGACCACCATTTCTCGAGCGAAAGGCGGCGATAGAGTCCACAGATAGAGGGGAATGAAGCCCCATAATCCATTGGGGGGGTTGTTTGCAGCAGCCATGATGCCCTCTCTCAATCCATGGCGCATTTTTCGGCACCTTCTGTTGATCACGTTTTTTCATCCCTCTTCATTCTCTCTCCACATTTTTTGCTTCATAAGGTGCATAAAATTTTTGGGGGGGTCCAAACTCAAAAGGCATGCTCACATTTGGCCTCCCAAGTGTCCACCTTTTCATATCTTGACCATTTTGTGGCCATTTCCCCGCCCGGACTCAAAATCGAGCTCTGAAAAATCCTGGGCGCCCGGCTTGGCATCCCGCATTGGCCAGTAGCTCGTGTCAACCCGCACGACTATCTGAAAAATTATGAAAAATCAACAAGTGTCGCTCTGACACCTTTAAAGCACTTTGGCGCTTAAAATCGTCCTAGATCGCCGCCGCCTTTGACGTTGCATATTTTTCCCTTGATATTCATAATTTTTAGCTATTTTTAAGCACTTCTCGACACCAAAATTCCCCTCTCACTCTTCTACAGGAAGAGATACACTGTAAGAATTTGGATGCCTCTCTTGTGTCTCATGCTTTCGACAATTAGAGGCTGACATGATGGAAATGCAAAGAATGACCATGGTCATGGCCGTGGACAAGATTCGCAGAAATCTCAATCCAAGTCGCACAATAAGTCTCATGGGAGAAATGCAAATCTGACTTGTCAATCATCATTGTGGGAAAAAAGGCCACATAAGGCCACAGTGTCATGAATTGTGCAATGAAAGGTGCAAAGACAAGGGGAAAGAGAAAGTGTAGGAAAAGTCTTCTAATCGCAGCATAGTACCTACTAAGTTAAGTGTTAAAATTGAAGAGATTAATGTTATGCAGACCGAGGATAGTGATGGGGATTATATCCTTGCAGCAGCTTCATCAAGTGCTTTGCAGATGACAGAGATACACTCTATGTATGCATAGTGTTGGCTCTTAGACTCAGGTGCATCCTTTCATGTGACACCTTGCCGAGAGTGGTTCCATTCATACCATTTTGTTTCGAGTTCTATGCACTTGGGTGATGATGGGTCTCTTGAGATTGTCGGCATTGGTGATGTTAGACTATAGTTTCCTTATGGCAGCAGTTTTGTTATGTACGATGTACGTCATGTATCCACATTGACATGCAGTATCATGTCTGTTGGACAACTTGATGATGCAGGATATCATGTATCTTTTGAAGACTCTACATGGAAAATTACTCGTGGAAGGCTTGTTCTTACGAGAGGTGTCAAGGCTAGCAACCTCTACCCCTTAGTTGTTTCTAGATCTACCGTTGATCATGCTTTGTCTGTGGGGTCTTTACCTCATGTATCTCTTTGGCATGCCCGTTTGGGGCACATGTCTATTAAGGGAGTGAAAATGCTTTATGGTTTGCAGTACTTACCACCTCTCTTGACTATTCTCATTTTGATTCTTACTATCATTGTCTTTATGGCAAGCAGACCAGTTCTACGCATAAGAAGTCTGGTATGTCATGCATGAGTGAGCCCTTGGCCTTGGTTCATTTTTTATGTCTGTGGGCCCATGCCCTATCAATCTATGAGTGGTACGAAGTATTTTGTTACTTTCATATATGATTTTCACGTAAATTATGGGCTTATCCAATAAAGCAGAAGTCTGATGTATCAGCAGTTTTTCAGAGATGGCTTGCTTTAGTCTGGGCATAGGTTGAAATGCCTAAGGATGGATAATGGGGGTGAGTATGTCTCACGTGCTTTTGAGCAATTATGTGATGAGAGGGGTATTAAGCATCAGTTGACTGCCCCCTACACCCCTCCCCAAATGGTAGGGCTGAGCAGATGAATAGGACCATCTAGGAGAGGGTTTGTAATATACTTAGCCATGCATGCCTACCCTAGCACTTTTGGGCTGAGGTAGTTACGACTGCTATGCATATCATTAATAGATCGCCCTATAGTACCATTGATTTCTAGGTTGCAGAGGAGATATGGAGACAGAAAAGTCTCCCTCTTATGTGCATTTATGTGTCTTTTTGGATGTGAGATATTTTCTCATGTGCCCAAGGATAAGTGTAACAAGCTAGATCCTAAGAGTGTTAAATGCATATTCCTTGGCTATGGAGATGCATGAGAGATGGGTTACCGTCTATGGGATCCGCAGCCAACGGAAAGTCATCCGCAGCCATGATGTAGTCTTCCATGAAGATAAGATGCATAGGCAGCCTGAGAAGATAGTGGAGATATGCATGGTTATATTTCAGGAGGAGCCACGAGCTCCCGTACAACCAGTTGGATAGTCTACAGCAGCAGCAGTAGGTACTCATGGCTGGGGTGTTGGACAGAATGTTGGGAAGGCAACAGAGCCCATAATGTGGCATTCTACTAGAGATAGATGCCCCCTGATAGATTTCAACCCTCGATGCATTATGTCTTGGTTACATATGCATGAGAGCCTTTCACTTATGATGATGAGGCTATGTGCAAGGGTGACAGTCACTCCTGGGAGAGTGATATGCAGTTTGAGATAGACTCCTTGCATAAGAATGAGACTTGGGATTTGGTTTCCTTGCCTAGTGGCAAGAAGGCTCTGCCAGGAAATGGGTGTACAAGTTGAAAAGTACCCCTGGACACCCCAAGGTGACTTATAATGCAAGACTTTTTGCTAAGGGTTTTAAACAAGAGCATTGAGTTGACTTTGATGAAGTTTTTTCTCCTGTGGTTAAGATGACCACCCTCCACTTGGTTTTGGCCTTAGTCGCGTAGCTTGACTTGGACTTGTATGAGATGGATGTCAAGACGACATTTTTACATGGGGATTTGCATGATGAGATTTACATGGAGCAGCCTAAGGGCTTTGCAGAGCCTGGAAGGGAGCACATCATACAGATCTACTCACCAAAAGCCTCTCTACGGAGCGCTTTGCCTTCCTCAGGAGATTGATGGTCATGGGATGAGATGATGTCTTTCATCATCCTATTGTACATGTGTACATGTTGTACTGTCTTTTTTTTTTCATTTTCACTGGCAGATTCGCCTTAATTGGGAGATTGTTGGGGGTAAAGGCGCCTCTACCTAGCCACCTATGTATTACTACACTGACAGTACCCGTGTGCACACTACATGTGGTGAGCGCCCATCACCGTCACTTTATTCTTTATTCTTTTAGTGACAGATGAATAAAGGGAAGGCCGATCACACATTGTGACTATTGGAGGTCCCACATTGTGAGTCTCTCTCTCTCTCTTGCTCTTGCTCTCCCACCATAGCTCTCCCATGCAAGCTTCGATCCTTCTCACCTTTCACTTTGGTTGCAAATTCTTTCCTCTCTACTTCTCTATTCACACTACTGATGTGGATCTTGATCTTTCAAAGTCTTGTGCACCAAAGCCAAGCACCTTTTTCTTGTTATCTATTCTCCATGCAACCACACTTTCCAACATCACCATTTGGATCCTGCCCATCATGGAATTATACCAACTATTAAAGAATGGAGCATGTATTAACATTTCTTGGATTCTCATAGCAAGGTTTGGAATATCCATCAAGCTTGCAGCTTTTGTTTGTCCATTCCCAACATTGCTTAGATGTCCCTTTTTTATCTCTTCTTCTTTTAATTTGATTGGCCTAGGGCTTTATGGATCACCTCTAGAATGAAAGGGATTTTCACCTATTGTTGCCCATGGTCATCATTCACCATGACTACCCCATTGTGCCTCTATCAGGGTCATAGATCATGAAGAATTATATGCACTTTTCATAATTCACCTCTCCTTCAAATTTTTCGATGTAGATGTTTAATCCACACTAATCCATGGCTCTCTAGCATTTGGATTCTTGACTACCACTTTCCTTAGATTGTTGAATCTACTGTTACCACAAGTGGCAATACCCCTTAACCTCCATTTTGTAATCAACCTACTTGTTCAGTAAATGGCATTAATGATTTGGTTGTCTCCTCCTGTGCAACTTTTTCTCCTTGGCCTATCATGTCCAAAATCGAGTCAGAATATAACACACCTTGTGGTGAGAATTTAAGAAGAATACATTATGTAAGGAAAATATATTTACACATCACTATGAAAACTTATGCTAATAAAACTCAAAAAATTTTACACTTGAGAGAAATAACTTGCAAAGTCCCTTCCCCTCCTAAGCGATTGCAATCCTTCCCAAGATTACATAAAGAAAGTGATGGGAAAGGTGGTGTAGTGTGTGTTTTGATTAAGTTGTTGGTGTGCATGAGTATTTATTTATATGTAGAGGGATGCCAAGCTACCTTTTTAATAGCCAATCATAGAAGTGGGGGCTTTATTCAAATGTGGCATTAGCGATCCATGTCTTGTGGGTGCATGTTGACATTGGTAATGTAGGTCAAGACATTGGTGAGGAGGTCATGTAAACCTATTCGATTGGTAGTATGCACTTGTTTCTCACTAAGAATTTAGTCCATGTACAAATATAGTATAATGGTCTATATAGGGTAAGGCAAGAATCCAAAATGAAGTTGGGGTGGCATAAGTGGGGTCATACTCAGACGTCTTCATGGCACAACTTTGTCTAGCATTGATCATGATTTATGGCCCACTCATTCCCAATGTGCTTGTAAGGTAAATCATTTCTATAAAAACAAGGACTCATGTTGTGCTAGATAAAAACAAGAATTCTTTTAAGGGTTTCTCGCATGATATTTGGGTTGCAATGAGCTCATCAACAAGATTGAGAAAGCCTTAGTGAACATGAGTTTAAATTCCTCCCATGAGTAGGGTAGAGACTTCACATCTTTTATAGTGTTCTCATCTAGAAGGCCTAGGTCAAGTTGTTCATAGTTGCATGTAAGCAAAGTAAAGGTTGTATCCAACTTTTGAATACATACGACCATGTGATCACCAATATCCATGATCATGTATGTAGCTAGTTCTAAGAGGGATTGTCTCTTATAATAAATTCATAGGCATGGGAGTTAGTTCCTCCTACTCATACCCCTCAATATTCTGTCTTCATGCTTTAAACAACTTGGGGTAGCCAAAAATAGGCCTTACTTGGCCTCACAAGAGCCTAAAACCGTCGAAAATTGCTGTGTCACTTTAGATGGCCTTAATGGCCCTTTGTCAAGCCTAAACAAGCCAAAAATAGCCATATCACTTCTGATGGCCTTTGTCAAGCCTAAAAATGTCAAAACTAACTGTATCACTTTAGATGGTCTTGATGGCCTTTATCGAGCCAAAGCAGTCATATCACTTCAAATGGCCTTCATGGCCTTAGTTGGCCAAATTAGGTTGCAATGGCCTTTGTGGCCCTTAAGTGCCAATGAGAGCAATTGAAAATAGGGCTTGGCCTTTGTGATTGGGAAATCGGTTGTTCAATTAGAGTCAAGGCCTAATTGACATGATGGTTGAAAAATCAATCATTCAAGTTGAACTGTGGCTCATTTGGCCTTTTGAGCCAACTCACGACCATGCATAGGTGACATTTGTATTATCATTTTATTTTAAAAATAAAAAAACTTTAAGCAAAACACGAAAGCAGTTGATTCTTTGTGAGACACCTTTAAGTGAAATACAAAAGCTTCAGTTTCATTGTGAGAGTGGCCTATTGGCCTACAATACTAAGAAACAACCAACTCAACATGAGAGAGAGGGAGAAGATCTCGTGGTGATATACATACTTGAGATTTCTTGAAGCAATGGACTTCCAAAGTGAAGCTGTCAATGAGAGAATTGAAAACCAAGTACTAGAAAATGAAGTAAAAGATTGTAGTCGAGAGAGTATACAGTCAAAATTCACCCTGCAATGAGATCAAGTACTAGAAAATGAAGTTGAAGATGGGAATAAAGAGAGAATACATCCAAAATTCAGCAGGCAAGAAGATCAATCAACTCATAGCTTTGAAGAGCATACATGGGTGCTTTATTGAAGATGGGGAAAGGTCAATCCATGTTCTTTCATCTCATTCACTCTCCTCTGCAATGCTCATGTTAACCCTCAGATAAACAAGGTCGAAAATCCAAAAAATCTAAATCTTTTACCCTTTAATTCCACACGAGATTTCTGTTCTCGTTGAGCTCATCTTAGGACCCCTGTGTTATCTTTTAACAGATGTGCCACCCCAGCCAAACTTCCCATCTGACAATTCTTTCCGCTTGGATTGGCACACGAGCGCGCCTTAAGACTAGAAGCAGCGGCCGAGCATCATGGTCGGTCAATGGTGCACCCCGTGAAGGGGATCCCACCTGTCAGGTTCCTTGTTCCTCTGTGGGTTTGCCATCTATCATTTAGAAGCTTAATGTTAAATTCTTTAAATATGGGACATAATCACCTTCTAGTTAGAAATTTTGAAATCTTGTAAAGAGAGAAATTGTTATTCACTTTGTGGTTAGTCACTGATGACTTTTTGACTAGGAAAAGCAACCATAACCAATGGAAATGACATGGAAGGTACTTGACAATTAAAGTGGGAATGTTTGAAAAGTCATATTATATTAAGAACCTTGGTTTGAAGAATTGAGACATGTGCGAGCAATACTATTGATCCAACATGATCATAACTAGCGTTCTGCGAGCACTTCACGCGCACAGAATGCTAGGCACAGAATGCACGGCAACTTCGCTCAACAATCCATTTCTCATCTTTCTCTCTTCTCTTTTTCCTCTCTCTCTCTCTCCCCCCCCCAAAATTCCCTATGTCTAATTTTCACACACTCTCTCTCTCTCTCTTTCTTTGCCTTCTATTTTAGTTTTTTTTCTCTCTCGGTTCTCTCTCTCTCTCCTTTTTTTCTCTCCCCGCTTTTCTTCTCTCTCTCTCTCTCTCTCTCTTTATTCTCCCCCTCTCTCCTCTCTTTTCCTTCTCTCTTCCTCTCCTCTTTTTTCCTTTTTTTTCTTCTTCTCTCTCTCTCTCTCTCTCTCTCTTCATTCTCTTTTTAAAATTTTTATTTTCTCTCTCTCTCGCCTCTCTTTTCCTTCTCTCTCCCTCTCCTCTTTTTTCCTTTTTTTTCTTCTTCTCTCTCTCTCTCTCTTTATTCTCTTTTTAAAATTTTTATTTTCTCTCTCTCTCTCTCTCCTCTCTTTTCCTTCTCTCTTTCTCCTCTATTTTTTATTCTCTCTCTTTTTTAATTTTATCTTTTCTCCCTCTATAATTCTCTCTACATGTTCTCTCTCTCTCCTTCTTCTTTCACTTTCTTCACTCCCTCAATCTCTCTTAAAGTATGTAAATTTTATCTTTTCCTTATATATAATTCTATCTTTATGTTTATATTCTCTCTCTACTCCTCTCTCTCTCTCTCTCTCTCTCTCTCCGTCCCCTTTTCTTCTTCTCCCCTTTCTCCTAATTTTTCTTTTTTTATTCTCTCCCTCTCTCTCTTTTAAATTTTATCTTTTTATTCTCTTCTTCTCTCTTTTAAATTTTATATTCTCTCTCTCTCTCTCTCTTTCCCCCTCTCTCCTTTTCTCTCCCTTCCTCTCTCTCTCAAAAAATATTTAAATTTTAAAAAGAATTTTCTCTTTTTTCTTTTTTCCCATCTCTCTTCCTCTTTTCCTCTCTCTTCTTCTTATTCTTCTTCTTCTCTCTCCCCCCTTCCTCTCCTTTCCTTCTCTCTCCTCTTTTTTATTTTTTTCTTCTCTCTTTAATTTTTTTCTTTTCTTTTTTTTAAAATTTTATCTTTCCTCTCTCTATAATTCTCTCTGTGTTCAAATTCTCTCTCTTCTTCTTATTTTCTCTCTCTGTCTCTGTCCCCTCTCTCTCCTCTTTTTTCCCTTTTTCTTTTCCTCTCTCTCTCTCTTAAATTTTATATTTTCTCTCTCTATAATTCTCTTTCTCTCTGTTCCCTCCCTCTTCTCTTTTTTCTTTTTTGCTCTTTGTGTGTGTATGTATATATATATATATATATATATATATTCTTATTTTAATTAAACAAAAAGTTTACATTGAAAAGTTTAATTTGAGAGAGAGAGAGAGAGAGAAAGAGAAAACCTAGACCCTACGCATGAGAGAGAGGGGGAGGGGGAGAAGAAAAATGTTTAATTGAAAAAATACTATTCTCTTTCCTCTTTCTCCCCCTTCTCTCTCCGTCTTCTTCTTTTTATCCTTCTTCTCTCTCTCTCTCTCTCTCTCTCTTATTCTATCTCCTTCTCAAAGTGTGAAAAACTATGTTCGAAAAAAATTTAATTAAAAGAATTAAAATATTTAATTAAAAATTAAATTAAAAAGTTTAACCTAACTAAGAGAGAGAGAGAGATAGAAACTTTTGATTTAAAAAGAAGTTTGATTTAATTAAAGGAGAGAGAGAGAGAGAGAACCTAGGCCCTACACATAAGAGAGAGGGGGGGAGGGGGGAAGAATTTAATTAAAAGGGGAAGGGGGTTTTAATTTTAAAAAGGGAGGTGAGGAAAGGAGGCTTTAATGAAAAAAGGGAAGAGGAAGAGAAAATGAGATATTACACGTGAGAAAGAGAGGAGGGGAGGGGGTTTTGATTAAAGAAAAGAGGTTTGGAAAAGGGGGGAGGTTCGAAAAGCCCTCTGGAGGTTCGAGGCTTTCCAAACCTATAGCTAAAATAATATAGTAGTAAGATTATCCTTCTTTTTCTTCTTCTTCTTCTCTCTCTCTCTCTCTTTTATTTTATCTCCTTCTCAAAGTGTGTGAAAAACTATGTTCGAAAATTTTTAAATTAAAAAAACTTTTAAAATGTTTAATTAAAAAAATTTAAATTAAAAAGTTTAATCTAACTGAGAGAGAGAGAGAGAGACTTTTGATTTAAAAAGAAGTTTGATTTAATTAAAGGAGAGAGAGAGAGAGAGAGAGAGAGAGAGAGAGAGAGAGAGAGAGAGAGAGAGAGAGAGAGAGAGAGAACCTAGGCCTCTACACATGAGAGAGAGGGGGGAGGGGGGAAGAATTTAATTAAAAAGGGAAGGGGGTTTTAATTTAAAAAAAGGAGGTGAGGAAAGGAGGCTTTAATGAAAAAAGGAAAGAGGAAGAGAAAATGAGATATTACACATGAGAAAGAGAGGAGAGGAGGGGGTTTTGATTAAAGAAAAGAGGTTTGGAAAAGGGGGTAGGTTCGGGAAGCCCTCTGGAGGTTCGAGGCTTTCCAAACCTATAGCTAAAATAATATAGTAGTAAGATTCTATTCAATGAATAGGAAACCTATGCCATTGAGGAGGAAGGGCTAGGATGATAAGTGGAAGAGCCAATACCAGAAGTGAATGACAAACTAGTGTCAATGATAGGAGATAACTTACAAAAGAAGAGGCCTAATATGCCATTGTACATGATATTGTTGATATGTCAGTACTAATTGTCAATTCTCAAGGATCTAGAGTTCACTCGATCTACTAGGCTAAGGTGTTTCAAATCTTATTGTTTGCAATATACTCATTCCTTGATTTTCAAAGTTGTAGAAGTTATAGCTAGGACTAAGAGATACTAAGAGAATGTTAGTAGTGTTAGCTAGTAGAAAAGAGGCCAAACAAAATCAAACCACATTTTGAGTCAAATATTCGTTAGGGGCATGAATTACATAGGCTATATGCAAGTCTTGTTAGTAAGAACTTCTTATCTACCTGAAGGGGGCACATATTCTCTTTTAGAAAAAGGAGAAGGAGGATAGTTATTTCCAATTCTATACTGACCATAGAGCCCTAAACTAGGTCCCTACTAAGATCAAATATCCTATTTTGTGGACAAGGTACTTGACAACCCTTCATGGATCATGGGTTTTTACAAAGATAAAACTTAATGGCCATCGCCCAAGATAATCAAGGCAAACCTAAGGAATCTTAGGATTTACAAGAGAATATAGGATATTCTTATACGATTGTATCAAAATTGCAAGGTTATTGATAAAATTGGTAGACTAATTGGAAAGAGATCTATTAGTCAAATTTCTATCAATTAAAGTAATATCTAATTATTAGTCACATGTTCCTCAAATTTTTATTAGGACTTAAGGTGATGGACTGATGCAAGTGGACTTGCAATATGCAAAATCCTAATCAAGAAGAAAAGCCAATAGACAATATCTCAAGGAAATTGAAACCCTACAAGATGAATGATGCTACACATGGCCCAAAGTTACTCAAGGTTACTCATCAATTGTGCTGTAAGTTATGGTAACTACTTGGACAAAAGTTTTACTAATCACATATTGCAAGAGTTTGAATTGAATCTTCCTTCGATCCTATCTTAATATGAGTTTGTTTTTTACATCAAATAAGCTAGGAAATATAATTTGTTGTGTGCAAACTTAGTTAGAAGTTATTTCTAAATCGATCAAGCAAGCATCAAAATCAAGATAAGGTCAATCTTGATGGAAAATAGCATTATCTTAGCAAAGAAAGTCATTATATTGGATTATTATTGATCTTTCATGCAATAAGAGGAATTTACAAAGAAAGAGAAAATTGATAACAAAAGAATATGTAGTTCAAAATGGATATGTTTACGTCTATAATAGACACATGCTCGAAGCTATTGAGGTGTAGCTTGATTGAGGTGTATCACTTGAATTATGGAGCTACCAATGAATCTTTTGCTGATAGACTAAATGAGAAGGTAAATCTATAAGTTCACTACGTTTGTTTTGAGAACATGTAAGGGTTATGTGAGTGGTAGCCATAGCTATGTTGCTCAAAGTGCTTCAAACAATAAGCATTCCATTAAGTTTGGCATGTGTGGATTGTGAAAGAGAATACATTTTAGTTTCATTGCCAGACACACAGAATCAAGAAAAATTAAGTGCATACTCTGTATGCGAAGTGCAACAAAATAGGAGCTTGCACTCACACAAGTTATTTTAGGATATGTGAGTTGAGAGGCAATCAATTTGTCACTTCTGTGTTTGAATCTTTGTTGTAATAGTAGGTAGGCAAAACCTTTTAGTCCCTATTGTGTCACTTAAAAACAGGGGGTAGTAAGCAAGGGACTTGGAAGGATTTATGGGTTGCTTAGTTGTGGGACTTTCTTTCTTTTTCTCACTTTTGGATTCTTGCTTTTGTGCATTCCATGTTTTTGGTTTTTGCAAAAGCTTATTAATTGTTAGAGTTATAGAAATAAGGCAAGAAAAGCGAAAGGAAATCATGTTTGGGAGCTCACTGCTCAACCGCTAAGATCCACTGATCGTTTATTGTTCAAGCGTTTCGAGCCAAGCACTAATGGCTACCTCTCACATAACCGATGTGCTATCTCTCTCTACGAGTGTAGTGAGCTTACCTCTATGCCCGATCGAGTTGGCTCCTCTCTTGAGCAATCCAGTATCTCCACGATCCAAGTGCAAGCTTCAAGCGAGCTCGATCCTCAAGATCCATGCTCCAAGCTCCATTGCCATGAGCAAGACAAGAGAAGAGAAGAAAACAGAAGAAAAGAGGAGAAGATGGAGAGCTTCTCCACCATGGTCCCTCACCTTCACACACTCACTCCCTCACACTCTCATACTCCCTCTCTCAAGCATAAGCAAGAAGAAGAAGAAGAAGAAGAAGAAACAAGCACACTCACTCCCTCACATTCTCGCACTCCCTTTCTCAAGCAAGCAAGAAGAAGAAGAAGAAGAAGAAGAAGAAGAGAGCTACTTTTGGCCACACACAAGAATGAGCTCCTCATTCACTTTTCAACTTTATATACAAAACCCTAAATCCCTTTTGGGCGCCGGCCTAGGCCATTTTTTCCATTGTCCTCCCATCTTCCTAGCTTCCTTTCTACCGCCCATCTACCTTTATAATTTGCACGTGTGAGAGCCCGCCGATGCTCTTTTACAAAGTAAATCATGGTGTGCCTTGCTTTCTTTTACAAAAGTATTGACTTGTGCTTTTTCTTGTGCACCTCTCTCCTTGATTTAGGACTTTTTTACACTTCTTGTATTTTCATATTTTTCATGGTGCGCCTTCGTATTCCATTTCACTTTTGCCTTGGCCTTGTCTTCTGCTTTAGATTTTTTGGATTTTCCACCTTGTTCATCTGAGGGTTAACATTACCCCCCTTCCTAGATGAGTGCAAGTCTCATGGCACTCACCGTCATAGGTAGCAAGCTTTGGTTTTCACCGAAGAGGTGGGTGAAAGGGATTGCTGTGGTTTTCCGTGGAGGAGTTTTGGTGGTGGTGCAGATGAAGATCGTTGGTGGTACTTTGTTGGCACGATTGGCTGGTGATAGGATTGTTGTAGTTGGTGATAAGGTTGTTCTTTGTTGGGAGTTGCAATTCGTTGGTGGGATTGCACGATGATAAAGGATAAGAATTCAGAGTTGAGTGTTGATGAAGAGCTGATAGCACTTTTGTTGGAGTTTGCAATACCTGCAATTGAAAACCTCTCATATGTGGTCTCTCCCTAGGGTAGTGCTAATCTTCTTATCATGCACAATATATAGTTTGATTAGTTTGGGAGATAGGTCGAACTCTAAGCATGCTGAGAGTAATGTCCTACACTTGAGGACCCAAACAGTGTATATATTTTGGTGCAAACATTATGTGAGTGCTCATGCATACTTAGATATTATGTAGTTAGAAGACTACGGGTTGGTTCCTCGTAACAACATGTGGATGAAGCAAAGTTGTCCATGTTGAGGAGAAGTACACATGCAGGTGTATGAGACATCCTTTGCGTTGTGACAGCACGATGTAGCATAATCAAACACATTGACACCAAAATTTCAGTAGTTGGTAGCTACTAGGCATGTCGATGAGTACGGTGTACTTTTCATGGCCATTCATGCTGTGCTTACCACGATCAATTGCAATGGTATTAAGGCGGAGTGCAAAAAGAAATCGTACAAATGGGTCAGGGTGACAGGTCTAACCATAGGCGAGACAAGCTCCCTAGGTATGTTCTACCCTTGATGTGCCCTGAAAAATTGTGGGGGATGTGTAGAGGGCTAGGGAACTAGGAACGGAGCCAGTCGACTAAGGTCACTGGGCGTACCTAATTTGAGAACCCCTAGGTGTCGTGTTGTGATTGTGAGTGCTTTTTTTTTCTTTTCTTTTCTTTTCTTTTATCTTTTTTTTTTCTTTTCTTTTCTTTTTCACTTTTTTTAAAATAATAATAACATGAGTACAACCATTGCAATACGTTGAGGCTATCAGCCTTTCAATTGGGTTGGGAAATGTCAAGATTCAAAGGCTGCGAGGCTGGATATTACAGCGATGATTGTGTCCCAGCCTCGTTGCTAGAGGAACAGTTGTTGAGATGGGGAGATACACTGGAGATTTTGCAAAACCTCTTTATAACGTACAATGTTGGTACAATTGAGGTAATAGTTGCCATGAGTGCCAGGTGTAGAGTTTGACCCAGAAAGAGAAAGTGGCCACTGCTCATGCTTTCGGCCATGCAATGTGGGTGATCGGCAAGGGTGATTTTCACTTTCGGTGGTGTGGCTTTGTCATGGCTCTTTGTGAGGTTAGTGGTCTTGCGATAACTTGGGCATTGAACACTTTTGCACAAAGACATGTGTCGTCTTGCATCCACTTGACACTTCGTGAGAGTATATGCAAGTCACATGCGTCAATTATAATGAACAAATGCATCACAAAAATATATTACTTTATCAAAATCCTATGGTGCTGACTGCGATGCATATCATAGGCACTTGTTAACAACGTGACCTATATCGGTAGTCGGTATAAGGGAAGTTTGTACAGCTGGGGAGCCTGCCCCGTTAACCACTTAAGGACAAAAAGTTATGACAAAATGGCATTTGGCAAGCAGCTTATACAACATAGGGCCTATTGTATTTGTATGAGGCGGGGTGAGGTCGGGTGATCAGATGACTAGGACTATGCCAGTAGTCGGCTCCTGTCAGGCTAGGCAGGGAAGATATCAGCTGGGACCCAAATGGTGTAGTCCCTCATCGCTACCGTTTCAAGAATGCTTTTAAATATCTCATCAATTTCCTTCTTGTTTTTAGCTTCCCTATCTTCTTTTGAGCACCTGGTGCCCGAGTGTTTGGGGAGGGCTTACACGGCAGTTGTTGCTACACCCCAGGTGCTCCCTTGAGCCTTCATCCTCCTCGCTTGGGGAGTTTTTGGCATGCGTCCTGGGCGGTGTCGCTTGGGGGCCTCTTTTCGGTGTGTACCTCTTAAGGGTAGGCACATATCGCTTTGGTGGAGGCGATTGTGCCTTATGCTCCCTTCTACGGAGGAGAGTTTCCTTGCATGCATGCTGCATTGTGTACTCCATGACAACTACTGTGGGAAAATCGGCAAAATGTGAACCAAGGTTAGGATTTGAGGCAGGATATAATTATTTGCATGAAAGGGATTAAACAGTGGATTATCAAGTCCATATGAGGAAGAGGGGTGAGGTGAGGCATGCAATGTTTGTTGTAGAGGGACGGCCCCTGTGATGATATTCATCCTACTTCGATTGTGGGGCGTATTCTAGCTATAGCAGATCTTGGCTTATGCTAAGTTGCATGGACTAGTTGTCATGGAGTGGAGCAGGGCTCGTCCCCAGAAGGATAGACCAGAAAGGGGAAAGGTGTATAGAAGGGGATGGCACCCCATCTATGCTGTCAGAGATGTTGGTCAGGGCTTCCTATGGCGGAAATGAGGGTTGCATGCCCTCCACTTGGAGGCGGGAATGGTAACACGACTTCTAGATGTGTGGTGAGAGGATGACCTGAGGAGCTCAGCCTGTCAAACCCAACTCCTCTCCATGCGCTTGACTATCATTGCTTGTGTGTGTTGATATTATCTATACGCGGTCACAAAACTCATTGTTTATTTATGTACATATTTACGAATCCATGTCACTTCGTGAGGATAAGAACCAATTGTAGAACTCAGGATTGTACTGGAGTGTGGCACACGCATCCAGTACTTGTGGCAGCTTACTCAATAACAATAGATATTTTGCAACATCGAGTAGCATGGTACCTTATTTGAGTCTACTAGCAACATGTAACTCCTCAATGAGAACCTTATCATCCAGAGAGTTCTCTTGGCTAGTTTCGGCTAAGTCCATACCCCGAATGGCAGTCAGTACTCAAAAGGAAGTCAACGCCACATAGGTTGGGTCTCTTTGAGAACACCATTTAGCCAATCGCTCCTCTGAGACTGTCATAATCTGGGCTCCTAGTTTGGCCATTGCAACGCGGTTTTCAAACCAACGTTTTTCAAATTGACTTTGACCCTCTAATTGTTGCTTTAGTTGCTCTATCTCTGAGAGATTTGGTTGGCATAGCACATCATTCAATGTTACAGTTAAGCGTAGTTCATCGGCTTCCTCGTCAGAGGTGAGTCGCATGCATTCATGTAGGAGCCTGTCATAGTTCTCATCAAGATGTTCTTGCTTTTCCAAGGATAGGGGAAATGGCAAGTATTCCCCAAGTTGTTTCTTGGGGAATGCACCCATGTCCGCAAGGATGTAGACATGTGTGAATACTTTGAGTTTAGCATCCAACTCAGTTAAGAATTCTATGACACTTCTATATTCAATGAGGGCTTGCTCAATTGCTATCTCGTGCAAGGTTCTAGGAGTTTCCCTAGGCTTTAGCATAGCTGGAGGCTCACACCTAGATGAGTAAGATTGGTCAACACTAGGATTGCTTATGTCCATGGGTTTTCCATGTTTCTCTTGAGGCCTTGCTGCTATTGTGTCATGGTTCTCCTTGGATGTGACTCGTATAGTCTTGTCACCCTCTTGTGATAGTGTTGTATCCACTCTTGATTGGTCAATGCAAGTTTTGTTGTCGGTGGATTGAGTGTTGCAAGCAACCGTTGATGGTAATGGTTGCTTTGATTTTTTAGAGCACATGGATGCATCTGAGGTTTCACTGCTATTAGGGGAGAAGGTAATGGGTTCCTTAGTGGGTGGGCTCAATGCTTTATTCCCAAGTTCTTCCGTGCTCTTGGTCTCAATGTTTTTGGGGTCTACAACCGCTTGCAACTGCCATTGTTGTTTTTGTTCTTTTCTCTTCTTTCTCTTAGGCAATCAAGGTGTATCCCTTGAAGACTCGCGACCTTGAACTAGGTCAGTCGTTGATGTGCTTGGCTGGGCCTTAGCGTTCTCTTTCTCTAGTGTGTCCTCATGGGACATAGCTGCGGCCTACTGAACAGCCCTGCTAGGTTGTGAGAGTACAACTGCCTCTCTTTTTGGAGAGTCAAGCTCTTCAGCTAATTCCCCTCTATTTAGCTCCTCAAGCCTAGGATTTAGGTGCTTTGGAAGTGCTGGAGTTATCAAGAATGTTGGTTGCGACACCTCCTCCACATGTGAATGGCTAAGGACACGTTTCGCAAGGGGCATTGCCACGGCCAAGGGCTGTGACTACTGGGATCCCTGATTGGAAGTAGTAGCAGCTAGTTTAGTAGACTTGCTACTATTAGTGGATTGCGGTGTCAAGTCCTTAGGCTGATCAGAAGTGGTCATGTCTTGTGTTTCCCTTTGAGCATTCACTTGTGTAGATCGAGCATCAGTTGATCTAGTCACATTAGTGTCATGTCCCATCTCTTGGACATCTGGAAGCTTAGATGGAGATAGAGGTTGGGATTGAGTAGCTGCACACCTGATGGCTACTGTTGTGCTTCCTGTGTCCGTTTAGGGAAAGAGGGTGTAGGAGATCTGGGACTCTTAGGCGGACTTGGCATTGGCTGAAAGATTTGCTTGTGGCTATTAGACGATTGTGCCGTTTGCTTTGTTGAGCAATCAGGCTTCTTATGAGCCACATTGTGCCTATGGTGCTCATGATCATTGTGGAAAGTCAAAATCTCCTTGAGCACTAGTGGTCTTTGTGCACGCTCAATGGTTACATCTGACATCTGCTTATTAAGCATGCTAGGCTCTTCCTTTCTAACACTCATGTTTGGTTTCTTGCCTCGAGACCTAGATTTTCTCTTAGATTTCCTCCTATGCTTCTTTGCTTTTGATGCAATCTGGCCTTCAAATGATAGAGGTGGTTTAGCATGGGGTTTTGGCACACAAATCTATTGGTTACCTGTGTAATACCCTTGAGCATGTAGCGATGCTTTGGATATCCATTGCGGCGTTGTGCTAGCTCTCCATTGGTGCCTTTGTCTATAAGGCTAGGGCTTCTTTCATGGTCTTCTACGATGTTTGTAAGTCCCAAGCCTACCCTTGGCATTGTCTCCTGACCTTCTTGTTTCAAGCTTGGCCTCACTCACACTGGTTCTCTCCGTTCAACATGTGCTCATTGCAACTCTTTCAACAAGTCCTTACTCTCATCACTAGGCTTGCTTGGCATGTCGGAATGTTCCTTGTATTTCCCTCGAGGTTTAATTAGGTTACCCTTACTAAAGGTTGTGATTATCCTCACACCCAGTAGTGTCAAGTGTATCATCTGTGCTACGTAATCAGCCTCACACTTGGTCGCCCTTTTGAAAGGTCGTCCGAGGAGGGTTTTCTTTCCACAATTAGCACTATTTGGAGGAACATGGAATAGGATAGGCAAGCTTTTCATTTCAATGGTTACAAGGATTTTGCACTTTCCCATAAGTGCTTGGGAGTGTCCCCCATAAGAACTAATAGTTGCATTAGTCGATGTGAGCTCTAATTGGCCTAGCAGAGTCCATGCTTCATAGGTCAAGATATTAAAATCTACCCCTTCATCAATGAGAGCATCAACACTATGCTCTCTTTTTGTAGTGAGTTTGACCCTAAGATAAGCAAGCGGCACTATGTCTTCATCTTCTGGGTCTTGGCTTGTAAATTTAAGCCTCCTGATGCATGCCCTTGAGTCCCCAACTATACAACTAGATTTGGTTTCTCTACTGATACCTTGAGTTGTCTGTGCAGTGCCATTCAAGGTGCATCTATCGTCATAACTATCATATCTAGTCATCCTCACAGTTGTAGCTTGATCTTGTTGATTTCCGCTTTGACTAGATACAATCCGAATGCAATACATGCATGTTTTTGCGGTGTGGCCTTTTTGCCCTTATTGGCTAGATTGGCCATTAAGTTTCTAAGATCTCTGTTTGTCTTTGTTCGGGTGTGGGCTTTTGGTTGCTCCTTTGCAAGTGAGAATCCATGCTTGTGTAGAGCCATTAATACACTAGGATTTAATTTGGAGGACCTGTCACAGCGCGCATTTTCTCTCCAACCTACTTGGGGGAGGTGCGGAGGGGGCAGAGCCCCCTTTGTGGGGGTCCAGGAGGGGGGGATGGTGTGCAGTCCCCCCCGGCCCTTGCATGGCTGTTACGGTAAATGCCATGTGTGCGATTTGAAAGACCGTTTATAGCCAAGTTTTGAACTACTTGCTCTAGATTTCAACCCAGTGATAGATCTATGATGTGGTTTTGGCTCTATATGGTCTCTTGGTCAGTTTCAGGGTCTATGGGTTAAAATTTGAAAAAATCCAAATTCTGCCCAACAGGTCCGAATTGCAGGGGCCGAATGCCCGATTTGGTCATTCGAATGGCCGAGGGCCAAATGAGAGAAGGCCGAATGCAATTGGGCCGAATGTCAAATTCGGCCAGTCGGAGTGCGCTTGTCTGAGAGTTGAGTGGGCCGAGGGTCAAGTGGCCGAGTTAGGTGGGCCGAGGGCCGAATGGTAACTAGTCCGAGTGGGGTTGGGCCGAGTGGGCCGAGGGCCGATTCTGGGACTCGGCCCAGAATCACCGTCACTCGGACGGGCCGAGCGCGATGGGTTTTTTTGCCGGACTTCAAAGAATATGTCGCGCCAAGCGATTGAGTCCTTCCTACTGTTTGAACACCTCCAGATCCAAGCTATTCATGTAGGGGAAGGTGTGGAATTACCTGGGCTAGGCAAATAACTCCTAGATGACCATATCGAAGTAGGTCCATGTGATGAAGCTCTCTCCCTCTCTCCTACTCTCCTGAAACCCTGCAATGCAAAACGTGGCCTTTCTTGCCACTCCTTATCACCCTGCCCAAGCCTGTACTCACCTTAGTCTTGCTTCCCTTACTAACATTTAACCCAAATTTTCATTTTTTGCCCTTCTTTTCCCTGTTTCAGCTTGTTATACAGCAATAGAAAACCCTATTGTATGCTCCAATGTTTTGCTTCTATCCTTCCTAAATGCAAGAAAAAATCATAAGAGAAATACCTACACTACTCCATCATGCTTTCCCAAGTCCAAAACAACAAATATCTACTTGCTAAGGAGATCAAATACCTCTTTAAACTCCCTCGCTTCCTACCTATCTACCTCGAGCATGGGTTCAAGGAAAACCCTACTTCAATGCTCGATTCGAAGTGTGCAAGCGCTCAAGGCTTGAATCCGTTGGTCCCGGCAACGGAATCAAAATGTGGGAGCTTTCGCTCAACTGCCAAGACCCACGAACCGCTTATTGCTTCAAGCGTTCCAAGCCGAGCACTAATAGCTACCTCTCACATAGCCGATATGCCATCCAAAGATCTCCAATCTTACTAACATCAATGTGGAATGAAGAATTTTGAGAATTTCCATAGAAGTCCTTAGGACCAACCTCTTACAAATAATGCAAATAGGTTATACCCTATGTTATCAATGTTATGTCTTATTGAAATTCTATACTCAAAGACTAACAAGCTATTTGTTATATGAGTTTGAAAATGAATCGTTGATCAGCTTCTCTAATGTACTATCAATAATACAATAATTAGTTTAGACTTATCACATACATAAACACGAAAATTAATAACTTCAAACATTTCTAGTAACCATATTTTAAAAAACTAGTTTCTTATTTCTCTAGCATTTCTCAAGTCGTTTAGGTCCTTACATTTGGGTTCTCTTGTGCTTCAAATTGCCTAAATTCCTATGAATTTATTATGAAGTTTTTTGGGTCCTAACAACTTTCATTTTGAGTTGTCCAATATCTTGTCAACTTATGCTAGCTCTAATATCACATATGAGGTACCTCCCTTAAGATATTAAAGGGGACTAGTGTTCCATGTGCGCTATGTTTAGTTGCCATGAAGCAGTGAGCAAAGTGTCTCAATAATCAATTTCTCCTCTTTCTATTTCTCTCTCCCCCAATTCTCTCTATAGATTCTCTTTCTTTCTCCCCCCTCTCTCTCTGCCTTTTGTTTTATTTGATTTTCTCTCATATTCTCTCTCTCTCTCTCTCTCTCTCTCTCTCTCTCATCTAACTCAAAACTAAAACTAATTTATAAAATGTGCAACATAGAATGGCAGATATGCAAACAATCTCTTTTATGCCAAACTTATAAACTTTCATCTATACATGACCATAAGAAAACACATCCTTGTTTTGCATGATATTTAGAAACAACAATGTTATACTGAAATAGATCAAAGATCAAGCATTACAAAAAGAATTTCTCAGATCAAAGACTAAGCATTACAAAAAGACTTTCTCTATGAGAACTAGTCAAAATAAAGTTGTCTCCCTTTTTTAAGAATCATTTTTATCTCCAAGTAGGACATTCATAGGTGAAGTAGCCTCCGACGCTAGTATATCTAGCCTCTTTCTAGTGTTCATGCCATGAAGGGAAGATATAGGACATCCCACTTTCCATTAGCAAGTGATGAAGGCTAGGTTTAAAACATCCTACTTTCTATCTACACATACCCAACTATTTCCAAGTGTTAAAAAAATGGCCCGATACAAACAAAAAAGGGAAACGTCTCCAAGGAACCTAATAAAATCAAAGCTTCCTCTTCTTTGAGAAATCATTAGCAATATATTTATCCTCAAGGAAAACATGCAAAGGTGAAGCAAGGGCTGATCCCACACTTCCTGCTTGTAATGGCACAAGGGATGCAATAGTCTTACCTCTCTTTTTGACACCTGCATTTGAATAAAATCACAATATAAGTATGTGCAACAACTAACAAAGACCATTTCATTCCCAAAATAGCAATACCTGGTTGAACATTTATGACCATCCAAGACCAATAGGTACCGCTAGACATTGATACAATGTCACAAAACAACCCACATTCTTGAATCTGTACGTAAATCAATGCATTGGTATCTTATTATTATGAGAGCAATGATATCATCAATCATTACTGTACACAATGTGCACTGTAGCCCTTTTTGATACTCAGAATTTAGGGAATAGTGCCACTGTGGGGTAGTCACCCAAAAAGTCAAATAAATACTAAAACATGAAAAATAATCCACCTCCAAAAGACTATATACTAACCAAATATGGCATGAAGAGCAATTCACACATATGCTAGAAAAGTAATCCTACAGGATCGTCAACAACTATATCTCTACAAAAAAGTAATCCACATCCCTACACCTTTTGAAGCACATTCTTGTATACAATGTTTGTGGTCATATCCCCATCCTTTTCATCCAGCAAGACTTTCACACCACGTGAGGATTTTACCCTTGAAAATGCAACATACAATAGACCATATGTAAATTTTGGTGCTTCTAAATAAAGCCCAAAGTTTGTTCTTGTGACTTATTGATCGTCATAGCAAATGTTGATCAAATGGAAAATTGCCTCTGTTTCATAGTAAATAGTAGATGTGTAGCATTGGAAATAAAAGTAATCCTCGGAATGAAAACTCGCTCACCCACATTAGTCCATGTTATTATCTCAGCATCTATCACTTTCCTATTGAGAGCCTGTATATCAATCGTAAACCGTTATATAGACCCCTTCCTAGGTTTAAGTTTCTAAGGAGAATAATAGGTGCATCTATCTTTAGTAATAATAAATGAGGAGAAAATCCACTTCCAAGTTCCAATGTATTTAAATACTCCACAAAGTACAAAAATGAGTTATCCTTCTTCGCAATTCAATATACACTATAATACATCCCCTCCAACTAAAACAACCTTTCCACCATAACTCATAACTTCTTGTAAAGTTCTATCAAGTACTTCAAAGGCATGTCGATGGGTCATTGGAGCCTCATCCCACAAAATGAGGCCTACGTGTCTCAACACCTAAGCAAGGTCACTTTGAACACAAATATTACAAGTGGATTGATTATTTAATCATACTAGGATTTTAAACCGCAAGTGAGTTGTACAACTGCCAAGTAGAAGCAAGGTAGCAATGGCACATGATGTGTTGCCAATGCTATACGATCATCACTATGCACCCTTGCAAGCAAACACTTATACAAAAAAATCTTTCTAGACCCACCAAGACCATCTAAAGATAATATACCCCCAGAATTTGCATCAACAGCATCCATAACTGCACTAAAGGCAATTATTTGGCCCTCATGGGCTCCATAGATTCAGAAACCCTACGTTGTTGCAATGTGTTGTATGCATATTCATCTTGCAAAGGGGTTTAGCATCCAACTGAGCCACGTTCGATGCCTTATGCTACTCCAGAATATCAATGGACACATGCTCGTGTTGTAGTTGCAATTTATATAAGATATCCTCTATCATTGGTACCAAAAATCTTTTCCATAGCTACCCAAGCCGAGCATGCTCACAAAAGGCAAAAATTGTAACAAACAAAGTACAAAGTGAGCACCAATTTACATAGAGGCAGCTTCAGCACATGATATACTCATCATCACTCTCCAATAGACCGCAAGAATCCTTAAAAGTATCATAGATCACATTCTCAGAGACTGTTCTCCTTGTTACATGGCAGTCGCAGAGACAGTAACAGAGACAGAGCTAGAGACAGAGGCAGAAGCAAGAGTAGACATAGAGGTGGAGGATCTGTTCTTCTCCTACAGAGACTCTACAGAAGCAGAGACAGAGCCTCCAAAGGAAGAGGATGAAAATGATGAGGAAGAAAACAAAGCAAGATATGAAAGTGCAGATGATGAAGAATTCCTCTGATAGCGGACGATCTTGTTGATGTCCCTACTATAGAGATCTCAAAGGCCGAAGATCTCGGGGTGTTGGATGGAATGACTATGGTTCCATTTGGGTTGGCCAATGGACCACAAAGTATGTAAAATCTACATAAGCAATGGATCAAAGATATAAAATTAAGTTTACCAGTGGCTCTTGTCGCCCTGACCATTCATTTTGGAGAAAATATGATGATAATGCCCCCTATCAACAGAAGCCAAAGCCATCAGAGCCACGGCTTCTAGAAGGTCCGTGCTATGTGACATTCCTAAACGCATCCTCTGAAGATGAATCCCTAAGTCTAGAAGAAATCACCACTCACACAGAAGCAAACAAAGCTCGGATACCCTTCTAGCAATCTCAACAGACAAATGAGTCATCTGTTCAGAAGGAGGACAATGACTCTAGTGGAACATTAGATGATGACACTACTCCCTTGAAAGAATCAGACCTCTATCCATAAGCAATCCGTGGGACATTTATCCATGAAGTGGAAGGTGAAAGAAAAGTAATGTTCTTGGATACTGACGATACTGAGTGTCACCTAAAAGTGGGTCTCAATCTTCCAGAAGAAGAACTAGTGGTCCTGTGAGATCTACTAAAGGAGAACTTAGATGTGTTTGCTTGGTCGTACAAAGACCTAAATGTTAGAAGATGGGCATAGAAACCCATTGTAAGCAAGGGAGTATAAGGGCAGATGAGTGTGAATAGCCTTAGGGGCAGGGGAAACCCTAACCCTAGCTGGCAAAGGGCTATATAAACAGCCTATGGGTCACTATCAAAGTGTGAGAGAGTGTACCCAAGTTGTACTCTAAGCAACTTAGTAAGCAAGATTTCATTCTTGTACTTTGAGCTCTCTTCTCCCTCTTGTGCACGCATTCTACTGCTGCAAACTCTGATTCTCAACATGGTATCAGAGCCATCTCTGATCTCCTCAGCTTTCCTCAGCATCAGTTATCACTAAGTGCACATGAGCTATCATTTTCTTCATCCTATCCTTCTTTCCTCCATAGCTGCCTGCAACCTACCTCCATTGGAGGACTTGGGGAGGACAAAGGAGGCCATATCAGCTCCTGTTTTCGTCTAGGTACTTCTTCTCTACTTCAGGACGAATCAGCCTGGAGTGATAAACCCCGAGATTGGTCGACGTCGTGAGCAGCATTGTGTAGATTGCAAAAACAGTGCAGTTCTGGGCAGGCGACTACCTCGTGCTGAAACACAGGCAGCAAGCGATGCAATCTCAGCCACCACCATAGGGCTTTAATAGCCCCCCAAGTGGGCTATCCTCAGCTAAGAGGGCTCTGAGAAATTCATCCTCTACTGCTGCTACAAGCCAAACCCTAACTGTGTTTTTTTGGGCAGCCATAGCCAACAAGCTCCAAGCTTGACATTTTGTCATTTTTACACTCTGAGCTTCATTAACAGTGATTCTAATCACTGAAGCAGAGTCTCTGAATCCTATTCCAGAGTCTAAAGCTCTTGGGCATACTCAATGGACATCACCAAGCATCGGGAAGCCGACTTCCAACCGAGTTCCATTCAAGCACTTCACTAAGCTTGACAATAGTGTTCTTTTAATACTAATCATAAGTCATCAGGTTAATTGCTTGCTGGGTATTCATTAAAACCCAGTGAGTTTTTCATTCCTCTTCATATATTGTTGTAAAGTTATGTGTAAAATTAACACATAGACCATCATGCACAAGAAGTGTAGTGCATACCGTGAGTAATTTGTCTCAAGTACATTGGTTAGTGAAATCAATAGCATGAGTGTCATCATACTCTCCTCGGAATCATCAGCAACAAGCATTGAGATAATAGACAAACCATGTCCAACACAAGCTTCATCCACTAAGCCGTACCACAAGGAGGAGCCTGAAGTCCAGTCTAGGTTTACTTCATTAAAACCTAAAAAGACTATTAAATCACAAAAGAAGCTTGCTCATAAGAAAGGACCACCAAAGTCATACTTTGAAATATTACACTTATATGATTTTCAGCCTTTCTCTTCATTGCAATTTTGACTTCACATTGTCTAATTTGCTTCCGCATTCAGTGAAAAGTTTGTAAGGGACTAGACACTGCCCTTGTCCTAACAAGTGATAAGACCTTCCCAATGACCACAACATATGCTGATATCCATCCTCAAATTCGAAAGTTTGATGGTAAGGATTTCCACCCATGGCAAGTACTTATAAAATACAAAATGATGGAGAGAGGGTATTGGCCTCTTATTCAAGGCAGTAGAGCTGTAAACTCTGCAAATATGATTGATATAGAGGATGACCAACGTGCTCAAGCAATCATAATGCTACACTTAGATGAATCCCTGATTCATCATGTTGATCAACTAAACACCGCTAAAGAAAAATGGGATGAGCTTGAAAAGCTCGATGGAGCCACTGGCAAAAATACTAAAATCTTCCTTAAAATTGAATTCTTTAGCTTGGAATATCATTCAGGAGAAGATTTGGGAAAATTCATTTCTCATATGAAGGGACTTATGACACAGCTTGCTTCTGTACAAGCTCCAATACATGAAGAAGATGCTATTGCTATTCTCCTAAAAGCTGTAAAACAGGTGTTTCCTACTCTTGTAACCACTCTCACCAACATTCCAGATCCTACTTTGGCAAGTACCATTCAATCCTGTTTGGATGAAGAAAAGAGGAACCACAAAGAAAGCAGCAACAGTCAGGAAACTTCAAATTCCCGTGAACAAGTATTGGTTCATACAGTTCTCACTAAATGTTCTTTCTGTAAGAAAAAAGGACATCTTGTAAACAACTGCTGGAAGAAGTATCCCGAGAAGATGAAATGTAACAAATGCAAGAAGATAGGGCATATCACTAGTAAATGCCCCAACACTCCTGAAATATCCAAAGAATTGGTGGCCAACCATGTCTCCAATTCATCTGAAGATCGACTATTTTGACTATTTAAATCATCTACCTAAAACAACCTTGTAGATGAATTTAGCGGATATAACCAAGTCCAAATTGCAGAAGAGGACCAATCCAAAACAACCTTCACCACGGAATGGGGGACCTATGCCTACAAAGTGATGCCGTTTGGGCTCTGTAATGCTCCTGCCACCTTCCAACGAGTAATGATGATTGCCTTCCAGAATCATTTGCATGATTTCATTGAGGTATATCTTGATGGCTTTTGTGTCTATAGTTTGATCTGTGAGCACTGGGGACACCTAGAGCAATGTTTTGACAAATGCCGAGAGTATGGGATTTCTCTCAACCTCGACAAATGGTCTTTGGCGTCTCATCAGGAGTTCTTTTGGGCCATATTGTCTCTGCACAAGGGATTGCAATAGATCCGACGAAGATTGAGAAGATTGCCGCCTTGACAGCGCCAACAAACCTCAAGCAATTGAGAGGATTTCTTGGCCATGTGGGCTACTACAAAAGATTTATTGTACATTTTGCAACCAAGGCAGCCCCTCTGCACAAGCTCCTAAGGAAAGATGCAGATTTTCGTTGGACTGATGACTGTGAAGAAGCCTTTAATCCCCTAAAACAGTGCCTTATCCAAGCACCTATCTTACAGCCTCCTGATTGGACGAAGGAGTTTCATGTGCACACAGATGCATCAGTTGAAGGGCTAGGTGTTGTCCTATGTCAAAAGGACCCTTATAAATTAGATCAACTGATATATTATGCAAGCCGGAAGGTCACTGATAGGGAAAAGAACTACACAGTGACAGAGCTTGAGTGCTTGGCAATGGTGTTTGCACTAGAGAAGTTTAGACACTATCTACTGTCAACGCATTTAAAGTTCTATGTGGATCATGAAGCCATGTCCTTCCTGATGAACAAAGCAGATATTAAAGGGCAATTGATGAGATGGTTGCTCCTATTCCAGGAGTTTGATTTTGAAGTGGTCACTAAGCCTGGCTGTTCCCATGTCATAGCCGATCATCTATCATGGATCCCTCAAACTATAGAAGAGAAACAAGATGATCGAGACCTTCTTGATGCTTCCTTGTTTCTAGTTGAAACAGTTACTCCCTAGTATGCTAACATAGCCAACCTCCTGACAACTCAACAGTATCCTCCTAGCATCTCAAGCCATGAGAAGAAGAAGCTTATGTTAGAATCAGCCCCCTACACTTTGCTAGGCGGTGCACTATACAAGAGAGCCAAAGATAAAGTGCTGCGAAGATGTGTTGCAGGGGATGAAATCGGCATTTTATTGAAAGCATGCCATGACAAACCATGTGGTGGACACTTCGTAGGAGAAGCGATAGCCAGGAAGGCTCTGTTGGTAGGACACTGGTGACCGACCCTCCACAAGGATGCGTATGACTACTGCAAGAGATGTGATGCTTGTCAGCGAATGGGGAAACCCACCAAAACAAGTGCCATGCCACTGCAACCTATTCTTCCCCTAAGGCCATTCGAGAAGTGGGGGATTGATTCCATCCACCAGACGAAAGCAGAATAGATACATCTTAGTATGTACAGATTATGTCCAAAGTGGTGTGAAGCTAAAGCTCTGAAGTGGGACGATGGTAACAGTGTAGCCCTATTCATGTACGAGAATATTATCACCCATTTTAGCAGTCCCCTCAAGCTGGTAAGTGAAAGAGGTACTCATTTCCTTAACAAAATCATGGAGGAACTGACAGAATTGTATAAGGTCTGCCATCGTAAGTCCACTCTTTATTACCCCAAAGCCAACGGCCAAGTTGAAGTCACCAATCGCATCCTTTGCTCGATCCTGACAAGAATGATTGCTGCACATCGTCATGACTAGGACGATCGACTTACAAAGGCCCTCTGGGCATACAGAACCTTCCATAAGGCAGCTACAGGACAGACCCCTTTCCAGCTAGTGTATGGTACAAAAGCCGTCTTCCCTGTTGAATTGGAATTGCCCTCTTTGCGAGTGGCAGTTAAAGAACACTTGGAAGATGATGAATCATTGCAATGGCATCTCTTGCACTTGGAATGCTTGGATGAGATACGACGGATGGCCCTACAGTGCATGGAAACCACTCAAGCACGACGCAAGGCCTATCATGAAAGTTTCATCAAGCACAAGGAGTTCAAAGAAGGTGATCTTGTCATGATTCGAGATTTTGCAAGTTTCCTAGCAAGCTTCAGCAACGATGGATGAGCCCATACAATGTACTTGCTGTCAATCCTAATGGCTTTGTTCAAGTGCAGACTGTTAATGCCTCTGATGCTCCTTTTCTGATCAATGGCTATCGTCTGAAAAATCTTCCCTCCATGGGGAACTTGACAATCACAGTCGACCTACCCTCTCCCTTTTGAGCATCGCACCATCCTTCTCTTTGTGTTTCTGATAGCCCTTATGATTCTCCTCATAAGGCAATCTCGTTCTGCTAGCCCCTCACAAATACCTCTCAACTTGACCTTGTTCTCTTCTCGTCTGATCCAACAACGGTGGCGAGGTTGGTCCTAACACATGGTATTTCTATCATTCTCTTTCTTAACTAATTTAAATAAAAATAAAAAAACAAGCAAACAAAACTATTATGGGAGAAAATGAAGAAATTCCCTTTCATAACAGGCCTCGTTCCAAGAAAAGGTGGAAACACCCTTGGGCGGGAAGCCGACTGTGGAAAAGGTGGTAACACCCTGTACTTCAGGATAGCTAACTCACCAGCAGCACCTTTTCAGCACGTAATTTGAAGCCACCTCCCTTGATGCGATGTCTCTGCAATATCACTCTGTCTGCCCTTCTTAACAAACGGCCTTTCTTACAAATCATTGAAGTACGAGACTTGTTGGCTACCTCCCTGGGTACGCCTTGTCTTCAATATCCTAATGACAATAACAGCCGACACGATCTTCATCACCAACCCCTTGAATGATGTGAGCTTTCATCCTAACAGGATGAGGATGTGTGTATGGGCTGCCCTCTGTATCTATCGGAGAGTGAGATAGAGGGTGGGGTGAGTGACCAGTATTTTCCTTCAAATCAAATGAGAGGTGAGATGTATGAACGGAGTGCTGCACGCATGGGTTGGGCCTCTTAATGCACAACGCAAGATCTGTTCATGTGCACTGCACCATAAAGGCTCCCTGGTCTTCCTTCCTACACTGTATGCCGACACAGGGCGAGATGCACTATTGCACCATCAAATGTGCACAAGGTATACAACCTCTGCACAAGTGACAGTGAGGATTATATCAATGGGTTTGAGGAATGGGTTGCCCTCTCTATCTTTCAACAGAGCGTGAGAGACAGAGGGTGGGTTGAGTGTGACAGGTGTTTTTTCAATCAATGATTGAGAGGCGAGGATTGAGGGACATTACGACAATTGGCGTTAGGTTCCCTCTGCCCCCATGGGATGGGTATCTACCATCATCACAGGACTCTGTTCTATACATGGTACTGCAAGACTCCCTGGCCTTCCTGCTTGCACCTAAGCCAAACGGGGTTGAACGCACTGATGCACCATCAATTGTGCACCCTGATATACTCCCTCTGCACCACCCCCTTGTAGATTCCTAAACCAGGTGTGAGATCTGGGTTTCCATCAATATTAACTCGAGTGATGTAAGTTATGGAGCGAGTGACTGTTCTCTCATTCCATTTGAGTGCCCGTGAGTTGAGTGACTATCCTTTGTCAACGATACCTACCCCGACAAGCTTTATCAACTAGCTACCTCCCTGGGTGTTGCTCCATGGTCCCTACCATGCTGGCCGAACGCTGGAGCGAGCCATGGTACCTCCTGCAGCCAACTCCAACCCTTCTGGCAGTGATGGTTCCTTCAACCATACACGAAACGGGCCAAGTCTTCTAACCTTATCCTTATGATTGCAAGTATACGTTATGTTTTAAGTGTGGGGACACCAGAGTTCAGACGATTGACGAGTCCTAGGTTATGTTGCTGCATCTAACCCTGCCCGGTAAGGTCTTAAGTGTGGGGACGTGTCCCTGCGCATCTGTTCTGCATATCATCATGGAAATACATCTATCCACCTCCAAATGCGGAAATTCGCTTTTTATGCTCTGATGGGGTCCCTTCCCCACTCATCTGTTCTATTTCACCCTATCCCCAGGGTTGTTCCTTGTCTGTTTGCCTTTATCCTTTGTTTTGTCATTTTTTCATGTGAATGCACCCTACGTTCACTGAGACTCACATCCAACCTTATAGCCTTGTTCTTCCCTTCGAATTAGCCGTTTTTTCCTTTTTATACACCCTTGTTCCGACTTACGATTCATCCGTTATCCCATTTTGAACAGTTTTATATTTTTCCATGTGAATGCATCCTACATTCACTGGACCTAATATCTAAAGTCATAACCCAGTTCGTCCCTTTAACTAACACACTTTTCCTTTTTACATTCCCTTGTTCTGGCTTACTGTTTTTGAGTTATTATATTTTAAAGCAATTTTCACTAATTAGATATATTTCCATGTGAACGCATCCTTCTCATTTCAAAATAGTAATCTCATGTACCATCCCTATCCTACGCCTTCCCTTGGACACATTTTCTTTTTACACCCTGTCCTTTCGCTGTATGGGTTGTCCGTTATTAATTTTTGTGAGTTTTCGTGTCTTTTTCGTGTGTTGTTTTGCCCTTTTTCCATGTGAACCTGCCCTACTCTTTTTGGAATTCCATTCTGACTAGATAGCCTTGTTCGACCATCCTTCTTGCACAATTTTCCTTTTTTCTTTGCCCTGTTTTGCCATCTGGATTTTTTGTTATTAATTTTCATTGGTGTTTTTTAACGTCATTTTCTTGTTTCTTCCATGCAAACGTCTTCTAACCCCATCTGAACTGGGATTTGATGTGACAACCCTGAAGATTATTTTTTCAGACATTTTTCCTTTTTACTATTCTCTATTCCGGTGCATGGATCATTCCATATTAATTTCTGAATCCCTTTTCGGGTACGCTTTTTGGGTTTTTTCCATGTGAACGGATCTTATCTTCGTCAAAACTGTGTTCTAACGTGATAGGCCTGTTCGACATGCCTTTTGCACATTTTTCATTTTTCCTACCTTTCGTTCCGGTGCACGGTTTGGGTTTTATAAAATTTTCGGCTCATTTGCGCCTATCGTGCCTCTCGCGTCACACGCGACCACCTGTTTTTTTTTCAATTTTTAATCATGACAATGCATTCGTCGTGCCCTTCCACACCCATGCTGCCGTCCTACTCCTGTTGCTTCCCGCCACTACAAATTCTTTTGCCTTCGCCCCGCGCTTATGCGCGGGATGAGGGGGTGGGCTTCTTTTCCTTATGTTTCTTAATTTTCTTTCTTTATTTCTTTATTTTTAATAAATTAATTCATTATTTTTTTAAAACCCTTCCCCCCTCCCCTTGATGGTTCCCCGACCCCTCCCCCCTCTCTCCTCTCTCTCTGTTTCTTCTTCTTTTCCTTCTACTACTTCTCTCTCTTCTGCCCCTCCTCCTCTTCTCTTCCTCCTCCTTCTTCTTCCCCCCTTCTTCTCTCCCCTGCCGCCCGCCTGTCCGCCCGTCGCCTCCGTCACCAGGACGCTTATCGTCGCTCGCCAGTGTGCCACTCGCCGCCCCTCCTGCGCCTTCCTCCTCTTCCACTTCCTCTTCCTCCTCCACCCCAACCCCTTTCTCCTACAACACCCCCCCCCCCCCCCCCCCCCCCCCCCCCCCCCCCATCCTCTACCTCAAACTTTAACCCCCTTCCCCTAAATTTAACCCCCTCTCCCCCTAAATTTGATCCCTCCCCACATTTGCCCCTCCCCTTCTCTTCATTTACCTCCCCCCCACCTAAGCCCCCTCTCCCACCCCCCTCCTTCCGTCCTTTGCCCCTCCCCCTTTGTTCACCCCCCTTCTCGCGATGTGGTCGCCCTTTTGGTGTTGGTGGGTGTTCACGTACGTTCACGTGCAAGGACGCGCGCCCGCCTTGATCGTGCGATAGGGTCTTGCAGCCATTCGTACGCAGTCACAGTCATTAGCAGTCGTTCATATGCAGTCTCGGGTACTTCACATCCTGCAATCTCTAAAAACACATTAAAATTTTAAATATTCATTAAAATTGAATTAAAATAAAAAAATTACTGAAAAAATCTTGAAAAATATAAAATATTTCCACAAACAATTGAAATATTTTTCAAACTAGAAATCTCAGGAAAAAAAATTGCAAAAAATTCAAAATTTGAAAATTCTTTTAAAAAATATTAAAAATTAGCCAAAATTCATTAAAATTGATAAAAAAATTTCTAAAAACTTCATTGTCCCTTTTGTCAATCATTTCTCAATTGAAAATGCTTTCCTAATTGGCCAAAGTATTATTTGGAGACAAAACCCTAATTTTGATGCCCAAATTCATGTAAAATTCATTTTAAATCTAAAAAATGAGCTGAAAATGTGAATTAAATCTGATTACCTTTTTGACACTTGATGCTCATGATTGGTTGCTGAAATTTCATGTTCACCTCCTTTTTTAAAAACAAACAAAACAAAACAAAACCTATTATTAAAAAAAACAAAACAAACTAACAAACTAAAAAAATAAAAATCATAAACATAAATCCCAATCAATTCAACATCCCAGCATATCCATATTTTTTTTTGTCATGCGTATCATTGGTTTTATTATTTGTGGTCAATGTATTAGTTGTTTTTTTCGTTTTTCTGTACGATAGGACGACTAGTTTTAGTCAACCTTTTGTCCGTTGTGTGGAATATGTGTGGATTGCGCTCTTCCTTTATTGAGGATGTGGTATCAAAATTTACAGACAGTCCACACATTGTCAGGTTGTTTCTCTTTTTCCCTCTCTCACATTGCACCGTAACACATATGTAATTGTAATAAAATCAACCGATCATTGCACCCACCAAATAAACAGAATGCACTTCATTAATTTTTAATTTAAAAGGAACCCGACTGTTAATTGTAAAAGAAACCCTGCCGTTGCACAGCACATGGCACAATAATCCACATAATGTTCTAAAATAAATTCACAGTGCACGCGCACACGCGCTACATACACAATTTATTTGTAATTAAAATGAACCCCCGCCGTCACGCATGCATGCGCTTTGCACCACATATCACGTAAGTTGTAACAATGAATTGCATTTTTAGAGACCCCAGTCAGTCAAGTCAGTCTAAGTAGGGGTTGGGATTGCAGAATCAACTCACTATGCATTAATGGTTAATTAATAATGAATTGCAATCTAATTTGTACATGGTTAAAATGAATTCGATAGTGTTCACCCATCCACGTTCACTGCACCATAGCTTTACGCAATGCGTTTATAGGGGTTGGGATTTGTTAAGTCCAAGATGTCGGTCTTATTCATCTTCTTTATTTTGTTGGTCCAAGTCTTGGATTCTATTTGGGCCTGGTTATTGTGGGTACAGTGTGTTTGAGTTTTTATTTTTGATTGCTTGATTACACGGGATTAGGGTGCTTGCTTGTTGCATATAGCATGAAGCTTTTGGTCGCACGAGTGCATAGGTCATGTCAAAATTTTTCCATAGGATGTGGATTGTTTGGGGAAGTCTGGTTCAGTCTAGTCTAGTCATCTGTCCTTTGTTTTGATATTCTTCTCAGTGATGATTTGTTTGGGTTTTGCAGGAAATGTTTTGTCTTTTTCCTTGGTTGTGTGTGTGGGTTTTTTGTTGTAGTCTGAATGGCATCTACCTCTATTCCTCCTATTGTCATCCAGCATGTGTCGTTGCCGGTGCATGACTATGCTCTTCTCCTGGAGGCAGATTGCATTCGCCATACTGGTCTCCGTCCTTTTGTGGCTTTGAATTTTCCGCCAATGGACAACAAGATTTGCTACTCCTTCCTGGCATCCTACAAGAACCAGTCTGGCTTGGTTTATAACTGACGCTTTTGCTTATCCACAGCCACTATCAGTGATGCGTTGTGTTTGCCTCTTTCAGCGTCTTTTGTCCCTAGTGGAAATCAATTATTGACAGCTAAGGAGATCCTTTCTCCCCTGTAGAAAGAAACCTCTACTCCTTTGGTCTCCAGCAAAGTTATCACTAGTTCTGGGGTTTTTATAGCTCACATCTCCTCCCCGGTATGAAAACAACTTTGCCAATTTCTGCAAGACAGGTTCATGTTAGGGAAGCCTGCTTCCAAATGTCTCTCCAACGAGCTATTCACTGCTTCTGTTAGGATCCTGGAGGAAGCCAAGTTCAATTGGGTAGCCTTCATGCTCGCGAAGATGGATCATTATTTTGTCTCCTACGGTGTTTTTCTTCAGAAGATTATCTCCCTTGCACCTCCTCCTAGTGGCGTCCCAATTCTTGATCTTGCTTCTCTTCCAAAGTAGCCTCCACCTTCTGTTCTAACTCCTCCTCCATTACAGCCCAATTCTGATTCGGAGGATGAGCCCCTTGCTTGATTCTCTCGTAGTAAAATATTATGTACTAAAGGGCCCCTTAGTCCTATTTCTATTTCAGTTTCTGATTCTCATGCACATGACTCCATTCCTCTTGTTTCTACCAGTTCCCTTCCTTCATTCTTGTCATGTCCTAATCTATTTGCATCATAAAGGGATGGGAAATCGGATAAACAGATCCCTGCTTCTTTACAAACAATGTTAGCTGGACTTTTGCTTCCTCAGCTACTTTCTAGTATCCAGGCTACATTGGAGACTTCACTGACGACTTGTCTTCAGTCCATTTACATAGGGGTGTATATTTCCTTGCAAGACAAAGTTGATTCCCTGACTAGTCAATTGAGTAAGGCTTTGGAGGATCTAGCATCTGAGAAAGCCGCCGTCACGGATATTCACAAACAAATGACTGAAGCTACTATCCTGATGGATTCCCAAAAGGCCACTATTCAGAAGTTAGAAGCTCAAGTAGTTAACCTAGAAGCAGAGAATGCGTCTTTGACTAAAGAGAAGAATTATGCCCTTGAGGAGATGATTGACTTAGCCAGTAGGCTGGGTACTTGTGAGGGTCAGTTACAGTCTTCTCAGGAAACTATTGAGTCACAGAAGAAGATGATTGCAAAGCTTAATCGGAAGATTGTTACTCTTTATGTTCCTCCACCTCCTATGGTTTCTTCTGTAGTATCTTCCAATGAGGAGCTTGACCAGTTACAGAAGAAGGCGAAGTTGTGTAATGGTTTTTCTGCTAAGATAGAATGCCTTCAACAACGTATGAATTGTGTGCATGATGATTTTACTAGTTATGCTGAGCTCGTATCACCCCCGTCGTATTTCTGGATCAAGTATAATCAGCAGTGTTTTGCCTTGTATATCTCTTTGAGCAATGTGGATTTAGAACCTCCAAAGGATGGGTACCAAAATTTGTGGTCTGCAGATTTGTTTAATTCTGTGTTTGACAGATTTGTTGATGAGCTGATTTCGCATGAAGTATAGTTGATGCCTTTCATGTATCTTACGGGGCATTTGCAGATTCCTAATGAGGAGGATTTGAATTTGTATGTGGGGGATGTGATCTTACAAGCAGTGATGTATGTGCACTCAGTTGAGCTCTTGCTAGCAGATAGTTTGAAGCATTATCATGAGCAGATGTCTTCGTGTAGAGGACATGCTTGGCATCTACCTTTGGAAGATGTTGCTTTGGAACCTCGTCGTCTCAGGGGTGTATTCCACAAATCTGATATCCAGCCTTTGCAAACTCAATTGTTGCATCATATTGCTGATCATCCATTATTCTGTGATTCTTTTTTCCAAGATCTTGCTTATCGTTGTTCTTTTTATCCATTAGATGCCACTGACATTTTGTCTTATTCTCTTATGTCCTATCGTTTTTCGTTATATATTTCCCTCCTCACTTCCAACCCTGACACTATTCCTCTATTGTATTTTACTCCTTCTAATTCCCCTCACATTCCTATTTTTACTTTTTGTCCTTTCATTGCCGATCCGACATTATCGCCTACCCCTTCTAAAAATCCTCCTATAGTTCCTCCTGTTCCTTCTATTTTCTCAGCAGATTCCCTTCATAAGTTTTTGTTGAATTTTCCATCTTTTCCATCTTCCTAATCTCTTCATTTCCCTTCTTTTTATGATCTATTCTATCCTCCTTTACAATGCTATCCTCTTATTCCATTCCCCTCTCCTTCCGATTTTATTAACCTTCCTCCTCAATCCGTTTTGGATACACCAAGGTATGATAGTGACATACTTCGTCGAAGACAATGGACACTGCATGATTTTGTGATAGGACCGGTGTTTAACTAGCCTTTCATTCCAGGGTCCTGTGATATCTCTACAGCATGTTTGAACTCTCACCTTCATTTTGCTCAGGCGCATGCTCATTCTGAGGATACCTCTATACGTCTTGTAGCTCATTTTTGCTAGTACCTTGCTTTTATGCATCAGTAGTCTAATCTGAACACTCGCAAGTGCATCCCCTGTTTGATAATCAATCCGAATGTGGATGTGACTGGTGCTCAGATGGATATTCTATATTACTTCGCACAAGCTTTCCCTACCAGGTTTCTTATTTTGTTGGAAAGGATGTGTTGTATACAGTTCCTCCAGAATGTGCCTTTGCATTTTGTAGATGAGAGTAAAACTCTGGAGCGTCTCAAGTCTAGCATGCAGTTTAAGAATAAGTGTCTGCATCCTACTTAGCAATGGAGTTATTTTTGGATGTATAAGTTCTTTTTCTTTAATGGAAATCTTTTTTTGTGCTCTCCATTTTTTGGGGGCATGTGCCATTCAGATTACAGGGTGTTGTGTTTGTGTGAGTTGTATATGTGGTATGTATATATTGTTTATCTTTGTTGGATGGAGCTGAAGTTGAAGATGGATTGATGAAGAAGATGTTGGACTACAAGCTAGCAGAAGATGATGTTGATTCAAAGAAAACTCTTATATCCTTTATGACTTTGTCATTGTTAACAATTTTTTTTAAAAATGGAGATAATATCCAAAAGGGTGTTTTCCTTTCATTGTAGTATTATTAGAGATACAGGTGATAAGTTGGGGTCGTGGTTTGGGGTGATTATTGAAGATACTCAAATTGAGCTCTTTACTGATCTTAGATTCTTCTTTTCCTTAGGTCGCAAGGACGCTTCCTTTCTAAGTGTGGGGATATGTTGAGAGTGGAAAAAGACCGAATTTTTGACTAATTTTTGTTGTTTTTTAGGTCTGAATGGTTTATTTTTTATGGATTTAGAGTGATGTATGGTTGTTAATGGAAGTGTTTGAGAGTGTTTTGGATTATATTGACTATGTTTTTTAAGTTCATGATGATTCTCAGTAGAAATATGAAGCTCTGTGATGTTCTGATAGGTTTTGTTGAGGTTCTGATACCTTCTGTTTAGCTTCTGTTTTGTTCTAATTTTCTTCTATATGAAGCATGGATTGATTATTGATGAAGGTTGAAATCTTTTGAAAGCTTATTGAATAGTTTTTGATAGTTTGGAATGGTTTTAGTATGAGTTATGAGCATATGTTGTTTTCCGATGACCTTCTATAATCCTCTGTAAATCTGTTGTAGAGTCTCTGTCTCTGTTTCTATTCATGTTCTGTTCTGTGGATCTTCTGTAAGTGTTCTATAGAATGTATGTGTGACTTTGGAAAAGTTTTCTAACTTTTGGAAAGGATGAATCTAAGTTCAAAAGAGCTAAAACAAATGGAAAAAGTAGCTGCTGAAGACTGAAGAGAATACTAGAGTGACAAAGACAGAAGCAAGATATGAAGGATTACTGTAGTGTCTCTGGTACCTCTTCGACACATACATACCTCTTGGGAGGTGTATCCATGACCTAAGAAGGATTATTGAGAGTCATTATTGAGTATTTTAGTGAGGAGATGATGTACTATTTTGAGAGAGAGAGAGAGAGAGAGAGAGAGAGAGAGAGAGAGAGAGAGAGAGAGAGAGAGAGAGAGAGAGAGAGAGAGAGAGAGAGAGAGAGAGAGAGAGAGAGAGAGAGAGAGAGAGAGAGAGAGAGAGAGAGAGAGAGAGAGAGAGAGAGAGAGAGAGAGAGAGAGCCAAAGATAGCCAATTCTATCAAAACAATGTATCTGTATATGAGAGATTGAGAAAGAGAACTATGAAGACATTGAACATGAATACTATGTGATTGATTTCCATTCAGAAATGGTGTATTATTTTATGTTCATTGTTCTATTGATGGATTCTATGAAGATGTTGAAGAGTATGGTTGATTCTATCAAATCCGTGGGAGATATCTACTATGATGTTGCATGAAGAATTGTTGTTTTCTTTGTTTTGGTCATCAAAATAATGAAATAGAAGCTTGTTGATGTTACAAGATAGATTTTATTGCAGTAGAATCCCTTTTTCCTTGGTATTTCTCTCTTGGGGCTCCACCAAGAGGCTATCTCGGCACATGAAGAGTAGCAAAAGCTAAGAGCAAAAATGGAAGATCAAGAACAAAGGCTAAGAGTGCTAGCCCAGAGTCAAGGGGAAAGCCTCCAAGATATGAACAAGAGGACAGAGGAATGGGCCAATCATAACAAAAAAAGGGTCAAAGCCTTGGCACACTGCCTCGCTCAAGTTGAAAAAGAAAATATACTCACCGAAAGCAAAGCTGAAGCCGCCCAAGTAAGCTTCCACACCCAACAATGCACCTTCCTAGAAACCCTATTGGACATTACCTAGGCAGAGAAGGGAGAGTCCATGGAGGCAATGAAAAAGAAATTGGGGATGGCTCGTAGGGCACTGAAGGCCAGACTACAGATGCTGCAACAACCTAGTGGAGTTGGCCCAAGCTTGGAAGAACAATGCCATTATCTCCTATTGGCATGCCTAACCTCACAAGAAGTGGACACACTCGGGTTCCTTGAAGAAGAGCAGCAAGAGCCAAGCCAGTAAAGGGAGGTGGACATGAACATTGAAGTGGGACCATAGGAAGAGGAGCTTGAAAAGCAGCAACAACATGCAAATACCTCCGCAGAAAGAAAGAAGGCACTGAGAGAAAGAAGGAAACAAATGGTGGAGGAGACAAAGAGAAAATGGAATGCTAGGGGAGTGAGGGAACCCTAGGCACCTATCCCACAACGTGCAGATGATACCCTAGCAAGCTTCCACGCCAACCTTTTGATCTGGGAGAGGCAGGCTTGGGCAGAAGTGGCTAGAGGAGAGAGCACAGAACCCCACATTATGGGCCACTCAAGATGCTAAATAAATTTTTTGAAGTGCGGAGGTCTATGCCTGGCTACGAATGCCGACCTACATGGAGAAGAAGGGTCAGCGACACCAACATGGACACTTGGATGGCCTTTTGCAACACTCAACCCTTCGAGTGAAACGACCCAACTGTTATGCCCTACCTCGAAGGGTGGAGTGGATTTTGACTCAGTGTCCATGGCCGCTACGACTTCCCTATAATCTATAATCCTCATTGTACTACATATGAAAATGCCCTTGTCTTCACATCAGAAAACTTGTATGATACTCTAATCCAATTCACTAACAAATTTTATTCATGTCCTGACCCTGCCTTTATCACTACTTGTAATTACCTTAGATTGCTTAGGATACCCCTTAGGCAAGACCCCACCCCGTAGGAGCGCGGCCTTCTAGTACTCCATTTTGATCCTAACGCTATAGATAGTTGTGCTGACTAATTATGCAAGCTGCTCTATTGCCTTCATTTTGCTTAGCTCTTTTCGAGGACATGAATGATAGCCACTTCACTTGATACAATCATCCATTCCTCTCCACCACCACCCTTCAAGTCTGCCTAAACCTCAAGGGGTATCTCCAAAGCCGCCAATTTCTTAATAAATCTATTAAGTCTCCTTCTCCACCTCACTCCGATGATGAAGATTAAACTTCTGTCAGGACTATGTAACTTTATTTTTTATTTTTATTTTAAGAGAAGAGAAAGCAAAGGAAAAGAAAACAAAAAAGATATCACACGTTGCCACCACAAGTTGCACACCCACCACAGCCACTGCACCTAGGGGTCCTCAAGTTAGGTGCATCCGGTGGCCCCGGTCGGCCGGCTCCATTCCTACCCCCTAGCCTCATTTTTATCCCCCACTTCCCGTTTAGGGCACATCAAGGGCTGGATACACCTAGCAAGGTAACACTTGCCTATGGTTAGACCTGTCACCCTAAGCTACACGCATTGCACCTCCCTTATGCACAAATTAAGTCCTCACGTGAGTGGCAATACCCAAGCTTGCTCCCAATCCCACTAGCATGCACACAATGCATCAGACGACAATGGCACACACCCCCAGGTAGTGCACCTTCTTTTCTTTTCGAGGACAAACAAAGACCCCAACCACCAGCCCCGGAGACCCCATCATCCATGCAATGCACTCCCCATCTTATGTGACAATGTCACCATGCCAGTGAAATAAAGCATGGGCACACTGAGACAGCCCCAATCAAAAAGTGAATGAAGAAGCTCATTTGGAATAGCGCAAGAGAAGGCAACCGCGGAGGGCCAGGAGATGGACCCATCTAACACCATATTCAATTTTAAAGATGGATCTGCCCATCAACCTCTCTCCAACACTAGGGATCATATCCAACGCAAGGGCCTTTCAGTTCCAAAAATCCCTCCAATAGATCCATAAATCCCTCCAACACGAGGGATCATATTCAATGCAAGAGCCTTTTAGTTCCATAAATCCCTCCAACAGGTCCATAAATCCCTCCAACACAATGACCTTTCAGTTCCAAAAATCCCTCCAATAGTTCCATAAATCCCTCCAACACCAGGGATCATATCCAATGCAAGGGCCTTTCAATTCCATAAATCCCTCCAACAAGTCCATAAATCCCTCCAACACCAGGGATCATCTCCAACTCAAGGGCCTTCAAGTTCCATAAATCCCTCCAACACACCTCTCAACACGGCTCGTACGCAAACTCAAAAAGCAACTTGGCTACTCCAGCAACAGAGTCCAACTCACCCCCCAACTAGTGCCATGGGACTGGCACTCAACTAGGAGGGGGGTAATGTTAACCCTCAAATGAACAAGGTGAAAAATCCAAAAAATCTAAAGCAGAAGACATGGCCAAGGCAAAAGCGGAATGGAGAATGAAGGCACGCCAAGAAAAATTAGGAAACACAACAAGTGTGAAAAAGTCCTGAATCAAGGAGAGGCGCTCAAGAAAAAGTGCAATTGGATACTTTTGTAAAAGAGTGCAAGGCACACCATGATTTATTTTAAGAGAGCCGGTGTGCAAATTGTAAATGTAGATGGGCAGTAGGAAGGAAGCTAGGAAAGATAGGAGAACAATGGAAAAAAGGGCCTAGGCTATGGTTGACCATGTAAAAAGGGGATGACCGCCCAAATGGGATTTAGGGCTTTATATATAAAGTTCAAAAGATGTATAAGAGCTCATTCTTTTGGTGCGTGTCAACAATAGACTCACCTTCTTCTCTTCTTCTCTTCTTCTCTTCTATTACTTGCTTGTGTGTGCTTGCGGGAGGGAGTATGAGAGTGTGAGGGAGTGAGTGTGTGAGAGTGAGGGATCGAGGAGGTGAAGCTCTTCATCCTCTCCTCTCTTCTTCTTCTCTTCTCTTGTCTCACATGCGGCTATTGAGGATGAAGCTTGGGGGTGGAGGCTTGAGGATGCTTGAGCTTGCATTAAGAATCATGGAGCTATTAGAGGGCTTGGGAGAGGAAGCAACTCAATTAGGCATCAAGGTAAGCTCACTACACTCGCAGAGAAGGATAGCGCGTCAACTATGTGAGAGGTAGCCAAGAGTGCTCACTTGAAACACTTGAACAATAAGCGGTCCGTGGGTCTTGGCGATTGAGCTTGAGCTCGCCTCTACAAAAGAAGAATAGCGCATTGGCTATGTGAGAGATAGCCATTAGTGCTCGCTTGAAATGATTGAACAATAAGCGGTCCATGGGTCTTGGCGGTTGAGCTTGAGCTCGCCTCTACAATATGCCTCAAGGGAATGCATTTTACTCAATGGATGCATTGGAGGAGGAAATTTTATATAATAAAGATGAGGTAGCAGATGATAGTGATCTCATTCAACCATTGCTGAATAAAATCACTCAACTATAGATAGATAAAGTTGTTGCAGAGCATGAAGCATTAAAGAATAAAAAATTGGCTCAATATTTACAACTATATTATAACAATTATATAAATTATCTAGAGGAGATTATAAGTCAAACTGAGAAATTTGCCAAGCAGGTGTTACAGGAGAGCGACATGTAGAACAAGAACAATTTCAATTGATGGAATAGTTAACTATGAGGGATGCAACCATCAGTGTTTTGCAAGCAAAGGTGAGCTCGATATCTCGTAATAACTTGTATTCAGAGAGAAAAAGTGAAGTGTCTTAATGATAGGTTGTAATTCAAAATGAAAGATAAAAAGTGATGTTTAGTGAATTGAAGTATGCAAAGAAGGTTATTAGTTGGACTACTAAGAAATATGAACTTTTATGCTGATAGTTTAAAGATGAAGAATATATAATAATCCACCTTAAACCTTAATTAATACAATGGCTTTACACATAGCCATTTTGCCTATGTATCCGAGGGCTTTCTAGGGGGTCGTCAAGTTGAAAAGTGAATGAAGAGCTCATTCTTTGGTGTGTGGCTAAAGTGGTCTCTTCTTCTCATCTCGTCTTCTCTCCTTCTTACTTGCTTGTGTGTGCTTGAGAGAGGGAGTGTGAGAGTGTGAGGGAGTGAGTGTGTGAGGGTGAGGGATCGAGGAGAAGAAGCTCTCCATCATCTCCTCTCTTCTTCGCTTCTCTTCTCTTCTCTTATCTCGCACGTGGCTATGGAGGATGGAGCTTGAAGGTGGAGGCTTGAGGTTGCTTGAGCTTGCATGAAGAATCATGGAGCTACCAGAGTGCTTGAGGGAGGAGGCAACTCGTTTGGGCATCAAGGTAAGCTCACTACACCCCGGTAGGATCGAAGGTGCATTGACTAGGTGAGAGATAGCCATTTGTGCTCGCTTGAAATGCTTGAAAGAATAAGTGGTCCATGGGTCTTGGCGATAGCTTGAGCTCGCCTCTACACCAGCAATGGAACCAAAATGTGTAAGCTTTGTGCTCAACTGCCAAGATCCACGGACTACTTGTTGTTTCAAACATTTCAAGCCAAGTGCAATGGCTACCTCTCACATAGCCATGCACTCTCTCACACCTACGAGTGTAGTGAACTTACCTTTATGCCCGATTGAGTTGCCTCCTCTCTTAAGCTCTCCAGTAGCTCCATTATCCAAGGTGCAAGCTCAAGCAAGCTCGATCCTCAAGCTCCAAGCTCCACGCTCCATTGCCGCATGTGAGACAAGAGAAGAGAATATGAAGAATAAGAGAGGAGAAGATGGAGAGCTTCTCCACCATGGTCCCTCACCCTTACACACTCACTCCCTCACACCCTCTCTCAACCCTCTCTCAATGACAAGCACAAGTAAGAGCAAGAAGAAGAAGAGAGCTAGTTTTGGCCACACATAAGAATGAGCTTCTTCATTCAATTTTTTCCATTTTATACATGCCCTACTCCTCCTTGGGTGGCCATTCCTTTTTTACATGACCGATCATTTTAGCCTAGATCCTATTTCCCTATTCCCTTTCTATTTACATGGTTTCTTCACCCATGCCTGTCTACATTTATAAGTTGCACAGGAGGGAGCCAAGCGCTCTTTTATAAGGATTTAGGGTGCACCTTTATATTTGAAACATGCCTTTCCCTTTTTGCACTTACCTTGGACTTTTGAGTTTGCTTCTTGTGCTTTTAGTTCTTTTCCTCCTATTTTTTCCATTAGGCCGCCTATTTCTGCTCTATCCTTTGTGTTTTTTTACTTTTCTTTGCGCTTTCTTTGCACAGGGTTAACAAATTGTTATGAGGACAGTGTTATTATTTTAGTTTACTCTTACTATAACATGAACTTTATTTCTAGAAATGTTTGCATCTCTCAATAGTCATGTAAGAAGTTATTGGATTGAATTAATTCAATTACATGAATTGTAAAAGGTTCTATTAATGATATCACTAACCATCCTCTGGAGCATTTTGGCAATGTCATAACACATCCATTATTGCACACATATATTCATTTTCATTTTCTTTTTTCATGTTACACATTGAATATACTCACCTACCTAATTGGACCTCTTGATGTGGTAGCTTCCTCAAGGCAAAACTTAATATTGAAAACATTCTTTAAGCTCTTGTAAAATGGTGCTTACTCAAAATCCTATTTACTCTCACTCACATATCCATAAGCATATTATTTATGTTAAAAATTAACTATCATTACTTAGTTAGCCCCCTCAAGGCAAGACTCGATAGAAAACATGATCTAACCTCTTCCATGAATAATAGTTGCTCCAAACCCTTAGAGTGTAAACTAGATGAGGGATTTGTGTTGGAGGATTCTATCCGAGGTAAATGACGAGCACTAGGGTAATGCATAGCTCCATTAGGAGAAATATGGACTCTCTTTTTTGCCCCTTAAGGAGTGAATAAAGAAATATAGGCCTAACCAATGAGAGAGCTGGGATTCCAAATTCATGTAACATGAATCTTCTAGCCATATCTTCGCCCAAATCTTCCCTCAGCAATAAAATAAGGAAAATATGGGAAATACAATGCTGACACTTCTTGGAAGTTTGTGACTCAATTTTTCATTTTCTTGTTTTTTTGTTTGACTTTTCATTTCTCCCATTTTCAATTTCCCCCTCTTTCTTAGGTGGAACTCAATTTTATCATATCTCTTTCCCCACTTCTTCTTTCCTAATGAAATCGTACAGACTCATTGTTGCTTGGTTTATCTGTAACCTTGTGAAATTTCATTTCCTCTACACAAACATAGAGTGAGTTTCACACATTTTATGAAAGCAGAGCTTGTTCTACCAAAGCCCTAAGATTTTATTCACAAAACTTTACAGGTATATTGTTCTCTTCCATGGATGTTCTATGGTAAAGCTTTATCTCGTTTGGACAAAACTTGTGCAAGTTATGTGTATTCTCTGACGTGTAATTTCTTTTGTTTTGGTACTCTATGAGTCTCTTACAATCAAGAACAATGATCTTTTGAACACTCAGCTTCTTCGCCAACATCTTACGGTTTCTTTGTAAAAAAAGCTACAGGTATGCTGTCTTGTTTTTTTACTGCTCCATGGTTAAATTTTATCTCGTTTGGACAAAATGTATTCAAGCTATATGCATACTAAGTTTTTTTTTGTTTTTTTACACCGAGAGTCTTTGAGGGTGGAGAACAATGATTTTTTAAAATCTCAGCTTCTTCAACATCTTTGGGCTTCTTTGCAAAGAGAGCGAGAAGTATATTACCACTTTTTTTTGTTGCCCCATGGTTAAGTTTCAACTCATTTGGACAAAGCCTATGTAAGTTATATGTATGCTTTGACTCGATATTTCTTTTGTTTTTGTACTCTAGGAATTTGTCAGTGAAGGAACAATGGTCTTTTTATAAGTCAACTTATTGTTCAACATCTCTGGGCTTCTTTGTGAAAAGAATTGCATGTATAATGTTTTTTTAAATTTCTCCATTTAAATTTCATTTCATTTGGAGAGAACATTTACAAATTATGCACATGCTGATAGATAACTTTTCTATTTGGTTATCATAGATGTCTTCACAAAGGAAAAACATCAGTAACATACTTGCAGTGGAGGTCTTCAATAAGAAAGATAGTGACAGTAATTGGATTTGTGATAAGTACTATAAGTTGGATTGGATTTTGATGCACCCAAGTACTCAAGGGAGCTTCAAGGTCAGGCGTAAGGATGTTGCAAACCCTAGCAAACATTGGAAAGGTAGAATTTTAGAGTTCAAAAAAGTGTTCAATGGAACAAGTACAGTAACAGAAGTGTTGATCCAACATGTTTATACTCACAAACAAATCTCTGTGCATGACAAGAACTACATTGCAAATTATAAACAAAACAATAAGTTTTTAAATTTTATCATTGTTTATTATTTTGCATCAGAGTTGTTTTTAAAAATATTTACAGTGTTCTAATTCAATCTTGTTTTACTGACAGCTCTATATCCATCAACTTTGCATGAATGGCAAAATGTGGGATGTTTGAGCGGCAAGATACATGTTTGGCATGAAGACATAGGTTCTTTGATCTATGATAATAGCTATGCAAGTCAAGTTGCAACTCAAAATATCTTTTTTTATATTCATTGTATGTAGCAGAAAGCCAGAGATTGCAATATGTCCCATTGCCGCCACTATCTACTAGTAAATGGCTGATTGGTAGCTTGGAGTTGTCAAGAGCATGTAAGTCCAAGATAAAATCTGACATCAATAGTGCTATGAAACCCATCACAGGCTCCAAAGATGTGCATCTTAGTTGGTTTATTCCATTCTCATTGTTTTGCAACATTTGTTTGGTTCATGTGATGTTTTGAAAAAAACAAAGATTACTTATCAATGCAAGTGTCCATCCGAGGAATGGATGAGTCAACTATTGGGTGAGTCTTGGTAAGTCAAAAGAACACATTTTGATGAGACGATTGAATACAAGGTCAACCAATCTGATCTCACATTCAAGTAAATCTTTTTTACTACTTTGAATGCCTTAATTTAATTGACATAGGTCTTGCTTACATGAATTGTTGTGTTATTCACATTTACTTACCATTATTTTTGTTTTTATTATAGGTATTTCATTGCTAGACAAACTCTGTGTATTCGCTTTTTTGATATAGAAGATGGCGACTTTTGCGAGGGGAGTGGATCAGCTTGGATCAAGATACCCGAGATGAGACACATACATCTCTCATAGATGCAATTATCTTATGGAATGGTCATAATCCTTTTGTGGTTAGCATAGAGAGAAATTGGCCCATTTCTTTTATGAGACAAGAAATCCAATTAATGTCCAATGAGCCCCTGTGCAACTTCTATTTCAATTTAGATAATAGAAAAGTCAGGATTGTAGTGAGCAATCCATGACATGTAAACAATGTGCTTCTCCACATATCCTTGAGATAGTGGAATCCTTGTAAAAAAATTTATCATAAAAAACGAATATAAACCTTTTTTAAACTCCTGAGTACTTTCAATTTTGATAATCTTAGTTTACTATGATCCAAGTGTGCGATAATACATACTATAATTAGTCAATGATAATTTGTATTTTTATTTTACGTTTTTATTCCATGCTTTTACTATTGTTTCTCTTTTTACTTGCTCTCACATTTTCTTTTTCTTTTCTCATCTTTGATGGATCATGATGCTTAGTTCATTATAACATTAAAAACACAACTTAGAAGCATCCTTAAGTTGATGTGTTCGAGAGACTCATGTGTCAAATATATAGGACATGCTCCTGACCTCCATTTTGCCATGGGCTACAAAAATATTGGTTAAAAATAGCAACCAATAGTGCAAGGGGACCTTGTTTTATGTAAGTGGCTCAAACAACACAAGGGCAAGTTCTTTGTCCTACACAAGACTGTTCCCTTGTGCTATTGGGGTATATATATTTACACATGTGCCCCAATACCATGAGGAGTCCCATGCTTTGTAGATGGCTGCCCTTTGTGTTGTTTGAGCACAATCTGAAGATCATTCATACCATGAGTACCCCAACAACATGAGGGGGACTTGTTTAGTGACTAGAATGTGGCTCTTTGCATTATTCAAGTGGGGAGTATTTGTATACTATATGTGTCCAAAAAACATGAGGCGTCTTGCATAATGGCATCCCCTCATGATCTTAAGGTAAATATATTTTACTACATGAACCCCTAATAGTGCAAGGTGTTCCCTTCATGTAGGATGGTCTTCCTTCGCATTGGCATAATCTAAAGACTATTCAAGAGTGCCCCATGAGGGGGGCTGTGTCATCCTGCATAATGATATCGTATTGCATTGTTGTGATAAATGTGTTTTAATTACATGTGTGCCCTGATAGTGCGAGAAGTACCCTTGCTTCATTTAGGAGGGCCTCCGTTTATGTTATTTGGACCAATTTGAAGACCATTTAGGAGTGCCCCAATAGCGTAAGGGGACCTTGTTTTATGCTTGGAATGTGGCCCCTTTATACTATTTAGGGGAGGTTTGTAAAATATATGTGCTCGAACAACGTGAGGAGGGTTTTTTGTGTTACACAATGGTATCCTCTCTCATTGTCGCGGTAAATATATTTTATGATACACATTCAGGTGGAGTTCTGTATTGCATATGTGCTTGAACAACACGAGATTTTATGATACACATTTAGGTGGGGTTTTGTCATGCACAATGGAATCCCCTCATGTTGTTTGGATGACCTCCCTTTGTGTTGTTTGGGGTCAAATCATTCAAGAGTTGTAAACGCCCCGAACAACGTAGTATGCTTAACAATTATGATATTTGCTTGTTTTCGAGATTTAATATAAAAGAGAATGAACACTTAAAGCTGAAAATGAAAATTACTCACAAAATTACAGCCATGAAAATGTAAAAGTAATGGAGACAAGATTGAGGGTTGAAGATGGGCAACCCCCCCCGAAGGAATGTATTTCTGCTCAACCCAAGTCCCTTAGGGAAGAGCTCAGTTACAATCAACTTGAGAGTGAGAAGAAGTATTTCTCACTCTCACAAGATCATGCAACGATGTACAAACACACATGCATTATCTATTATGCAATGATAAGAACTGATTTCTTTACAGTATGAGAGAAGAAAAAGGGGAATTCAACCTTTCTCCATTGTGGATCAGCAGTACATGGATAGAGCTTGCTTCTTATAGCTAAAATGGAAGAAAGAGCTCAAGAAGGAGGTGCTGTAATGAATTTACAGGCTTGCTGTCTTGTAAAACAACAGTGATAGAAGAGGAAATATGGAGGAATTTGATAATGGAGAAGTGGGGGATGATGATGTACATGATTTTACAGCAAAGAAAAATGATGATGAATGAAGAAAAACGAGCTCTTATTTATAGGAGAGGGGAGAGCTAGTACAAAAGGGGAAAGTGGAGTAGCACAAGACAAGTGTCCAGCTACATGTCATGAGATGTGACAAGTGGTGGGACACTTGGAAACTTGTGTGACAAGTGTCTTGACACTTGTCTCTTCTCTATGGCCTTCCTTTTTGGGTTGAATACTGTCAAGAATAGAAACAACCAAATTTAGTAAGCACAGTCAGAGTACAGAACTTACTATTTTTAGAATGACATCCCTATTTTTTAGGACTAGCATTTTTAGGCTAATTCGAGGCTCCTAAAATTTAGGGACCTCCTAAAATTTAGGGATCTCCTAAAATTTAGGGACCCCCCCAATATGGGTGTCATATGAAAGCTTTTTCCGTGTACATCGCAAAAATGATATCCGAATCTTCATGTGACTTTCTTATGCAAAGAAATGTGCATTTCAAGCTTTCAGCCCACACATGCACATTATACAAGCATTTCATGATCATGCCATCTTGTTGATTGTAACTGTCTGTTCTGGTGGATCTAGCCCACACTTCAAGGCATCAATCCTTTCTGTGTGCGAGTCTAACCCTGATATGCGTGAGTTCTAGTCACAGGTGCCCAATCGGGTCTTATAGGTGGAAGTGTGAACTATCTTTTCTCTAACCCACCGCGTGGGTCCACCATAACCGGTGACCACTCATCAGTGGCCAGCTCCAATGCACTTTTCTTTATATCTAATTAGTGCAAAGGAAATAAATTTAATAAATCATTATATAGACAAATTAATGAAAAAGGATACAAATTCTGTTTCTATAGAGTTGTGACAAGAGTGCCCCAATGGTGCGAGAGGATCTTATTCTATGACTAGAATGTGGTCCTTTCATACTATTTGGGTAGGGGTATTTGTTTATTGTATGTACATGAACAACACTGGGATAGGGACAGACTATTTGTCCTTATAATGGCATCTTCTTGTGCTATTGGGATAAATGTGTTTTATTACATGTATCCTTATCTCCTCATGCTATTGGGATAAACGTGTTTTATTCCCGGGGGGGTCCACCTTTGTAAGATACCACATGAGTTCAAAAGAAAGGGTATTATATTTAGTAAAATTTACAATATTATATTTACAAAAGGGGGTTTTCAATTACAATTTTCAAAAAAATTGTAAGTGTAATAAAGTAAAAGGGGTAATGTTAAGGCCTTATAGCATGTAAAGAAAGGGTACTTCTTAATATCCTTTAAACGCACGTTATATAGATGACTTCTTATAGGATTCAAGTAGGGGTGTTTGTATATTGTATGTTCTTTGAGTGTGAGGTTTGGTTGCTTGTCCTATTCAATGGCATCCTCTTGTACTCTTGTGGTAAACGTTTTTTAAAATAGTTTTTAATGTAAACTGGTGTTTTTATAGTCTCGTTGTAGCTAACGGATGGATTTTTTAGACATCCAAAAGGAACTTGAGGTGAAGTTTAAAGAAAAGCCCAGTGAGAAACTTTTTCATTTCTTGGCAAAAGTCTAATAGCATCACTAGCACCCCCAAATCTCTCGTATTTTCTCAGCAAGCATAAATATTTGAGGATGCCTCACAAATGCAAAGCCATTCATCAAGGAGACAGAATAGAAATTCAATGAAATTTCTCATTTCATTGTTATCTTATGAGAATAAACAATTTGTCCATGTGTTAGTCTTTTGGGCTACACTTTTATAATTACAAAAGAAGTCATTGAAGGACGGCCTGCACAAACTAACGACAGAGGATGTATATATCAACACTCAACATGTCCATCAAAATTTTGCGTACAAATTAGTGGAATACTATTATCCAATTCTCTATTACTTACATGTTATGAAAGGCAAGGGTATGAAGTCCAAGGACAAGGAAGAGGTTGAGATAGCAACAAAATCTATTAGAAAGGATGACGAAATTCAAGATACCAATGAAGAGAAAGACCCCACAATGGAGAGTAAGGAGACAACATGATTAGACATTGAGATATTTCATAGAGGGAGCATAAATATTATCATCAATGAAGAGGAGGAAAATGTAACAAAGGAGGAAGGCAATGTCCCACCCTTTGCTCTTCTTATGTTTGCCATTGGTAACCATGACCCTGTTCTCTTCTCTGATCCAATCAATCTTTGACCTGAGGGAGGATTGCTACTTGGCTCGATCATTGGGAAAAATCTCAATGTGGACAATAATTTTTTAGAGGATGAAGTGGAAAATTTCATTGCAAGATTCTCATGTCAAAGAAAGTGAATTCCTTGCACTAGTAAAAGCATTGAATTTGATGTATAATGATGTCAAGCACTTTGAATGTAGCTGCCTAGTGGAAGAAGAGTTTGAGGCTACATAGAAAAGTTGTGAGATCATGGCTATGGGGAGATTCGAGCGAAGGTGATCCTCTGTTCAAATAGATAACAAAACTATTAACTTGTGGAAGCATGCTGTGGTGGTGGACGATGACAATCTAAAAATACTCATCTCACTAACATTTTGTTTTATTGATTCACATGACTATTAGTAGAGTTTAGATAGCTATTTTGTTTTGGTGATTTTGATAACTATTACATGTGCTCCTTATGTATGTTTCATTGTTTTGTAGTTAGTTGTGTATGAATGTAACTTCTTGAGCCAATGCAAAGGGAAGCATGTTGAGGGCATAGATAGGGATGCTATACGTGGAACCTAAATAGGGAAGATTAGGTTTCCAAATGTTGCAATTTTCCATACCAAGTTAGAAAAGATAAGGCTTAGTTTCATTGTTTCTTGTGAAAGATCTGTTCAATTATTTAGAAGTTTTCCCTTTGAGAAGAAATATATCTAAAGTGATGCTTTTAGACAAGCAACTAATAGTTTCTATTTTTGGGCAGCAACCTCATTTGTATGTTATGTGGAGTAGCTAATTTTTTGACATATGTAACTCATGGGTTGGTGGGATCCATGACCCAAATATTTTGACTGAATAAAAAAAGAGAGAACTGATAAGGCTAGAAAACCAACAGTTATTGGTACCTAATGATTGCAACAAGAAGTTGGGCCATCTTCGAAAATGACAAGAATAGAATAAGCAGAGGAAGAGAGTGCCCAATGATGTATTTAGCTAGTAGTGTATTGATGTATATTAAAGACCAATGTATGGATGTATTTTGAAACTAATATATTACTTTTTTTTTCTTAAGTACTATTACATCTCTTCACATGTTTGTCCAAAATTTTCCATCTCTTTTTTTCCTTTATCGCTAATTCACATGTTTAGATCATGCATTAGATTACTACTAAGCAGCTCCTCTTTTCTTTATTTATGTGCTAATGCTTGGTGGATGCTAGATGTTCTACGCTTGGCCTTCCTTTTCATTATGTGGGGATAAGATTCATGTAAGTCCAATGATGTAATTCTTCTAGACTATTAGCTCTCTCTCAGAATTCATCGTATCTTGTATTTTTGAAGTAGCTTGATTGTGTTTTTCTTAATTTCTTGGGTTGGCCATATTGAGAGACTACCATATTGGTAATGTATTTTCTCAATTTCTTGGGTTGAGCAAATTGAGAGTACCATATTTTTTGCAAACCATGGAGTGTGAGTGTAGATAATGTGCTGCAACAAACATAGCACCCATAGTGTACAATATTTGAAAAATTTCTTATATAATACATTAAGTTGTTTGTACACCATCTTTCATTACCATATAGGGGGTTATGTAATGGTCTATCAAGACTTTAACCATTGATTTCCTAAATCCTTTAAGTGTTGCTTGAAAGGTATTGTGATATCACAAAGTTATGTGACTTCATCTTCCAAATATACAAAGTGTCACCTTTTGTGCTCTAGCATGTCCCTAGTCTCCATGGTCCACTATTGGATTGTGAATGCATTTCCATTTGTTATGCTGTATAATTGATGGACCTGCCTCCTATAATTTCGACATTCATAGCTATTCTCTTGTCAATGACAAGTAGAGGGTCATTGTCCTAGGGTGGTATAGATAGGACTATTCTTGCTTTAACACCTCCTATGGAGGGCTTTATGGGTACATCAATGTTTGATATTTTTAAAATTCTCTTAATCTTTTTAAATCTCTCCTATGGAGGGCTTTATGGGTACATCAACGTTTGATCTTTTTAAATCTCTCTTGATCTTTAACACCTCCTATGGAGGGCTTTTTGGGTACATCAATGTTTGATCTTTTTAAAATCTCTCTTGATCTTTACATTTCCTCCATGTAAAACAATTTCAAAGAAAATTTTGGAAGTGCTCTTATAGATTTCTCCTTTCTACTCTAGGGTGCAAAGTCCATACAAAGCATATGCATAGAAATAATAGCTTTTCAATGATTTAGAGCATGGTTATACAGACTCTGCATAGTGGAATGTTGAATACTACTTTGAGATTAGGGTCTTTATGTGCCTTCTAGAGCTTTCTTACAGTACCTCTTATCGAACATATTTGTAGAGTTCTTGCAATATGTACACACAATTTTAGAATTGACACCCCTTGACATGTTATTATGCGCTTCAAGGTCTTTAGATCACTTGTCATACACTATAGCATGGCATCACTTTCTAGTAAACATATTTTTTCCAATGATGGATGATCACCTGCATATGCCATTCCACGTTATATTCTCCCATGCCTTGAATATACATAATTTTTCCATTTCTTTGCTAATTGTGAACTTATATATTCAAGCCTTATGAAATACTCAATGTGAAATATAAATTTCTTCATGGGAACCTAGAATGCATGGTACATTTTTTAAAAATTAGATGGTGCAAAATGAACATTCACTTCCTTCCCATAGATAGCAAAGTTAGATATATCTCAAACAATCTTAGAGACAATATATTATTCTTTCATTGCCCATTGAACCATTTTGGATCATCTTTCCAAGTGGAAGGACCGAGAGCTCTATTCATCACAGTAATAACACTCTTTCTAATGATTAATTCTTAATGATTTGATGCTTATTAAGTTTGATAATCTATTTTAAAACACACTGTTTTCTATAGGGGTGACTTCAAACAATTGAATCCTGATGGATTGCAAAGCCTCCAAATCATAAAATATGTTATTATATTGATCATAAACCACACCCCTTGCTGTTGAGATATATGTATCTTCAATATAGAATGGTCATCCTAGTACATGTAGAATCTCTTTGTTAACTTGAAACTGGAAAATCTTACAAATGTGGGGTTTGACAACAATGAGCCCTTCAGATTTGCCTATGATTTACAACAATCAAGAAAAAAAAGGTAACTTTAAGCATCTAGTGTCGTGCTTCTTGTAAATTGCCAAGAGGTGGAAGTAATAATGAAGAAGAGAAAGCATTTCTTAAGAGGCCCATTTTTGATTCAAAAGCAAACCTAATGGGACTCTTTTAGATTTCTTTAGTGCAAATACCCTGGTCAACACACTTATGAATGACACATTGATTGGACATTGCCACTGACAAACATGCCCCTTGCAAATGAAAGCCATTATTACCTCCCACATCAGGTACATGACTCACTTTTGCAACCTATCCAACTTAGATCACCCCATAGGGGAGATATTTAACTAGAGGAGATTGGAATAGGCCACAGGATATTATAGTAGCTCAGTGTCAATATAGTTCATATAATTGCAAGTTAGATTGGTTTATTTATTTTGAGTCTTTTATTTCATTTGGTTGTTCTCTCTTATGAGACAATATTAGTAAATGTATTCATTTTTGGGCCTCAAAGGCCCTTTTGGCCTCTTTACACACACACACACACACACACACACACACACACACACACACACACACACACACACACACACACACACACACACACACACACACACACACACACACACACACACACACACACACACACACACACACACACACACACACACACACACACACACACACACACACACACACACACACACACAGCGGGTGAAAATGAGTGACCGGGGACATGATGCTGCATGGGGTCAAGTGGGATAACACATGTAAATATCAATTTTTTGTTTTTTTAACACCTACCCATAGCGGGAGTTGGGTTGATAGGTGGAAATCCCAAGTGGTACCATGCACGTTCGACACATGGTTGTGATATTTCAGTTTTGAGACATGCATCTCATGCAGGAAGAGATATCCTCATACGGGAAACGTGTTCTCGCTTCCGATTTTGAGTACTTGAGTGGAATTTAACGTGGTAGGAGGTATGTTTGCCATCTAGTAAAACTGATGAGAAGTAGGGGGTAGCTTGGTAGAATAGGGTCAAAAGCAAAAACGTGAGGAGTTTTTTGTAAAAAGAAAGAGAGGGGGAGAAGGGTTGTACACAAGACAATTAGCGTATGAGAGAGAGAGAGAGAGAGAGAGAGAGAGAGAGAGAGAGAGAGAGAGAGAGAGAGAGAGAGAGAGAGAGAGAGAGAGAGAGAGAGAGAGAGAGAGAGAGAGAGAGAGAGAGAGAGAGAGAGAGAGAGAGAGAGAGAGAGAGAGAAGAATCTTGCAATCTGAAGAGAAGGGAGAAATCCGATGCTAAGAAGAAGAAGAACAAGTTTTTAGAAAAAAGAGGCCGTACAGCTGAAGTTATTGGAGATGTGGAGCATGATGGCAGTATATTAAAGATGGGGTTGTTGAAGCCAATTGGCTTATGCAAGTTCTCAGTTTTCAGATGATGGCAATTAAAGTCTTTCTTTTGTCTTGTTTTCTTCTACTGTTGCATGGGGCACATAAGATGCAGATATGTTCTGATGTATGGATATGATTGAGAGATAGCAAAGGCTCGTTCTTTGTCATGTTGAGAGTGATGTATGTTAGTTGTTTACGTGAGGCTTCCCGCCAGAAGAGAAGAATGAAAGTAAAGGATCTCAACATCTGAAACTAGGTATGTGGCAAATAATATGTATCATGGGCAAGTGTTGAATGCACGGACTCATGATAGTGGAAATTTGGAAGGATTTGCAGCCAAAAAATGATGAATTCGAAGCTCTGTACCTCTTCATCAATGCAAGATATGATGAGATGTATTTGCTATTATATTGAAATGATAATCTAAAATCAAAGAAAGTGTCCTCCTGTTTGCAAGTTTGTACTTCTTGGAGCAAAGAAGTTGTGTGTTTGCTATATAGAGCAATAATGTACTTTTGGAGTGCTCTATGAGGCAATTTCTATGCTATGGAAATAGGTAAATTCAGTAGCATCTACACCACCAACTTGGTTTCCCATGAAAGCCATCATGATTATCCATTGCTATATCAGTGTGAACTCTGTTTTGATGCAGTAATGGAATATCTACAACATTGAAATGCTTGTAGCAGCTGAATTGGCATGAAAATTCAACATATAAAGCTTTAGTTACTTGTTTGGTTTGTATTTATGTGTGCTCTAAGAAAAGAAGAACAAAAAGGATCTACAATTGATTTTGCACTGCTTGAGGCAACCACGCTTTGTGGGGTAGTTTTCACATAGGGCTACCATCCCTTAAAAATAGAAGTTGTGTGAATCTGAAAGCTTCTATTGTCAGAGTCTCAGTCATGGTTGTTTCGGCATTAGTTTCTCTCTAAAAATGGTAAATTTTGTGCTTGAAGGTTTAAACTGATTAAGTATTGAGTTGAAGTCTTAGTGAGGAGTGAGTGATCAGAAATATTTGATCATGTGTTCAATGATGCTATCTCGTGGGTTTTTTGAGGGGAGATCAATGGTCTTTATCTTGTGTGGTGTTGTCTTGGGGGTTGTTAGAGGCTGACTACCTAATTTACCTACCATAGATTGGTGCCTCTGCTGAGGATCTTCCATGTTGAAGATCTCTTTTGCTAATCTTATCAGTTGAAAAGTGTAAGGTTTGGAAACCAACCTGTACACAAACTCAAGCATGGCTGCTTTTGGATATGAACCCTTCTTTGGTACTGAAAATGAGGATGCTAATTAGTTTATCAAAAGATTGGAAACCAACCTGTACACAAACTCAAGCATGGCTGCTTTTGGATATGAACCCTTCTTTGGTACTGAAAATGAGGATGCTAATTAGTTTATCAAAAGATTGGAGTGGATGGCTTACCAAGATCAAAGGGACAATGATTCAAATAAGCTCTGAATGATCAGCATGTTGCTTGAAGGTTCTGCAAGATTATGGTGGAACTCACTGAATGAAAAGACAATAGCAAATTGGAATGAAGTCAAAAATGAGTTCCTTACAAGGTTTGCAGCTAAGCAAGCTCATGAGAGTTCATGAAAATCTTTGGAAAGAGTGTTTTAGGGGAAAAATGAGGAAGTGTCTACATTTGCTGCGAGATTTAAAGAAAAATGGATAAAAATTGCACATAGTATGAAGCAACCTCTGATGATGTTCTTGAAAAAGGACAAGTTTGTTTCATTGCTCAGGCTTGAAATTAGAGAAAGGATTCTGATCAAAGATATATATGAGGATGCAGTCGAATAGCCAAAGAAAAATGAAAATATAATTGAGGTCGGATCAATCAAGTGGTATTGTTGTGCATGCGTTTTATGGCCTAATCAGGTTGAGACTATTGCAAGAAATGCAAGACAACAAGTTGTGAATCTTCATGGGACATTTGAAAGAGTAGAGAATGGAACTCAACAAGGCCATAGGAAACTTGATGATGATGTGATTAATAAATTGTAAGAACAGTTGGAAAATCTGAATTTGAATATGAGCCTATTGCAGGCAAGACAACCCTCAAATGCAACCTAGATTTAGAGGACCTCCAAGAAATAGATGGAAAAACTTTGAATGCTTTAATTGTAGGGAGAGAGGTCATATTACTCCTGATTGCCCTTATCCAAGAAGAATAGGAGGGCAGATGTATCCATCCCACAAAAAAATGCTAGGCAAGATGCTAGACCTCAACAAGAACAAAGACCACTTGAACCGACTAGGCAACAATTGGAAAGAAGACCTGATGAAGGCACATCGGGTATGAATCTGATTGAAGCCAGTATGTCTAATGATGGAAAAAATGCAAATGTTTTAGCTAACAAGAGAGCTAGAGAGAGGGGTACTAAAAATGAAACTTAGAGGGAAGTAAGGATTAAAATTGGAAAACAGGTTGCAAATGATCTAGAAACCAGCAAGAAAGCTAGACAATGAAGGAAGATCCAAATGGGGGACTTTGCTTTGGGAGTCAATTAAGTTCCTTAGAACTTTCTTGAGGATTTAAAGGCAAGAAGGTTGATGTTACATATGGTCAACTACTATAGATGAACTCATCTCTAAGAAGGCAATGGCATGGGTTGGTTAGCATCAGGTTAGGAAAAACCCGAATTGGGCATATTGGAGTGGTATACCTATCAGATGTGAAAGACATTATACCTGTCATGGATGCATGGATACATGGAAGGAAAATTGATCAAGTTTATGTTGATGGTGGTGCGTAAGTTTGTGTAATCACTAAAGAAGCAATGCTGCAAATGCATCTTAAAATGACAGGGAAGTCGTTGTTTAAGGTCAAAATGGCAAACAACTCAAACTCATTTTGGGACGACTATGGTGGTTGATTGGTATGAGGTCCAGACAAGACTGGTATAAAGGTCAATTGGAACTCTATCTAGAGAAGCCAGCTCATAAGAGGGTGATCTTTGACATGAGAACAGGGTCCCTCATTCAAAATGGACATGAAAGTGATGGTGGAGGTTATGGAAGTAGTGATTCAGAAAATTCCAACCTTGATGAGGAATATAGAGAATGCGAAGCTAGCCTACTCTCTAGGAATGTTGACCTCTTCGGGTTGTCAATCCAAGGTTCAAAAAGAGAGGAAAGAGTTGTAAATATTGTTGCATGAAGTACAAACCTCATGTGGGAAACATGTGATCAACAACCTGAAATGAATGTTAGACTACCCAAGCTTATGAATATGCTGGGAAATGACTTGAATAATGATGAAAGAGATAAATATTTGGCCATTTTTTAGAAATACCCGATTGTTTGCTATAGAATATCACCAACTGAGGGGTACTAAGAAAATTGTGCACCATTTCAAATTGAAAGAAGGATATAAACCAATGGCTCAAAAACTTAGGAGACTTGGTACAATTCAAGAAAATGTACTTAAAGCTGAAATTGAGAAGTTGCTTGATGTGGGATTATCTATCTTGTTGATGATGCAGAGTGGGTATCTCCTGTTGTAATCAAGCCAAAGAAGAATGGAAAGTGAAGAGTCTGTGTTGATTTCAAGCCTCTTAATGCAGCAACTAAGAGGGATTACTATCCTCTTCCCTTTCAAGATGAAATCTTGAATCAAGTGGCTAGTCATAAATTTTACAGTGTGTACGATGGATACTCTGGATATTTCTAAATGAGAATAGCAAAAGAAGATCAGAAGAAAACAACGTTCATTACCCCATGTAGATGCTTCTGTTATAGAGTAATTCCCTTTGGTCTAATGAATGCATATTCTAGCTTTTCAAGATGGGTTAGCTGGATATTTATCCCTTTCATTGGGAAATCTTTACGAGTGTTTATGGATGACTTTTGTGTATACAACTCAAGGGCATTACACTCTCAAAAACTTAATGAAGTTTTCTATAGACTTGATGAGGATGGCAGTTAGCTGAACCCTAATAAATGTAAAATAGCAATAACTAGAGTGATACTCTTGGGTCATGAAGTGTCTGCTAATGGTATTTCACCTGAGTCTAGTAAAGTTGAGGCTTTACTTCTTATGGATTCTCCAAAAATTGTAAAAGAACTGATGAACTTTGTTCAAAAGTTGAGGTATCTATCAAGATCATTCCATATGCTGGCTGAGAATGTATATCCTTTATAGAAAGCAACTCAAAGGGATCCTTTAGTTTGGATACAAGTTGAAGAGGATGCATTCTTGTGGATTAAAAGAAAAGTTAAGCACTTTGCTAGTTCTTATGCCTCCAAAATGGGATGAACCTTTCTTCATTAGCATCAATGTTGGGAAAAATGCAATGGGAGCCATTTTAATGTAGAAGGGAAAGGGGACGTCTTATATGAGGCATGTGTTTTATATAAGTAGATCCGTTGGAGCAATTAAAAAAGCTTGGAGGGAAGAAGAATTGTTGGTATGGGGGCTAGTATATGCAGTTAAAAGATGGAAATCATACTTGATTTAAAAACCATTTGTAGTACTTACTAGTTCTCAATTGCTTCCACAGGTTTTGTGATCTATTGAAAATGCTCCAAGAGTTACTAAGTGACTGATGGCTCTGCAAGAATTTGAATTTACATGTTTGAAGGAGGATATTGTAAGAGCTAGCTTAGCTTATATTTTGACGTACAAAGAACTTGTTGAAAGTGCAACTATTATAAGACGAAAACTAATTCTGCATCCACAAATTCATGAGGAGATGAAGGATAAAGATGCTACCTTGTTTTTTGATGGCAATTACAGAAGAGTACTAAAAAATGGAGGGCTGGGTTTTGTCATTATGGACGCTAAAAATCAAGAAGTCTTTTCTAGAAGTCAAGAAAGTAAAGAGATACAAAGTAACAATGAAGCTGAATACGCGAGTTTACATGATGGCCTGAAACAGTGTATTCAGCTGGGATACAAAAAGATAGTTACAAAAGGAGATGCTATGTTGGTGGTTCGACAAGTTCAAAATGTTTGGAAAGCCAATAAAGATACTTTGAAGAACTGGCTGTTTAAGATAAAAAGGCTCATGAGGCAATTGCAAAAATTAAAATTTGGTATATTGATAGGGAGAACAATCGTAGAGCTCATGAATTGGTTGAAGATGCTCTTTTCCAGTATATTGCTGCCACGAGAGTGGATAATCCTAGATATGAGGGTAGGAAAAGGCTTCACCTAATTGAAGAGTTTCTAAAAACTGGGGAGTTAACGTTATTGGCTGATAAATACAAAAGGCTTGTTATTGTCAGAAAGGCTAGGGCATATGTGCTCACAAATGATCAGTTGTATATGAAGGGGATTGATAATGTACCGAGAAGGGTGTTGGATAATCCTGAGATTCCTACTTGCTTATCTTCCTGTCATGAGGAAGAATTTGGTGGTCATTTTGGTTTTGAGCTTACCAAAAGGAAAATTCTACTAGCAGGACTTACTTGGCCTAGTATGAGTGTTGATGTTGCTCATTGGTACAAAAGTTATCATGCTTGCTAATCATATGCAAAAAGGGTACTAATTTTAGAACCTACTAAAGCCATTGTTGCCTATGGACCGTTTGAAAAGTGGGGTTTGGATTCCTGGTACAAAAACATGAAAGTTTTACATTCTTACTACAGTTGATTATATGATCAAATGGCATGAAACTAAGGCTATAAGGAATTGCAAGAAAGAGGACATAACTCAGTTCCTCATGGAGGACATATGCTGCAGATTTGGAATACCACTAGAAATAATGACAGATCAAGGTCCCGGCTTCATAAATAAGCTATTGAGAGAATTAACAGGGAAACAAAACTTGAAACATAGATTTGATACTCTTTATTACCCTCAGTGCAACGGACTGGTCGAAGCATTCAATGGAACAATGAAGAAAACAAGTATAATATTTACCCCTTTTCAGTTAGTATATGGTCAAGATGCTTTATTGTCTATGAATGTCATGTTTCCTACGATGGAGTTTGTAAGAAAGTATCAATTAGATCAAGCAGAATTGGGAGTTGACAAAGGACTGAACTTGCACACCCTACAGTAGGATAGGCAACAAGCAATGGATTGTTATGAAAAACAAATTGTGAAGAGAAGGGAATGGTTCAATGCATAGCTAAAGAAGAAGAATCTTGTAGAGCTGGGTTTCGTCTAAAGAAAAATATTTGCAAAATTCTATCAATAAAGGGGATGTAAGTAGTGTACATACTATACGTAGAGTAGGTTGCTTCCAGTTTATTGTTTGGGGTAGATTCAGTTTTTTAAAATCTAATGTTAATCGGATAGTTGTAAATGATGGACGTCATATTTAAAATGTGCTTTGACACCTACTAAAGGTCTCTATCAAGTTTGGTGTTGTTCCAAGCAAGAATGTGAAAGTTATGGTCTCTAGAAGGTTGATGTCTGAAGTGGACTACATGCAAAAATTTAGGACTGCATGCTATACAGAGTTGTTTCAAGACAACAGCTCAAAGAATTTGGGTTTGAGTTGTTTTGGAGAATTTTGAGAGCTACAACTTTCCTTTTTGAATCTCGGTGATCCGAGACTTAGTTAGAAAGTTATGAACTATTATGTGCAGTGCTCTATGAGGCAGATCTTCAGCAAAAGGAATTTGTCTTTGTCAAATGTTTTCAAAGCTTTTAATAAATATTTTTTCACATTTTGTGTTCCAAACCAAGGGGGTGGCTAATCATGGTGGGTGAAAATGAGCGACCGGGGGGACATGATGCTGCATAGGGTCAAGTGGAGTAATACATGCAAATATCTTTTTTTTGTCTTTTTAACACCTACCCGTAGTGGGAATTGAGTTAATAGGTGGAAATCCCAAGTGATACCATGCATGTTCGACACGTGGTTGTGATATTTCAGTTTTGAGACACACGCCTCATGTAGGAAGAGATATCCTCATACAGGAAACGTGTTCTTGCTTCCGATTTTGAGTACCCGAGTGGAATTTCATGTAACAAGCGGGATACACAACTAGGGTTTAGACACCCTGTCACACTGACTGGGGTATATAAGGTGTAAGAGTCCCAGATTAGGGAAACCAGTTATTATCAAGAACATACTCTTCACCTTCATCTCCAACTTCCATGGCTTCCTTCTTCCTTCTCTCCTCTTTTCTATCTTTCTCTCTCCTCTTCTAGTCTTCTTTTCTCTTCTTCTTGGTCTCTTTCTCTCTCTTCAACTCTTCTTCTCTCTCCTCTTAGTCTCATTCATTACAAGTGGTATCAGATCTTTAGGCTTTGGTCCTTTTCTTCTTTCCCCTTTCTTCCTTTTCAAATCCCAAAATCCCTAGTTACTCAACTTACAGATACATGTACAACAAGAAGGACTACATTTAACCTCAACTTTTTAGAGCAAGCAAGAGCTATGGCTAGAGACTCACACATATATGGAGGTAAAATGCTTAAAATAGCAAGTTGTCACTTCTTTTCATGCAAATTTTAAGGGTTCTAGGTCAAATTTAGAGTCTCAGAGTTTGGAGAATGACAAAAACTCAGCTACTTTTTGCTTCAGCCCCTTTCTCTCTCCTCCCATGCAAATTGCCATAGCGACACAATACAGAAGAACCCTTCATTTTCCCCAGAGCAGCCATGGAAGTGCTCTACTGAAGCCCGAGGAGTCTTCCCCTCTTGCCCACCCTTGTGAAGGGTCACAGGCCAGGAGAGAGCCTAGGGAACAACTCGCAATTTGCGGTGCTTTTGCACTGTTGTTCCCTGCTCTGCTTGCTCCCCCCTCCAACCTTTCCCCCCTGCAGGACACTCCACGACACTTGATCAGTAGTAGCTGGACACTCTAGACTCCCCCTTCCTAACACTCTTGGCTTCCGAAAATCAACCCCCAAGATGGACAGCAGCAGCTAGATAGTTTGGGATAGGCTGGGTAGCCATGGATTCTTCAACTGAAGCCATCTCTGATCTTGAAAGCTCAACCCCCACAAGCCCTTTAGCTTGTGAATGATTTCTCTTACCCGGATTGAAGACATGGAGCTCAGGACGTAGAGAGTTTTGTGGGCAGCCATGAAAGCTTCACTTGAAGCTTTTCTTCTTTGAAGCTCAAGCTTGGGAACAAGCGCGAGAGCCATCATCATCATTGGGAGCATTCGAATACTAAAGTCTTCTCCATGGGAATGCCCCAACCAACCGGGCTTGATTGATGGAGAAAATGGGCATCATGATGAGTTATGCTTCAACAGTCTCCCCAAGCATTAAAGAGGTATGTCAATCTGATCTTAATCTCTCAAATTTAGCCACTTATTGAGCTTAATCCCTTGTTGGAGAGATTAAAGATTGAATAGGCTCAGTAGCTCAATCCCCCTTGCATGCATGCATCATATCTAATCCTGAAAACTCATTGTATTGGCTGACATTAACCCCATTTTGTCTTGTGACCTTGGATAAGCCTCAAAGTGAATAATAGCCATTGTAAATTGGGTAAGTAGCAACCAGTGAGTCACTAGACTGGCAAGGTAACCCCTATCCCAACTCTTGTTCATTCCTTGCATCTCATGAAAATTCCCAATGTCTCCTTTCCAATGATTTCATGTCGATTGCTTAATAAAAATATATGCCATGTATACTCCGGTTGAGGAAAAAGGTCGATGCTAGGCAAGCTGGTAAGACAAAAGAGAGGTGACCCTCCCTTACCACTTAAGACCATGAAGGGGTGCACAACGGCCCGGGGGGGACTTTGCCTATCTCCTGGTGATCCGGAGCCCGATACTTGTATTTAGGTGCAGGTACTTCCCCATGATCCCCACTTTTCCTGATTGAATGATTCCCCTTGGACACCTCCTCGATGCTAATGGCACCCATATATGACAATTGAAGTGCACACAGTCAAAAGCGATGTATGGCAATGAATTTACTTATGCATTGATGGAAGAGAAGGTGTGTATGCAATTATGCTTGGGATAATGCTTAGTATGCTTAGGATGCTATTTTTGTTGCTGATCATGCCTCTCTAACTATGCTTCATCCATATAAGGCTTTTGCAACAAGAGCCAGGTAGTGTTTTTGGTCACAGTCCTGCAAGATAGTCAAGAAGACCCTATTGTAGAAATTTTTGTTTTGGATCTGGGAGTAAAACCTATAGCTCACCTTGAAGAGGGCCTTGTCCCCTCTGGTTTCAATCAAAAACCTCCCCAATTAGAGCTACGATTTGGAAGTTATGCCCATTTTTGTGCTCTAGGGTCACTGTGGACAAGGTGTAGAAGCTCCAAGACAGGCATGGTAATTCCATTACAAAAAATTCTAATCATTTTTTGTCACAAAGATTAATAGCTCCTCTCAAAGAGGACTTTGTCCCCTCCAACCTGAACTAAAAATATCATCAATCAGAGTTTCCTACAAAAAGTTACGCCTTTTTTTACTGACAGCATGCCCTGTGGATTGCATCCAAATGGTTGGCCAGAAGAGTAAAAGCAAGGCCCAAGAGGAACTCTATAGGGAGATTAGAGACTCCTAGACCTCCATGAATGAGGAACCAAGCTCGGCACAAGATTACCATAGTGTTGTATAGGAAGAAATGCCTAAAACGGACTTATACACCTTGCTCAATCACACCCTATGTGAGCATGAGCTTCGACACATGGAACGGCATAATGACATGGTCACCAACCACCACTAAATGATGTCCAAGTTTGATGAAGCCATCGAGCACCCAACTCAAAGACTCAACGGACCTTGGAGCAACTCACTTCTATTGTTGCTCAATTAGCTACCGCTTCAGCCCAAGAGAAGGTCAATGATTCCAGGCGGCATGAGCCTAGACGTCCTCCACATTAGGAGCCATTGCATGGTCCACAAGGTATACTTGGTGCTAAGGAAATTCTCCCCTCTACCTAATGATATTAGTGAACCCTCTCATGCATAGGATGAGCCCTTGTTGAATTCCCTCGTCAGCCATGTAGCCAACATTCCACTAAGACCCTTTCCCACCCTTGGTCGAAATTCCCCCATTCTCCCTCAAAGCCCCCATGCACCCTATATGAATCAGCCCCATCATGGAGAACATGGTACCAATGACCTGTTTGGCAATCATGGACAGCCTGGCTGTAATGGACAACATGGGATAAATGTACCGCATGGGATGTATGGACAGCAAGGCATGTACGGCCACCACGGGATGCATGGGCTGCATGGCCCTAATGAATTGCGTAACAAGATCATCCTCACAAAGTACAATGGGCAATCCCCCTCATCATATGACTTAGAGGAATGGACGCCCAAGTTGGAGTCCTACTTCAATATCTACCCTCGCACTGATGATCAGAAAATACTTTTTGCTTCTCTCCACTTGGAAGGATTTGCCCACACATGGTGGCGCTATATCAACCGAGAGAATCATTAGTTCATTGACTAGGAATATTTTAAAATGCATATGATCCAAGTTTTTGTATCTCCTATGGAAAAAGAGCAGTTGGCAAGACGATGGTACACTCTTGACCAGCGTAGCCTCATTGTATATGAGTACACAAATCAGTTTATGAATTTGACTATGTATGTGGAGAGCATTAGTGATGATGCTAAATTGCACAAGTATATCTATGGGTTGGAACCAAGCCTATCAGTAGATGTCATGGCCCAAAAACTGACCACACTGTTTGATACAATTGAACTAGTTGAGAGATATGCAAGCATGTACTGTAAGAATGAACATTTTCAGCAAGGTTTTGGATAGCCCCGCATCCCTTCATGATCAGTCCCATATGGAGTTGGTTTTTGAGGCACTTCTATGCCTAATAACAACCCCAAAGCACCCACTTACCCCGCCTTCCATGCTGAAAGAAAAATGGGCACTTTTGGGACATCATTTGGCTCTAATGCTGAGAATAAGTATGCTGAAAATAATCAGTCCACTACATCACCTTCCCATGGATCTAGTATCCAATGCTTCATTTCTCCGGATATTATGAAGGAACAGAAGGAAAAGGGGCTACACTTTAAATGTGGAGATAAATACACTGTTGATCATGCCTCCAAATGCCCGTACAAGACAACTAAGGTCAAGGTTCATAGCATGTATGTCATGGAAGATTGGCACAATAATGAGGATGACCTGCCCACCGACCAAGCTGAGCCTATGGAGGATGTTGATCATGAGCAGTTCTATGACCCAGAGGATGGGTTTCCCTTCGACCCGGGTGGTGATCCATCACGGATACTTGATCTGATATCCCACCCACCTACCACTTCCCTTTGCTCTATCTCCTTGGACGTGTGGACAGGTTCTCGAAGCCCCAACACCCTTCTCATTTAAGGAAGTATCCATGGAAAGCATATCTTCATCCTTGTGGACAGTGGTAGCACTCACAATTTTGTCAATAAATCAGCCATTAATCGATTGAAATGCACCCCTATGGCATTACACCACCCCTTGAAGGTCCAAGTAGCAAATGGAGAAGAAGAAATCAGCACACATATATGTCCCGTAGATCCCTTATGCTTGGCTGAAAACTATGTGGCACTAGTTGATCTAATTGCCTTAGATATGGGCCCCATTGATGTTGTCTTGGGATGTGATTGACTGAAACAATTGGGAAAAATCGCTATGGACTTCTCTCAGTTCTACATGGATTTTACGATGCATGGATAGCCTATCCACCTAGAGGGAGTTCAAGATCATTCTGATTTTCAGCTCATTACAACAAAGCACCTCAAAAGGGAGTTTAAGAAATGCTCACAAATCTTTGTTTTACAATTGAATAAGGAAAATTTCGATCAGCCCTTTGCAGTATCTAATGATTCAGCCTTTCATGCCTTACTTGAGGAATACAATGACTTATTTCAGATGCCTATAGCCCTTCCTCCTAAGAGACAAGTGGACCACCCACTTGACTTAGAGCCCTATTCCAAGCCACTAAACAAGCCCCCTTCCAAGTGTGAGTGTGAGAAGAGGTTGCAAAGAAAGTCAAGGAGTTGTTAGAGATGGGTTTCATTGAACCGAATTCTTCTCCCTATGCATCCCCTGTCCTGTTAGTCAAGAAGAAAGATGGCTCCTTTTGCATGTGCATTGACTACAGAGACTTAAACAAAATCACGGTGAAGAACCGCTACCCCATTTCACGGATTGACGATTTGTTGGATGAGTTGAAAGGGGCATGCTTTTTCACTAAGATTGACTTGCGCTGTGGCTACCATTAGTTTTGTATGAGGGAGGGAGATGAGGTCAAAACGGCCTTCATAACTGATCGTGGACTTTATCACTTTCTAGTGATGCCTTTTGGGTTGACTAACGCCCCCGCCACATTTCAAAGGCTCATGAACAAAATCCTACAACCCTTTCTGTTCAAGTTTGTGCTTATTTTCTTTGATGACATCCTCATTTATAACAAGTCGTCCAAGAGCACTTGACATATGTTAGAAGGGTGTTTGACATATGGAGAGAGCATTGACTCTTTGCTAAGGAAAGCAAATGCACTTTTATGCAGACATCTATGGAGAACTTGGAACACATTGTGAGCAAAAATGGCATACAAGCTGACCCGAAGAAGGTGCAATGTGTTAGAGACTGACCTACTCCTTCCACCACCACTTCTTTGTGTGGCTTCCTTAGTCTCTCTTCATTCTATAGACACTTCATTAAGCACTATGCCACCATTGCAACACCTTTGATTGATCGCTTAAAAAAGGAGTTGTTCTTTTAGGATGCCACTGTTGATCATATCTTCAAATAGTTAAAGGATGTGCTTACTTCAGCTCCCATCCTTGTTTGCCCTGACTTCTCCAAGTTGTTTACCATTCATTGTGATGCAAGTGGCAGGGGCATTGGTACAGTATTGTTGCAAGAGCATGGTGTGATTGCATTTGAGAGCCACAAGCTTGATGAGAAGGAGATGCAAATGAATGTATATGACCAGGAGATGTTGGCCATCCTCCACGCCATTAAGAAATGGCACCATTATTTGTATGGCAGCCGATTCCAAGTAAAAAGCGACCATCGAGTCCTCTAGTACTTCTTGACTCAGTCCACTTTGACTCCTACGCAAAGGTGATGGGTCGCAACCTTACAAAACTATGACTTTGACATTTCGCACACTCGGGGAAAGGATAATATTGTGGCTGATTCACTCTCTCAAATCTGGGCATGCAGAGTATCTTCTATCTCTGAATTGCACAGTGATTGTGTTGAAGAGCTTCAAGAGGCATACTTGTTAGATAATCACTTTAACCACGTATTCCAGAAATTTCAGCATGGGGTCATGGCTGAAAACTCCCAATATCAACTCAAGCATGGCCTTATTTGGTCCCATGGCAAGATTGTCATCCCCCACACGTTCCCCTTTACACAGAAGATCATGGAAGAGACGCATTCTTGCCCCATTGCTGGTCACTTGGGTGTTTTCAAAACATAGGATAGGATTGCCAAGAACTTTCATTGGAAAGGCTTATGGAGAAATGTCAAGGACTTTGTGACCAAATGTGTTCCATGCCAACTGAACAAGGACAATACACTCAAGCTTGCTAGCCTCTTGGAGCCTCTCCCTATCCCTGAAGGGAAATGGACTCACATCACAGTGGACTTTATCACTGGCCTTCTTGTGACCAAGAAAGGGTGGAACAGTATCTATGTGCTAGTTGATCGCCTCACCAAGCTGTCCGCTGAGTTGGATCGCATGTAAGCCTTACTTCAGCAATGTAAAATGAACCTTCAAAAGGCCCAAACACACATGAAACTCTATGCTAATGAAAAAATAAGGCATTTGGAATTCCATGAAGAGGGATTGGTCCTTTTAAAAGTGCCTAAGTCTCACTACTCGACTCTTAAAGAGGGCAACAGTAACAAGCGGGCCCACCGCTTCTATGGCCCATACTGGATTTTGAATCGAGTTGGTCATTTGGCCTACCGCTTAGAACTTCCCCCTACCACCAAAGTCCACAATGTGTTTCATGTCAGCCGGTTGAAACCCTTCATGGGCTCCTTAGTGGACTATGTGGAAGAACTCCCCCCCATAGATGAAGAAGGCTTCACTCAATATATCCTTGAGGCAATCATTGGGCAGCGAGATAAGCACTGATGGTCTCGATTCATGAAAGAATACCTCATCAAATGGCAAGGTCTACCCCTGGAAGAAGCCTCTTGGCACCTAGCAACCATTGTCAATGAATTCCCCTATCTTCAAGAGGCCCCACGGCTGGAAGACTAGCAGGTCATGCCCCATTCGACCACTCTTTGCCTGCAGACTGCACACTGTTTTAGAACAATTTTGTACTTATTCAAATCTCAGGTAAGTGCATCCTACATAGGCTGAAAGCACTCGTCATAATCTCCGTTTCGACATGTGGTACACCCTATTTGGAGCAGCCTATCAAAATTTATGACCCGTTTACTTCAGCAGGTTGGTCCTGGACAATATGCTATCCCTAGTCTTTACCCACCCAATTTTCATTGTAAAAGGGCTCAGAGTAGTACTCTGCAACCCTCTCTTAGCCCACCCATCACTCCCCTCTACTTCTTCTTGTTTTTTAGGGCAAAAACCTTTAGGGTGGGGATGGATTGTAACAAGCAGGATACACATCAAGTAGGGTTTAGACACCCAGTCACACTGACCAGGGTATATAAGGTGTAAGAGTCCTAGATTGGGGCAACCAATTATTATCAAGAACATTCTGTTCACCTTGATCTCCAGCTTCTATGGCTTCCTTCTTCCTTCTCTTCTCTTTTTTGTCTCTCTCTCCTCTTCTAGTCTTCTTTTCTCTTCTTCTTACTCTCTTTCTCTCTCCTCTCAGTCTCATTCATCACATTTTACGTGGTAGAGGGCATGTTTGCCATCTAGTATAACTAAGGGAAAGGAGGGGGCAGCTTGGTAGAATAGGGTTAAAAGCAAAAACGTGAGGAGTTTTTTTTTTAATTTTTAAGAAGAGAGGAAAATAAGGATTCTACACAAGACAATTAGAGTATGAGAGAGAGAGAGAGAGAGAGAGAGAGAGAGAGAGAGAGAGAGAGAGAGAGAGAGAGAGAGAGAGAGAAGGATCTTGCAATTTAAAGAGAAGGGAGAAATCTGATGCTCAGAAAAAGAAGTTTTTAGAAAACAGAGGCAATGCAATTGAAGTTATTGGAGCTGTGGAGCATGATGGTAGTATATTAAAGATGGGGCTGTTGAAGCCAATTGGCTTATGCAAGTTCTCACTTTTTAGATGATGGCAATAAAAGTCTTCCTTTTGTCTTGTTTTCTTCTACTGCTACGTGGGGCACATAGTATGCACATCTATTCTGATGTATGGATATGATTGAGAGATAGCAAAGGCATGTTCTTCGTTGTGTTGAGAGTAATGTATGTTGGTTGTTTGCGTGAGGCTTCCCAGAAGAATGAAAGTAAAGGGATTCAATATCTGAAATTGGGTATGTGGCAGAAAATATGTACTATGGGCAAGTGTTGAATGTACAAACTCAAGTTAGCAAAAATTTGGAAGGATTTGCAACCAAAAAATGATGAATTAGAGCTCATAATGTTCGAAGCTCTGTAACTCTTCATCAATGCAAGATATGCTGAGATGTATTTGTTGTTATGCTGAAATGATAATCTAAAATCAAGGAAAGTGTCCTTGCGTTTGCAAGTTTGTACTTGGAGCAAAGAAGTTGTGTTTGCTGCATAGAGTCGTAGTATATTTCTGTAGTGCTCTATGAAGTAATTTCTATGATGCATGAGATAACATGTAAATTCAGCAATATCTACACCACCAACTTGGTTTCCCATAAAAGTCATTATGATTATCCATTGATATATCGGTGTAAACTCTATTTTGATACAGTAATGCAATGTCTAGAACAGTGAAATGCTTGTAGCAGTTGAATTGGCATGAAAATTCACCGCATAAAGCTTTAGTTACTTGCATTTTTGGTTTGTATTTATGTGTGCTCTGAGAAAAGAACAAAAAGGATCTACAACCGATTTTACATTGCTTGAGGCAACCACAGTTTGTGAGGCAATTTCTGCACGGGACTGCCATCCCTAAAAAATAAGAGTTGTGTAAATGTAAAAGCTTGTATCGTCAGAGTCTCAACCATGGTTGTTTCTACATTAGTCTCTCTCTAAAAATGGTAAATTTTGAGCTTGAAGGTCTAAACTGTTGAAGTGTTGAGTTGAAGTCTTAGTGGAGGAGTGAGTGATCAGGAATATTTGATCATGTGTTCAATGGTGCTATCTCGTGGGATTTGTTGAGGGGAGATCCTCAGCCTTTATCATGTGGTGTTGTCTTGAGGGGAGAGGCCGACTACCCAATTCACCTACCAACTTGTATATATGCATGTATGCACGGATGCATGCACGTGTATGCATGCATATATAAGTGTGTACATGTGTGGATGCATATGTGTGTCTTCTTAGATTGCATTGTCTATAATGAAGGTATGGTTGCCATGGCTTGTAGAGATAGCCAACAATCACTACAAAACACCTAAACTCTTTTACTTCACATGTATTAACAAGCATTTGTTTCCACCTTGCTTCACCTCCCCATATATGGTGCAAGGATAATACTTAGAGAAGAGTTGCTCGGGTATGAGAAGGTTGCAAATGTGGAATTGATGGTCTAAGTGAAGAGGTTGTTCAATCCATCAATCAGTTTTGGACAAGCAACACAAGGGTCTCCAAACAAGGATGTCTACAAGTAGCAAATAAGTTTAAAAAACTACAAAATTCATCCTTGCCATTACTTGGAGGTGTGTCCTTATCAAAGGTTACTGCCTTCAATATAGTATAACTTAGCTTTACCTTATTTTTTTCCAATGAACTATCCTAAACTTAGTTTTTCAAGAAATAAATTATTTTTAAAAGGAATTTTAAAACGGACCTAAGGTAGATAGTTTCAAGAGATATATTACCAATTTATATATATATATCTCACCCACTAGCATTTTCACTCAATCCCAAACACACTTAATATTTCACTTGACATGTTCATCATCTTTTGCATTTTCAATGGGCCCTCCACACTTTCTTTTCGATTCACATATCCCCACACTAAGGATTTGTTTGTGCAAAAGGTTTGAGCAATTAAGCATTCTCATCACCTCCACTTTGGATGGAAGGGCAATGGGCAATACCTAGGGGTGAGGGTTAAGCATAAGCTCTTGCCCTAATAGCAAGATGAATCCATCATAGAGGGCTTGGCATCACTACCCAAGCTGAATCGAGAGGTAAGCTCATAAAATGAGTATTTACATCAATGAGTTTGAAATTTGAATGAACTTGACAAAACTAGAGGGAGGGCTAGCAATAAAACAAACTACAACCAATAAAAGGATTGAAGATGATGTCCAAGAAATAACCACCAAAGTACAAGAGGATGTTTGAATGAAAAAGGAGATAGATGAACAAATACAAAAGAAAATCAAAGCAAGAAAGGAGGCACAACAATAAGGTATGACAAAAATCATCTTTTTAATAGTCAATGAAGCTCTATTGCAAAAGAATATTGCATTCCTTACACATGTTGAAGGCCTTCTTGAGACATTATATGAAGAAACACAAGAGAAACTAATTGACAAAATGTACAAAGAATGCTCTAAGCCATACATGCTAGAGACCAAACTAAGGCCAATACTAGAAAAAAAAAAAGGTTTACATGAATGAGACCATGACAAATCATCATTTAAGGAAAGAATCAAGCAAAGTACTGAAGCAATCAAAATGTTTAAAGCAAAGCAAACTATGAATCACAAATGAACTTACACTAACAAAACTCAAAAAGTGTGACTAGGTGAAATTGCTAAGATGAAAGTAGCTAGAAAGGACAAATGGATAGTTTATCAAGCTGGCAAAGTCATCATAGAGGAGTTCAAAAAGCCTTGCCACTAAGTTACTTTTGGGGCAAATAGATAGTTTATTGAGGTGGCAAAGTCATCATAGAGACACCAAGTTACTTTTGGGTCATGATGTATTGACTCTGATAGCTTTACTAGTTGTTGTCTTTTGGATGCTAATGGCACCTTGCTATGGGTTTTGTTTGTGCCAATGGCTCCTCGAAGTGGACTGTAAATCACAAATGTTGATTTATATCTTTGTCATATATATATGCCTTTGAGGTATCTAAAAATACATTAATACAACTTTCTTTCTTTCTTTGATTTATGTTCAATGTAATCGACCAATGAGAATGATACTTCTTGCAATAATAGAATGAAGAGCAAGCAATTGATATGAAAACCTTCGACTTGATGATTTGCAAGTCCTTTCTAGAAGTTGCAGGCCTTTATCTTTTAATTAAATTGACCCTAAAGATTTTAAAGTTTTATAAAATTTTCTTTTGACAAATTAACTTCTTTTCTCTCAAATTAAAAATGTTTGACACTAAAACCTTGGTTGTTCATGACCACTACTCAAGCACTCATGGGACCAGAAGGTAGAAGTCACTGCTTTTGTGGAACCTACACAGCTTCTTATTGTATTGCCCGTGCCTTCTACCTTTCTCTATACAGAAAAAAAGTCTCAGCACATCGTCTCCTCTCCATGTAGATCCCTATTGCTTCTCAACAACTTTTGTAATCTATGTTTCTGCACGAGCTTTGCTTCTATCTTAATTCTCTGATTCTGAATTCAAGGTTTTCATTGGCTACAATTTTCGATCTCAAAAGGGTATTATAGTGCTTAAAATCAGGAATATTGACGATGTGGATAACGGTTTATAACCGTCCATCAGCATCGATAGATTCACTGACTTGGGTACTTAAATAATGCTGGTATTTCAAGTTTAAGAATCTGCAGCGCTTTCGGTGGCCACTTTGATAAACACATCTTCCAGAGTGGTGTCTGCAAAACCCCATGCTTGGATGCTCAGTTGGGTTTTAGCATATTCCATAGCTTGAAAGACGTCTGCTATGCTGACATCTGATTTTGGCAGCTCGAATTTTTGTGTCCCAGAGAGGTTGTACAGTCTCTTTGCATTCGGAGAGAGCCTTTTAACCAGCAGCAGCACTTCCTCCTCCTGGCTTTGAGGGGTCGTAATGGAAAATACATAAGAGCCCCCGTACCGCGATTTTAACTGCAAAATTAAACCAGACTCGTGAGACTCTATGACAATGCCCAATAAAGAATCAGTCTAAATATCCTGTTCTTGTCTTGCCTCTTTGGAACTCCCAATGCATTGCAGCTCGCCATTGACAAATATTCCAAGCCGATCGCAGAGTCTCTCAGCTTCCTCCATAGAATGTGCTGTAGATTTATGACAAAAAGATGCAATAAAATTTTAATTTTTCTTTAATTAAGTTAAAGGTTCGAAAAAAAAGAGGAACACATAACTTATCCACACACAGATTTTGAGCACACAAACAGGAACTGTGCAAGGGATGACTGAATCGGACAGTCCTATGTGCGCAAACATGCAAGATTGCAACGTTGTTGTGAGGGTTAGGGACTATAGTCCGGCCATGGCCAAAACACCATGCTGCATTGGTTGCTCCGGGCAAGCCAGCGCCAACCGTGTCAAGACCAAAAGCAATGACTCAGAAGCATTGCCAATATCTAGATATTATGCCTTCATATCATTTGCAAACTTAACATCTGAAAGCTCATCCTGATCCGCAATGGCTAGCATGATGCCTCTGATACAAGTACGTCTGTCTTGTAGAAAGCAGATCACAGCCTCAGCTACCAAAATGAATAGGAAAGGGGTGCCTGGCACCCCTGCCTTGTCGCCAAATTCTTTACTGAGAACCTGGCTATTGGCCGAGTATAGAGCTGCTAGCCCCACTTCTTGATGCCAAGCATGAGCACGGTACCGTCTAGTGTGAGCTGTGGCTTCGCAAAATGTGAATCTTTGTCAGCTTGGCTAGGATCTTATAAGGAGTTTCTGGCAAGGTAATCATTCTCACTGTATGATCTCCACCCATCTCTATTGCCGTTGGGGATCGGATACATCAAATCCTCAGGTAGTCTTTCAGACCTCTGCTGTGTAACTACGATGTTCTCAAGAGCCACCAATGAAGTGCTGCCGATGACCTTCCAATAAAGCACGAAAATCACTTTCCTTAACTTTCTTTTGGATATTTTCCACGCTCTATTGATTTCACTCAACAGACTACCCGTCACATAGAAAGTATGTCAAAGACCTTGGGATGTCTCTACCATGATCAGTAGGGTTTGTGGGAGTACTTACAGTTGGTTGAGCATCATACATGCTTCTATGAAGCTTAAAACGTTCAAGATCATGTACGGTAGGCCAGTCAGTACTCCCCATGACTATGAAGTCTTCTACAAGTGACTGTATTGCACAATGCAGATTAATTGATTCTTAGCATTACTGAAGTTCTGACAGAACAAGATGTAGATCCAGAAGGCCTAGCAGGCTGATCAGCATGGCTTGTAGCTGATTTTACAAGGAGGCTAGTGGCTACCTGAAGATCTGGAGTATAGGGGTTGTTTGAAATTGAAAGGTTTTGACACGTTTTGCAGCATGACAAGTTGGGTCAAGTACTGTAGTAGTTCATTGACTATCTCCATTAGAACCAGGCAAGCTATAATTTTTTGATGAATGGATGTCCATAGGTTTGTCTTAATATAGATTAGTACAAATGTGCTTTATGAGGACATGTTCTTTAGTATCCAATGAAGTTACGTTCACATCATATTCAAGATCTTGTAGTATGGCCTTAAGATAGCCACTTTTTTGAGGAAGATTGCCTCTGTAACCAGCCTTCCTTCTTGGAATGGGTGGTGATAACCTGATTTAAGAGTTAATTACAGCAATAAATAAATGCACATAAAATGAAATACACACTTTACCATAACATTCTTGGAGAGTAGACACCCTGTTGGCACCAAAATTAGCGCCCCTTGAGGTATTTCTTTAGCTTTCATTAAATTGGAAGGAGTACAACTTGAGATTCTTCAATCTCCTCTTGCTAACCAATTGCTCTTGCTGTCAAAAATGACCAGCAAGCCTTTTGGGTCATTTGCCCCTTGATTCACCCAGGACTTCTCCAATTTGACCCTTGGTTGGCCAAATGCTACCCCAAATCAATTTGGGATGGGCTGGCTCCTGAAATCCTTTGATAATCTTCAATTATCAATTGCTGATTTCAGTCCCTTGAGCCTTCAATCTCTGGCACGGATCCCAAGGTGGCTGCTAAACCCTAATTTCTGCTGTAAATTAGGGTTTACTACAGAAATTACAGATCAACCCACCAAAAATGGCTGAAATCTCCTCCAAATGGCTGAGCATAGGCTGAAGGAGATGATAGAATACTATAGAGAGAGAAAATTCTAAGATTTGTCGCGAAGAACTGATCAAAATCTGATGTTGCCCTGCTGTGCCAACCCCAAACGGATGCACCAACAACAATAGGAGCATCAGAGACTGTGGTCTTCAGAAGAAAGTGTATCAGCAACAATTGCCAGCTTCTCAAGGTCAAGAATATGCAATCTCCATCACCGAAATGGTCTCCAATGGTTGGGAAATGGCCCCAAAAGCTGGCAGCAACAGTCCAACACCTCTTTCCAACAGCTCCAAAATGAAAAAAAACGAGATTTCCCTCTCCCTTCAGCCCTATTTAGCCTTTCCCCCACTTGCATAGGAAAGTTTTGCCACGTGGCAACTTTCTTAATCCATTTTCAGCGATTTCCAACCATTTAATTAATTTTCAGTATTAATTGATTCTGAAAATTAATTCAGCCCTTAATCCATGCCCAGAAAATTGACCTTGCCCATCCAAAAATTAATTGGCTAGGCCATTTGCAACCCAAAGTGGTCCCATACATTAATTGACCCTTGGACAATCATTAATCCATTAATTAATGCCTAGTCCCTAGTGTCACCAGTGACACTTAATGGCCAATTAATGGTTATAGGGGCAAACTGACACCAAATTTCACCTAGAATCTAACAAGTGTAACTTGTTACAACTTTTGCCTTTGACACCCATCTTTTTCACAAGGTCCTTTGGCCTTTAACTGTGAAAAAGTAGCTTGCACCTCACATGTGCAACACGTGTGCATCTTTTAATTGCACATTTGATTAATCGTTTAATCAAATGTCAATTAAACATAAGCAAAGCATCAAATTTTCACATTCTCGTGACAGCCTCTATTGCAAGCCTTCTATTGTCTAAGGGGACTTGTTGGCCTATGTAAAAGCACTGTGGACTTCTCACTATTTGAGCTGCAGAATGTTCTGTCTGTTCATATATTCAGCCACATCCCTCCTCTTTCGCTATGAGAATGAGTCACATGAGCCAAGAGGGTTGAGAGTTACAATGCAGAGTGCCTGGATGTCTACCAAATTCATGCCACAAATGCATTCTTCAATTGTATGCTTGAGGACCGTAGTCCTATTGAGCATCCTTACTATGTTTCCTTCTCACAGCTTGACATCTGTTATCCAATGCTGCCTTCATGGCCCAACCTGCCTCTGATGCAAGAACTCTTTCTTCAACAAAGGAAGTTTATTCAGATGACCACTTCGACCCAAGGATTTGGATAAACCGTACATGCAGAGAAATTGAAATTGGCCTGATACTCCAAACAAAATGAAACGTTTCTTGTGACTATCTTCTGGCTTAGCAGTTGAGGTCCCCAATAATGAGGCCCTCTTTCTTCTTAATACAAGGAAAACATGTTAGATTCCAATAAAATTACAAGATGCCAAATGAACCTAAAAGTTTCCTTTATCCCATGTTTAGAGTAGAATTCTTGATCACAAAAGATAAAGCTGTATGTATATAATTCAGAATTTGCATAGCATGTGTGCCTGACAGCTCCAGGAAAAAATGGAAATAGCGAGAGGTCTTACTTGTCAATATAATTGCTCTCTCTTGTTTAGCTCGTTTCACAACGTTCCACAGATTGCTTCTTGAGGCAGGGTCAAGTCCTGTGCTTGGCTCATCCATGTACACAACCTGCATAAACATTTACTCCATCAAACTGTGACCATTTTGCATATAGCTCACATAAGAAACCATGAAATTGAATTACTGGGAAGAATGTGACATCTCTACAGCTACTGAAAGAAAGCACACTTACTTTTGGATTTCCTATAAGAGAAATAGCAACACTGAGTCGACGCTTCATGCCACCACTGTATTTTCCAGCTTGCTTGTCACCAACACCTCCATTGAATAGATTCACACTTTTTAAAGAACTATCTACTGCCTGATGTAGCACAGTTTCAATCAGTTCAATTGCTAAGCTATCAATTCTCCTTGTTTGTATAAATTAGAAAGTAGTAGTTTGTGTCTATCAAGCAGGCAAATGGGGATGCTCAAGTACCAAAGGTAACAAAAACAACCTGGTTCGCATCACGATGAGTGAGAATGTGAAGATAAGGCAAGAATGTATTGATATGAACCATGAAAAATGATGATGCGAAATGAGAATGATTTGATATGAACATATGAATTTATTTCAAAACTAAAGGTTATACTCCATGTGCACTCTTTCTTGAACTTACTGATAGTAAGTCAGGTCCCTTGAGATTTTTTAGGCGTCCGTAAAATAAAAGGTGTTCCCTTCCTGTAAGTGTTTCCCACAGAAGGCTGAAATATTTAAAGAATACTTCAGTTTCTTTCAAATAAGTGACTTTATCAAAATTAGAGACATCTTTTTCCTTACCTTATATGAATTCTTCTCTATGAATTAAAGACATCTTTTCCCTTATCCAATGTATTCTTCTCTATGAATTAAAGACTTCTTTTCCCTTACCCTACTAATTCTTCTTTATAGCTTGCGTAGGAAATCACATTCATAATAGAAGGGTATTCCAGGGAAACCCCATATCGTACGAAATGATACCTAAAGCTACGGAAATCTCATGAGAAGAAATGTTAGAAAGCACTAGTGATTTGTGCATATCTTTGATGATATCTGGAAAACCGAAATGGAAAGGAATATTGGAATCAGCTGAGGTAGAAGGGTGACCACCACTCAACAAGGTAAAATATCTGGAAAACTGAAATGGAAAGGCATATTGGAATCAGCTGAGGTAGAAGAGTGACCACCACTCAACAAAGGTAAAATATCAGAAGTGTATGCATAGAATTGGAGGTATCCTTCCAGGAATCAGAAAAACTTCTTGAACAATAAGTGCAGAACGTCCAAACAGTCGTAATCAGTTGGACCAAAATAAGTGACAAGAGGAGAGAAAAACAGAGACAAAGATGTTTACAAAGAGAAGGACGGAAAAGCATTCATCAGAAAAACTTCTTGAACAATAAGTGCAGAACGTCCAAACAGTCGTAATCAGTTGGACCAAAATAAGTGACAAGAGGAGAGAAAAACAGAGACAAAGATGTTTACAAAGAGAAGGAAGGAAAAGCATTCATAACTTTGCTACCAGACTATTTCAGGTGTTTCAAAACTTAAAACTCTCACTAGGTTGGTAATGAAAATAACAATCTGAAGTTACTCCTTGAGCACAGCTTTCCAGAAAAAGTTGATGACCTTTAGGTTCATGGTTTTGATGCATACTATAAATACTTGGAAGCCTTCCTTGTACTGTATAACACAGTAGTTCAACATCAAGACTAGATTAACTGAATTCAACCTAAAATATTCTGTGAGTGCAAGATAAAGGACATTGACCATTTGCAAAATCATAGCATGTACAACATAGTTGCAGCATTTGTTTTTATTTGTGAATGGCATTTCAAGCAATCTAAATGGTGTGAGATAGGTCAAAACAGGGCTCACTCATGTTGTGGGCATACTCCCATGCATGAATATATACTGCTAAGATTTTCCTTGATATCCAATCCTTCAATAAACACAGTTCCTGAAGTTGGAGGGGAAAGGCCAATCATCTGCGACAAAACTCAAACATCATCAGTCAATGCCTCCTATAAACTGGCAGCGACCAAAAAAATGCCAAGTTACCATATTTATGCTAGTTGTTTTCCCGGCACCATTAGGACCAAGCATTCCAAAACATTCGCCGTGGGGTACAGCAAGGGATAGGGTTTTTACTGCATGCTTTGGAGGATTTCCATCTTTGCCTGGGTACACTTTTTTCAAATCATCACATATAATGGCATGGTCCAGACCCAATCCTGATAGATATTTCTCAACGGTTTCCCTCTGGAACAATATCGGCATGCAAAATGATTGGACACTTACAGACAGACTTGTTCATAAAATAGAAATTAGTGTTCAGTTTACAGATTGCTCTACCTCTTGAATAACATCCTGTTTTTGCAATTGAACACTCACTTCGGAGCCTATAATTCTTGAACTGGGCTTTCTTGTACTTTGTTGCTTTCTTTGCAAAATACCATTCAGAAAAAACAGAGGATCCTTCTTCAAACCACTTCCAGAACTTACCACTTGATCCAGATAGTAAGCAGCTAGTAAAAACAAAAGCCATTCAACTGACAGTATTCCAAGAACTCTCTTCAGCCCATTTTCAGGATCATTTAAGTTATTCCAGACCATTCCGTCTGTACCCTTGTAGTTTCCTATGAATGAATACTGCGAGAATTCATAGAGACCTCTATACAAAGAAAATCCGGGAAGAAGCTCCATAATAAATATTGCCGCCCCTGTGAAACAAACATCCAAGGATGATTTTATATTTAAAACAAAGCAAATGAGACACCTGTAATTTGCAGTCATTCAGAGGACTAAGTGACTCTGAACAAAGAATACATGACTAATTCTTAAAGGGTCAAATGCAGGTCACTTGTCAGCCTTCAACAATTAAAACTGGTTTTTCCTCTGAAAGTGGGGAATATGGTGGTAGGTTAGGGGCCAGGGCCACTCTGCTGCTGGGAGTAATAGTGCCCGAATTTGAATAATGAGAGGCTAGTAACCAGAAGCACATGGAAAAGTGGAGCCATCACAAGGTAGAATATATTTGGGCTGACGATCACTTAGCCTGTCTCAAGATCATAGAGCCTGTAACCTGAAGGCACCTGACTGTAAACCACAAAAATGTGGCACCTTAACTAATCATCTAATGCTACCTCTTGATCTATCAATATATGTACATACAGTCAACACATCTGAAAGCCTAGAAATGAACACAAAATGTTTCCTCCCATGGAAATCCTTAAAGGGTGTCAGACTTGAAACCGCCACTATAGGAGACCTAACAGGAAACACTGGTAAAAGCTGCCTCAGCCCAAAAAAACTTAGGCAACTAAGGCAGCCTTTGCTTGAACATTATCCAAGCCATCCCCATTACAATCTTATACTTACACTCTATTACACCATTCTCTGATGGTATGCCAACATCACTCCCTGTGTGTAAGCCATGACTTTAGAGAGATCCATTTTATGAAGACCAGATTACTTTGGAAACATCTTTATGAAGCATAAATGGAAATCCCGGTGTGATCAGCGACTGCTGAACTGGACAGCATGAATGTAGGGAGATCTTTGCGCTAAGGCAGTCATAAATCCTGGTGCTCTGAGGCAGCTCTGAGCTCTGATGCACTTCCCTGCACGTTGCAATCATGAACTCTTATGTATTGATACCTGTGGTCGTGAACTCTGATGCAGAATAATGCAGCTTTACATTGATACTTGACACTACTGTTAGCTACTGTATTGTAGTCATGCAGGGTGTGCACAGTGATTACAGCACTAATTCTGGAGGCCATTGATGCCATTGAGAGAAGTGTAAACCTGCAACTATAAAATGGGAGACAAGGTTGAAAACTGTGAACTGGGAGACAATGTTGAAAATGTTGAAAATGATGGAAATGCTGAAGAAAAGGGATCTACCAAACCCCACCCAAATTGCACCTCCATTTTTACAGAAGAATGCAAGAAATTACACTTTCCCCTATCTAGATGAGGGTGGAGAAACTGCGTAAAACTAAAGATGATGCAATGTATGAGAATGTATAGCTCATGGTCAAAGCAGAAAGGGTTAGCATGAGGCATGAAATGAAAAACTAAATAGGTGAAAAGATGGAAAACATTAAAACTGACAGAAAGAAATACATCATGATATGCTTAGCTCGACATTAGCGATGGTATTGTGAGCTCGACATCAATTAAGGTGGTCAAGGTGGGTACGACTAGGATCAAGCATAAGCTCTATCCCAAGGACAAGTTAGACCCTGAGACTCAAGCACTTGTTGCATTAAAGTAGACCAACTTGTCAATTTTTTTGGCTAAGGTGAAAAAGAGCCCCCCATGGAAGATACACTTGCATGCAGCCCAGAACTGACCCAAACTTCACACATGGCAAATTTCCATTTCATTGGGGCCTTAACATATGAATTCAACCTGAATAGCACTTTGACCCTCCCCACATTAAAATAACACTGAATGCTGCCGAACATTTAAAATGTCTAAGCCCTTTGAAACATTAAATGTTTCAATGTGCATTTAAAACCCTCACATTTCACCTTTGCATAAATTAAAGGAAAGTAATGATTTTTGTGGCATGTTTGTTGCCCTGGCCTTTATTTGACACTGCCCAAGCACTGTCCCACATAACCAAGTTGTAAGAGTGCATTCACATGCATGCGACATTAATTTACGGAATTACTTGGTGGCCCTTGTTGTCCACGTCCAACAGACGAATCAACTCATTCGATCTGTCCTGTCCAATACGACATGTCCAATCACATTCAATGGTGTCCAATGGAAACTGTCCAACTGTTTTAAAGTGCCTGTTTCTGACCATTTGGGATTACTTTTGGGGTAAGTTGCAGTGTTGTTTAGGCTTCCTCTCCCACAACACATGGGTACTCTCTCTTTTATTTTCTCTCCCTCTTTCTCGCTCTAATTTCCAAATCGAATTTCAAGCTCTCTATTCTCAAACTCTCTCTCTTGAAGCTCTCCTTCGCCCCATCTCCACCCTACCTCCACTCTCAAGCTCTCCATCCTCTCTATCCTCAAGCTCTTAATATGTAAACTCTTGGTATAAAGTCTCTAAATGTTTGAAGTGTATTATTTTAAGTCCCAATAGTAAGATACGCATTAAAAATGTACATACAATTTTTTAAATCAGACGTACCACTAGACGTAGGTCCAAGGTTTATTAGTCCGATTAGTACCGTACTATTATCGGATAGTACCAATCGGATGCCATCAAACGTGACAACCATGCTTGGGCCCTAGTTGCATGCCTCTGAGAGGGTTGCAACCACTCAGTCTATGCTTTATAATTTGGTAGAAAATCAAGTTCCCCCCCACATAGCTGCATCCTTGGAAGCAAATTTAATGATGACAAGGTGGATGTGATTTTCGCACATGTGCCCATGGACAAGCCTTAGCTAGAAGCTTGATCAATGGATTCTTTGCAAAGTATGCAGATGTGCATCTGCCACCTTTGACCTCCATTTGCACCACCTTTTACCTCAATCTGTCAAGAAGTTTGGGGAATGGGAACTATGGCTGATTCTTAGAAAATGGTAGTTATCAAATTGCTACCTAAGGTACCTTTGCCTTTCCTCTCTCAAACATTGGAAGCCTATTTCCTTGATTGATGGTATGTATAAGATTTATTTTTGGCCAATGTGCTGGCTAATCGATTGCATAAAGACCTTCCAAATGCAATGCACCTTTTCAAATACGGGTGCATTAAAGGGCAAAACATTTTGCATAATATCCTCAATGTACAAAAGTGAATGGATTATGCACCATATTTTTAAAAAAAAAGAGATAGTGACGCTCTATCAGCTATACCCTAGAAGTCAATGCCTCTGCATTGCTGATCTTTGAAGGTCTCCAAGTTGTTGAAGTCGCCTCCAACAATTGAAGAGTTCACCATAGGCAGGCCAGCCACAATTTCTATCCAACATCTAGTACATGCTCAAACCTCAAATAGGTACATTGACATTGTGGATTCCAATGCAAGAACCCCCATGTATAGCCTCACCCATAAGGCTCTACCTGCAACGATAGTCCTATGATCCCACACACATGATGGTAAGCATGAGGCAATCGAGGTGCATATTCCTCCACTCAAACCATGGGTGCTGATAGAGCACTCCCAAAAGGTGTGAGAACCTCTTGAAAGTACCTTCCCAACTTTGTTGGCCTAGGAAGGGGAAAACTAATGCTCCTAAAGAACGATATCGATGCATTCTACAAGGGCAAGTTGTAGCTCTAGTCAAACAATCAACGTCTTGGGACCCTATGCTCCACTACAATGGGGGTTGTTCACGTTCCAAGATGCTAGGTGTACGCTCCTCAATCTCCAAAACTTTAGGTATTTTCTTAACATCTACCACTACCACACACACCTTCAGCACCCCTATTCCCATCATTGCATCGGCAAACGTCGCTGGGAGTACTATGCCAAAGAGTTGCCCACCTTCCTCTACTAGCTTGCGGTACTCCACTGCAAGACCTGGGAAGAGGAGGGTAACAAGATATTTGGAGAATCTATGGATATGCCCAAGGAGACTATGAAGCTATTGTACCATGGGACAATGTATATGACCCCCTTAGTGGATGCAACCAAAGAGCTATTGACAACCTCTTGTGCGGCATCCATTGAGGTGAGATGAACCATGAATATGCCCTGGCCCATTAGTGCCACCTCTACTGTGTGAGGCGGCCAATGTGCAAGGTGGAATGAAGCCAATCATGGAGCTGTGCCCAAGAGGGAGAATGATCCACAACTTGTTGAAAGACTGTGGTCTCCTCTAGTTTTTTCTCCATAGTGCAGACTATTTGAAGGTGTTCCTCTGAGAGGACCACTCACGAACCATGTGATTGGGAGCACTTGGGGGATGTGCTGATGTTGGAACAAAGATTTCCATTGCTATGCTCGCCAAAGACCTCCCGAGTAAGTAACAAGTCCAGCGATTGGGGGAATGCTGCTGCAGAGAAACGGGCAGTGGATATTGAGCTGGGGTTGGAGAGGAAATGCCAAAATAGGGATTGAGGGAGAGGGCAACAAAGGGTCAGTGGCTGGCATGACACATGCTACTTTAGGCAGCAAGCAGTTGGCAGCAAGTGAGGCAACAACATGGTTGGTGAAAGCCGAGGTAAGGGCAACAGTTCTGGTAGAAAGGGAGGGTGGCAGTGGTGAGATACGCAGGTAGGCAGCAAGAGGGAGGCAACAATACAGCAGAGCAAGTGGTAAGGGCAAGCAGCTGGATGCAGGGAAAGGCAATGATGGCAATAGGGCAGGAAGGTGGCAGTGAGAGAAGACAGCTAGAGTGTTGACAGCAATGGCAGCTAATAAGGGAGAGGGGATAGTCACTTTAGAAGCACGCATACGGTAAACTACTGTCGGGATAATGTTGATCACAACCTTTTCTAATAGTTAGCCAAGACAAGTGAAGAACTGCCCTGTCTAAACCAATGCTGGATACCAGTTGGCACCACTCTAATCCTGATCATCTGTATTAAAACAAAAGGAGAAATTTGTCAATTACCTAGGAATTACTACATCTCAAAGTATCCTCAAACCCAACATTTCCATCTTGTCAAATTTAGTACATACTACATAACAAATTCTTATCTGGCCAATCCAACAATCTAAAAGTAAGCAATACCTTGACTCAAATTGGGTTTGCATTTTGTAAGAGAGCAAAGAAGAATATGGAGTTTTAATCCCATAGGTAGCAAATGAGAATAAGGAGTCAAGAAGCTTGGGTAGCTTTTAAATATGTGACGAGGATACTTGAATTCATGTATTGCTGTAGGAAATATCAACCTCTTGAATCAAAGCCTTTGCAGTATTTTTTTTTTCCAAAGAAAAGAAAACTTCTATGAATGACACGTTTGAGAAAACCCTCTTGAGAAAAAAGTACTAAGTACAAAAAGGGCTCTGTAAAGAACAACTGAGTACATCATAAATACAATGGTTCCCAAGTTGTAATCTTTAACCCCCACTCTCCTTAATCCCTGTGAAAACTTTGAAGCTACCTCCTCTTATAAGCTCAGTGTCTCCATCCATCCATCAAAGCAAATGACTGGGTCCAGGTTGATGTATGATTTCCCTCACAATGTGCCACTACTCTGATCCTCTGTCTAGAGCAGCATGTGAACTATGCCTAATCCAAGTTCTCTCTCTAAAGGGGGTTGTTCTCCTCCACCATGAAATTTGAGATTCTGTCTTGCTAGTCACATACGTCTCCTCTTGAGAAGAGACCCATCCAGTTCTAAAAGTGGTTGAATATATCCTCCACTTGGAAGGGACTCCATCTGTCATGGTCTCTACCATAACTCGGTCACCTCTAGGACCATGTAGTCTCTACCTCTGGATCTCTTGCACTAGCTCCTAAAAAGCAAACCAATATCCCACTAAGAAAGCAATCTGCACGGAGAACCTCCCCTAGGAAAGATAAGTCCTCTATCCAAGAGTGTGGCCAGACTCTGATCTCAAGTATTGATTGAAGAGAACAGGCTGCCTACCCTTCTCTCCAACTGTGGGCAGTTGTAATAAATGGAGGCCAAATGAAACACATCTCCTAGATGTGATGATGACAGCTGCAAATCTGACCTCAAAGCTCCTCCCTCTCTCATCCTGATCTCTTGAAAAGTCCGCCAAATGCTAGGCTGCCATGGTGCTCCAAGTGTAGGTGTAGCAACTTGCAGCCTCTATAGCAAAAGTTTCTTCCAAAGCTCCTCACCTAGAAAAAGGCCCCTAACAATGAGTTTAGCTGATAAGGCTCTGGTCTAGCTATCTGGGTTATAATCCCCAAGCCACCTCTCAATCTAGGCTTAAGAATAACTTCCCAAGACACCTTTGCCTGGCTGGGCTCCCATCTCCTTCTCACCAATTAAAATTCCTGATGAGGTGCTTCACCTAGCCAATGCATGACCTAGAGAAGTCCCCACATGAAGTGATTAAAAACCTAGTTGGCAACCACTACTCTACCTGCAAAAGAAAGCCTCGGAAAGGTCCTGATGCTTAAAATAGAAGAGGTGCCAACTGTTGCTCTGAAGCAATGTCAATCCACACCTGACATCCAAGATATCTCACCACGATCCTGCAGGGAGCCTAGGCAAAATCCTTGTAAGGTCTCCAGTCTGGCTATCTAGTGTCACATGCCCAAAGGCCATACAACTTGTGCCAAAAAGTACCAAAGTAGCAACTACTTTGACTGTTGAACAAGCCATTGGTGGCCATCCTAGAGGCATGCGTGATCCTTCTATATGATCAAATGATGACTATTTCAAGCCACACAGAATATGGATGAATAAGCCCCGTGTTGAAAAAGATGTCAATCTATGGATTTGCTACGTGCAATACAACAAGACTGCTTCAAAGAATAGCCTATCCAATCACTGGATGCGGTACTCTTAAGTGGTAACACCCATCCCTGTTAATAAAACACAAACTAAGCTATCTGTTATAAGTTATTTAGAACCATTGATTGGACACTTTGACACTTGGTTGGATCTTTTAGGGTTAAACTTGAGGCAGAACATGAATCTATGAATTGCCAAAACAAATAGAACATGCACTCATGAATTGCCAAAACAAATATCACTACATGGTGGCTTTCTCTCATAATATGGCTTGCCTTTTCCTTATAGGAGTCTCATTTGATGAGTTGGAAATAGTGGCGACTTTGGAATACTTACCACTAAAGCTTTTGTCCTCGACAAAGTTTCGAAATAGGAATTGCCCAAGCAATCCAAATCCAAAAACATACATATATCCAACAACTGCAAGAGAAAATTTATTGATGTTGAAAAACACATAATAATAGAAACAGTGACTTTTAGATAATGCATCATTTCAGTTTTCCTTCATGCTACCTGTAGCAGTTCTGACATTAGAAAATATTGTCGATGCTAGAAGTCCCAATGCCACTTGCACATTAATGAAGATGAAGTAGAATACAAATTGGATGCTGTAAGAGTTCAATCTGAAGAATTTAAGATCTGTGAAACCCCCACAAAAAGTAGAAAGTTTTAAATCTCATGATGATGATTTTGAACAAAAGAAAGCACCACGTATCATTAACCGAAACTGTAGAAATTAGATGGTACATTGGAAATATAAGTATCCAGTAAAATATGGGGAGTGAAATGGTTGTTCTCCAGCTAGAGGAAATTCTACTTGAAAGAAATCATTGAAGTGAGATGTTCACTCTCCATCATGTGTGCACAGGTCAGAAAGAAAGATATTTCAAGGACTTTAACAATGTGAGAATGTTACAGAACTCATGAACAATGCTCTTATCTTCTCCAAGGCCCAAAGAAGGTGAAATCTAGGGATGCATACAGATATTCATTTCCAGTTCAGATGCAGCTTGGCTTATTAATCAGCAGGATATGTTGTCCACGACAAGATTTTACCCATCAATGCATGTCCCAAATAACCAAGCAAGCTCATACATCAGAGATTTCCAGCACTGTCTTGTTTGAGAGGCATCTAAATCAAGGTTGAGCCTCAGAAGGTTCATAAATCTTTCACCTTGGTTCACAGGCAAGAAAATAAATAATGACCCTGAAACAAATCAGACAGATGACACAACAAAATTCTAAGGTACAGCCCAATGGTTGCTTTCAACTAGGGATGTCCCACAGGTCTCCCAACTGAATATCTTTCCAAATCATGCTGGCCACAGTATAAGGCAGGGAATGACTCTCCATGAGAGAGAAACTCAGGTTCTGATTGTTGTACCAACAAATTCTAAGGATAGAGTTCCAGCACCCTTTGGGAGTCATACAGCCAACAATGGCCAACTTTAGCAGATATGCCAAACAAACGGTCTACAAACGCAAACTTTTCAACCTCATCCACCTGCAGATGTGCCCTTGTAGCAAGATCAGCATGCTTGATCAACATGGTCTGTACTTACGATGTTAAAGTCAGCAAATGGTCCTTTACCACAAAATTTTTTTCACAAAGGTATTTTGAAGAATCACCATAGATGGCTAGAATCCTACAAATGCCTCTTGAAGCATCAAGAGACCATGCTTCTGAAGAGTCTCACAGGTCATTTTAGCCTCTCCCTTTTATTTTCTTGAGGGTTACTGAAATAAAGAATCATTAAATGTACAAGAAATTGTTCAGCCAACATGCAAAGCCATATGTACAATTGCAAAGACAAGAAAAAAAAACCGAACATGGCTACTAGCAGTTAAAGCCCCTGAGCACTGCAAGTGTCCTGCACAACCACCACATACATAGAGATCGAAGTCATGAGAATCACCTCCTTGGATTGACAAATATGGGAATGATTTGTGGCACTTGAACAAATCACCATGATGGTTGAGAACAAACTCGGCAACATTCGGAAGAACAAGCTGCTATCAAAACAAACACTCTTTTTTTGAAGGTACATGGTTGGAGACTTTCAAGTAGGTCAAAAATTGGTAAAATGTCAAATAGCTTTGCCCTAGTGTTTGCAGTGTTCGCCGTGTCTCAGTCCCAGTGTGGCTGATCATCCTCTCAGACGTCCCGGCCATTGTAGCACGTGTGTCACAGGATGTTTACAAGCTACAGGCCTCGATTGCTAAGGCGATTGAAGAGAAAGTAAGTGGAGAGCAGCGTCGGTTTCTTCTGATGGAGCAACTCAAGGCCATCAAGAAAGAGATGTGGATTGTCCACAGCTGATGGAGCTGTATGAGGGAGGTCAAGCGCACAAAACATTGTAACCAAGTTTTCATCTCGCATACGCCTAGGTGTTCCTTTGGTTTGGAGATTGTTCCATATTTCCTTTGGTATTTCCCTTGAGCTTTGGGATAGACTTTCTTGCCACTTCCATGCCAGATTTTCATCATTGTGATTTGAAAAACTTTTTAGTTATTTGGAGAATTGTCATGTAGGTTGTCCTAGTACTTGGGTTAGATTTTGGGCACTTTGGACAATATGGACTCAACCAAATTGTGCATATATGTGGTACTGTTGAAGATGGAGATGGCAGCTCCAAGCTCAATACACGGTGTGAATAGTAGATAGAGAGTGAGCATAGACACAGCTCGGCACATGATTCATTCAAAAATGTGTAAGACAAGTACGAAGTATAACCCTTAGACATTAGGGTTATGTAAGTGCCTTAAGATGCGTTCACACCCAAAAGTGTGGTAAGTGACCGAACTATGTAACATAGCCACACAAATAGAGAATAGTGTAACGGAGGGGGGGGTTTGGTGGAACCTCTCTTACGGAGAGTAAAAAGTGCTGGAGTGTCCTATAGATCACGGATACTCGTATGTGAGCGTAGGCGTGAGTCAAATCCAACAAACCCCCTTGGAGTGAAAAGTGATCAGCATACAAGGATCACCCACCAAAGGAGATCAAATTTAAAGCATTGTGAAAAGTTTCAAATTTGTCACGAGGGATCAGCATACAAGGATCACCCACCAACCACCAAAGGAGATCAAATTTAAAGCATTGGGAAATGCTTCAAATTTGTCACCAGCAAGCTTTGGTGAAGATGCCTGTCACATTATTGTTGGTAAGAAAGTAGACAAGGCTAATATTCCTTGCGTGTAGCCTCTCTCTGACAAAGTGATAATGTATCTTGATATGTTTCGTGCGTGCATGAAACACTCGGTTGTTTCGGTTTCGTACCACTACAATGGCACTCTAACTGTCAGGAAAGGAGTAGGCTCTGTGACAAATACATCGAGATCAACCAACAAACATCTCAGCCATACACATTAACCTATAGTAGTGAAAGTTGCCTTGTATTCAACGTCACAAGATGATGTGGCAACAGTGGATTGTTTCTTGCTAAGCCAACAAATGCAAGATGAGCCAAGAAAGAAACAATTTTCACTTGTAGAGTGACGTGAATCAAAATCACTAGCCCAATTGGAACCGCTATAAGCATGTAAATGTAGCCCTTCCCCCCCCCCCCTTCCCCCGGCATAAAGCAATCCAAGAGTCTTGGTGCCCTACAAGTAACGAAAAACACGCTTCACAGCTTGCTAATGTGACATGCGTGGATTGTGCATATATCCACTCAAGGCTGAAACTACAAACTGAATATCTGGCCTTGTGTTGTATAAATAAATGAGGCATCCAACTGCTGGAGCATATGTATGAATGTCAAGCAGATCACTATCATCATGCAAAGACAACTTGAGTCCAGTCTCCATCGGTGTGTTAACTAACTTGCGATCCTGAAAGCCAAATCTCTCAAGGAGTTTACCAATATATCTGGACTGTGACAATCCAATGCCTCGAGTATCATGAATAAACTGAATGCCTAAATCGTAATGCAAAGGCCCCAAATCTAACATTTCAAAAGTTTGCTGCAAATTTTTCTTGAATCTTAAAATTTGATCACATGTGTCCCTGTGAGCAAAAGACCATCCACATAAAGACAAATGACCAGCAAAGATCCCCTCTCTTTGCATACATAAAGAGTAGACTCTGATGGGCTACTAAGGAACCCTTGGCTAAGTAAAAAGGCATCAATTTTTACATGCCAAGCTCATGGAGCTTGCTTCAAAACATACAAAGTCTTTTTTAGATTGCATACCAAGTGTTCAGATCCTTCAATTGCAAAACCCATGGGCTACTGAACATACACTTCTTCCTGAAGTTCCCCATGTAAAAATACAGTTTTAATGTCAAGCTGGTGCACAATCCAACCATAATGGGTAGCCAAAGCAACCATACACCTAATGGTGGTCATACGGGATGTAGGAGTAAATGTCTCCTCATAATCAATGCGCTTCTTTTGCACATAGCCTTTTGCCACAAGCCTGGCTTTGTACTTATCAATGGATCCATCCACTTTTTTTTTTCAACTTAAAGATCCATTTAGTACCAATGGCTTTCTTTCCAACAAGCAATGTAACTAAATCTCATGTTTGATTCTTCATGATAGAATCAAATTCAGCTTGCATTGTTGTCATCCAATGCACACTGTTATGCATCCTTAAAAGAATCATGCTCCTTATCATCGAGTGTGTTTGTTGCCATTACAAACTCCATTGTATTAGCATAATGCTTGTCTTCTTGTGCAACCAGCACAAGGACCATCCAAATGACTGTCTTTAAAAGTCTACAAGTACCATCTAGGCATTTGTCTAGCTTCCTAATTACGTACATGCTCTTGATGAACCTCAAGTTCAACATCTTGTTGAATATTCAAATCAGCCATAGACTGAATTTCTGCATTGTTTAATGGAGCAGTTGGCTGAACATTTTACTCGTTTAATGAAGCTTCAGCTGTATCACCAAAAGAAATAGGCAACAACCCTTCAAACACATCATTTGCAACTTGATATGTGTCAAAACCAACAAGAGAGAATTCTGATTTTTCATCAGAAATCACATCCCTATTGACAAAGACTTTCTTGGAAATAGGATCTACAATCTATACCCTTTGCTTTCACTGTTGTACACCACAAATATGTACATTGTCCAACTTCTTTCTCAATACTTTGGGAATATGAGCCTATGCAACACATCTAAAAGTATGAACATGACCAACTAAAGGTTTATGGCTGTTCCAAGCCTCAAAAGGCGAGACATTTTTAAATGCCTTAGTAGGGCACCTATTCAAAACATGACAAACATACATAACCGATTCCATCCAAAAACCATATGGCAAGTTTTTAGCTTTCAGCATACATCTGGCCATCTCCATGAGTGACCGATTCTTCCTTTCTGCAACCCCATTCCATTGTGGAGTATATGTAGTAGTATGTTGATATGCAATGCCTTTTTGCTTCAAAAAATTATTTAGCAAAGAAGACATGTATTCCCCCTCTTAGTCTAAACAGAGAGTCTTAATTTGACAGCTAGATTGATTTTCCACAAGTGTAATAAAAGCCAAAAATGCATCATACACTTTTGACTTTTTCACCAATGAATAGATCCAACAAAAGCAAGTAAAGTCATCAATAAAGGTAATGAAATAATAGCATCCACCCAATGACTTTGTTTGCATGGGTCCACATACATCTAAATGCAAAATCTGCAACTTGGCCGTTGCCTTAAAAGCAACATCACGAGGAAAAGAGAACCAATGCATTTTCACCAAAATGAACCATCTAATATCTGAGTACACCACATAAGCATAAAATTACCATAGTTAAAATGCCCCATGCGAGCATGCCATAACTCTGCCTGAGACATAGCAGGAATAATAGTAGATGCCAAATAGACTAACTGATCAATCAAATGAGCATCTAACTCATAGAGTCCATGACATAATGTGCCAATAAGTACCAAAGTCAAGAATTCTTTATCTCTAACTATGCATTTATCATCATGACTTGCATTCCACATTTTGCTAAAGAAGAAATGAACAACAAATTCTTCTTTATTCCTGGCACATATAATGCATCCTGCAAATGGAGAGTAGAGCTATCAATGGCTTTCAAGACAATCTCTCCAACACCTCTAATAGGATAAGATGCATTGTTGGCACATTGCACAAATTTGCCAACAGGAGTTGCAAGAACAGAGGCAAACAAATCCTTATGGGATGTAATGTGGTTAGAAGTACCACTATCAAAGAACCAAGTGCTAGCATCCTCTGTAGAGTTGAATGCTCTATCTGCCCAAGAAGAAGCATAACTGCAAGTGTAAAAACAGTAGTTACAGTCAACAACAAACAATGTGGACTCTCTAGCAATAGCAAAAGAAGGTGCATCGGAAACAGACATCCCAGACGGCTCCTTTTTCTCCTTGGCAATGCATTTCTTGCATTCTATGATGCAATGACTTGGCTTTTTACAATAATGGCACTTGTCCTTCTTGGCTTGCATGCCCCCCTGCTTCTTGTTGTTCTGTGAAGTGCTTGAACTTCCAAAACTTTGTGGAGCATTCCTAGACTGACTATCCTTGCTCTTCTGTCTTGCCATAAAAGCCTGTTCGGAGGCTACAACGTCCACCCCATTGTTCTTCCTTGTTTGCTCTTCTTCCGGCAGTAAACTGACCAACTGAAGAAAGGTAAGTGGCAGTGGAAAAATTCTCATTGTGAGATTCAATGTCGTGTGAAAGGCCAAATAAGAAGGTAGCAAGGAATTCAAAGTAGTAGAGATCATCTATGCATCAGAATAATGCTCATCTACATTCATCAACTGGTCACGCAAGTCTTGAATTTTGTTAAGATGATCCTGCATAGCATTATCTTCGTCCATCTTCACATTTTTAAGCTCCTTTTTTAAGAAAGAAACGCAGATCTCATTTTTTCTAGCAAACATTTACTCAAGTGTAACCCATGCTACTCGTGGATAAGTAGCAAACCGTATATATGGACCACTAAACTGCCAATGCAATAAGTGACAATACTTGGGCATCCTGAGTGTCCGAAGCCTTTTGTGCAGTTATTCTTTGGGGTTGTGGGGCTGAGCTGGAGCTAGCCTCTGACCACATCCTCCTTGGGGAGGAGTGCAAGAGCCACAACTCTAGGATGGACTTTTTCACCACTAACATACTCCCAAAGATTTTTAGCAACGAGTACATTCTTCATCATGAAGGGCCACAAAGAATAGTTATTGCCATCCAATCTAACCTCTTTAGATACCTAAGTGAATACATCACTCTGTCCTCGATTGACCATGATAAATGTCACTCTTCCAAATAGGCACAAGAGCAATAACCAAAGCTGGATTAACATAAAAATCTGCAAAGTTCCAAAAATTACAGCAAACACTAAGCTGTAATTAACAAAACTGTGTCATACTTGATCACTACTGTCCAATGTGCAAAATTTCAGTCAATTTCTGACTAAGCCTTCAATACATGTGCCAATGTCTGCCCAACATGCAAGAGCCCCAAATTTTTTACCCGAATTCCAAGAAATTTCTGCAATTTGTGACCAAAAGCACTTGCTGAAGCACAAATGCACCTTTCCCTTGCAAAAGCCCTTTGCTATAGCTCTGATTTTTCGAATAAAATGATAAAATATACCTATGACAGCCAAGAGCATGTGGAGAACGAGCTGAGCTCCAGCTGTGGTTGCCGAAAGTGTAGGTGGAACTGCCTGAGCTGGTGGTGGAGCTTGCTGTGGGTACAAGACAGAGGGTGCAGGGAGGCAGAACAGGGCGGCACAGGCGGAGCAAGGGGCAGCACAGGCGGAGCAGTCAGGTGGTGATTGCTGGACAGGGAGGCACCAGGCAGTGCTGCAGGCACAAGCGTAGGGTTGGCAGCCTGCTGGCGAACTGGGCTGGGCAAGCACTGTGGTTGGCTATAGGCAACAGTTCCGGGAGAGCTGATGAGGAGCTGCACCGGGTGAGCCTGACGAGGCTAACGAGTGTTACAGCTGCCAAAGGCTGGCCTGACGAACCCTGAGCTCTGATCCCAAATGTTGAAGATGGAGATGGTAGCTCCAAGCTCAGCACATGGTGTGAACAATAGAGAGAGAGTGACAGTGTAGACACAACTTGACACATGATTCATTCACAAGTGTGTAAGACAAGTACAAAGTACAACCCTTAGATCTTAGGGTTGTGCAAGTGCCTTAAGGTGTGTTCACACCCGAAAGTGCAGCAAGTCACCGAACTGTGTAACATAAAGACACAAATAGAGAATAATGTAACTAGGGGAAAAAACCTCTCCTATAGAGAGTAAAAAGTGCCCCAGAATCCTACTACGGATCACCGACACTCCTATGTGAGTGTAGGCATGAGTCAAACCCAACAGGGACTGACAAAAAACGATGTTTGAGGCTGATGAAGAGGGAATGCTAACCAAGACAACTTCTAGCCTGCAGATACATGGCAGCATAACCATCATGACAGCAGCCAAACACTGTCAACCTTCTGCTAATGAAATGCCAAGCAGCAAAGGCTGTGTAGTATGGTGATAGCAATGTAGAACAGGTGCTTAGCATGCAGAGGCGCCAAGGGCTGGTTTCCGATGGACAGAGCAATGTTCATGAATGTAACAGCATTCTGAGGGCGACAACCTGCTGCAAATGATATTGACAGGCTCAATATGATGGCACCAGGCAGCAACAGAGAGGAAAGGTTGCTGTAGATGGGGAAGAGCAGTAGACAGCAGTCACTCATGTTGCTGCAACAGTAGGAAGGTGGAGAGACCAGCAGCAGTGGGCATGGATTGACCAGCAGGGGGGCACCCAAATTGGTTGCAATCTAGTGACCAAAAGTGGGCAGCACCTTTTGTAGGATAAGTTAGAGCTAAAGTTAGGGTTAGGGACAGAAGAGGTGGTTCACACTTACGTCATTTATAGATCCATTTATAGAAGGTTAGGGATAGAAGGAAAAAGTTAGGGTTAGGGTTAGGGTTAGGAATAGAAGGGGTAGTTCACACTTACCCCATTTATAGATCCATTTTTCCCCTAACAAATCTCATGTCTCATGTTCAATTAAATAATTGATTAAAATAATGGTTTGGGCTTGTTCGAGAACCGATTAAAATCAGCCAACAAAGATGTATAAATTGAGGGTTAATTATATGGTACCCCTCTCAAGTCCAAAATGGGATCCTGAGGGAGATGGCCTCGTGACTAAACCAAAAGAGGTGCCATCCCAAAGAGACCAAGGGTGTTGTTGAGAAACCACTTCTTTTGTGTATCCACTTCAGTTAGGGTTTTGCATAGACAGCCCCAAAAAGGGCAAGTGTCCTCATTCCAGTCACTTTTTCAGTGGGCGCCACCCTAGACAGATGAGGCCTATAAATAGGCTGCCTCTTTATTCATTCCACACTCACCCCTCTTTCATTCATTCACCACTCTCTCTTCATCACTCTGACACCCTTCTCTCTCCTCGCCATTGCTGCTCATACCCTTATCGAAGGACCTTGCAATTCGTGGTTACCATCCACCATCTTCACTTGGCGTTCTACTGTAGCTTCTATTGCCGCATTCTATTGTTGCGTTCTAATGTGGCATTTTACCACCACGTTCTATCGCAACATTCTATTGTGGCGTTTTATTACCACATTCTATTGCCACATTCTACTGTGGCGTTTTATTATTGCATTCTATTGCCACATTTTACTGCCCCATTCTATTGCCATGTTCTACAGCTGCATTTTGCAGCCTAGCCTACTTCTTGGCACTTGAGGATTGCACTTCACTCCCTCAACAGCCGGTGATCATCTTCCTCATCTCCGACAGCATCTAAGGACTACGTCCCACTCCCTTGGCAGCTATCCTTCATGCCATTTCTTGAGTGCATATCTGAGTTATCTTTCTTTGTAGTATTCTTATGTTTTCTTTCTCTTTTGCCTTATGTTCAACAGTTTATTTCAGCACTTGTCTATGCTTCCATTGTTGCACTGCTTCTGACAGGTTTGACATATGGCTTTGATCTATATTTACAAGGCTACCACTGATTTGGATTGGGAAGAAGACCCTGACACTTAGCGTTTCCACAACGGCTACCTCTTTACCTTGGGCATGGCTCCCATTTCTTGGTCAAATCGTAAACAGGAGATAGTGGTAGCTTCTATAGCCAAGGCTGAGTAATAGGAGTTTAATGGTACCACTAAGGCCATCTACCTAGAGAGTATTGATGGCGCTTCATTTCCCATGTGACTCTCCTACCATTGTCTATTGCGACAAGTAAAGTGTCATTGCCCTTATGGGAAATCCAATCATTACATCATGGACACAATATGTGGGAGTCCACTTGCACTTCACCAGAGAGCAAGTTGAGCTAGGTAGTATACGCTAAGAGTTTATGTCATCATCCAACAACTATGTAGATATATTGACCAAAGCACTCAATCAGCCAATGTTACAATATATTCTACCTAGGATCGGCTTAGGTGCACCCTCTCCTACTTCTTCACCTTGACGGGGACAGGATGCAGCCCTCCAACTTTCCCTTCCATTTTGAGATGGGCCAACTTTCTTCTCTTGGTAGTGACAAGATGGTTTCGTAGTCTTTGATTCAAACATTTAATCCTTTGTATTCTTATATTCTCATCTGCACTATCAAGATGATGTGATTGTAAAAGGACATTGGATAAGTGAACTATTTCCTTACAAGGCCATTGTCCTTTGGCACCATTTGCATTGACCTTTGCTTGAGCATGCCATCATTGCATTTCCCTTGGATTACTCCATGCATAGCATTCTGTTCTTGTAAACATGCATATATGCATATTTATCCATTTTGGGTCTTTTTGAGTAGTCAACTCCGGATCCACCATATTCATGGACATCCTATGGCAATTCTCCTACATAGTCTCCCTTTGCTTACTTTGCTTACTTAGCTTATCTAGCTTGCTTCCACCAATCAATTTTGCCTCTTCAAATACCCATCATATTTGCTTCACCTACCATATCCCATTTCTTCGTCATTGACACCTAGTAATGGTAGAGATAGCTTGCTTGTTTTGTGAAGGTCTTGGGTCTAGCCATCTCTTTTGTTAGTCTCTAGACAGTTACTTCATTAACCACAACCCATATTTTCTAAACAATCAATCAAATTATTAAAAACAAAAATGCACTCTTTGTCCGATACCTTGGTCGTTTTGCAAAGGTCTTGGGTCTATCCATCTTTTTTGTTAGTCTCTAGACAATTACTTCATTGACCACAACCCATATCTTCTAAACAATCAATTCAATTTTTAAAAACAAAAACAAAGTTCATTGTGGTTTCATCTGCCTTTGTAGGATTTGGTAGGCCATTGGGCAACCAATGTGCACCCTTTGTCTGATGCCTTGGCCACCCTGGGGTGACCTTGGATTCCCTTGGTAAGATAACCATCGCCTTTGTAGTCTTGGTAAGCCACTAGGCAGCTCACATGCACCCCTTGTTTGATGCCCCAATTCCTTTGGGGTGGGATGCCTTGGGTTAAAAACAAAAACAAACAAACTTTGGGTTGGCCTTACTTTCTAGCTCAGGTTTGGGCCTGAGAAAGGGTGTTGAGCTAAAATATGCATTACATGCTGATTAACCTCTTAGAGAGCCCCAAGAAAATGGGCAACAGTTCAAGAGAGGTAAAATAGGGAGAGGTTCTAGATTGTTAAGGACCCAAACTTTCTATAAATAGACATGCTGCCCTCCATTCAGCCTCAATCTCATTTTTGCAGATTGCACGTGAAAGAGCTTTGTTGTAGACACCCCATTCACGGAGGATATCTTAGCCAAAGTTGCCAATCCTCAGGTGCCTATTGTCCAACCATTTCAAACTATTCATGACTATTTTCAGCCGTCTCTTTGCTGTTGTCAGCGAAGTGACCTATGCTAATCACTTCCCTACTATTGTACAGCCTGCCATGTCAGCCCTACTAGATGTTTTGCATGTTCCCACTGCCACTCAGCCATCAGCGTCTCTCCTCTAGTTGTCGCCATCATCACTATTGTTTGCATTTTCTGTCTTCTCTCTCTTGACAATTACCTCTACCCAAATCGTCCTTTCCTGCTGAAGCAAATGCAAAAAATCCACCATCGGCCTCCATGACACACATCAGCCTCCATGGCACAACATGCACCAATTGGCAATCAAAGAACAAAGGAAATTGAGCTAAGAGTGCACCACAATGTGTAGATGATTTGAACAGTACTTCATAGAAGGCCCTTGGTCCCACAAAGATTTCGTCCACACCTTCTTCCTGCAACAGTGAGTTCAACCACTAATGGATCCAGGAAAGCGGAAAGCACAAGGATCTGTACCATGAAAAAGAGAATACACCTTTCTCATAAAAACCTGAAAACGAGTGCAGCATTGCCTTGGTATCCATGCAAGCATCCAAAACATCTTCCTTACCAATGCCAGGAAAAGCATTGTGATACTAAACATAAGCGGCCAACAAAGTATTGGCAAATTCCAACAGATGCTCCCAATCCAACTCCTGAGATTCATCAGGGCCAATAGTGAACTGAGCATAAGTGCACACCAGAAGCTCTAGAGGAAGGGGAACCTTGGAGCCCACCATTGATTCATCCGCAGTGTGCTTACTGCACTTAACTGCAGGCTGATTATCAGAGCTTGGTACCAATTCCTCAGTGCATGTAACCATTTTGTCTTCCTCTTCAGCTTCCAAATCCACTCTGAGGGCCATCTGCAGGAAAGCATGCAGGACTGCACTGTGCAGTGAAGACAGGCTGCAGTTCACAACAGACTGCCTGGTTTGAGGGTCGGCACAGTCTGGACTGACTGCAGGCATGCATCCTGCAGTGAACACATCTCTCTCTCTCTCTCTCTCTCTCTCTCTCTCTCTCTCACACAGCCATTCCAGTCCACTGTTCAACAGACACGGGCCTGCACAGTCACAGTCCAGTTCGGCAGTCAATCTTGCGCCAATCAGTCTGCCATAGAAACCATAGAAGTCACTGCAGCCAGGGGAACATACACACTCACTCTCTCTCGCCCCCCCCCCCCCCCCCCCCCCCAAGTGTGATGAGAGTTTGGGTGCTCAGATTTGGGGACCCAAATTCTATCACACTAGAAGAGAGCCACTAGTGCAACATGGTGGACCAAAGAAGCTACTACGATGGCTGGAGGCATATGGAAAGACCACTAGTTATGATGATGGCCCAAATGATTTTCATCAAGTGATTAGTTTGCATCATGACATCATCAAATGCAGCACCCATGCTCATAAAGGCTTTCTTCCAAGTGGTGACCTTCGTATGTTGTAAGATCTCTCCCACCAAAGGCATTCACATCTAGTACTAATATCATCTGAACAGTTGGGTATAGAGCACAAGACTCACTGTAGATATGCCCAAATGTGCACATGGCTGAGATCACATGGGATAGATGCTCTACCTGCAAATGTTAGAGGTGAGAGGATGCACACAGATTGAAGCCAGCTCAGAGTACATTTGACAATGAAGAGAGTGTGTTGGAGTGAGGACACGACTCCCAATGAAATAATCAAAGAGTGTAATGTGCAAGTACAAAGTACAACCCTTAAACCTTAGGGTTGCTAAAGTGTGTTCACACCCGATAGGTGTAAAACACGATAAGTGCCCAAACTATGTAACATAGGCACATAAAATCAAAGAGAATAAAGTTGAGAGAAAAACCCTCTCGTAAGGAGAGTAAAAAGTGTCCCAGTGTCCTACTGAGGATTACCGACACTCCTCTGTGAGTGTAGGTGTGAGTCAAATCCAACAAACCCCCTTGGAGTGAAGAGTGATCAATATAAAAGGATCATCCACCAAAGGAGATCAAATTTAAAGCATTGCAGAATGCTTCAAATTTGTCACAAGAAAGAGCTTTGGTGAAGATGTCTACCACATTACTGGTGGTAGGACAATAGACAAGGCTGATATTACCTGCATGTAGCCTCTCTGACAAAGTGATAGTGGATCTCTATGTGCTTCGTACATGCATGAAACGTTGGGTTCTATGACACTGCAATGGCACTCTGACTGTCAGTAAACAAAGGAGTAGACTCTGTGATAGATACATCTAAATCAGCCAACAAATGTCTCACTCATACACATTCTACTGTGATAGTGAAAGAAGCCTTGTATTTAGCTTCACATGATAATGTGGCAACAGTGGATTATTTCTTGCTAAGCCAAGAGATGCAAGATGAGCCAAGAAAGAAACAATTACCACTCGTAGAGTGACGTGAATCAAAATCACCAATCCAATCTGAATCATTGTAAGCATGTAGTTGCAGTGGTCCCCCCTTGGCATAAAGCAATCCAAGAGTCCTAGTACCCTACAAGTAACGAAAAACACACTTCACAACTGCCAATGTGACATGCATGGCTGGTGCATTTATTTGCTCAGAGCTGAAACTACAAACTATATGTCCGGCCTTGTGTTGCATAAGTAAATGAGACATCCAACTACTGGAGCATACGTATGGATATCAAACAAATCATTGTCATCATGCAAGGACAATTTAAGTCCACCGATCTCCATTGGTGTACAAACTGGCTTGCAATCCTGTAAGCCAAACATCTCAAGAAGTCTACCAATGTATCTAGACTGTAACAATCCAATGCCTCTAGCATAATGAATGAACTAAATGCCCAAATAATAGTGCGTAAGGCCCCAAGTTTGACATCTCAAAAGTTTGCTACAAACTTTGTTTGGATGTTGAAATCTGATCAACATGTGTCCCTGTGAGCAGAAGATGATCAACATAAAGACTTATGACTAGCAAGAATCCCCCCTCTTTACATACGTAAAGTGTAGATTCTAATGAGCTGTTAATGGACCCTTGACTAAGTAAAAAGGCATCACTTTTTGCATACCAAACTCGGGGAGCTTGCTTTAAACCATACAAAGCCTTTTTCAACTTGCACACCAAGTGTTCGGATCCCTCAACTACAAAACCAATGGGCTGCTATACATATACTTCTTCTTGAAGTTCCCCATGTAAAAATGCAGTCTTAATATCAAGCTAGTGCACAGTCCATCCATAATGGGCCAGAGCAACCATAGACCAAATGGTAGTCATGTGGGATATAGGAGCAAATGTCTCCTCATAGTCAATGCCTTTCTTTTGTGCATAGCCTTTAGCCACAAGCCTGGCCTTATATTTGTCAATGGATCCATTTGCATTTCCTTTTCAGCTAGTAGACCCACTTTGTACCAATGGCTTTCTTCCCAACAAGCAAGGTCACTACATCCCATGTTTGATTCTTTATGATAGAATCAAACTCAGCTTGCATTGCTGCTATCCAGGGCACATTATGTTGTGCATCCTCAAAACGTTCAAACTCCTCATCATCAAGTGTATGCAGTGCCATAACAAACTCCATTGTATGTGCACCATCATGCAAACGAGCTTGTCTTCTAGTACGACCAGCAATAGGAGCATCCAAATGACTATCTTTCATAGTTTGCAGGTATCATCTAAGCATCTACCTAACTTCTTGACTGTGTACAAGCTCTTACTGAACCTCAAATTCAGTATCTTGCCGAATATTCAGATCAGCCATAGGCTGATTTTTTGCATTGCTCAATGAAGCAGCTGGCTAAACATGATGTTCACTTGTTGAAGCTCCAGCTCTATCACCAAAAAGAAATGGGCAGCAGCCCTTCAAATACATCATTGGCAGCCTGATATGTATCAAAACCAGCAAGGGATAATTCTAATTTTTCATCCAAAACCACATCCCTATTGACAAATACCTTCTTAGAGACAGGATTATATAATCTATATCCTTTGCTCTCACTGCTATACCCCACAAAAATGCATTTAACAACCTTGTTGTCCAATTTATTTCTTACTACCTTGGGAATGTGAGCATACGCAAGACACCCAAAAGTACGAAAATGTCCAACAGAAGGTTTCCGGCTGTTCCAAGCCTCAAAAGGCATAACATTCTTTAATGCCTTGGTAGGGCACCTGTTCAAAACATGGCAAGCACACATAACTGCTTCCATCCCTAGAAACTATGTGGCAAACTCTTTGCTTTCAATATACATCTAGCCATCTCCATGAGTGACTGACTCTTCCTCTCTACAACCCCATTTTGCTGTGGAGAATAAGCAGTAGTGTACGGATAGACAATGCCTCCTTGCTTTCAAAAAATTATTCAGTATGGAAGACATGTATTCCCCCCCTCGGTCCGAACGGAGAGCTTTAAGCATGCAGTCAAATTGATTTTCAACAAGTGCTACAAAATCCAAAAATGATCTAAGAGCCGGTGGAGCCTGGTGAGATGTGGACTGCTCTCAGCAAAGCGCTTAGAAGTATGGAAGATCATAGGGAGTCTTACAGGATGGCACATTTGGAAGGCACGTTGTCAAGTAGTTTTTGGTAGGGAGTGCCTTTCAGTATATACGACTTTGGCAGAGCTTTGGACCTCCATCATCCACTCCCTCTGCGGGGCCAGTGGGACCAAGTGCAGGGTGAGTCTCGAGCTCGTCAAGAGCTCCGTCTTCACTTTCTGGTCACTTGGGGCGGCCATGACCTGTTCTTCACGATGCAGGTGGGCAGCCCCAAATGGCAACACGCCCCCCCTCCATGGCTTCTTGCCCCCATCCCCTCAAACCGCCTTGAGAGGCTTGTATACATGACAGATTTGTGACTTGCATCAGCTCCAACTAGTCTATTGAGCATGTGCACTTCATTGTAATCAACCTTCTGAGTAACATAATTCTAGCCACATTTTACTTGAAAAAAAAAACTTGTGTACATGAAATAATGAGCAACTAAACAAGCGAGCTACAATGTGTTGGATGTGACTCACACCTACACTCACACAGGAGTGTCAATGATCATTAGGACACTAGGGCACTTTTTACGCTCCGTACAAGAGGTATTTTCCCCCAAATTTATTCCTTTTATTTTATGTGCCTATGTTACATAGTTTTAAGCACTTCTTACAACCCTCAGGGTTGTACATTGTACATGCACCTAACACTTCAGATTAGTGCATTGGGCGTCGTGCCCTCACACTCTACACTGTCTACTCTACTCTCAGTAGAGCTTCGATCTCTTCCTACTCTTATATTTGGTATCAAAGTGGCTTTGTGCTCAGCTTAGCCTGAGGCCACCATCTCCAGCTGAACCCAAGCTCCTCGGCATTCAACTCCAAAGCTATCCTCAGCTCGACAGCTCCCTATGAAGGGCTACTGCTCCAGTCACCTGCACTAGAGTAGTGAGCCAGCCAACCAGTTTGTCCATCCTCTGGCGTGCACCCTGCCCCAGTTCTCTCAATGCACCGCCTCCACAAGAGCCAGATCCCAGCACCTGCCCTTTCTTCACCTGTGCACAGCCATTAGTAGACAGGCTGTGCCTCCAGTACTGTGTTGCCTGTCCAGCCCACCCCGCCAGGCAGAGTCATCACCTAGCCTAGCTTGCCTACCAGCTGCTTTGTGCACCACCTGTGCCACCATCCTGCCTCTAGCTCAACCTCCAACTGCACCCGCCAGTCCAGCAGCTCAAAATCAGAGGTAAATGATTTTTTAAGAATTATTTTCTAATTCAGATTCACTTCTGGGGAGAGGGCTTTTTGCCCAGGCAGGCAATCTTGAATTCGGCACTTGTTTGGGACACAACTACAGCAAAGCCTTTGTGCATTTTGGGCCAGATATTTGGGGATTTTGCAGTCAGCTAAGTGATTGATAAATGTACATTTGTGTCAGTCTGAAATAGAATGATTTCGTGCATTTTGGGACAAGAAAATTTGGGGCTTTTGCATTTTCAATGCTGCAGAGCATTAATTGCACCTTGGACAGCATGCATTTCAAGGAGTTTTGACAGAGTGTGATTCAATTTGCCAATTACAGCAAAGTACTCACTGTAATTTCTGGAAATTCTGAGATTTCCAGGTTGGTCCGGCTTGAGACATTGCTCTTTTGCTCTTTGATTAGCATTATTTATCATGGCAAATCCAGAAGGTGATGTATTTACTTACGTATCCAAGGAGGATAGGTTGGACAATAACAACTATTCCCTCTGGTCCTTCACGATGAAGAATGTGCTGATTGCGAGGAATCTTTGGGATTATGTCAGCGGTGAAGAAGTTAGGCCCGGAGTTGTGGCTCCTGCTGGACATGGACAACAGGCAACTCAGCCTGTTCAACCCGCTCCAGCTCAGCCACTTCCCCAAAGATCAGCAACACACAAAGAATGGGATACACGGGATGCGCAAGCTTTGTCGCTAATTGCATTGGCAGTTTAGTGGTCTATCATACCTCACATTTGGTCTACAGATTCCTTATGAGAAGCCCAATTGACCTTAGAGCTGATGTATGCTAGCAAGAATGAGACGCGCATCTCTTTCTTGAAGAAAGAGCTAAGACAGTGAAAATGGATTAGGGTAATTCTATGCAGGATCATCTAAATAAAATTCAAGACTTGAGTGAGCAGCTTATGAATGTAGATGAGTATTACTCAGATGCACAGTTAATATCTCTTACCTTGAATTCATTGCCACCCTCGTACTTGGCCTTCCATACGGCCTTGAACCTCACCATGAGGATTGCCCCACAGCCACTTACTTTCCTTTAGCTGGTCAGTTTGCTCTTAGAGTAGGAGCAAACAAGAAAGAACAGTGGTATGGATGTTATAGCCTCTGAGCAGGCTTTTATGGCAAGGCAAAAGGGCAAGGGCAACCAAGCAAAGAATGCTTCATAGAGCTCTAGGACTTCAAGCTTTTCATAGGGCAATAAGAAACAAAGGGACATGCAAGCCAAGAAGGGCAAGTGCCACTATTGCAAGAAGCCAGAACACTACATCACTGAGTGTAGAAAGCACATAGCCAAGGAGAATAAGGAGTTAGGGATGTCTATTTCTCATGCACCTTCTATTGCTACTGAGTCTGCATCCTTTGTTGCAAACAGGGACTATTGTTTTTACACATGCAGTTATGACTCTTCTTGGGCTGATAGAGCATTTAACTCTATTGAGGATGCGAGAACATGGTTTTTTTACAGTGGTGCTTCCAGGCACATCACATCTCGTAGAGATTTATTTGCTTTTGTGATTGCAGCTCCAATTGGCAAGTCTATACAGTGTACTAACAATGCATCATACCCTGTTGGAGATATTGGGGAGATTGTGTTGACAGCTATTGATGGCTTGCAGGATGCCTTGTTTGTGCCAGGCATAAAGAATAATTTGTTATCTATTTCTTCTTTAGTAAGGTGTGGTTTGCAGGTCACCTTTGATGATGACAAATGCATGGTGAGAGATAAGAAATACGACTTTGGTTTTAACTGACACTCTATGTCATGGGTTATATAAGTTAAATGCTTTTTCAATTGATCAGTCGGTCTATCTAGCATCCACTCTTACTCCGACTATGTCACAGGCAGAGTTATGGCATGCTCGCATGGAGCATGTAAACTATGGTAGCTTGATGCTTATGCAACGTACACAAATGCTTGTTAGTTTACCTCTCTTGAAGAGACCTCCTGAGCACTTATACAAGGAATGTATTTTGGGTTAAATGCATCGTTTTTCGTTTCCTCGTGATGTTGCTTTTAGAGCAATTGCCAAGTTACAAATTCTGCACTCAGATATATGTGGCCCTATATAGAAAGTTATTGGATGGCTATTACTATTTTGTCACTTTCATTAATGACTTTACTCGTTTTTTAGGGGTCTACTCTTTGGTGAAAAAGTCAGAAGTGTATGATGCATTTTTGGCTTTTGTAGCACTTAACTAAAAATCAATCTGGCTGTGGAGTGAAGACTCTCCGTTCCGACCGAGGGGGGAAATACATGTCCTCTATGCTGAATTCTTTTTTGAAGCAGAAGGGCATTATTTATCAGTACACTACTGCTTATACTCCACAGCAGAATGGGGTTGTAGAGAGGAAGAATCGGTCACTCATGGATATGGCCAAATGTATGCTGAAACCAAAGAGCTTGCCACACAGTTTTTGGATGGAAGCAGTTATGTGTGCTTACCATGCTTATACTCCACATCAGAATGGGGGTGTAGAGAGAAAGAATCGGTCACTCATGGAGATGGCCAAATGTATACTGAAACCAAAGAGCTTGCCACAGTTTCTGAATGGAAGCAGTTATGTATACTTGCCATGTCTTGAATAGGTGCCCCACCAAGGCATTAATGAATGTCACACCTTTTGAGGCTTGGAACATCGGAAAACCTTCTATTGGACATTTTCGTACTTTTAGGTGTCTTGCATATGCACACATTCCCAATGTACTCAGGAAGAAGTTGGATATATAAGGTTGTTAAATGCATTTTTGTGGGTACAGTAGTACGAGAAAAGGATATAGATTATATGATCCTATCTCTAAAAAGGTATTTGTCAATAGGCATGTGGTTTTCCATGAAAAATCAGAATTATCCCTTGCTGGTTTTGACACACATCAGGCTCCCAGTGATGTATTTGAGGGGGTGTTGCCCATTTCTTTTGGTGATACAACTGGAGCTTCAGCAAGTGGACTTAATGTTCAGCCAGCTACTCCATTGGGTAATGCAGAAAATCATCCCATGGCTGATCAGAATATTAAGCAAGGTGTTGAATTTGAAATTCAGCAAGAGCTTGTACACAATCAAGAGGCTAAACAAATGCCTAGATGGTATTCGCAGACTATGAAAGATAGTCATTCGGATGCTCCTATTGATGGTCGTACTAGAAGGCAAGCTCATATGCATGATGGTACACATACCATGGAGTTTGTTATGGCAGTAGATACATTTGATGATGAGGAGCCTCAATGTTTTGAGGATGCACAACATAGTGTGCATTGGATGGCAGCAATGCAAGCTGAGTTTGATTCCATCATAAATAATCAAACATAAGATTTAGTGTCTTTGCAAGTTGGGAAGAAAGCCATTGGTACAAAGTGTCAAAAGATAACGTACCAGCGAGACAGTAGGGTTTGCAAAAAGAAACACGGAGTGAACTCGGCAAACATGGAGAAGAGAAGAGAAAAGAGATAAAAACTCTCATGAATGGAATGATGAAGTTCTAAATCATGGAGTGAATGTGATACAAGGGAACAAGAGTGCCGTAGCACAAGAAAGATGATGAAGACAGCCATGAACCACGAACCGCAATGTCCTCCTGAAGGGGTGTGAGGGTAGTGGAGAGGCTAGAGAGAAGAGGTGATGGACTGAATGAATCAACCGTGAGGAATGAATGAGAGAGTGGCCTATAAATAGGCACAGCCAGTCTAGGATGGCGCCGCTTTTTGAGGCAACCCTAAACGCAAACCCAAAACGCAAAAACGCAAAAACGCGGGTGAAGGGTGAAGGGTTTCTCAACACCCCCTCTCAGGCCCAAAAAGGGGAACAAGAGAAGAGTGAGGTGGAGATGCAATGCTACATGCTGAAGAATACTCATGCAGCAGGTGCCACTTGGGCAAGGTCCCTTGGGGGGAAATTGTTCACTTGCCCAAGCGCCTTAGTACGAAGATGATGAAATCATGCAATGCATAGAAGGTAGAGGATCCCTAAGATCCAAGATTTCCACCGGAAAGGGAACCTGCAGTAAAGAACACTAGACAGAGTGAACTGGAAAACCTGAAACTCAACCTCAGGAGAGAAGCTACTAGCTCCGTGCATCCATGCAGGAAGGAATGCGAAGGCCTCGTCACCAAGTCGCGGCTGAACCTCCAATGTCCCGATCTAGGTGGTACATAAAGATCCTAGATATCAATAGAAGAGATGACTGGTCGAGATCAGCCACCCCAAGAAAGTTGAGGATGGGTAAAGAACTTCATGTGGAGTAAGTTCCCCCTCTGAGGGGGGGAGGTGGAGGGGCCCCCGCTAAAGTCGAAGAAGTAGATGCCCCCTCTGAGGGCAAAGAAATAACGTCCCCCTCTCAAGTAGAGAGAGAATCCAAAAACTCATGGATCACACCCAGAAGTGGCCTCTTGAACCTAAGTGGAAGAGGGTGGGAAAGGAGGCTCAGGATGAGCCAAGGGTGGGGAAGGGTGGGGCTCAGAATAAGCAAGAGGTAGGCAACAATCGATGTCTCTCAGTGGATCAGACTGGGTAGCCGAAGAAGAGCAAAGAGTCGAGCAACCACTAGCTCTCGAAGGAGCAGACTGACGAGAAGACGGTATCGAACAATCATTGTCTCTCGAAGGAGCAGACTGCAGATCCGTAGGTCGTGGAAGCCACTGTACCGGAAAATAAGTGGGAGAAGACTACCGTTGGCATTGCGACGATCTCTAAAAGGTCGTAGTGCCAATCGATCCTCCATGTACTCGAGAGGACTTAGTGTGCATCGGATGCGTCTTATTGCCTTGAGCATAGTACTCTGATAGCCGATGCAAAACGATCTCGGTGGCCCAGAAAGGAGAGGTGGCACAAGGAGTGCCTGGTGGAAGACGCGTATACTCCGGGGGGATGGGGAGCAAAGGTCAAAGTCAGCAAGCATCGGTGGTGTGTCCGGTGATGCCATAGTAGGAGCACCCAGTAGTCTGGACATCTGTTGGTAAAGAAGCCATGGATACCAATGTGTCTTGCTGAAGAAGGAAGAGGCCAGCCACCATGAACCACAAATCGCAATGTCCGCCTCAAGGGGTGTGAGGGCAGTGTGAAGCACAAACCACAATGTCCGCTTCAAGGGGTGGGAGGGTAGTGGAAGGGCTAGAAGTGAGCTGCCAGTGGGAGGAAGATGTGACCAGCAGTAAGAGGTAATAACCAGTAGAAAAACGCAGGTGAGGAGAGAGAAAGACTAAAAACGCAGGCAGGACAGCCTGCAGGAGAGAGAAAGACTAAAAACATAGGCAACAGGTGAGAGAAAGACTAAAAATGCAAGCGAGACAGTCTGCAGGAGAGAGAAAGACTAAAAACACAGGCAACAAGAGAGTGAAAGACTAAAAATGCAGGAAAAAACAGCAGCAGCAATCAATATGCTGAAATCAGCTCCGAACAGTGTGTGATAGGCTGGAAACAAGCGCCAGACTGTTCTAGACAGCAATGGCCAGCTTGGACCGCGATGTTCTCCACGTCCGGGGTGTGGGCAGTAAGCTAAAATACCTGAAATCTGCAAAAACGAGATTGTTTTCTAAATGGAGAGTGATCAGCAATAGTCGCTCTACTGTAAACAACTGCAAACTGCGGGTGGAAGGCTGGGTGTTGTTGCCGTGACCGAGCAGCCAAGCGTTTCTTTGTGGCATGGCCGGTTGGGACACATGAGTCAAACAGGAATGAAAGTGCTTTCTTGTTTGGGTTACTTGCCTTGTCTTCGTTATGCTGATTTTAAGCATTGTGATCATTGCATTTATGGCAAACATGCACAGACATCACATAAAAAATCTCTTGCTTTGAAATCTTCTCCTCTAGAGTTAGTACATTCGAATGTATATCAAATGCTATGATTATCTTTAGGGGGAAAGAAATATTTTGTCACCTTTGTCGATGATGCTACACGGAAAGTATGGGTTAACCCTATTCGTAGCAAGGATGAAGTGCTTGATAAGTTTAAAAATTTCTTGGCATTGGCTGAAAATCAAACAGATAAGACACTTAAGTGTCTTCGCTCTGACAATGGTGGGGAATATGTATCCAAGGCCTTTCAAGCATTTTGTGACAGCAAAGGGATAAAGAGGGAGCTCACTGCCCCTCATAATCCACCCCAAAATGGAGTTGCAAAGCGTATGAATCGAACCATACAAGATAAGGTCCGTATAATGCTGTCTCATGCTGCATTACCCCATGCTTTTGGACAGAGCCTGTTATGACAACCGTTCACTTGATTAATCGGTCACCAAACAAGTCTTTGTCGGGGGGAGTTCCCCAAGAAGCGTGGTCGGGCAAGCCACCTTCATATGCTCATCTGAAAGTGTTTGGCTGCAAGGCTTTTGTGCACATTTGTAAAGAAAAACGCAGCAAACTTAAATCAAAGTCCTGTAAATGCATGTTCCTAGGATATGGTGAAACAGGTGCCAAATTGTAGATGACAGCAAGGGACAGCTAAGACTGTGATGTCCTCCGTGAAAGGGGTGTGGGAAGCAAGCTGAAAACACCTAAAACCTGCAAAAACGAGATTTTGATGCAGCCGAAGAAGAAGACAAGTGAATGATGAACCCGCCACCGGTCTTTGCCTTCATTGGAGTGAAGGATCTTTGCCATTGTTTGAGTAGATCCAGCTTTGATACCATGTCAAAAGATGACGTACCAGCGAGACAGTAGGGTTTGTGAAGAGGAACACGGAGTGAACTCGACAAACATGGAGAAGAGAAGAAAATAGAGAAAAAAACTCTCATGAAGGGAATGAAGAAGTTCTGAATCATGGAGTGAATGTGATATAAGGGAACAAGGGTGCCGTAGCATAAGAAAGCTGATGAAGACAGCCACGAACCACGAACCGCAATGTCCTCCTGAAGGGGTGTGAGGGTAGTGGAGAGGCTGGAGAGAAGAGGTGACGGACTGAATGAATCAATCGTGAGGAATGAATGAGAGAGTGGCCTATAAATAGACACAGTCAGTCTAGGATAGCGCCCCTTTTTGGGGCTGCAAACCCTAAACGCAAATCCTAAATGCAAAACGCAAAAACGCAAAAACGCAAACTGCGGGTGAAGGGTGAAGGGTTTCTCAACACAAAGTGGGTCTATAAGTTGAAAAGGAATGCAGATGGATCCATTGACAAATATAAGGCCGGGCTTGTAGCTAAGGGCTACGCACAAAAGAAAGGCATTGACTATGAGGAGACATTTGCTCCTACCTCCCGCATGACTACCATTAGGTCTATGGTTCCTTTGGCTGCCCATTATGGATGGACTGTGCATCACCTTGATATAGAGACTGCATTTTTATATAGGGAGCTTCAAGAAGAAGTGTACGTACAGCAGCCCATTGGTTTTGCAGTCGAGGGATCCGAACACTTGGTTTGTAAGTTGAAAAAGGCTTTATATGGTTTGAAACAAGCTCCTCGAGCTTGGTATGCAAAGATTGATGTCTTTTTACTCAACCAAGGGTTCATAAACAGCTCATCAGAGTCTACCCTTTACATATGTAAAGAGGGGACATCCTTGCTGGTCATATGTCTATATATTGATGATCTTTTGCTTACAGGGACACGTGCTAATCAGATTTCAATATTCAAACAAAATTTGCAGTAAACTTTTATGTCAAATTTAGGGCCTTTGCATTATTACTTGGGCATTCAGTTCATTCATAATGCTAGAGGCACAGGATTGTCATAGTCGAGATACATTGGTAAACTTCTTGAGAGGTTTGGCTTACAAGATTACAAGCTAGTTTGTACACAAATGGAATCCATGTGGGGATCAAGGGTGTCCTTGATCCAATCGCATGCCAAAACAAACACCCTACACTAATAGCTACATGGATAATAGCCCGCATCATTCAAGAAGAGATTCAAAAGGGTATGGGACCATGAGGTGTATTCTTACAATCTAAACCCTATTGGAATCACAACATTACAACTCCATTAGCTCCTACATGAAGATTTTTGAATTTATAACCCCTCTTGGTTTTCCAGCCATTAGCTATCCAATTGCACACTGTTTTCTTTTCATACTGAATTATACAAATTCTATTTCTCAAAGAAGCAACACACCTAACTAACCCAAACAAATGAAATTAAAGTGAATTAGGAGAACATGAGAAACATCAACACTCAACTAAATAAATTTTCAGTTGAGAAGCAAGAGCTAAAAAATACACTTCTGAAGAAAAGTGGAGAAAAATGATAGTAAAACTGTCTCCTTACCAATTAGAGATCCAAAAAGGACAAACAGAAACATATAGGCCATCGAGAGTGCTAAGAAATAGAAATAAGAAATAAACCAGTATGGTTTGTCACCCAATCCATGCATTTTCATCATTATTCGAAGATTATATTGTTTCTCATAGACCAACGCTGTCAAAATAACCTGAATCCAAATAGACACAATATGTTAAAAGGCAGTGTGTTTTTAGGAAATAGTTCAAAGCACATTTCAAACAAGGTACAGAATTCACGTTGTAACTTCAAGAAGAGCACAAATATCACAAACAAGTTTCTTATGGCAAGATCTCCTCATTGCTAGTACTTTGATAGCTTTTTATAGTATTTTGTAAATCATTAGCATACAAGAGCTTCTATAAGTAATTTTGTGGGTGTGGATGGGGAACAATAATCCCAAGGATACTTAGCCAGGTGCCTAGTATCCAAAAGTACACATAGTAAATTCTTGTGGAGTTCCAATACTCGGATACTTGGATGCTAGATACTAAAAGTATGTTGTTACATGCCAAATACAAAATAGTGCACTGTTACTATGTATATCATGCTGTTCAAGTAACATGGCTAAAAGGAAACCAACCACTTTGCTATGCTCCAAACTTCTTGAAAGGACAAAAAGATAGCAAAACAATGAAAAGGGTCTTATTTCTTTCACATATCTTTCCTCTCTCTACCTCTTTACTGTACCCAACTTTGAGGCATATACACTTCTGAAGTAAAGCATTTACATATATTTTCATTAGAAAGTGGCATCATCAATGTTATGTATTTTATTATTAGATTCTGGGGACAAATTATGTTTGGCTTCATAAATGCAATCTGATCTTGATCAGTCATGAAATGAAAGCCTAAGTGAACCATTAAAGGGTAAGTTCATCATCAGATAAAGTTAATCAGAGTCAATCCTACTAACAATGTGTTTCTTTGTTTGCTGTAAATGATGCAGATGACAATGCAAGGCATTAAAAAGAACTTTATTTTTTCTTCTCAAGAATTGGAAAGTACTATCTGCCTCACTAAGAGATACAAAAAGGAGTATTTGAAGCTAAAAACCCATTGGATGGATGTCTCTATTATGGATTTGAATTCTTAGCTCTTGCACAAGGTTCTTTAGAAAGCTTAAGAAGACACTAGACCAAAATGGCAGGGTGAAGCACCACAGGTGTGTGTTCTCCCAGAGAAATTGTTCTTCCTACATTAAAAAAGAGCACTTGCACAAGGTGCTTAAAACAGCTTCAGAAGAGAATAGACCAGAATGGCAGGATAAAGCACCACAGGTGTGGTGTGTTCTCCCAAAGAAATTGTCCTCCCATTATTAAAAAATCCCTCAGAGCGACATCGTTTTTCTTCTTCCATAGTTGTGACATGGATAAACAGTTCAGTTCCTATAAAATGTCTAGATATAAAACAGAATTGTTTGCTCAAGCACTGATGTTTCAAGGTATCGAGATGGATCATGTGGTGCACCAAAGGACTATCATGTCTTTAACTGCATGCATTCCCTGTGTGGGTTGAGATTGTTCGACTTTCCCACTCATTACAATGCTGTTGTACCTATGCTTGCAGCATTTTTGGAGAAGTAACCTATTCATCCTTGACTATCGTAACTATAATAAAAAATAGGTTCTAGGGTATACAAACAAACTAGTTCTATCATCATCAGGTTTGAAGATAAAGTGCACTCTATAAGTGGGGAATAGTTCAAATTGAAATGGGGCTCTTTTGCAAGTGCTCTTTTTTAAATAATTGAGAAATTTATTAAAAAACACCTCATAAACATCTTCCCAATAGAAAATTACAAAGTAAGCCCAGCATACAAGATCAATGATACATCAAAAGAAAACAAAATCTATACAAGGGATGAGAAAGAGCCAATCAAGTGGCCTATAATACCAAACCATATACTGATTCTTAAGTGAAAAGTGTCTGAGTTCCCAAGTGCAAAGAAAAGTCTCTCCTCCTCCCATGTGTTAAGAGTCAGCTAGCAGTCTCTCCCATCTCCCACAGACTGTATGGAGAATAGTTGTCCAAATCTTGGAGAGCCTTTCAAATAGGTATGTCTTGCAGATCAACGGCATGACCACCATCTCACAATCCAGATGAACCAAAGCAATAATGCTGGCAATCAATTCCCATTTCTAGCAATGGCCCTCTGTCTACTCATTCTATGCAAAGTCCGACATTGGGATCATGCTCAATTGCTGACCAGTAATGTGAAAAAACTGAAAGTCCTTGTATCTACATGCAAGGACCTATCTGTAATCCTTGCAACTGCCCCCCAAGTGACTATCTTAATCTTGGCTACCACATGAAAGACTATCCTAAGGCCTCTTCCCCACAGCTCCTAGGCTCTTTCACAATCCCGGAAACAGTACCTCTGGTCTGGATTCGCTCTCCACATCTGACACATGTTACCAGAAACCTGCCATAATCAGGCCATGTGCCCACTGCCAAGCTCATGTGTACTATTAACCAAAGAATGAGAGAAATCGGCCCCATGAGGATTTCACCTTGGTTTTCAATGGGATTGACATTATTTCGGAGCACTAGTTGGTACATCTCGTCTTTAGTATCAAACGAGCAATGGAAGAAACTTTTGCTATGGAGGCTTTAGTCTACTACAACTACATATGGAGGACCATGGGACTAAATCTGATCAAGAGATCAGGACCAATGACTTACAAGAGGAGATTTGAGGTCATTCGCAACTGCCATCATCAAAGCCTGGAGATATATTTCATTTGGCCTTCATTGGTTACCATCTTTTGGGCGTCAAAAGAGAAGTTTTTCTGTAGAAGCACAACTAGACTCTCTTTTAGGAAGTGTAAAGGTAGATTGGGATGTCACTATTGTTGAGGAACCAAAGTCATCAAATGCATTAACATTGATTGTACTGCATTAATTCCTAAAATTTGGTCTCTATTAACAGCCCCAAAAATGCTTTATTTATATTTATTGGAACTTATTGCACGTGGTAGGACAAATGTTCCAAAGTCCCCTATGAATAGGGCATGTTCTGGGAATTGTTAATCCTCCTCCCAATCATTCTTCATCGGGCATTCTTCCTTAGCACTCTCCACTGCTGTCCACACCCCAACACGAAGGACAATCACAGTTTGTGTAACTTCTGCAAGTGCGGCCCCAGCTTGATAACCATCTCCAACAGCTTGGCAACCATCTTCATCAGCCTTGTGACATCCCAACCACATTGGCAACACGTCTTTAGACTTCTTTCTGCTGCATTTTCTTGTTTGAATGGCTGCCCTGTGGTCACCGACAAACTTTATAGGCTGTGTTTTTGCAGTCATGAGGTTCCCAGCCAGTAGGGACATCTACAGCTGCCAACCTTTCTGTATTTCCTGTTGTTGTCGGTCTGAGATGACCGCTCAGCTTACCAACTCTCTTCTCCAACCACCACTTTCCATCTAGCAGGTTGCACCTCAAAGATAGGAAGCTTGGATCTATCGCTGCATTTATGTTTTCTCATCCAGTTGGCTGCCTGTCAGCACCTTGGGAGAAACTATTATGTCCCTGGACATCCAAATGGGTGCTAATAGCATTGGTCGCAATGGTCATGAAGTGACTTAGTGCGAATGTACTAAGGGCACTTTTGGGTGAGGGCAACTAAGTCCTATTTATAGGACTCAAAGCCCTATTGGGCACATTCCTCATGTGATCACCACTCTTGGGCCCTTGGATGCATCCGTACATGGGGATGGTGTGGGTTGGTAGTATGGGAAGCCAAACCCTTGGGATGTGGTCGTGACTTGGAGTATTGCTAGCTCCCAGGCTCGATGGGTGAACCCGTTTGGCTTATGGCTCGAAGGTGAGTTTGATGTTCAGTCCCTTTCATTATGAATATAGCTCGTATCGTGCCTCGTGTGTAGGTTGGATCCTAGCGGGACGTTTCGTTGGTATCAAAGCACCAACTTGCACTTAGACACAAGACCCGACGATGTGCATAAAACCACTTTTGCTCATGGAACCATGATGATTCATGCTGTCGTACCGCTATGCGGACACAGTGTGAAAAACCGTGGAGTGCATCACCGTCTGGCTTTCTTATTAATCTAGAGAGTCAATGTCATATTAGTCAGCAGTGTCCATAGTATGGATGGTTCAAAAATATGGGCTTTGGATTATTTTAGCCTATTTTTGATATTTTGGCCATTAGTTCTTGTAAATATAATCAAAAGGTGTAGTACACAAGGAGAATTTCCACCAGGTGTCCTACAGTTTTACGCCCCTTTCGGAGCCAACAAAACCATCAAATTTGTCATCTGAGCAATAGAGTAGAAGCTAGTGTTTTGTGCACATTTTTGTGTATAACAAGAAGCTCGAGGAGATCTAATGCTTAAAGATTGCATCCAACTAGTAGTAGACATTGCTAGATAATCTAAGAACCATTTGTCTTGGAGTTTAGCCATCAAACGATCAACTTATGACTGCTGTAATGACCAGGAATACACAGGGCTGAAGTGTGTTTGGAGTCCTACACAAGGCTTTTGTTTCCCTTCTCAAGTTCTATCGATACATAGTGCTCCCTAGAGAAGTACTTGGGCTTCTCCTACCAAGAAATCATTGCTCCCTAGAGAAGTACTTGGGATTCTCATACCAAAAAATCATCTAAATCTATTGGCATTTGTGTTGTTTGGACTCTTTGTCTTGGATGTATAGCACAGTTTACGTGTAATACATGCAAAGTCTGAATCAATCAACTTTGTCATTATATTGCGTAAAGGCTTTGGCAAACATGGAAAAAGGTTTTATGATTGATTCATGATGTATAGACATATCTTGAAGAGAACTTGATTTCCAACATTCTTAGGTTTCATTTGAATCTCTTGCCTAGTCTTTTTATTCTCTGCTATCCCCTTTTCTCTACTTCCTTCTCTCTCTCATCCCCAATGGATATGATCTTTCAAGTAAAACTCTGCCTGCATCAGTTTATCCAACATGAAAGGTTGTCAGAAGGAAAGGTGGGATGGAAGAACCTTCAAGCACAGTTTCTAGTGATGTTTTGCAACAAGTGCAAAACATGAATGTACTTATGGAAGAGAAATGGAAGAGAGATGAAGATAATGCAGGAACATCTAAGAGAGTGACAAAAAGAAGTGTGGATCAGCCTAAAGCTGCAAATCAGCCACCTCTCGAGCATGTTATGAAAGAGGTTGGACAGAAGCCACAGATCTCAAGAAGGTTCTTAGATGTTGAGGTTGGATCTCAAGAAGGTTCCTCATATGCATTGATCTTGGGACAGAGGTGCTTAATGATGGTTCTACTTATACAAGAGTCAAAAGCTATTAGCCTACCTATTTTAGCATGTCAGTCTGTCATCTGCTAGTTGTGAGCTCCTGTGAGAGTCGAGCAGGAGAGAAAGGAGCTCTATCAGTTCATTCAACATTTGTGTGTGTTTGCATTTCCTTCTCGAGTGGCAAGTAGCCCATTTTAGGCCATTTTCTATAGGTCGGCCAAATTTAGGGCCAGTCAGCTAGTTTTGGCTGGCCGCCAACAAGTCGGCTGAATTGGGGGGGTGGGGGCTATATATAGCAGCCCCCCTACTCACTCATATGCACTCTCTTCTGCATATTTCCGCACTCTATCTCCCGTTCCTCTCCAACATTGGTGCTGCCATTCATTTCAGCCTGATCTGGTGCCCTCATTAACACTCCAGGCTGATCAGTCCACATCATTGTATTCAGCATTCATTTCAGTAAGTGCAGTATTTCTTCTTTCATTTTCTGCTCTCTCTCTCTCTCTCTCTCTCTCTCTCTCTCTCTCTCTCTCTCTCTCTCTCTCTCTCTCTATATATATATATATATATATATATATATATATATATATATATATATATATATATATATATATATTCAGCATTCATTTCAGTAAGTGCAGTAATTACTAGACCGGATGATTGGCATGGATATGCTTGCACACTCTATGATGTTCCTGGCCAACAGCCTATGCCACTCCCCTCAACCTCAAGACCAGCAAATTGCAGGATTTTCACAGAAAAAAAAGTGAGGAATGCCATATGGAGACTGAAAAATGGAAAAGCCCAAGATCATGATGGTTTAGTGGCTGAACACTTTGCGCATGCCTGTGATATTTTGGCACCAACGCTGGCTCACATCTTTAATAGGGCAGTTTGTGAGGGATTTCCAACCTGTTGGTCGGATCATATTATTGTGCCGCTCTTTAAGAGTGGAGACCCCGCGCTACCTAGTAACTACCGAACTATCATGATTGGACACATGCTGGCCAAGATATATGGCTCTATCATGGAACAAGCATTGAGTGAATGGGCCGAGATGCATGGCCTGAGATCAAAAGGCCAGGCTGGCTTCAGGAGGGGATATACAACTCTAGACCATATCTTTACATTGAGGGCAATCATTGAAGAAGGCAAGGCATTCAAGAAAAAGATCTACTGCTGTTTTGTGGACTTTCATAAGGCCTTTGACACAGTGCCACGTGCTAGACTCATGAGAAGAATGCAAAACATTGATGTGCCAATAGAGATACAGTGGAGTATCTATGCCTTGTATGAGACAGTGACGGGCAGAGTATGAACACCTGAGGGCATCTCAGATACAGTCAATAGCACCATTGGGGTGAAACAAGGCTGTCCACTTTCACCGACACTATTTGGGCTGTATATAGATGAAATTTCAGAATATGTGGATAGGACTGGTGGAGCTGGAGCCAGCCTAGCTGGAGGGCTGATACCATTACTGCTTTATGCCGATGATATTGTACTTATATCTGACTCACCTGAGGGACTAAATAGACACTTGGATGCATTATCAGCTTTTTGCAGAGATAGAGATCTTAAGGTGGACCTTGGGAAAACTAAAGTTATGGTATTTAACACTTCAGCTACTTGGGTAACAAGAGTTGGGCACCAGTTTACTTTTGATGGACAGCCAGTGGAGATGGTTAGGCAGTATGTCTATTTGGGGGTCACATGGAAGGGACCATAGTTCTCTTGGAGAGAGACATCAGAGGCTCGTTTGGAAAAAGCATATGCAGCCTTAGGTGCATTGGAGAGGCAATGTACTCGCATACAATTTCATGAACCGTGAACCAAACTGTGGCTTTTTGACACCCTGGTTACACCCACACTCCTATATGGGGCAGCTATTTGGGGTCTGAGTCTCTCACACGAGGAGATAGCCTTTGGGAGACCAGGATGGACCAGAGAAGGAATACTATGACGGGTGGGAGCATATAGAAAGACCACTGGTCATGATGATCTCACGTATGATACGAGCGAAGAGCTCGACCCCACATGAGATTATCAGAGCTGAGTTGGGAGCATCGCCCATGGTGGCTAAGGCCTCGGTCGAGGCAGGGACTTTCATACATAGACTATGGGAGCTCCCCCAAGATAGATACCCACGGCTAGCCCTGGCCTCTTCTAGACAACTAGCAGCAGATGGTAACAGACATTGTTGGTATGCTCAGATGAGTACATGGATGAGTCTACATGGGCTGCAGATTGACAGACTGCCCCCCTTTGACTATAGCCTGGATTGCCCTACACTTGACCTAAGCTGATCAAAGCTAAACCATGTGATCAGAGCAAACATACTGAAGTTAAATACGGAGAAGACCTGGATCCGAACCCCCTCCCCCCATGGCATGAGGATGGCACACTACCAGACCCACTTCCTTCAGGTATCTGAGGATGGTTTCATCACTCGACCCAATTACATGGACACACTTGACCTAAGCTAATCAGAGCTAAACCATGTGATCAGAGCAGACATACTGAAGTTAGATACGGAGAAGACCTAGATCCGATCCCCCTCCCCCCATGGCATGAGGATGGCACATTACCAGACCCACTTCCTTCAGGTATCTGAGGATGGTTTCATCACCCGACCCAATTACATGGACACACAGCTACCTCATGGACTACGCACAATTATTGGTCAGTTCCGCACCTCATCCCACCACCTGAGGATTGAGACAGGCAGATGGGAGGGTATACAGACAGAAGAACGCATATGCCCACTATGCGACAGAGAGCCAGAGACAGAGGAACACTACATGTGCCGATGCACTGTATATTATGACATACGAGGTAGATACCACTATCTGTTTCGAGAGGGTTTTGGACCCCTGAGACGGATCATGCAGTTTGAGAATCAGAGATCCTTAGGATTCTTCCTCTTGGAGCTCCAGAGGCGCAGAGCAACAATTCTACGGAGTAGAAGGCCCCCACAGCTCGGCTCACATAGACAGAGAGCAGTCACTGACTTTTTCACTAATACATGACAGAGTATGGCAGATACCACTACTACTGCCACACAGCCTACAGGAGTACATCATCATCGGACCTCATCTTCTGTAGGTGTCCCTTTGGATAGAGCAATGGCACTTAGCCAGTCTAGGTGCCCACGTCCACCCGGACGAAGGCCTAGACATCCACACCACACACAAATTAAAGCCATCATTGAGTGCCACAGGAGACCGATGCCGAGACTCCTCAGCCATGCAGAGATACACCTCCTTAGAGAACAAACATATCATTGATGGAGAGTTTTCCTTTCTCTACTCTCACTTTCAGATCACTGACATGTTTCCCTTTTATAGGACACTATTTCATTTTTTTTCAGTGACATGTTTTTCATCTTTTTCTCGTTCCAGATGAGAAACACACCATCATTGTATGTATTGCTTTGGTCTCATAGGCCACATTGGCCTTTTAGAGACGTTAATATACTCTCTCTCTCTCTCTTTCTCTCTCTCTCTCTCTCTCTCTCTCTCTCTCTCTCTCTCTCTCTCTCTTTGTGTTCATGTTCCTTCTTCCATTGCGCACTCTCACATGGTATCATCGCCTACTTGAGAGCACGGAGGAGAGATTTCTTACAGAGGAGGACACCAGCCATCAACCCCCAACCTTCCATCATCAAACACAGTTGAGGCGGCCATATCCAAACAGTCCCCACCTTGCATTTTGCTAAGGCAACATCATCTGGAGAAGGCAACCACATCAGACATTGTGTTTGGCTGCAAACGGCATCCTCAGGAGGAGACGACCTCATCTGGCATTGCATTTGGCTGTAGTCGACATCTCTCAGGCCAAGGCGGTAGCATCTGTGGTGGTTAGGGAACGTTTTTGTGCAGTCAGCACATTCTCTCTCTATCTTGTATTATCAATAGCTTGGTGATTGCAAATTTGGAAGATGTCTTACCAGTTCTCAGGCTTTGATGACTCAGAGGAGGAGGAGCTCCTTTCTTGACACTCCTTTGAGTAGAGACATGAATAATGGGAGTTTAGTGATTGACGACAGGAGGAGTTTCCTCGAACCCATCCTTCTTCTGTCCATGTATCTCAAAGGATTTGATCTACATTGAAGGCTCCATCGAAGAAGCCTCCATCAGATGTTCGTATGCCTTCTATGATTCCCTCTATTCATGTGCCTATACTCCCTCCTTTACCCAAGGAAGACAAATTGGATGGTTCCAACTATTCATTATGGTCTTGTAAGGTGGAGTGTATCCTCGACAACTTAGACCTATGGGAGCTTGTTTCTTCAACGATTGCTCGTCCCGAGAAGGACCCTGATGATGGGTTCTCCATGAACCGTGCAGCCTTATGGGATCGGCTCAACTCTCGAGCCCGATCCTTTCTCTTCATGAGTCTACACTGTACAAGATTCAGTTCCTATACATGTTCGCAGCTTGTAGACCATGGCAAAAGTATGGAAGAAGCTTGAGTCTTTGTATCAACACAAGATGTTTGCCCACAAGATTTCCCTTGAGAAGAAATTGTGGATGCTCAATCTTGATGATTCTTCTTCCATGAAGGAGCACATCACGAAGATGGAGGATATGAGAGGTGAGCTTGCCTCTCTTGGACGAACAATCTCTTCTGAGGATATGACAATGATTCTCCTGACTTAGCTAACATCTCCCCAGTTCAATGTTTTCTACACCAACCTCATCACCTCGATGGGAGGAGTTTTCACCGCTTGTCTTGGAGCATGATGAGCGACTAGAGAGGTGGGAGCCAGTGGGTCTGGCTCCACCAAGGCTTTTACTGCAAGTACAAGTGGCAAGAAGAAGAAGAAGCAGAAGGAGAAGGCCAAGGACAAGAAGGAAGAGGACATGAAGGATTCCAAGGAAAAGAAGCCCAAGTGCCCACACTGTGGAAAGGGCACTCATCCTGAGGACAAGTGTTGGCGGAAGTAACCCCCATTTGAAGCCCAAGAAGAAAGATTCGAAGGTGACCCCAGTCACAACAGAGTCTGTATATTGTCAAGGAGGATACAGCCCTTGCTTCCACCACTCAAGAGAACCCTTGGCTTGTGGATAGTGGCACTTCTCACATGAGCTTCAGGAAGGATTGGCTTCAAGACATCCATTCTAGAGGGGGCACAGTCACCATTGGTGACAACTCTATTGTTCCTGTTCGGGATGTGGGAACTTTACCTTTATTCTCTGACAGGCAATCTTCTTCCGCCAGAGTTCTTTATGTATCGGATTTACACTTTAACCTATTGTCCGTGTCTTACACACCTAGGTACCCGAGTCATTTTTAACCAAGATACAATTACCATGGAGGATGCTTCTACAGGTGCAACTCTTTAGATAGATACACAGGAGGGTGGACTCTACAAGCTCACAGCCTTAGCTGCGCAAACTTCCCATGGGCTTGGGCTGCTTTGGTATGCTCATTATGGGCATCTTCATCTTGATGCCATACAATGGGCTTCTCGGAAGCAGAAGAAGATGATGGAGGGACTTCCCGATTGCCCTCCTCTTCACACTTTATGCCCTAGTTGCTTAAGCACAAGCAACATAGGCAGCCTCACCCACAGGTTGCCTCTAGAAGGGCTTCTTCACCACTAGAGTTACACAGGTGCTTTGCAGGTTCCGGAGGCTACTCAATCTCCCTCACAGCAGCACAAGGATCTATTCAAATTCCTCGAGGGCATAGCCAGTGTATGCAGGATTCAGGTGTCACTCACTTTCCTACTACTCCTTTAGGTCCACGCAAATCAGCCCGATTAAAGGCCCAACAAGATAGTTCACTCTATGTGAATTATGCTCTTATCTCACAGATTCTTCAAGATTTCAAGCCTTCTACGGTTGTGGAGGCTCTTGGATAGAATGTTTGAAAACAATCTATGCATGATGAGTTTGATTGCATCAAGCTAAATCAAACTTGGGAGCTCTTTTTGCATCCCAAGAAGCAGAACGTGATTGGTGTGAAGTGGGTCTATAAGACCAAGTACCTTGCAGATGGTTCCTTGGACAAGCACAAAGCTAGGCTTATTGCCTAGGGTTTTGCTCATAGGGCAAGTTTGGACTACTTTGAGACTTTTGCACCTACGGCTCGGATGTCTACTATTTGGGGCTATTTTGGCTCTTGCAACCCACCACCGCTAGGCTGTTTATCAGATGGATGTCAAGTCGGCCTTCTTGAATGGCATCCTTGAGGAGAAGATCTATGTCTCACAGCCTCCATGTTTTCTTGTGCAGGGGAAGGAGGACTATATCTATAGACTGTGGAAGACCCTTTACGACCTAAAGCAGGCTCCTAGAGGTTGGTACCAAAGGATGGACCGCTTCTTTGTATAGAGTGGTTTCCATTGCTCCAATCATGACCCCAACCTATACTACAAGGTTGAGGGTGGCCGATGTTTTTTGGTTATTTTGTATGTTGATGATCTTATCCTTACAGGGAGCGACACTCAAGAGATGGATCATACTCCGGCTATTTTGAGTCAGGTGTTTGACATGACAGATCTTGGGATCCTACATCTTCTTTCTTGGATTGGAGATCTATTAGATAGCATAGGGTATTTTTATTTCCTATCACAAGTTCTCCGAGCAACTTTCGAAAGTTTCGTATGGCCAAGCGTCGGCCTATTTTTTGCCCCATGGACCCTAAGTTCAAGCTTGTGGTTGGCATAAGGAGTTCCCCTAACAAATGCTACCTGTTACAGGTGTCTTGTTGACTCCCTTATCTGCCTTATCCACACACAGCCGGATATTTCTTTTGTGGTGGCTTTATTGTCTTCTTTCATGAAGACTCCTACACATGATCACTAGAGGGCCGCCCTGCGTGTTCTTTGATATTTAAAAGGGACTCGATCCTATGGGATCATGTATGGAAAGGGGATCACTCTTTGTGGATGGAGTGACTCGAATTGGGTAGGTGATGTAAATTCAAGATGATCCACTACTGGATATGACTTCTCCCTTGGATTAGGAGCTATCTCTTGGAGCAGCAAGAAGCAACCTACTATGGCCCTTTCTTCTATAGAGGCTAAGTATCGGACCTTATGTTTGACCACTATGGAGGCAGTTTGGTTCCGTTGTATGTTGGCGGAGATTAGCTTTCAATAGACAAGCCCTACAGAGCTACGCGTGAACAATCAAAGTGCCCTAGCTCTAGCCAAGAACCCGGTGTTTCATGCTCACGCAAAGCACATTGAGGTTCAGCACCACTATGTTCAAGAGCGGATTGTGGATTCGGAGGTGGCAGTGGCCCGTGGAACAATGCGGCTGATCTCTTCACGAAGCCTTTGCCCGAGGATTCTTTACTTCATCACATGAGATTATTGGGTCTTCGGACTCTCCTAGGATCTAAGAGAGGGAGTTAGCCTACCTATTTTAGCTTGTCAATCTATGATCTCTTGGTTGTGAGCTCCTGTGAGAGTTTGGTATGAGAGAGTGTTCATAAGTGTGTCATAAGCACATACGAAGTAATATCGTAAGTCTAGGGGAAAAAACCTCTCCTACCGAGAGTAAAAAGTGTCCCAGTGTCCTACTAATCACCGACACTCCTATCTAAGCATAGATGTAAGTGAAGCGTGAGTGAAATACCCAACAAACCCCCCTGGAGTGAAGAGTGGTCAAGAATACAAGGATCATCTACCACAAAAAAAGATCAAATTTAAAGCAATGTGAAACGCTTCAAATTTTTCATGAGGGAAAAAAGAAAAAAAAGCCTTGGTGAAAATGTATGCCACATTACTGGTGGTAGGACAATAGACAAGGCTGATATCACATGCATGTAGCCTCTCTTTGACAAAGTGATAATGTATCTCAATGTGTTTCGTACGTGCGTGAAACACTAGGTTCCGTGCCACTGCAATGGCACTCTGACTGTCAGTGAACAAAGGAGTAGGCTCCGTAACAAATACATCCAAATCAGCTAGCAAGCGTCTAATCCATACGCATTCAATTGTGGTGGTGAAAGCTGCCTTGTATTCAACTTCGCATGAAGATGTGGCAACAGTGGATTGTTTCTTGCTAAGCCAAGATATGCAAGACGAGCCAAGAAAGAAACAATTACTACTAGTGGAGTGACATGAATCATAATCACCAACCCAATCAGAATCACAATAAGCATGTAACTGCAGTGGTCCCCCCTTGGCATAAAGCAATCCAAGAGATCTAGTACCCTGCAAGTAATGGAAGACACGCTTAACAGCTTGCCAATGTGACATGCGTGGCTGATGCATACATCTGCTCAGGGCTGAAACTACAAACTGCAAGTCCGGCCTAGTGTTGCATAAGTAAATTAGACATCCAACTACTGGAGCATATGTGTGTATATCAAACAAATCACTATCATCATGTAATGACAGCTTTAGTCCAGGTTCCATTGGTGTACAGACTTGCTTGCAATCCTATAAGCCAAACTTCTCAAGAAGTTTACCAATGTATCTTGACTGTGATAGCCCAATACCTCTAGCATCATGTATGAACTGAATGCCCAAGTAATAATGCAAAGACCCCAAGTCAAACATATCAAAATTTTGCTGCAAATTTTGTTTAAATGTTGAAATCTAATCAACATGTGCCCTTGTAAGCAAGAGATCATCAACATAAAGACAAATTATTAGCATGGGTCCCCCCTCTTTACATATGTAAAGGGTAGACTCTGATGAGTTGTTTATGAACCCTTGGCTAAGCAAGAAAGCATCTATCTTTGCATACCAAGCTCTAGGAGCTTGTTTCAAGCCATATAAAGCTTTTTTCAGCTTGCAAACCAAGTGTTCTGAGCCCTCAACTGTAAAACCAATGGGTTGTTGTATATATACTTCCTCATGAAGTTCCCCCATGTAAAAATGCAGTTTTAATATCCAACTGATGCACAGTCCATCTATAATGAGCAATCAAAGCAACCATAGACCTGATGGTTGTCATGCGGGAAGTAGGAGCAAAATATCTCCTCATAGTCAATGCCTTTTTTCTGTGCATAGCCTTTAGCGACAAGCCTTGCCTTGTATTTGTCAATGGATCCATTTGCATTCCGTTTCAGCTTGTCGACCCATTTTGTTCCAATGGCTTTCTTCCCAAATGCCAAAGACACCAAATCCCATGCTTGATTCTTAGAGATAGAGTCCAATTCAGCTTGCATTGCTGCCATCCAATGCACACTCTGTTGTGCATCCTCAAAAGATTCAAGCTCCTCATCATCAAGGGTGCTTGCTGCCATAACGAACTCCATGGTATGTACAGTATCATGCATACAAGCTTACCTTCTAGTACGACCAATCATAGGTACATCCATATGACTATCTTTCATAGTTTGTAAATACCATCTAGTCATTTGTCTTTCCTCCTGACTGTGTATAAGCTCTTGCTGAATTTCAATTGCAGCACTCTGCTCAATATTCAGATCAGCCAATGGCTGATTTTTTGCATTTTCCAAAGGAGCAACTGGCTGAAAATTGAGTTCACTTGTTGCTGAAACTCCAGCTGAATCACCAAATGTAATGGGCAGCAGCCCTTCAAATACATCACGAGCAGCCTGATATGTGTCTAAACCAGCCAGGGACAATTCTGATTTTTCATCAAATAGTGCATCCCTACTGACAAACACCTTTTTAGAAACAGGATGATAGAGTCTGTAGCCTTTGCTTTCACTACTATAACCCACAAAAATGCATTTGACAGCCTTGTTATCCAACTTTTTTCTGAGTACCTTTGGAATGTGTGCATATGCAAGGCACCCAAAGGTACGAAAGTGTCCAACATAAGGTTTCTGGCTATTCCAAGACTCAAAAGGTGTAATTTTCTTCAATGCTTTGGTGGGGCATTTGTTCAAAACATGGCAAGCACACATGACGGCTTCCATCCAAAAACTGTGAGGCAAGCTCTTTGCCTTCAGCATACATCTGGCCATCTCCATGAATGTGCGATTCTTCCTCTCTACAACCCCATTCTCCTGTGGAGTATAAGCAATAGTGTAATGATGGACAATGCCCTTCTACTTCAAAAAAGAATTCAGCATAGAGAACATGTATTCCCCCCCCTCGGTCTGAACAGAGAGTCTTAAGTTTACAACCAGACTGGTTTTCAACAAGTGCAATAAAAGCCAAAAATGCATCATACACTTCTAACTTTTTGACCAAAGAGTAGTGTAATGATGGACAATGCCCTTCTGCTTCAAAAAAGAATTCAGCATAGAGGACATGTATTCCCCCCCTCGGTCTGAACGGAGAGTCTTAAGTTTACAACCAAATTGGTTTTCAACAAGTGCAATAAAAGCCAAAAATGCATCATACACTTCTAACTTTATGACCAAAGAGTAGACCCAGCAAAATCGAGTAAAGTCATCAATAAAAGTCACAAAATAGTAACATCCTCCCAATGACTTAGTCTGCATAGGCCCACATGCATCTGAATGCACTAACTGCAACTTGGATGTTGCTCTAAAAGCAGAATCACGAGGCAATGAAAAACGATGCATTTTTCTCAAAATACATCCTTCGCACAAGTGCTCAGGAGGTCTCTCTAGTAGAGGTAATCCATCTAGCATCTACGTACGCTGCAAGAGCATCAAGCTGTCAAAGTTCACATGCCCCATCCTAGCATGCCATAACTCTGCCTATATCATAGCAGAAGTAAGAGTGGATGCCAAGTACACTGTCTGATCAACTGAAAGAGCATCCAACTCATATAACCCATGACATAAAGTGCTTGTCAAGACCAAATTCATGTGTTCTTTGTCTCTCACCATGCATCTGTCATCATCAAATGTGACCTGCAATCCACAACATGCCAAAGAAGAAATAGAGAGCAGATTCTTCTTTATACCTCGCACGAACAAAGCATCCTGTAGGCGGAGAATAGAGCCATCAATGGCTGTGAACACAATCTCCCCAATACCTCTAACAAGGTATGATACATTGTTGGCACACTGTATAAACTTACCACCTGAAGCTACACCAACAGAAGCAAATAAATCTCTGCGAGATGTAATATGCCTCAAAGCACCACTGTCAAAAAACCAAGACCCTGCATCCTTAGTAGAGCTAAATGATCGGTCAGCCCAAGAAGTGTCATAACTACATGTGTAAAAGCAATAGTCCCTGTCTACAACAAAGGACGCAGACTCAGTAGCAATGGAAGGAGCATCAAAAACAAACATTCCTAACTCCTTCTTCTTCTCCTTGGCAATGCGCTTTCTGCACTCAGTAATGTATTAGCCTAGCTTTTTGTAATAATGGCATTTGCCCTTTTTGGCTTGCGTGCCCCCTTGTTTTTTACTTACCTGTGATGTGCCAGAAGTCCCAGAACTCTGCAGAGCATTCTTCACTTGGCTGCTTTTGCCCTTCTGTCTAGCCATAAAATCCTGCTCAGAAACTATAACATCCACATCACTATTTCTTCTTGTTTGCTCCTCCTCTAGAAGCAAACTGACTAACTAAAGAAAAGTGATTGGCTGCGCAGCAATCCTCATGGCGAGGTTTAAGACCGTATGAAAAGCCAAGTACAAAGGAGGTAATGAGTTCAAAGTGGTAGATATAATCTCTACATCCGAATAGTACTCATCAACATTCATGAGTTGCTCACACAAGTCCTAAATTTTGTTCAAGTGATCCTGAATAGAATCACCCTCATCCATTTTCAATGTCTCTAGCTCTTTCTTTAAGAAAGAGATGCGAGTCTCATTCTTGCCTGCAAACATCTGCTCCAAAGTTAGCCAAGCTTCTCATAAATAAGCTACTGAACAAATGTGGGGGATGATTGACCGCTAAACTGCCAATGCAATCAGCATTTGACCTGTGCATCCCGTGTATCCCATCCTTTTTGAGCTGCTGATCTTTGTGCAAGTGGCTGAAGTGGAGCAGGCTGAGGTGCCCGTTATGCATATCCTCCTGGAGGAGGAGTAGCTGGAGCTACAACTCCAGGTCTAGCTTCTTCTCCACTGACATAATCCCAAAGATTTTTTGCCACAAGTACATTCTTCATCATGAAGGACCAAAGTGAATAGTTATTTCCATCCAATCTATCCTCCTTGGATACATAGGTGAAGACATCTCCTCCCTGATTTGCCATGATAATCAATTACTGGAAGAAAGGCAAAAGAGCAATATCAAAGCAGGACCAAACTGAAAATCTGAAAAATCCCAGAAATTGTAGGAAATAACTTTTTGCAATTAGTGTACTTAGGTGCACTTTGTCAAAACTGTCTTTGATGCATGTAATTCAAGGTGCAATCAGTGTTCAGCAACATTGTATCAGCAAAACCCCCAAAATTTCTTGCCCCAAATTCGTTCAAAACAATCTATCAATGACTATAAGTGCAATACATATGCCAATGTCTTCAAAAAACATAAAAGCCCCAAAAAATTTTATGAATGTGCCCAGAAATTTGCATCCAATGTGTCCCAGACACATTTCCTGAATTCTGTGTCTGCTACGTAGAAACCCCCACTTCCAAAATTTATTCTCGAATGAAAGGATAAAAAGTTTTTTTTTAAATACCTTGGTAATGATGGGCTGTCGCTGACGACAGATAGGTGTCAAGGGGGTGACATGGCTAACGTGAGGACAATCGACGGGCTAGACGTCGCAGACTAGCAGGTGTGTCACACAGGAAAGGTGCCGCATGCAAGGGCGGGCGCTGGTCCAGGCGAGCGCAACACAAGGGCGTTGTTCCAGGTGGGTACTGGTCCAAGCAAGCGCAACACAAAAGGCGGGCGCAGGTGGGCGTGGCGACTGTTGACGTGCGGCACTGGCGGTGCGTGTGCAGTCTAGACTGGCGGGGCATGTGCAGTCGGATTGGCGGGGCAGCAGGCATCTGGCTAGACAGCTCCAAGGAGCAAGTCGAGCTGCTGCTGCAGAGGACCCTTGTGGTCTTCCACTGAGGTGTTGTTAGTGAGGCAACTTATGGGGCAGAACTAGACTGAGCAGGGAGCTCCCACAGACTGAGCGGAGTTGAGCTGAACGGAGCTAAAGAGCAAAGCCAAGGCTACTCTGATACCAAATGTGAGAGAGGAAGGCAGGATCGAATCTCAGCACAGAAAAACAGTAGACAATATGAGAGTGAAGCACGACATCCAATGCAATAGACTGAAAAGAGTATTAGCTGAAAGTACAAGGTACAACCCTTAAACCTTAGGGTTGTAGGGGGTGTTCACTCCCGAACACAGTAAGTGCCCGTAAGTGTGTGTCATAAGCACATACGAAATAATACCATAAGTCTGGGGAAAAAATTATCTCCTATCAAGAGTAAAAAGTACCCCAATGTCCTACTGATCACCGACACTCCTATGTGAGCGTAGGCTTTACATATTAGATAGTTGGAAAGGAAGTCAGAAGGCATAAAGGCAACAGTTGCAAAGTTAAGGGCAGTAAGGATATAGAACAAGAAATGGTTTGACAAAAGACATAGATTGAGACTAAGAATCATACAAGTTGGGGATAGGGTACTGGTTTATGATAGCAATTTGGAAAACCAACATAGTGCCATGCGTAAAGTCTCCAAACAATGGTTCGGACCCTAGGTGGTAAGATAGGTATTTGATAATGCTACTTATGCATTAAATGAGCTGGATACGACAGCCATAAGAATTCCGATAGAAGGGAAAAGAATCAAATTATTCAAGAGGCAGGAACCTACTGTCTATGAGTTGCCAAAACTAGATAAAAATAGTGGCCAATAACCATACAAGTTGGGGATTGGGTACTGGTTTATGATAGCAGTTTGGAAAACCAACATAGTGCCATGCGTAAAGTCTCCAAACAATGGTTCAAACCCTATGTGGTAAGATAGGTGTTTGATAGTGCTACTTATGCATTAAATGAGTTGGATGGAACAGCCATAAGAATTCCGACATAAGAGAAAAGAATCAAATTATTCAAGATGCGGGAATCTCTTGCCTATGAGTTGCCAGAACTGGATGAAAATAGTGGCCATGATACAAGGGCTAACCAAGAAGATATGAAAGATGAATAAGCAAAGGATATAGTTGCAAAGAATGAGGACTCTAAATCTAGTGATAACTAGGACTATGGCACATACCGTAAGATATGCAGATTCAGAGAGGGTGGATGTCGGGCCGCTACACGAACACAATGTGAAAAACCCTGGAGTGCATCATCATCTAGCTTTCTTATTAATCTAGAGAGTCAATGTCATATTAGTCATTAGTGTTAGTATCCATAGTATGGATGGTTCAAAAATATGGGATTTTCGAACCGTTTTAGTTTATTTTTTATATTTTGGCCATCATTTCTTATGAATATCCTCAAAAGGTGTAGTAAACTTCTAGAATAAGGTGACATGCAGAAAGCAAATGGTTTTTCAGCCAATTTTGAGAAATATCATAAAAAAATGACTCCTAAATTCGCATAGTGTGCAATCGCAATTTTTTTGTAGCAAACAGCACTTTCAACAGCGAGGAGGGAGAAGGAGCGATCAACGAGAATTTTGACCAAGTGTCCTACAGTTTTACACTCCTTTCGGAGCCAACAGAACCATCAGATTTGCCATCTAAGCAATAGAGTAGAAGCTAGTATTTGGTGCACATTTTTTGGTATAACAGGGAGCTCCAGGAGATCTTATGCTTAAAGATTGCATCCAACTAGTAGCAGACATTGTCTAGATAATCTAAGAACCATTTATCTTGGAGTTTAGCCATCAAACGATCAGCTTATGACTACTGTAATGACCACGAATACACAAGGCTGAAGTGTGTTTGGAGTCCTACACAAGGCTTTTGTTTCCTTTCTCAAGTTCAATTGATACATAGTGCTACTTGGAGAAGTACTTGGGATCCTCCTACCAAGAAATCATCTAAATCTATTGACATTTGGGTTATTTGGACTCTTTGTCTTGGATGTATAGTAGAGTTTACATATAATAAATGCAGAGTCTAAATCATTGAGCTTTGTCATTATCTTGTGTAAAGACTTTGGCACAGAAGGTTTTATGATTGATTCATGATGTATAGACAAGTCTTGAAGAGAACTTGATTTCCAGTATTATTGGGATTTATTTGAATCTCTTGTCTATTCTTTTTCTTCTCTGTTGTCTCCTAATCTCTACTTTCTTCTCTCTTTGTTCCCCGGTGGATGATACAACCTTTTGACTGAAACCTCTCCGACAATGCCTGACAAGTATGTTTTTATCTCATTAAGGATGGCATGGGATACTGCTAACGAGGGGCGTACTTAGAGGGCACGTGCTACGGGTGATGGGTACATTAATAATATATGTTTCTTGTCCAGTACTCATGCTTGGGTTTTGTGTTGGGGTGATACTTGCGTGCAAGAATTTAGGTGATTCTAATGATTGGAGTCCAAGGAGCTGCCACTCCAAGGCTATGGCAAGCCCTCATTAGCAGCCGAACTCTCATAGCCTGTATAAGCATCAATAAGTTTTATTATAACAATAACAATTAGTTTTAATGTAATCATGAAATTTGATGTTTATTCAACATTTAATGTTAAGGGTTACATTGATATTAACGTTAGCATGATTATGTTGAAATTTAATGTTTCTGTTGACAATAGCGGTATTACTATTCCTGTTAATATTAATGTAATTAACATTACTTTCAATATTAATCCTTACCAAGGTGTCGGCGAGAGAGAAAGAAATCAGAAACATTCTGACGTTGAAGAGAGAGAAAGATTGTGAAGATGTAGAGAGAGAGAGAGAGAGAGAGTCCGGACAGAGACAATTATGTCTCTGGAAGAGAGTGTGCGTGCTGACTGGCTACATGATGCCTTTCGGCAGGTGTTGAGCGTATATAGAGTGTATCTCTCTCCTCTCCATCGGAGCTCCTCTCTGTCGGGGGGCGGGCCGGGGGGAGACGAAGTGAGAGAATTGTCTCCACGCAGGACATTAGGCAGAACATCTACCAAAGAGGCAGATAGGACTGACACGCAATGTATCCGGCAATTAGGACTAATGGGGCTCACGGCACTTAACGAGATGGAGCGGGGGCCAGTCGCAAGTTGGAGCACGTTTACTTTCTGCCACGTGGATTGGGGGAGTCCATTCCCTGGAAGGCAGGCAGGCCGTAAGCGACGCGTGGTCAAATTTTCTTTGTCCACGTATAATTATTTTTTTCTTGAGAACAAAGAAAAGCCAAGTAAGATTTATAACCTTTCTTTTGAAAATATTTTAAAAATAGAGATATCCCATTGTCGACCAAAGTTGCCCCCTACTTGTCCCAAAAAAAAAAACAAGGGAAAAAAAGATGACTGAACATATTTGCATTAAATGCAATCTATTGTAGTCCTATACTCAAACTGTGCCCTGTGTCTCTCTAAATTCTAATCAACACTTACCATCGCATGCCCTTTCTAAGGCAACCACTTTCTTAAAGGGGAATGCATTCCAGTGGTGGTCCATGCTCCTAGTGCAAGTTAGAACACGGTCAACATGGGTACAATTCAAGCAAATATTTGTATCAAATTGGTTAACTAGTACATTTGAGGTGGACATCATGACAACTTGGAGCAAGCTTGATACAACGCAATGCAAGAACTTAGAACAGTATAACAAGAAGTTTTGGGATGCCTTGCTACAAGTAAATTTTTATCATCCAATTCCTTTTCATGAGAAAGTGGAAAAGTATATATGTGGTTGTCTATAGAAAACAAGGATTTTTACATTAAATCCACTATGTCTAGAATGTCTCAACCCATAGAGACTGCTCCTACAGCTGATGCATTGCTACATGGGAAAGATTTGAGCTTCCAAGAAAGTGGGGAGAAGCCGAATAAGAAATTTTCAAAGGTTGGAAAAAGGAGCAGATCTGAAAATCAACTTAAAAAGAGGTCAAAACAACAAGAAAAGGGCCAAAAATCAATCGCACAACATAGGAAATTAAGGGCTGCAAATAAATGCTTTGTTTGTGAACACGAGGGTCACATAGCTAAGGATTGTCCCAATACGCACCAAGCTGGAAAATCAAAAAACCAAGGAGATCCCAAGGGTAAAATCCCAAAGCATCATTTAGATCAATGCCAGATGTTATTAGTGATCAACCCAATGATGATGCTACTGAGCTATGTAGAGCATGCGGAAAAATTAGAGATCAACATGCTTTGATTTTCTTTAATAATGAAGCATGAGCTAAGTTTATCTCTATGGATATGGAAGCCCATCTAGGCGTCAAAGAAGATGAGATGGAGCCTATGGGAGAAGTTGGTATGACATGCAAGGGCCATGCAAGGCCTATCACACCACTTATTGGAAAACTTCGTTTGCACATTTAAGGATACATGGACAGCGAAGAGTTATTTATTGCTCCACTTGAAGGTTGTGATGTCTTGCTTGGTATACCTTGGTGCCATCTTGTGCATGGAGTGATTGATTCACATACTAAAGTGATCATTATTCAACATAAGGATAAGGCCCATATTTTGGAAGTAAAGTTGAAAAGAAAATCTATCCCTCTTGTATTAGTTGTTGCCATTTCCAAAGTGAGAAACAATCAACTTTCAAAGTACTCGTTTTTACTAAGGATAATGAACATCTTGAAAACATGTCAAAGTTAAAGAATGATCACATTTCATTTCTGAAAATGTATGCTAATTGTTTCTCTCAATCACTTTCAAGGCAACTACCACCTGAAAGGCCAAAAGATCATGGCATAGAACTTATCCGTGGAAGTAGCCCACCTAATAAGCCACCCTATACGATAAGTGTAGCTTAGCAAGAGAAGATAATGAGTCAGGTAAATGAGCTGTTGAAAAAAGGATTTATTCAACCCAGCTCATCCCCCTTTTGTTCTTCAATGCTTTTGGTACAAAAAAAGGATGGTTCATGGTATATGTGTATTGACTATCATACTTTGAACAAAATCACGATAAAGAATCGGTTTCTGATCCCTCGGATCTATGATGTTATGGATAGATTGCAAGGGACAGCCATATAGATTTAAAAAGTCGGTATCATTAGATTTGCATTAGACCAGAGGATGTGACATCTTTTGGGTTGTATGAGTTTCTTATCATGACTTTTGGACTTTCACATTCAAATTATGCACATAGATGGAAAAAAGAATGTGGTGGTTGATACGTTGTCACATAAGCCTCAGATTTCAACTATCACCATGATATATCACACTAAGTTGGATGCCATGAAAGATCAATATACTGCTAATTTAGACTTTGCAAATATATATGGTCAACTTTGCGATGGCCAAAGGCATGAGCACTTTGTGCTTAGAGATGGTTTTCTGATGATGTATGGACAAGTGTGTATCACAAAATAGTTGAGGCCTAAAGTGATCTCACTGAGAGTCATACTCCTCCTTATGCAAGTCATAGAGGGATTGATAATACAGTTAAGAGCAATGGAGCATTTTCTTTATTGGCCTTCTTTGAGATACAATGTTGACCAGTTTGTCAGGATATGTATCGTATGTCAGAAAGTAAAGTATGATAAGCAAAAGATACCGGATTTATTGCAACCCTTGCCTATTCCAAATAGACCTTGGCAGAGCATTGCTATGAACTTTATCTTTGAGCTTCCTAAAATACCTACAGGGAATGATGGGATATGAACAATTATTTGTAAGCTAGTAAGCAAGTCCATTTCATTTCTGTGAGAAAAAATATAAAGGTTGATCATATGGCACGCTTATTTTTCTAGCATGTGTTTAAGTATCATGGCATACCAAAGTCGATGATTAGTGATCGAGACCCTTGGATCACCACTTTATTTTAGAAGGGACTATTTGAAAATATGGATACTACACTGAAATTTTCTTCGTTCTTCCATTCACAAATAGATGGTCAATCATTAGAAGAGGCAAATTCTACTGTGCTTGAACTCTTGAGATGCTATGTATCTAAGCATAAGTCATAGTGGGAGCAATATTTGCCTTCGATAGAGTTTGAATACAATAATACACTACATAGTTCCACTAGCAAAGCTCCATTTGAAGTTGTGGAAAGCCGTAAGAAAGTGCCTCCTATTTTACACATAGAACAGGATCTTTGAGACTAATCGGTATGTAGAAAACATGGATGTAACCTATACAAAGGTTGAGTATGCTCTTCAGAGGTCTCAAGAGAAGCAAAAAAAGGCAATTGATCGCCATAGACATACTTTGCAATTTCCAGAGGGCAATTACGTATTGTTGTATTTTGAAAAGGAAAGGCTAAAAAGGATGAAAGATAGAGAGAAGTTACATCCAAAACGGAGTATGAGATACTCTGGGCCTTTCCAAGTGTTGGAGAGGATCAGTGATGGTGCTTATAGGCTGAAATCGGCTCCACACTAGCAGATACACAATGCCTTTCATGTAAGCTTGTTGAGCCCTTTTCATAGTGATGTGCCCAAGGATGTATCTACTAAAAATCAACCAAAGGTTGAGAAGCGAGATGAGATTTTGGTACTCAAGTATATTTTGGTACATAAAGAGAGAAAGATCAAACATAAAGTTTTCAAAAGCCATTTGGTGAAGCGCCAGAACTATCCACCAATGGATGCTAAGTGGATGGAAAAGGATGACTTGGCAAACCATCCTTGATTGTTGTAGCTTTATCTCAAGGCTTTTCAATTAGAGCCGACTTTGGATTGAGCTCAATCAGGTTCAACAAAGCATGGGTCCAAAGCATCCTAATGCTCAAGGGGAAGGTAGCACTTCCACTCCTCCAATGATGGACAGCTCTCATGTATAGTGGATCTTGGATATATTCAAAGTGTGCATCTAGGCTATTGTGCTGATAGTATGTCTGCCATGAGGTCACTATTCAATGTACTAGTCATTGTAGTTGGTATGCAGATAGATATGGTTTTCACCGTAGCGTTGAAACTATAAACTACATCAATATGCATCAATCTATGATTATCAGAGATTGATTATTGGTTGCTAGTTTTTAGTGATGATCACAAGTTTTCATTGGTATTTAGTTGGTTTTGTGGACAGCAATATGTTTTATGAATGTCGTTGGTAGTTCAACCATGGTTTATGCTCAATTTATGCTTTGCTATGGTTATTTTACCAGAACAATTGGGAAATGTTAATGAGAAATGTGCATTCTATGGGCTCTTGGCAGCAATCTTGAATTCTCTTATTTATGCTGGCTGAGAATTTTCAGCAATTGTTTGGCATTAGAATGTTTAAGCAACAGTGGCCAATGTTGTTTTTCCATGATGCCTTTTGGTAAATTACAATGTAGTATGTTTTGCAAACCCCAGTGCAATCAAGGATGATTGCAAGGATTTCAAGGGGGTGGTCAGTCACATGAGAACGTGAAATTATATTCCTTTGCTTAGCATTTTAATTAAAAGTTAAATCAAATATGTAAATGTGACTTACACATGTGAGATGCACATTAGTTATTTCATGATGTGGGATCCAAGACCTCGAGATATCAATTGGTGCCAAAGGCAAAAGTTGTAATAAGTCAATGCCTAACAAGTACTAAATGGTATTGGGTGTGAGAACTTGGCCTAAAACATTTAATTAGCCATTAAAGTCAATAGTGACGCTAGGGAATTGGCATTAACTAAGTACTTAATGCCAATTCCGGGCTAATGAGTGCTCAAGATCAGTTGGGTGATAAATTAGCCTAGCCAATTTCATTGTTGGTTGGTTAGATTATATTTTTGGGCACAAAAATAATTATTAAATTAATTTAATGGGTTGGATAATGGTGAAAATTCAGTTTGGAAGGTTGTCACTTAGCAAAACTTGCCCATGCAATTTTGAAAAAGCCAAATTGGGGCTGAAGGGAAAGGGAAATCTCGTTTTTGCATTTTGGAGCTATTGGGAAGAGAGGATGTGTGTGTGTGTGTGTGTGTGTGTGTGTGTGTGTGGAGAGAGGGAGGGGTTGATGCTGCCTACTTTTGGGGTCGCTTCTCAGCCATTGGAGACCATTTCAATGAAGGCGATTGCATATTCTTAACCAGGAGAAGCTAGTGATCGCAATTAATGCACTCTCTCTTGAATATTACAACCTCCGTTGTTTCCTTTGCTGTTCATGAATCTACTTGGAGCTGGAAAACTAGGCCAGTAGCTTAATTTCTCCAAATTCTCACGACGAATATCTAAATTTTCTCTCTCTACATCATTCTCTCTCTTTCTCTAGCTATTTCTCAAGGTTGCTCCAAGTTTTATAGCAATCTAGCCATTGGAAGCGGAGATTTTGGTGAATCTTTGCCATAAACCCTAATTTACAGCAAAAAGTAGGGTTTGACAGCCACCTCCAGAAGCATGCCCAAATTTAAAGGCTTCAAACTTGAATTTTTAGAGGGAAAATCAAAGTTTTTCACGAGGATTCAAGAGGCCAATGAACCAATATTGAATTTGGGGCTAATTTATTTCCCAAGGAGCACGGGTTAAAGTCAATCCCCTAGCAAATTAAGGGACAAATTGATTTGAAGGCTTGCTTGCTGGCCATTTATGACAACAAGAGGCACTTGGATTAGTGGAGGAGGTCGAAGAATCTCAGTTGTACTCCATCCATTTGCAATACAACTTAAAGAAATACCACAAGGGGCGCCAATTTTTGGGGCCAACAGGCTGTCCGATGTCCAAGATTAGTGGTAACATTTGTATTTTCAGTTTTATAACTGAATTTTATACTTCTTGTAATTAGTGTTAAATCAGGTTAGTACCACACTGAGGAGGAAGGCTGGTTTCAGCAACCTATTTTAAGACTTCTTTCTGCTGCCTTTGCTCATCTGAATGGCCACCTTCCTGCCCTTGGGGATTGACATGATAGGCTCTGTTTTGCAGTCCAGAGGCCAGCCAGCAGGCAACATCTACAACAGCTGTCCTTTCTGTGTTTCTTGCTGCTGCAGGTTTGAGACAGTTGCCTAACTTACCAATTTCTCTAATTTAGCCAGATAAAGGTTTGAGACAATTCTCTTATCTAGTTAGATTGTAAGTTACAATGCAGTGAAATTTTATTATGTTGTAAGTTATAGTATACAATTCTATTATCTGGTTGATAGTGGCCAAAGACTGACAAAACTCGTGTAGTGAAATTTTATTATGTTGTACGTTAGAGATACAATTCTCTTAACGTACTATTATCTGGTTGATAGTGGCCAAAGACTGACAAAACTCGTGTAGTGAAATTTTATTAGTATCTCTAACGTACAACATAATAAAATTTCACTACACGAGTTTTGTCAGTCTTTGGCCACTATCAACCAGATAATAGAATCGTATACTATAACTTACAACATAATAAAATTTCACTGCTTATGGGTCGACCCATTTAAGTCTAACTCCCCCATGCACCCATACAGGCACCCCTCCATCCCCTAGCGCCACATCATGCACCCAATCAGCCACCCCTATTAAGCTAAAACACACTTTTCAACTGTTTAGCATTCTTAAACAACCCCAAAACACAATTAATTAATGAAAAACCCTAAAAAGGGGAGCAGTCCGAAAGTTTTTCAGTGGTCCCCCAAAAACCCTAATTCTTTGGGGCACCCTTTAACATCTATAAATAGACAAGCTGTCCCCCATTCAGCCTCATTCCCGTCTATGCAAGTTTCACACCCTTGAGTGCAGATCTCAGCCCCATCAATCCACACACTCGTGGCTGTCCAGCCCCAAAACGCTACTGCCACACCTTCTGCTGCTACATTTACTCCTCCAATGTGTAGGCAACAGTTGGCAGCCCATCTCCATCATCAGGTGACCTTCTGCTACTGACGTTTGGACCTATTCTACACCTAGCGGCAGCTGCAACTGCATCCACAGCTTGCGTTTGATGTCATCTTCCCAGGTGACAGCTTCCTCTATCACGCGACAACTTCTCCACACCGGGCGACAGCTGCCTACCCTCTTCGTCATTTGTTCAGCTTGTGTTTGGTGCTCTAGGTCCTTCTGAGACCTGCGTTTGTTGCATCCTCTCCATCCTACACTCCAACTAGTGGTCACACACTTGAGATCTGTCTCTGGTGGTCGTCACTCTCCAACACATTGTTGTGCCCTTGAGTATCTGTACACTCTTACATTCACTTGCAGTATTCATTCACTTCAGAGTTGTGTTCTTTCCCTACTTCTGTTTGTGTTTGAGTTTCTATGTTTGAGTTTTGAGTTTTGCGTTAAGGGTTTGAGTTTTGCTTTCTGTGTCTATGTTTGTCTTTTTGTGTTTTTGTTGTGGTCATACACTCTGTGTTTCCTAAGTGCAAACCCTAGCAATTTTTTTCATATTGTATCAAAGCCGGTGCTCTTGTAAAGAGTATCCTGCAGATATTGTGGAGAGCTAGTCTTTGTGTGAGGCACACAATACGACTCATAACCGAATCACAATGTCCCAGACACCTTCTTCTCAGATTCCTATGATGTCCTATCAAGCTCCTCCATCACTGGAGGCCCTGAGATGGTATTATGGGCTCGATGAGGAGGACGACACTCCACTTTCACCTTCACCTTCCTTTTCTACTCCTATTTCAAATTTCACTAACATGACAAAGGAGGACTTTGAGGAGCATTGTCGCAACCAGTACGGTAATGTTTACACCTCTCCTACAGGCTTTGCTACCACATTTAGACCGGTTGGTGAGGCTAGCCACCTCTCCGATCATGGAGGACATATGGTATTTGGAGCGTCTGGCGATCCATCTTCATCATTTCAGCTAGGTCCAGTGTCAGGTTCGTACAACCCTTTTCAATTGAATGAATCAAAACCCTCGCATATTTCTTCTTTTGAGATGCAGGATCCGAATGGCTTTGCATAAGTGAACTTTAATAGAGGGGCTCACGAAGCAAACGGAATTCACGCACATCTACAACTTCTATTTCATTTGGGCATGTCACACACACTTCTTACTTCCCTACCATCCCACCCTCTTCTACCTCTACCCTTGATCATCTCTCTTCATCCTTTCAAAATCTCGGATTACACTCCACATCTGCTCCACACACACTACGGGTTGGATCTTCCATCTCCCCTCCTAGCACCTTCTCCTTCTCTATCCCATTCTCTACCTCTTTGCACCATGGTACTTGTTATAAGATCCGAGATACATGCTCGACCTTCTTATATACTTAAAATATATATGGTGAATATTATGCTAGCGCAGAGAGAGAACAGATAAGCGAAAATAAAGATATAGAGAGAGACACAGAGAGAGATTGAGAGATTGACAACATACTAGGGACTGGAAGATGGGCCAATCCCCCCCCTTGTGGAGTTATATTATTAACAAGGAGCAAGCTCCTCCGTTACACATAAACTAGTTCTTAACTTGTAGATCTTGGGAACAAGATCACGGTTCCTTGCACAGTATACAACTGGCTAACACTTGCACAACTTGGAAGTTGGCACCTTTTGATCCTTCTTGAATCTCTTCTTCTCTCCTACACACTATATGTAGGGATCTCCTCTTGGAGCTTGATTAACAGAGCTTCCGCAACACTTGCACCTTCTCACCTACACAATATGTGTAGGGATATCCTCTTGGAACTTGATTTTAGCAGAGCTTCCGCTACACTTGCACCTTCTCTCCTACACAATATATGTAGGAGTCTCCTCTTGGAACTTGATTTCAACAGAGCTTCTACAGCACTCTGTGAGAGTCGAACCACCTTCTCTCCTCTTACATGCACGCAAAGTGATGCTTCCTTCGCCTCTCCTACACCCAAGGAGAGACTCCTCTTTTATAGGCTTCAAGAGCTTCTCTTCTTGGAGAGAGACTTGAGTGCCAAGATTGAAAAGGTTGATCTTTATGCAAGATGTGGATGTTCCAGGACCTACTCTGTAGCACTAATTTTGGAATATCTCTCTGTGCATTGCTCGGATGGAAAAACGTCTAACACAAAAATTGTAGATCTCGCCGTTTTCGATAATCTGCATGGGCCACTTTTAGAGATCAACTTTCTATCATAAGATATTTTAAAAATGGATTCACCATGTCTATTTTAATATAAGCAACTTTTTAAACTCTATTCTTAACTTATGGTCCATGCAATCACCTTGAGCCATAGATAATGAGAGTTCATTAGATTGTCTTGGGCCTCAACCTTAAGATTAACTTTCACACAGAAGCTTGTGTCATTTTAGATCTTAGAAAGGAAAAATCACTTCTCTCCTCACTTCCAGAGGATCACGTCTCTCGTCTTTCTTAGTGAGAGAATTACCTCTCTCGTCTTTCTTAGTGAGAGAATTACCTCTCTCGTCTTTCTTAATGAAAGACCTCAAAACCTTGACTTGTAAGGGAGAGGATGACCCCAAATGAATGCAATCCTCATTACACACAAGTAAATATTCCCAGGCATCCCAAGATACACACATAAATACATATACACAATGCTAATGCACTTCCTCTTCTTAGGACTCAATCCATCTTCATTTATGTGTAACTCCTTGGTTCTTATGTACACTCTTACACTTGGCAGACACTTCTTTCCCCCTTCATAACTTGTACTGCTTGTACCAGATATCCACGTCACAGTGCTCTGATCACCCCATTAAGTGATGTACTAGGAATACTAGTCTCTAAATAGTCTAAATGGTCTCATGGCCATGCTAGATCATCATCAACACTTATAGAAAAGTAAGTCATTAGTTTATTGACATAAATTTACTAAATAGAGAATGCGTAATAAGCAATCAATTTAGTGACAATACTTCATTAGGGGGAATACACCCTTTAACACAGTGCCTCTCACCTTTCCGCAAATGAGCACACTCACAGCACCTGGGACGGCTATAATGGGCATCCCCCTTGCTACTCCCAGATTCACCTCTCACATGACAACTCAAATGTAGGGGATTCCATCCTCGGCTTATGGTACGTCATTCCACTTACCTTGGGTTATACCTATGCAAGGATTTCCATCTTCTACTCCATATGTTCCCATCCCACCTCCACCATGGGCTTCTCATACGGCTACCATGCCCATGCCTAGTCAGCCCATCCCTACCTATGGATCCACCTTGTACACTACCCGCATGCTTGGTGGGCACTCTGAGGCCCATTCCCAAGTGCACTCCACTCCCCCATCTTAAACCCATTACACTTTTTCACACTACCCATCTCGGAGCACTACCACTCCAGTTGCAACGGCCAAGAATGCCTTCACGGATAAGACTCATTTTTACAGGTCGAATTTCACCACTTGGTCGAATTTCATGCAACAAGTGCTTGAGTCTCAGAGTCTTTGAGACCTCGTTATTGGTCTAGAGCCTATGCCAAAGACCCTCGACTAGCTCACCCTGACTACATCTGTCAATGGAGAGCCTGCAATGCCACAGTCAATGTTGAGCTGATGCAGGGATTTCTTCCCGAGTTTCACTCTCAGTTATAGCACTTCCTGCACGCACCGGAGCATTGGAGTCACCTTTTCCATCGCTATGCGGCCCAAGATCGTACTCGGCGCATAAATATCGATTTTGAGCTTCAAGAATTCTCTATTAAGAAAGGGGATGGTCTAAAAGTCAAGCTGGCTAAATATAGGCGGTTATTCGCCGAGTTTGCCACTATTGACTCTCCAAAGTTAGATGACGATCAGGTTATGTTCTTCTTGAATAAGTTGCCCAAAAAATACTTCAATTTCATTCAGCACGTCATTTCACAATCAAGTTATATTCTTCTTGAGTAAGTTGCTCGAGAAATACTTCAATTTCATTTAGCACATCATTTTACAGCCTCGATTACCAAACTTCTACGAGTTTGAGTACCAGTTCTTGCATTACACAAGACTGCATGATTAAGTCCACAAGAAATCCTCATCATAAACTTATTCAGAGCAGAGGGGGTTGGTTGCCTCTTCTTCGAGAGGGAAAACCAATAGTGGCAAGAACTCACAAGATGCGAAGGCAAGCCAATCAAAGGGTGACTCCTCTTCCTCAAATGGAACCAAGGAATCTAGACCTATATGGCAGTAACTCCCTAAGAAAAACCGGTTTTGCACACACTGCCAGAGAGCAAGCCATATGGACGAGAAGTGTCGCTCCAAGGCCCAAGGTCTTCCACCTAAAAAGCCTCCGCAAACTGCTGTGACGTCACAGACCAGTGGGGCTACACCTTCTGCTCCTACTTTACCTGCTCCTTCAACACACCTTGTTGTTGCTGGATATGTGGCCCGTGCACAGCCTCAGTAAAAACAATCTCTTTTACTACCTCTGAGGGACTAGCTGATTGGTCTGTAGGTCTCCCCACGTCTCTAGCCTAGGTAGGACCAAAGCAATTTGCAAATTAGCCCTACACTGAAAGACAAAACCTTGCAAAAGAGATGAGAATCTACAAACACAGAGGTTAGTGGTAAGATGCTCCAAAGCAAAATGTAACAAAGAGAAAATCTAACTGAAAAGACAATGCAATGAATGTGTATGCGTGTGAGTAAATGCAGCGGAAGACTTAAGAATGGAAAAGCTAAGGACAATGAATCCTACGGGCCCGACTCTAAGAGTGCGAAAAATGAATGCTAGACTAACCTAGGGTATCCTAAAGGACCTAGAGACATGCTAGTCTAAGAAGGTGTCCACCATCGCGTACAGCCATAGCAGGGCTCTGCCAAGGGAACACCTGACGAGGCGGAGAGGAAGGTGAGATGGATGCATAAAAGGCAACAGTTACTAGTTTCTTCTTCGTTTTCCTTCTTGTTTCTAATTCACATACTTTTTCAATTCAATCTTCTAATCACATCCTTAGCTATGGATCAATCATCCAATGATCTTTGTAGCTCTAGTGAAAGGCCTCTCTATCATCTTCATATTGAGTTGGATAATGAGTATGAACCAATTGTGGCGATGACTTCTAACAGCCATAGCAGGGCTCTGCCAAGGGAACACTTGACGAGGCGGAGAGGAAGGTGAGATGGATGCATAAAAGGCAACAGTTACTAGTTTCTTCTTCGTTTTCCTTCTTGTTTCTAATTCACATACTTTTTCAATTCAATCTTCTAATCACATCCTTAGCTATGGATCAATCATCCAATGATCTCTGTAGCTCTAGTGAAAGGCCTCTCTATCGTCTTCATATTGAGTTGGATAATGAGTATGAACCAATTGTGGCGATGACTTCTAACTTGCTCTTCCAACAGGGTGCTTCATCCACTTCATCTTCTTCCATTTCTTATGATTCTCAGCTCCACACAAAGACCGACACCAAGCTGCTCTTCCTTCTTCGGCATCTACATCCAAGTTGAAAGAGGGTTCCTACCCTTCTTGGGCATTCTACAGACTTCAACACTTTGTCTTCGACATTGGCTTCTCCCCTCTGTTGTACCTTTCCCCTTTGCATTGCAAGATTTCATCATCTTTGTACTAGGGCGCTTGGGCAAGTGAACAATTTTCCCACGAGGGACACTATCCAAGTGGCACCTGCTACATGAGCATTCTTCAACATGTAGCATACTTTGCATGTCATTATGCAAAGCACCACTTGAGCCGATCATAAGTTGTTTCCATCGGCGGTTGTTTACACCACACCACCATAATCCCTCATCACATTTTCCCTCATCATTGACACCCTTGAGTGGATGGGTAAGCTTGTACTGTTTTGTGATGTGTTGGGTTGTACCCTCCCTACTCCCGTCTTCTAGGTCATTGTTACTCAATTGGCTGCATCCCATAAAATTTAACTCATTTCTTTTTTTTTTAAGTTCAATGTGGTTCCATCCGCCTTTGTAGAGCTCGGTAGGACAATGGGCAGCCGACGTGCACCCTTTGTCCGATACCCTGGTTGCTTTGGGTGGAACACCTTGGAGTAAGTAAAAATCAAAGTGGTTGGCCTAACATTTTGGCTCCATTTTTTGGCCTTAGAGGGGGTGTTGAGCTAAAACACGCTTTTCAACTGATTAGCATTCTTAAACAGCGCCAAAACACACTTAATTAATGAAAAAACCCTAAAAAGGGGAGCTGTCCGAGAGAGTTTCAATAGTCCCCCAAAAACTCTAATTCTTCGGGGCACCCTTCAAAATCTATAAATAGACTGGCTGCCCCCATTCAGCCTCATTCCCATCTGTGCAGGTTTCACACCCTTGAGTGCAGATTTCAGCCATCAGTCCACACATTCGTGGGTGGCTGTCCAGCCCCAAACACTGTTCCCACACCTTTTGCTGCTGCGTTTACTCCTCCAGTGTGTAGGCGACAGCTGGCAGCCCATCTCCATCATCAGGTGACCTTTTGCTGCTGCGTTTGGACCTATTTTACACTTGGCGGCAGCTAGCGACTGCATCCACAGCTTGCGTTTGATGTCATCTTCCCAGGTGACAGCTTCCTCTATCAGGCAACAGCTTCTCCACACCAAGCGACAGCTGCTCACCCTCTTCATCATCTGTCCAGCTTGCGTTTGGTGCACCAAGTCCTCCTGAGACCTCCGTTTGTTGCATCCTCTCCGTCCTACACTCCGACTGGTGGTCACAGACTCATACATAAATCTTGGGGACAGATTCTCTGGACACAAGATATGGTGGAGCAATTATCATCACATGTACATGTGGGATCACTTTCTCTAGCTTTAAGTTTTCCACAGGAAAGGAAAAGATGTGTTAGACTTGCATGGGATGTTATGGCCTTTTGGCTCTTGAGAGACACTATGCGCAGGTTCAATTTCAGGAGCTGAGGACAAAGCTGAGGAGAGGCCTTCCTGTGGACCTAAGACTCAGGCACTTCTTTCCATACTGCCCCTTCAATGGTATGGCATTAGAACCCACTAGATTGGTTGTCCACACAACCATTGTATTTGTGATGTACTTAGCTACTCCTTACAAAGTTCTTTGTACTTCACCTCAGGGGGCCAGGGCATTTCCTCCAAGGTATTATTGACAGAATTTTCTTTTGGCACCCTAGGGCCTACTCAATCCTACCATAATGTATCAAGCTGCTTATTGGGGAGTATATGTCCATAAGCTGCTTTGACACCCTACTCAGTCCTACCCTAATGTATCAAGCTGCTTATGGGGATAGATCTCCACATAGATGCAGGAGGATGGAAAGGCCCTTATATCTTTTTTTCTGACTCAGTTTAGCTCTGTGTGGCTGAGGTAAGGTAGGCACATCCATGCTTATTTGACTGTTGGCAATGCATCCATCTGGAAGCCATGATTTACTTTTTATGCATCAGTCTGACCAAACCAGCAGCTTGTGCCTCCCTGCTGGAAGCTGCAGTGAGGATTGTGCTGGCATACAACCAACCACATAAGCAGCAGCCAACTCAGCATGCATAATCCTGAGTGGTATTGAAATCTTCTATGGATCATTCTAGCAAACCAACACAGTCATACTAGCATGGACAATCTGAGGACATGCCTTGCAGCTGGAGAGCACCATTTGGCATAAAGATGGCCTTTTATAAGAATCATCCTCTTAGCCACTTTCAGATGAGCTTCACCACCAAGTCGGATTCGTGTCTTTTGGGATGCCATAGTAGACCACTACAGATTCCTCACATCAGCTCAAGCTTAGGACAGGCAGATACTCATGAGAGATACATAAAATCGAGTATGTCAGAGCAGCCAGATGGAAAGCATAAATATGCCGATGCCCTGCCTACTAGGAGAAATGAGGATACTGCAACAGTCTATTCAGAGAGGGATATGGTCCTCCAAGCAAGACCATGGCACAACCAGATCAGAGGTGCCTCCATACAAGACAAACTACACAATCAGAAGTTACCACTTGCATGGTTGTAAGCAAGTACAGGCCAAAATTCCTTTGTGACAATAATATGAATGCCTGTTATGTGAAAAGTAGACCACAGGAAATTTTTCCTATCCTGCTAATCATAAGTAAAAGCTTTTGCCATATTTAGTTCAATTACACATAGTTAAATCTAAAAAATGTAATGATAGACTGGCTCATTTTACATATGGAATAATAAAAACTTACTGGAAGTAGAAGCTGAATGACCCACATGAAAAATAAAGGGCCTATAAGGGAGGCAAAATCTATTCTCAAACTAGTCTCTCCTTTTGGCATTTCTGATACAAACCATATAGGAAGTTCTGCATCAGCTCCTTGAAATAACCGAAGAAATGCTTGTGCAGCCTGCATAATCATGACCCTTGTAAAGAACTGTAGGAAAGCGTCAAAGTCTCCTTTCTTTCAGAGAAACATTCTGTGATGAGTTACCAGGTTCATTGAACGAGAAACACGGAGTAGTCCAGGAGGTGATTGTGATGTATCATTTTTATAAGTGCCATTATAGCCAATAACCACATTGAAATTTTGTAGTGTTGTTGATCCAAAGTCGTAAGCTGAAAAAGGCAAAAGAAATGGAAGGAACACATGAACAGATTGTAGTACTGTACCAATGTTGAAAGCTTACATGATTCAATCTCGAGGTATTAAACTCACCAACTGATATTTCATTGATCTTCCTGCTTGGATTTCCCTTTCTAAATCCTTGATAGAGCTCTTTGTTGATGATATCATAGTTCTCCCTCCATAAAAGTTTTGTGTTCACACACTGGATGTCTTTTATTTTCAAACAAGGATCAAGGAAAAGGACACTACAGAGTTAAAGTTCTTGAAATTGTAAGCTTAATTTCGATTCTCTAATCTTGGAATCTCCAACTATTACCAGATAAGTGAGAATGCAAGTTATCAGACTTCTTGGAACGTGAGACAAACACATGAGGGCCAAGCAAACATATCAGAATACAATTGTATGCCTCACTGTTTGAGCATACACATGAATGGCATACACAAACTTCCAAAACAGCAAGTAATTGAACAAGTCTACCTATGGAGAGAGATTGCTGTCCAAGTGACACTGGAATGGTTCTGAAGGGAAACAATGAACAATTTGATGGAAGCACAAACAAGTCATCCACCAAGATTGCTGGTTCAATAAAATTACTCAATGTACTCCATGCATCTGTTCCCTGAAAATCAAATCATCATGGTCAAGACATATCATGAAATGCCTGAGTATCTTTTCCTTCAATCCAACTTTAGGACTGGGCAGAGAAATGAAGTGTCAGAGATGATCATGGGCTTGAATGAATACTTGTCAGCATCCCAACGGTCTGATAAAGCACTTACATTAGATCTGGTCCTTGTCCAGCATGTGAGGATCATCTCACAACCAAAGAATTTTAGCAAGTAAAGCAACAAATTTAAGAGAGCAAAATGAAAACTCACAGGTGTTATAATTGACAGAATCTCCAAGAATTCTGAAACAGTTTGAGGCACTCCCTGAAACAAAACTGATGCCATGGCTGCCAGTATAAGAAGTATTAACATTAGAGGCAATATCTATTTCTGTATCTATCAAAACATCACCAATGCAGCATTCTCCTTGCCTAAACTAATGTACATACCATCAGCTAATGAACGATTAAGTCCAGTGTACAAAAGTGTAGCAGGGCAGGAACCATTATTTCGGCAAGATGCGTCAGGTAGATCCAAAAACTCAGGATCTTCAAGTTCATTCACAGCCCGATACTGAGAAGCAGGTACTTGAAGAAATGCTGGCCATTGTGAGGGTGAAGGTATGGCACAGCTCGCTGCTTGAATATCATTTGAATATTCTACTCCACACTTTTTCTCAGATGTTGAACTTCCATTCACGGGTACACAGCCACATTTATATTTTGAATTGTTAAAGAGTGCATTGATAGCAACTTGAAGTGCCAGTAGAAAAATGCACAGAATTACAGGGACAGAGATTATGCAGCAATTCGTCTTTGCATTCCGTTTCTGGATGTCATGAGAATATAGAGTACATCAAGGTCTAGAAGATCTCAGACAGTATGAGCATAAAGACTCTCTCTCTCTCTCTCTCTCTCTCTCTCTCTCTCTCTCTTTTTCGTGAAGATAATTGAATTAAGTAGTAAATATTTACATGAGACCATCGGGTCAACATTCTCTCTGTATCTCTTACATTCTATTACATCAGACCATCAGGTCAGCATACTCAATCTCTCTCACAGTTTCTATAGAAATTTACAAGATGCAAGCAGGCTCTGAGAACAACCTATTATATAACCAATTCTAATAAATCAGACAGAAAGAACAGCTGGAGTAGAGCGAACAATTGCCAGCCAGGGAGCAGCAATGTCCGGAAGGACCAGGTCAGCTGACATCATAGAAGTGATTTGCCATAGCACCAATCCACACACACGGGCCACTTGCCCATGGATGCCCGATGCCGAATCAAAAATAAAGGCATTGCGAGTATGCCATATGTGCCACAGGGCTTTGCACGTGGTACAGAAAACACAGCACCCTGCAGAGATCTTTCGGGCTCGGAGCACTTCTCCCGTTGGAAGACCCCCAATGAGCAGCCTCCACATGAATACTTTACCCTAATACGGAACCTTAGACTTCCAAAGCTGGATAAATCTGTCCCGCCACTTCTTTTTGCTATCCCTGAGATGCCAGAACTTATTAACCTTCCCCGTGACCCATCTTTTAGCTTCCACCATCTGATGATATATCTAATTCGCTGACCTTATCTGAAAGTCATCAGGAAGCACAAACTTCCAATCACACCATGGATGCAATGGCTGCAACATAGGCAAAGGAGAGAACCTCTAAAGAAGGTCTCATATTGATGACCAAATATTTCCTTGTATCCATGAGGCACCCTAAAGTACTGACGAATACGCCTAAAAGAATAAAGGCGGGGCTGCCCACGAATAACCCCATCACAGACTGTCTTCAACCCTAACCTAGCCATCCGATTAAACTTATCTCGCTGCAAATATTTGTGTGGCCAATCCAACAACCTTGAGGAAGCCAGTATTTCTCCTTGCAACGAAATTTCCTTCTTACGAATATCTGGAGGACGCGAGACAGCAAAACGAAGCATCTCCTGCCAGGAAGCAATTAAATGAGAAAGGAGAAAAGGCTGGGAGACCTTTATGGGCCTCGTAGAATTAAGCGAATGCCACCAGGAAGCATGAATAACCGTGCTTCCATGAGAGATGCCAGTCTTTTCTATGAAGAATTTGGTAATATCTGACCAAGGATGACACTAAATACACAGACTCTGCAAAAGGGACAGCCTCAAAGTGGCCATATGCAAATTAATATCCAACAAAGCCGCACCCCCCATCCTTTTCAGAGTGGTGACATGCTGCCAAGAGATCCATACCTACCCCAAACGATTGCCTTTCTTTTTCCACACCATAAATCTGATAGGCTGGACCAAATCCAAAAGGGACTTCTTAGTCCAAAGCAGCAACGGCAGAAAGAAGGAAATCATCTCTCTCTCTCTCTCTCTCTCTCTCTCTCTCTCTCTCTCTCTCTCTCTCTCTCTCTCTCTCTCTCTCTCTGTGTGTGGCTGAAATTTAAAAATAATCAGATGTATAGGAAGTCATTTGGCCAGCATGCAAAAGCCATATTCACCACTCGGAAAAAACAAAACCCAAGGATAGTCACAAAGTGTGACAACAAGAAAGAGAAAACTTGTTGAACCCTTGAGCAGTAAAAATATCTTGCACCATCATGCACAAGCAGTGATTAAAGTCATACAAATAATCCCTGACCATGGGGCAGCCACATCACAGGGTGGCCATCATATATTTTGCACTAAATATGTGGAAATTACATCTCATCTTTTTGTTTCATGTCCGGTTGCTAGACAAATTTGGGATTTTATTTTCCTGGAGGACTTCAATGACATCTCAAAGAATCACTAATCTCACATGGGTCTTGGGAAGATTACCCCAAAATGACAAATTGCAGCCACAATATCTCATTTGTTTCACTTCTTAGGTTGGATTGGACTTTGGCACTTCTCGCATACTATAAGTGCTTTTATCTTGGACTTTTGTCTCTCGAATTCATGGTCAAATTGTTCACATTAGAGTCTCATTGTTGTGGTACATAGCTTCTATAATATCAGCAAGGGTGATCTTGCATCATCACCAATAGAGAGACCTCCAATAAGAACACTCTGAAGACCTTGCCCTAGTATGGAAACTTTGACTTCCATACTTGTAGCAATCTATATGCTATTCTCTTTTTTTCTCCATAAAATCTATATGCTACTCTCTTTTTTTTTTCCCCGTAAATATGCTACTCTCTCTCTCTCTCTCTCTCTCTCTCTCTCTCTCTCTCTCTCCATGCTAGACACTGGTCGAAGATACAAGGGATACTACGCCGCCATCGGAGGGCCCTGCCCCGCCGCTTTAGCCTCTCCATGCTAGACCGACCCATGCGGGACATCCTAGGATGAACACCCCAGGAGCAGTTCCACACCGCACTGGGAGTACCTCTAGATTGTATCTAGTCCATATATCATTTTGTACCTACTCAATTTAGTTCAACATAGCATAAATGTTAGCTTCACTGGGACTTTTGAAATCTCCCAGACATTTGTATGCAACATTCTGGTCTCATAGGCCAACTTGGCCTGTTGTAGACGTTAATATAACTCTCTCTCTCTCTCTCTCTCTCTCTCTCTCTCTCTCCTCTCTCTCTCTCTCTCTCTCTCTCTCTCTCTCTCTCTCTCTCTCTCTCTCTCTCTCTCTCTCTCTCTCTCTCTCTATATATATATATATATATATATATATATATATATATATATATATATATATATATAGGTAATTGTATTAATTGTGAAGAAGTACAAGTACAAGATTGCAAGATTACGAGATGCGGGATGGTTCTAGCCTCTAGGCCATCATGCATAAAAAGATACAAAGTCATAGCAAAGGAACAGAGGAGATTGCCATATGCCAAGGAGCTAAATCATCTCTGACCAAGATATCAGCATACTCTAGAAGGTCAACCTACCACTAGAGAAGTCCCTTAAGCTTCCCAACATGACGTTGAATGCCCGAAGTAGGATAAAAAATGAATGCATTGCGAGTGACCCAAATATGCCAAGGCTCAACAACCCCAAAATCTAGAAAAATGAAATAGGATCTTCATATGAGGTTGCAGCAAACCATGATATTTAGTTTTACCAAAAAACCAGTCAAGAGGACGCATCCTTGTCCCCACCACAACATGCCAAATGTTCGAGAGAAGAGCCCAAATCTTCCAAGCAAAAGGGCAGAGGAGGAATCTGTGATGGGAAGACTCAACCATAGTGGTACAGAAGAAACAATTCCCATTAGAAATACCTCTATGGTGAAGTGATGACACAAGGAGGACGCCCTGCCAACATATTGGCTTTGGTGGTCAACATGTGTAGTCTCTAATCATGAAATGATAAATATGATTAACTAAAGAGGATTGAATGGTCAAACGCCCTACAAGATCCCAGTCTTGCCAAGGGCAATCAGAATATAGGACTGAAAAGGGTTCCCAGTCTTGCAAGAGATCAGAAACTCAACCCCAAAGATCACCATAGCTACAAGGTACCCAAAGGACTCATCTAATGGTGCAAAAGGACATCAAAGTGCCTCAGGGCAAGAGAGTGGCATTAGCCACACCAAGGTCAATCCAAGACGAGACATGTCATTAAACTTAGGTCTCTCCTCGAATTTTCCTTCCCAAGAAAGAATGGGATACACTACTAGAATTTCCATCGCCTATAAATTAGTTGTCTATTTGTCCTCTATTAGATGCCAACGGGCCTTGGAAAGGACCATTTTCCATGAAGACACCAAATGATTAAGAAGAACTAAGGTAGACATAAAAAAGTGAGCCTCAACATTAAGCACATGCCACCACGAACCGTGAATCTTTGAATTGTCATGCCAAAGGCCTCAATCCTCAATGAAAGCGCAAGCAATAAAAGTCCAAAGTAGTTGACCAATACATAGCACCTAAAACAGTGACCAACAGAGGGCTCTGATATGGATCCCCATATCCAAAACAACGCTACTTCCAATGGATTTCGAGATGCAAACATGACCCCATCATATTCAAGATATATCTGCCTACACATAATCTTTCTTCCAAAGCATGAAACAGAAGTGCCGCTGAGATCCTTCAAGACAACATTGGTCCGAGACTCTCCAGACAACAATGGCAAGAAGTAGATAAGCATGGGAAGCATAATAATTTGCAATACTTTGAGGTGCACATGGAATGGCCAAGCTTGAGATTCCAATAAACAAACTTGGCTTCCAATTTTTGTGATATCCATTTCAACAAAACTTTCAGCTACACATCAACCCCCAAGAGGTAAACAAGATACCTTACAACGTTTCCCTATTGGACAAGCATACCCTACCACCCTAAATCTAGCAAATTGAAGGCCGTGCAATCAATAAGAGATAAGGGAAGATTTGGTAGCATTTATTTGCAAGCTTGACACACACCCAAATAATTCCCATACATCCAAGCCTCAAGGTTGTCCAAAGATTAGAAGCATGCACTTTCAAAACCATAAAAGTATCATTAGCTAGTGCCTAACCAACAAATTGTCGTTGCAAAGGTAAAGAAAGACCAGCTAACTACCTCATATTCACAAGATGCAATAGCATAGAAAGAATAGGGTAAGCAGCAAGTGCAAACAAGAGTGGGTTGAGAGGATAGCCTATCGAATCGATTGTGCAAGGTAAAAAGGCTCGATGATCCAAGTGTCCCACCACTTATCACACCTCATGACATGTGGCAAAATACTTATTTTTGCAACTCCACTTTCCTTTTTGGCACTAGCTCTCCTCTTTCTCCTATAAAGAGAGCTCATTTTTCCTCATCCTACGTCAATTTTTTTGGCTGTAAACTCTTCTACAGCAATTGAAGCTAGGCTAAAAATGGCCCCATCCACCTCCATTCATCATCAAACACCTCCATATTCCCTCTTCTTTCATTGCTGTTTTACAAGGCAGTATTTCAAGAACTAAGAAGCAAGCCATATCAATGTGTTGTTGATCAACAAGGGAAAAAGGTTGATTTTCCCTCTTTCTATTCTTATCTTAAAGAGAAACCTATTGTTTCTATTGCATAGTAAGTGATGCATGCATATCTTTACATGATCTTGTGAGAGTGAGAAATACTTCTTCTCACTCTCAGGCTGTTTGTAGCTTAGCTCTTCCCTAAGGGGACTTGGGTTGAGCAAAAATACAATCCTCCTACGCAGGAGAGGGGATTACCCATCCTCAACCTCAATTTGTCTCCATTTCTTTTAAGTGCTCATGGATGATGTTTCATTTATAGAGCCAAAGCATACCTGTAAATTTCTAGATAGTTGTCATGTTCAGCCTCAAGTATTCGTTCTTTTCAATTTCTTGAACGATTAAGCCACGAAAATAAGTGAATATACTACATTGTTTGGGGTGTTTATAGAAGTTACTATCTACATCTCTCTAAGGATGGATTTATTGTTCAACCATAGTATATGAACACACACCTCTCCCATGGTATATAGGCTGCTATTGGACAAAGGCACACTTCCTCCCATCGGTTGAGGATAGAGAAGACAAGCAAATGGACATATATTCCAAGAGAGGATGGATATGTCAGCTATGTACTCAAGAGCCTGAGATGGAGAAGCACTACATGTACAGATGTATAGTGAATTATGACATATAAGGAAAGTATCATTGTCTCTTCCTTGAGGGCTTTCGATGTCTCTGCCATGTCATGGAGCATGAGGACCAGAGATTGTCCCTCAAGGAACATTGTCTCTTCCTTTAAGGCGTTGGACATCTCTACCATGTCATGGAGCATGAGGACCAGAGATTTCTAGGGCTTTTCCTCCTAGAACTCCAGAAGTGTCGTACATCACTACTACAAGATAGGAGACCAAGTTGCCCAAAGGAACCCATGCAAAGAGCAGCGAGATAGATTTCTTCCACAGACCAGATTCCACAAGTACTACTGGTTCAGCAAACACTCATCCCACCAAACTGCATCTACCCCACTCCGTGGAGTCACAGTAGACAGGGCTACAGCATTTCGCTTAGTATCACAACGTCGACCTCCTAGTCCATGACTAAGGGGCCATAACATGGTTAGATTAGAGTCATCATCATGAGACACACGAGACTCACCCCTCGACACATCAACAAAGCAGCCCCAGACCACATCATAGCAAGGATCATGTGCTGACCTTGAGATTCAAAGAGGAGCTATTGGACCTAGATATCTTATACATACAGTTTTTAAAATTAGAGATCTTTAGGTATTAGCCTTATACTAGGATACACTGTTTTCTCTTTCATGATGAGATGACATTAGACACAGATGTACTTTGGTTTTGTTTCATAATTACAAAAAAGTAGTATTAGCATTTTACACAGACATGTTAAGATGAGGATGCCCCCTCATCATAAAGACCAAGGACTCAACTAAAAAGGAACTGAAGAAAGAGCCACAATCCAAGGATCAACATGATCCTTGTTTCATAGTGACATGGGATGAGTTTTGGGAACAGGAATGGGAACGGGGATGGGGACTAGAATTGCCATTTCCTGTCACCATCAGAGGGGGCTCTAACAAGGGGATGAGATTGGGACACTTTGAGGATAGACTGAAACTGGGACAAGAAGCTATAAAATGGCCATTCCATGTCAATATGCCTTGTTTAAAGTACCATTGGTGACACATGAAGACACTTGCCAAAGTAGCATGCCTCACAAGCATTGAAAGCGGCCCTTCACTCCACTACTGACCTGAAAAATAAAGGCATTTCATATGGTCCAAGAGAAAGCCCAAAGACCTCCCCAAACATTTCACAAAGTTTAAAAAAGGATATTGTGTAGTGGCACTACTAGGCACTAAACAAGAAGGATAGGCCAAGAAACCTATCAAAGGACACGCCAAGGTTAACAAAGTCGAGCAAAAGCCTCAACCTGTGTTCATAGCTTAAGACTTGAACAAGGACGCTTTTGAATCTCGACCAAATCAAGGCAATATATATATCCTAGTATAGTCATAGACAACAACATCCCAATGCAACTCCATGATACCACCCCAGTCAAAAAGGTGCTATGAATCGCAAGCACATACCTACTCACAAAGAAGAAACTTAAAAATGCTTGAATGATAGATTCACAATACCCAATATTAGAGTATGTTGAAGAGGAGCCTGAAATGTGATGAATGCTAAGCAGCAAAGAACCAACTAAAGCCCCAACTCCATTGGGTAGCTACCCAAGCCTAAACAGCTAAAAAAGGACCAAATATGACCTGCTATTGGCATCTAGTAAATCTATGGCGAAGAGAGAGTATTGGAGTGTAGTGCAAAAAAAGTGTCTCATCCATTACTCTCCATCACAGCAAAGTGCATCCCAATTGGTAAACTACCCACCATAGTTCTCTGTATAAAGACCTTAACTTTGAATGGTAATAGGGAGTGCCAACTACGAAACATTGTTGCCTTCCACCATGAGGCTGCTGTACATAAATGCCATGCTTTGTTAGCCTTTTTTTCCAACCTGTTTATTTGTTCTTATTGGCATGTGAAAAGCTGAAGTTGTGTCAGGTGGCCTTTAAGTACCCAATCCATCCATTGCAAGTAGAATCCAAGTACAAGATGACCAAAAATGATGTCAAGCTACCTTGGAGCTGCTCCAAGATAGCTCTGTGTCCCCATCGAATTCCCAAAATGCAGTGTACCAAATGAAAATATAGGAATATGTTTCCTTCATGGAAGCAATACATTAGATAGGCTTAATAACACCAAGTCTTGCTATACAATTGAATTGTATATGCATGAGTTGCTTGTTCAACCATGTAATTGATTGGGAGGATACCAAATTTTTTTACTATAGTGAATTGCCTTTTGAGAGTTTCTTGTGGTTTTCAAGAAGCCATTTTGTAGAACTTCTTGCCACAACATAGAATTTGAGAGCCGAAGTTTCCGAATGCCACCAAGAAGCATGAATCCATGTGTTGCCATGGATGAATACATTAACTTTTAAACAAAGGGAATCGCAATACCCACCCATGGTTCCTCACCCTTACATATAGCTTAAAGTAAGGCCCTCTCCTTCAACTACCAAAGAGCAAACCCACCTCCTCCACCCTCTTCACTATAGGCATGCTTTGAGACGCCATCGGCAAACTACAAAACAATTCGGCATAGGACCATGATGGACTAATCACAAGCACCTATACATGAAAAGGACATATCATTACTACTCCTAGGTGACTTGTTCAATAAAGCCCTTTGTGAAGGCTTCCCTACCAACAGAGCACTCTTCCCTGACAATTGGTTAGCTAATAAGATAGTACCAATCTTAAAATCCAAAGATCTTATGGTTCCTAGTAACAACAAGATCATCATGGTTGGCCACTTGCTAGCCAAGATTTATGAATCCATACTAGCCAAGATCATCATGGTTGGCCACTCGCTAGCCAAGATTTATGAATCCATACTAAAGCATGAGCTAAGCAAAAGCATAGAGATGCACAAACATTGGGCATGTGGACAAGCAGAGATTAGGAGAGGATATACTACTCAACCACATCCACATACTCTAAGTTATCATCAAGGAGGGCACACATGGGAGCATCTATTGTTGCTCTATGGGTTTCCACAAAGCCTTTGATACGGTGCCACAAGCTTCGTTGGCACAAAGACTCCAGATCTCTAGGTTCCCATTGAGAGTTATTCAATGGGCGCATCCAAGCTCCAAGGGACATGTCAAAGGAGATTATCAACACCATTGGGGTAAAGCGAGGTATGTAGATTAGGCTAGGATAAGATGGAGCTAGCCTTGTGGGAGTGTTAATATCTTTACTACTATGAGTTGATGAGACTATACTTATCTCAAATACTCCATATAGGTTGCAAATACACCAAGATCCACCATGAGGAGAGCACACAGGATAGGTTGACCAAAGGCTATGTTGTACTAGGAGCCATGGACAACCAATGCACCCACATACTGTCATGAGGACATGTATTTTTGAAACCTCACCTAACATGTGCATTAATTGTTAATCACATAGTTAAGTGAATGTTGCACATATGAGGTGTAACTAGGGTTAGAGTAAATTTACCATGCCCGGAACTCAAGTAAATTTACCATGCCCGGAACTGAAAAACGTCTTTAGAGGTTGGAGAGGCATTTTTAGTGTATTCAGCCTGCAAGAGAGAGAGAGGAGATGCTGTCAGTTTAATTTGCAACCATTGGAGGACCTTCTGAGATAGCCAGGGGCAAGAGAACACCAATTAACAATAGGTGACAACATCTGCAGGCTGTTGAGACAGGGCAGCAATAGTAAATGACTAACTTTCTTCAATTCTTTGCATCTACAAGCTGTTGAGATAAGGCAACAGAAGTACATGACAAATTTTCTTCAATTCTTTGCGAAGAAAGTCTGAATTTTCTCTCTCCTCAGCATTCTCTCTCATCTCCCAACCTTGCTCCGAAGATTACAACATAGGGAACCAGAGGCTAAGAAATTTCAGATTTCTCTACCATAAACCCTAATCTATAGCAGAAATTAGGGTTTAGCAAAACAGCCTCGGGAAGCGTGCCAAAAATTGAAAGCTCCAAGACTTGGATTCAACAAGGCTAGAGCTGTTTTCAATCAAATTCAAGTGGAGGGACTAGAAAATCAATGAATTTGGGATATTTTCTATCTCCATCAAAGCGGGTGAAGGCCAATTGACTACCCGAATCAAGCGGTAAATCAGATTGAAGACTTGTTGGAAGCAACAACCTCGGGAAGCATGCCAGAAATTGGAAGCTCCAAGACTTGGATTCAACAAGGCTAGAGCTTTTTTCAGTCAAATTCAGGTGGAGGGGCCAGAAAATCAATGAATTTGGGACATTTTCTATCTCCATCAAAGCGGATAAAGGCCAATCCACTACCCGAATCAAGGGTAAATCAGATTGAAGACTTGCTGGTCATTTTGGACAGCAAGGGAAGTTGGAATACCGAAAGGGGTTGGAAGAATCCCATTGTATATCAACTTCTTCTTCAATTAAGTTAAATAAATACCAAAAGGGGTGCCAGTTTTGGGGCCAACACGGTATCCAATGTCCAAGATTATATGGTAAAGTGTGCATTTCAGTTTTGTGAATTTGTTAATTGCTGCAAATAGTACTTAATCAGGTTATTTACTACCCTATCCTAGGAAAAAGGCTAGTTGCATGGTTCCATTGCTGGAATACCACTCAATCCCTTGATTTGGTGGACCCGAGACACCTAATTGCAAGCTAAAGCCTAGTGCTGATTTTTACTCTCAATTGAGAAATTACAGCAATGTGTCTTCATACAGTGAGATGGACTCAAGCAGTGTTGATACCTCTCAATATGAACATTCACATGGGAATGAAGGAAATGCAATGCCTAACCTTGGACAAGGCTTAGACCATGGACAGCAAGCTGAAAATGTTGCTGTTGGGTAAGATGCACGGCCTTCAGGGCATAAGGAGGCTAATGACCTGCAAAGTGAAGAGGAATTTGATGACCAGTTCAAGAATCAAATGAGGACAGCAGCAAATCTCTTTGTTGAATTGACAATGGATCCTCAATTTACCCGATTTTTGAATGCTCCAAAGAAGGATAGCAAAGCCAAGAAGAAAAAAACGTATTTTACACCTTCACGACAACAAGATGCACCAAAGATAATGCCAAACCCTTCATTCGAAGCTCTCAAAGATGGTAATGAAATAAAACAGTTGTTAGCTACGGGGCAAGGAATGCAAATACAAGGCCATCATGGAAGTGCCAATCCAATGGATTTTAGACAATCGGGCATGCATGCTATGATGGAGCAACCAAGATATTTTGGTGGAAGCACAATTTTTCATGCTATGGTTGGACAAGGACCACATACGGGAATGTATAGCACAAATCCCTATGGTATGCAGCAACTAATGTATGGTGTGCAAGGCCCAATGTATTCACGTATAGCTGGAAATATGCAAAACCCTATGTATGGCAACATTGGCTTGATACTTGGGACACAAAGTAGCATATTTGGTACTGCATTTGCACCCCCGAATGCTTATGGGGCTCAAGGAATGAATGCTAGTCATGCAAATGCTCCGTTTGGCATTGGTTCTGATGTAAATTCAGCAAATGCATTCTTTTTGCAGCAGCCAATGTATGACAACTTGACGCCCAAAGGGGCAGCAAAAGACTATGATAAGGGTGGAAAAGCAATGAAGTTTGAGTCCTTCAGTGGTGTACAAGATAGGCTGAAAGCTTTGACTTTCATTCAGTAGTTTGATGCAACCTATTCAAGGGGGAACTTCACAGAGTCCTCGAAGATTCGAAAGGCAGCCACTTTCTTGAAAGGAAATGCATTACAATGGTGGTCCACTCTTTTGATGCAAGGTAGAGCACCGTCAATGTGGATACAATTCAAGTAAATGTTTGCATCGAGTTGATTAACAAGTACCTTTGAGGTAGACATCATGACAGCTTGGAATAAGCTGGATGCTAAGGAATGTAAGAATTTGGAGCAATATAATAAGAAGTTTTGGGATGCATCGTTGCCTATTACTTCTTATTGCCCCATATCCCTTCATGAGCAAAGTGGAAAAATATGAAATATGTTTGTGGGCTGCCCAAAGGAATAAGGGATTTTTGCATTAAATCCATCGTGTCTAGCATGTCTCAGCTCATAGAGACTGCTGCTACAGCCGATGCTTTGCTACGTAAGAAGGATTCGGGCTTCCTAGAGAGTGGAGAAAAGCCGAATAAAAAGTTGTTTAAGGCCGAGAAAATGGGAAAATCTGAAAAACACTTTGAAAAGTGACCAAAACATCAAAGAAAGGGCTCGAAAACATTGACACAATGCAGGGAATTGATGATTGCAAATAAATGTTTTATTTGTGAACAAGAGGATCACATTGCAAGGGACCATCCCAATAGGCAGCAAGCTGGAAAATCTTTTGGGGCATATTGTATCGACTGATGGTATTACCATGGACCTTGCAAAGGTTGAGGAGAAATGTGCATGAGATCCGCAACTTCTTGGATTTATGTTCTTACTACAGAAAGTATGTACGCAAGCAAACCGTCAAACTTTGAGGTACTTTCTAATGCAGACAAAGTTATCAGAGAAGCATATGAGATGGGCAAATTTTCTCTCTATGTTTCATTTTCAAATTGTATATATTGATGGTAAAAAGAATGTTGTGGTTGATGCACCGTCATGTAAGCCACAAATTTCAGCCGTTAGAGTGGTTTATCACACTAAGTTGGATGCCATGAAAGAGCAATATGTTGCTGATTCGGGCTTTGCTAATGTTTAAGGTCAGCTTTGCAATGGCCAAAGGCATGAAGACTCTATGCTAAGAGATGGATTTCTGATGATACATGGACCACTGTGTGTCACAAAGCAGTTAAGGCCTAGAGTTATCACTGAAAGCCATGCTTCTCCGTATGCAAGACACAAAGGTGTTGATGCCACGGTCAAGGCAGTGAAGCATTTCTTTTTATTGGCCAGCTTTGAGGCATGATGTAGAACAGTTTGTTAAGATATGCATCATATGCTAAAAGGTAAAGCATGATAGGCAAAAGATGCCGAGCTTGTTGCAGCCCTTGCCTATTCTAGATAGGCCCTGGCAGAGCATTCCAATGGACTTTATTTTTTAGCTTCCTAAGATACCTACAAGGAATGATGGGATATGGACTATCATTTGCAAGTTTAGTAAACAAGCCCATTTCATTTGAGGAAGAAAATAAAGGCTAATCATATGGCACGATTATTTTTGCAGATACATCTTTAAGTATCGTGGTATGCTGCCAGAGTCGATGATTAGTGATTGAGACCCCCAAATGACCAGTTTATTTTGGAAGGGGTTGTTTGAGAATATGGGTACCAAGCTGAAATTCTCATCATCCTTCCATCAGCAAACAAATGGTCAATCTAAGTAAGCAAATTCCACTGTGTTAGATCTTTTGAGGTGCTATGTTTCAGACCACAAGACACAGTGGGAGTAGTATTTGCCCTTGATCGAGTTTGCTTACAACAACACAGTGCATAGTCCTACGGGCAAAGCTCTATTTGAGATGGTTGAGGATGGCAAGAAGATACCACCTATTTTGTAAACTAAGGATAAGATCTTTGAGGCTGATCATTATGTGGAAAACTTGGATATAGCCTATGCAAAGATAAAAAATGCACTTCAGGGATCACAAGAAAAGCGAAGGAGGGCAACTAATCGCCACAAACATGCTTTGCAGTTTGCAGATGATGATTATGTATTGTTGCATTTTAAAAGGGCAAGGTTGAAAAAGATGAAAGGAAAAGAAAGATTGTATCTGAACTTGAGTATGAGATACTATGGGCCCTTCTAGGTATTGGACAAGATCAACATTGTGGCATATCGGCTGAAATTACCTCCACATTGGCGGATACACAATGCCTTTCATGTCAATTTGTTGAGGCCTTTTCATGGTGATGTACCAAAAGATATGTATGTTGAAGTTCAGCCTGAGGTTAAGGAGCTGAATGAGATTTTAGTACCCGAGCAAATTTTGGCACATAAGGAAAGAAATGTCAAAGGTAAAGTTTTTAGGAGATACTTGGTGAAATTTCAGAATTATTCATCAATAGATGCCAAATGGATGGAAAAGGATGACTTGGCAAACCATCCTCAATTGTTGCAGCTTTACCTAGATGCCTTTCAGTTAGAGCCGACTTTAGTTTGAGCTCCATCAGGTTCAGCAAAGCAAGGGTCCAGAGTATTGCCTAATGCTCAAGGGGAAGATAGCACTTCCACTCCACCACTTATGGACAACTCTCGTATGTAGTGGATCTTGGATATATTCAGCATGTATCCAAGGTATTGCGCTGACAGTATGTTTGCCATGAGGTATGAGTTTCACCCGAGTATTGGAACTATACTTTTGCATCAGCTTATGATCAATTTGGCATGAATTTTGCCTCAATTTTGAGGCAAAAATTCTGATCGGTTTCAGCTCAGTTTGTGATCAACTTGAGAATCATTTATGGTCACTTTTGGGATCACTTTTGCGTCAATTTTTGCATTGATTGCTAGTCAGATTTTGCAATGAATTTGTGATCAGTTTGGGGTCACATTTGAAGCAATTTGTGATCAGTTCTCAGATTCAGCAAGTGATCAGTTTATGATAAGATTATGCTCAGTTTTCAATGGTTTACATCTGGTTCCATGGACAATAGTATTGTTATATTGCCATTGATGTTTTAGCCATGGTTTATATTTGGTTATGCTATGCTATGGTTTGGTTTTACCAGATGAGTTGAGCTCATGAGAAATGGACATGTCACATGATAATCTGGTAATGTTTTTTGAGATTCTTCGAGTCTTATGTTACGTTATGATTGGCTGGTAATTTTCAGCATGTGTTGGGCATATGGAATGGTTAAGCAACAAATGTGCAATGTTGTGTTAACTATGATGCCTTGTGGAAATTCCAATCCACTATTTTGCTTTTGATGCATCTGGCAGTGCAATCGATCGATTGCAAGGATTTTATGGAGAAGGACTGTCATTAGGGCATGTATTTTTTAAACCTCACCTAACATGTGGATTAATTTTTAATCATATGATTAAGTGAATGTTGCACATATGAGGTGTAACTAGGGTTAGAGTAAATTTATGATGCCCGAGACCCGAGAAAATCACGGGATGTTAAAGGCAAAAGTTGCTATAAGTTATGCCGCACAGGTACTTGGTGGTATCTATTGGTGCCAATTGTTGGCCTAGGTCATTCATTTGGCCATAAATGTTAGTTGATGACACTCGAGAAGTGGCGTTTAATGGTACTTAACGCCAATCTGATAGTCAAAGATAGCACAGAGACACTCGAGAATGAAAGTTACCAAGCCAATTTAATTATTGGCCAGTCGTTATTTTTCAAGACACCGAAATTATTATTAAATAATTTTCAGTATTTAAAGACTGAAAATTAATATTTAATTATAGATAATGCTGAAAAAACCATTTGAAAAGGCTATCACTGTCAAAAATGCCCATCCAAGTTTGAAAAACGTCTTTAGAGGTTGGAGAGGCATTTTTAATGTATTCAGCTTGCAAGAGAGAGAGAGGAGATGCTGCTAGTTTAATTTGCAGCCATTGGAGGACCTTCTATGGTAGCCAAGGGCAAGAGAAGACTAATCAACAGCAGGTGACAGCATCTACAGGCTGTTGAGACAAAGCAGCAGTAGTAAATGACTAACTTTCTTCAGTTCTTTGCATCTACAAGCTGTTGAGACAGGGCAATAGCAGTATATGACAGATTTTCTTCAGTTCTTTGCGAAGAAAGTCTGAATTTTCTCCCCTCTCCTTTCTCTCTCATCTCCCAGTCTTTCTACAGCCTTGCTCCGAAGGCTACAACATAGAGATCACCAGAGGCTAAGAAATTTCAAATTTCTTTGCTATAAACCCTAATCTGTAGCAGAAATTAGGGTTTAGCAACAACAGCCTCAAGAAGCGTGCTAGAAATAGGAAGCCCCAAGACTTGGATTCAACATGACTAGAACTGTTTTCAATTAAATTCGGGTGGAGGGGCCATAAAATCAATGAATTTGGGGCATTTTCTATCTCCATCAAAGCGGGTGAATGTTAATTGACTGCCCAAATCAAGGAGTAAATCAGATTGAAGACTTACTAGTCATTTCGGACAACAAGGGAAGTTGAAATATCGAAAGGGGTTGGGAGAATCCCATTGTATATCAACTTCTTCTTCAATTAAGTTAAATAAATACCGAAAGAGGCACCAGTTTTGGGGCCAACAGGGTGTTCAATGTCCAAGATTATATGGTAAAGTGTGCATTTCAGTTTTGTGAATTTGTTAATTGCTGCAAATAGTGCTTAATCGAGTTATTTACCACCCTATCTGAGGAGGAAGGCTGGTTTCACATACAATTCTGGAAGCCCCAAACAAAGCTCTAGTTCTTTGACACATCGGTTATACCAACACTTATATTGAGCTCCTACTTGGGGACTAAGCCTCTACCACATCAAGAGGAGACCTAAAATAGAGCAATCACCACCAAACAAAGGGGAGGTTCATGATGAATGGCAGCAGATGAAAAGATCCCTAGTGATGATACTATCTCAGATGATCAAGAGTAAGTCATCAATGCCAAATCAGATAGTCAGAGGAGGGACAAGGGCACCACTTATTGTGGCTAAGGCTTCTAGACTAACCTTTATATAGATAGACTTTGGAGCCTCCTGAGACAAAGATATAGTAGGCTTGCTCTAGAGACATCTAAACAACTAACTTCACAGGGCAATACAGATTGTTGATATACTCAAGTACATGGTTACAACTATATGGGCTACACATGGATCATCTTCTACCTCTATAATGTAGTCTGGAGTCCCTTTTCCTGGAGAGGAGCTCAATAGAATCATTAGGATGGATGTCATTCATCTACACATTGCTAAGACATAAGTTACACATACTAAGCTACTAGGGACGAAGGTGGTGATGGTTTTGTCCTTGAGTAGAGGTACATGGATATACACCTCGCTCATGGAGTACAATGTGCAACTAATCCACCTTCAATATACTCACACTAGTTGTGGATAGAGACCAATTGTTATAGAGCCAATTCTCTCCCCTTAGATCGGATTCGCCAAACTCTATCAACTTCAACCAAAGACTAAGCATTACATATGTAAATGCCCTATGAATAATTAGATGAAAAGCTGCTTCCACTGCTTGTTCCAAGAGGGATCTCAACCACAATCCAGGGTGATGGATTTTCTAGATCAATGTTGCCTTGGGCTCTTCCTTTTGGAGATGTACCAGCATAGAGAGCACCTCATGCGGTCTTGACAGAGATACCTTGGAATGTAGGGTAGCACACACAAAAGGACTTTTCGAAGTTGCAACCACATCAAATACTTGAGGCACACCTCAAACAGACCCATGGATCCACCATGGGAGTTACCTTGGACAAAGTGATAGAGAGACTGTCACAACACAATTGGAAAAGAATGTGTCTCCTTTATAATTAAATTTTCCATGATCAATTATATATTGAATTTGTTTCCATAGTCATATTTACAACTAAATGAATCCTCTTCTAGTCATGTGATTCTTGTCTACAAAAGCATCCCTATGAAGAAAGGATGGTAATATCCTTGGCCAAGAGCTTATGCTCCTCTAGAGTGAGTGAACAAATAAGAAGACTATTTGTCCCTTCCCTTGCAAGTCATGGAAAACAACTCCACCTTTGTGGGGCTTGCTTTCACAAGCACTAAAAGTATGTAATGCAAAATTTCAAGGTTAGAAATGAAAACTCTTAGTTAAAGGGTAAAAGTTTGTTATTTTTGCTATAAATCCAAGCAAGCAACATAGACTCTATATGATCCGGGTTATTTAAGTTTATCAATTGAAAACAACAAATCTCAGTCATAATTAATTTGGCCCTCAATTTTCAAGGTTAAAATTTGGGCACTTCGGTTATAAGTCTAGGCAAGTGTCATAGATTTCTTTTCAAAATATTCCTTTTATCTAATTAGCTCACTCTCAAAATGATGGGAAAGAAGTTTTCTTGCACTGGTGAATATTCATTAGAAGAGACAAGAAGAGCGAAAAGGATAAATAACCGTGAGATCGGATTGGGTCCCATTGAGTCATTTGTCAATGCCCTCCCAACTCTTGTTTGTCGACGTTCTCCCAAGTGACACCCACCATGCTGTCTGTCTGTCAAGAACATCTACAATGGGTTCTTTTCACTTCACGAGCCTCCAATCTTTGATAGGAACCCATGCAAAAAATGCTCATTGGTAGGAGCCAACTACATCCCGAAGATGCCACCATCATCTCCTTCATGATTACCATCAAAACCTCCGTGTGTGCCTTGTCTCCGAAAGATTATCTTGCATATACTCCATCGAATGCAGAGGCTATCTGTGTATGCCGAAGCTGAACCCCCTCTGGTCTCTCTCGCACGTGCATCACAAAGCCTACCCCAGAGTGGTCCATGACAGAAAAAAGAGAGCATGTTTACACTTTGTGTGAGCTAACAGCTACAAAGGGGGGTGCATGTACAAACACTTTTGTAGGGGGGCGTTCAAACGATAAGAAGAGAAGGATACATATACATCAAAAAGGAGCGCAGTGTAAGTGAGCGAGTAGTAGTAGTAGTAGTAGGTACCCCGTCAAAAGGGGGTACTACTTTGGGGTACTCCGTAAACTGGCTGATGAACTCGACATGACAAGGAAAACCTCCTCCAGTGGTCCTTGTGTGCACCATGGCTCGCTCGCTCTCTCCCTCCAGCCTCCCCTCGAGTCTCCTCTCCAGCTTAGCTCTCGAAGACTTGGGGGCATGGCCACTCCTTGTTGTATTTTGTTAGGCAATTTATTATTTGTTCATAGGGAACCCCACCTATCTAACTCCATTCTAGTAGACATAAATGGAAAGCCAATTTATTTTACTCTTATTACTATATTATTTTGGTTGTAGGTTGGAAAAGCTTTTTCAAATTTTCCTTTTTTAATTAAACCCCTTCTTTTCCCTTTTCTCTCCCTTGTATTATGTAATATTTTCTTTTCTTTTCCCCCTTCCCACCTCTCTCTCTCTCTCTCTCTCTCTCTCTCTCTCTCTCTCTCAAATTAAAACCCCCTCCTCTCTCACTTAATTTTCACCCTTTCCTTTTTAATTAAATTCCTCCCCTCTCTCTCTCATGTGTAGAGTTTAAGCTCTCTTTCTCTCTTAGGTTAAATTTTTTTAATTTAAATTTTTTATTGAATATTTTTTTAACTTTTTTTAAAATTTAAAAGAGAAAGGAGAGATAGAGATAGAGAATAATAATAATAATAATAAGATAAAGAGAGAGAGAAATAGAAAAGAAAATAGTCTTTTTTAAATTAAACATTTTTCTTCCTCCCCTTTCCCTCACTCTCTCTCTCTCTCTCTCTCTCTCTCTCATATTAAACTTTTTAATTTCAACTTTTTCTAATTAAATATTTTTTGAACATAATTTTTCACACACTTTGAGAGGAAGATAGAAGAATAATAATAAATATTTTAAAAAAAGAAAAAAATAGAGAAAAAGACAAAGAGAGAGAGGGAAAGAGAAAAGAGAGTAGTCTTTTTTAAAGTAAACTTTTTTAAATATAGTTTTTTTTCTTAGAGAACGACAGAAATGAAATATATAATTTGAAAGAGAGAGAAAGGAAAGGAGAGGAAAGAGAAAAATAAAGAGAGAGAGAGAGAGAGAGAGAAAGAGAAAAAAGAGAGCAAGAGAAAAAAACTTGAAAGAGAAAGAGAGAGGAAAAGAAAAATAAGGAGAGAGAAAAATAAAGAGAATTATAAAAAGAGGAAATATAAAATTTAAGAGAAAGAAAGAAAAAGAAAAAAAGAAAAGAGGGAGAAAAGAAAAGGGAAAAAAAGACAGAGAGAAGAAGAAGAAGAAGAGAGAATTTAAACACAGAGAGAGAGAGAGAGAGAAGAAACATAAATTTTAAAAGAAAGAGAAAATAAAAAAATTTAAAGAGAGAATAAGAGAAAAAAGAAAAAAGAGGAGAGAGAGAGAGAGAGAAGGAAAAGAGAGGAGAGAGGGAAGAGAGAGAAGAAAAGCGGGGAGAGAGAAAGAAAGAGAAGAAGAATGATAAAGCAAAAGGAGGAAAGAGAATAGTATTTTTTAATTTAAATATTTTTTTAGAGAGGAGGGAAAGAAGAGAGAGAGAAGAAAAAAAGGAAAATTAGAAGAAAGGAGAGGAGAAGAAAAGGGAGTAGAGAGAGAGAGAGAGAGGAAAAGAAGAGAGAGAATATGAACACAAAGAGAGAATTATATATAGGGAAAAGATAAAATTTACATACTTTAAGAGAGACTAAGGGGGCGGGGGGGAGGGGGGGAGGGAAGTGAAAGAAGAAGGGGAGAGAAAGAGAGAAGGAAAAGTAGAGAAGAGAGAGAGAGAGAGAGAGAGAGAGAGAGAGAGAGAGAAAGGAGAGTGGAGAGAGAGGAGAGGGAGAAAAAAAGAAGAGAGAGAGGGTGAAAAAAAAAATAGAAACGGAGAGGGAAAAAAGAAAAGAGAAATATGAGAAATGGATTATTGAGCAAAGTTATTGTGTGATAGCATGGCAACTTCGCCTGCCACTTCAAGGCAGCGAAGCTGCCGCGGAACGCTAGTAAGATTTATGGAGCTCCTTCCTTCCTTTGCTGCCTAGTGGAAAGAAGTAGCCTAACGAGCGACCCGCTCCAATGAGCTGCTTAAGTTTTGCTCACCATAGTAACTTATTATTTTTCAGCATTTGACTTTTTTATTGCATTGTTATCTTTTTTTTTAAATTAGTACCACATAATTTAGAATAAAAAATATCATCTCCATGATGATTGCCTTTCATGGTCATGTCACATTATCTTTCCTTGTTACCCTTCACAAAAAGGTTATGTCTTTAAGCAAAAACTGTTGTATGCCATTCAAACTCTTCACTTGTTTTATGGCAATCCTCTAAGTTGAAAATGAACATTACTCCTTGCATCTTGAGCACTAAATTTGAGTTACTAATGTTTGCTTACTCTCTAATTCAAGACTTGTCACATTCTTTCAATCAAAGTAAACATATTCCTCAAGAGTGTGCATTTCTAGAATTTTCAACGAATTCAAATTTTCGCTAAAAGAACAAAGGACGCGCTACACGATGAAAGTTATACATCTTGTTGTAGAAGCCACAAGCGAGGGCTTGTGTCTTCCTTCTCTCAAAGAGCAAAGAGGAAATAGTGAAGAGGGTAATTAATTATACGAGGCCTGTTTCTAGGAACGCTCTTTTAATCTCCATGAATCACTACGAAGAAATACAGAGTAGAATATTGTTATTTCTACTATCATAAGAAAAGGAGACTCAATCGCAATCTCAGCAGAACATCCTAATTCACAATCCAAAAGCATCCAATTCAAGAACGTAGAAGCAGAGTATTTGTTGATGATGGGAAGACTCAATCAATCGCAACAAGACGATGCAATCAATTACGCAAAAGCTACTCAAGTACCTGGAAAGTGAGGTTCTTGCGAAAGAGGGCATCGGCTTGCGTTCCGAAGGAGGTGACTTGCAAATCTCTAATTTGAGCTGCCGCGGATGATGATGAGTCGCCTGCGGGAGGCGACGCTTCTTCCATTCTTGCCCCGAGGGGGGGGGGGGGGGGGGGGGGGGGGGCGCGCTTCTGACACAGAGCAACGCAAACACTCCCTCTGAGAGAGAGAGAGAGAGAGAGAGAGAGATTAGCGAGCAGGAAGGAAGGAATGTGAATCTGCCAATCGAAGGGGAATTGAAATCCAAGAGCTCCTGTACAACTTTTATGGCGCTCGAAAGGGATGATGAAAACGGGGATTGGTTACAAACGCGATGGCCAACAGGCGCTCGTATTCCTTCCTGGGAGGGTCGCGATTGCCTCGACGCGCGCGCGCGAGAGAGAGTGTGTGTGTATCACTAGGCCACGTCAGGCCAGCCCTTTGGACTTTAGTCAAAACCGAGTCTGTGTGGTTCGGTACCGAGCCTACTTCTCCACACGACGCCCACCGAGTCCCGAACCCGACCGTGCGTGGTGGTTGCGTGTTCTTCTTTTTTGGTTTTGTCGGCCTCGAAAAGCGCTAACACGTTGACTGTAGCCTTTCTCTTGAGACATTTCGTTCTCCCAAAAAGTATCAAATCTGCGAATGCGAAATCAACTTTTCTTTTCAGTTAAAATCACGATTCACGAAGGCCCTTCGAAGTTCAGATTTAATAAAACGGTATGGTTGTTGAAATTTGAAGTCAGAAGGTTCGGGCCACTTTGCAAATATCGAATACAATGATTCCAATCATTTACTCTTACGTGAATATGTCAGTGACGGTGACGCTAACTGATTAAATTGTCCTAGTGACCCCTCCATTCGATGGGTCTGGACTCTGGAGAACCGTTGGCTCTTCCTTTCTTTTGTTATTAAATTTATTAGAGCCGGGTCACCCCGTCTCCTTCTTGCACATTAAACTTGCGGTTGCACCATGATCTCTAAGGGCTGGAGAGAATTCAATACAAGTATTAATAATGGCTTTTGGTCAGCATTGGGACCGGAAAAGAAAAAGGGTGTAAATCTAATTAGGTCCACTTGCACATATCGTCCACTAGAGATTGAAATGAGTTCACCCTAGTAGCACAACACTAGCACCTTGTTTCTAACAAGTGCTAGAAAGGTGAGTGCATGGTGAACCTCTCCCCACTCACCTTGCTAACCCTAGGTGCGACTAAGGGTTAGCAAGGGGAGAACATTCACACTCCCCCCCACTAACCCTAAGTGCAACCCAACTCTTAGATGTTGCACAAAGACAATCTTTCCATTGGAGATGTGGGGCCTTCAAGACCAAAGTTTAGATAGCGTGTAGTTTTACATGTTTGGGATACATGACTCTCATGATAAGGTGAAAGCTACGGGTCTCTAAAAAATGTGCATACTAGTGCTCTCAAGGCAAATTGGGACGTTAAGTCCAAAGGGGTATTTGAGGGAAGTAGAACGGAAATCTCTTAGGATATAGTGATATATAAAGTCGAGTCTTTTTAGAATATTTATTATATGTTTGGAAAGCTAGATGCACATTCTTATCACTTTCCATTGAAACTTTTGATTTTCCATTAAACTATTCAAGCTCTTTAAAGGATCTTATAGACTTGAAAAAATATACTTTCAAAAAAGTCATCATTCCTTTTATCCAAGTACATAGTTTCGAAAAGTGCAAGTTTAAAAGAAGTGGTATCTTTTCTCTCCCAATCTCATAGAATACAACTTGCATACAATAGCTTTGGATATTACACAATTGACTATTTCAATCGAGTTGACACATGTACATGAGCGTCAACTTTCAAGATTAAAACCCTTGTAGTCAAGTGTAATGTTTTATTCATGTATTTGACATGGCAATTGTTGTGGACGTTAAGGATAGTGGACTACTTTTCAAAATTTATACTGTCTACACAACCTATAATTCCCTAGGCTTAGGAAAATGTTCCAAGTCTAAAATTAACAAACTTGCATGGCAAGAAACAATTCCATGATAGTTGACCTTGGTTACAATGAGTGGAAAAAGCATTATCACAATAGAGTTATGTGATAAATTGCTTATTCGATGCAATTGAAAAAGGTACGAGGCTAGAGATGATAGAGTATCAACATAGGATGATAGCTATAATTATTTTTTATCGCACGAGGGCTTGGGTTGGCTCCTATGTAAGCATAATGCTCAAAAGAGAAGAGGTAGCTTACTAGATATAAAAAACATCCCCAAGTGTGTAGGTTATGTTGCTCTCACACTTTCAAGGTGAATTCGATCTTAAAAAGCTCTTCTAAATATGAAGCTTGAGCTTATAATAAGCAATGTTGATACCAATTTTGAGAATGCCAAAGAAACAATTGTTTGGGTAAAGGTGCATGTGCCTACACCGCCATGTATTCACTACATACACTGTACTCGAACACATGTACACTACAGGTGGTAAGTGCCCATCATTGTCACTTTATTCTTTATTCTTTGAGTGACTAGTGAATAAGGAAAGGCCAATCACACATTGTGCTTGTTGGAGCTCCGAAATCCTCTCTCTCTCTCTCTCTCTCTCTCTCTCTCTCTCTCTCTCTCTCTCTCTCTCTCTCTCTCTCTCTCTCTCTCTCTCTCTCTCTCTCTCTCTCTCTCTCTCTCTCTCTCTCTCTCGCTCTCTCTCTCTCTCTCTCTCTCTCTCTCTCCGCCATAGCTTGCATTTGCTCGTGCTTCCACTTGGGCTTCACCCTTCAACTAGTATCACAGCTTACCATTCGATGAGCTTCCTTGAGCATTCCTTTAGCCCGTGACTATAAGCTTCATTTTGAAGGTTTCATGGCAGTTTAGCCCTCTTCTTTCCAAGGTATACATTGTACTCCCACTTCTTTCCAACTTGTTCATACTTGTTGAGGCCCACTTCAGGGGTTTATTGAGATTGCCTAGAGCTCTCCAAGTGCCACAATGGAGGTAGTGACATCAACATCAAGGGCAGCAATAAAATACATTGTTTCGCACTTGTTTTTCAGCACTACTTTCTTGCTCTGCTCTAGTACTCCTCCAACTCTTAGGCCTCTTGGCTACTTGGTTGACCACTCGTGACACCTCCTAGCATTGCTTTGTTGCATTCGAAGTCTCCATTGAAGTGAAACATCTCAATCATTGACTATAGAATAGTGTAGGCTGCCTAATGTAAACACCCAGGATAGTATGTATTGAGCTTCTTATTGCTTATGTGATGCCTTTGAGCTTGATATTGATGCCCGAATGTTATGATCATGTATTGAGGTACTCATTGGCTTCATTTGAGCTCAAATGGCTCAATTTTTGTAGGGTTTCATTGTTGTACATTGTTTGGACAACAAGTTTTTTAATTGGGAAGGTTATGCATATCAAGGCTTGATGCCATTCAAGTGTACCATTTGAATATACTGATGTTTAGCATTGATGCTTGGACCCAAATATGATTGTGGAATGCTTTGACACTCGATTTTGAGCTGAATCTGATGTCTTGGAGCTTTGGCTACATACTTCAGTTGCTTCACTAATTGTCATTTTATGGGTTTCTCGTTGGGTTTTATGCTCTCGAATATATTGCTTGATATCTATGGGCACCCAAATGTTATGTACTTGATGTTCTAAGTCTTACAATGCTCTTGTACACTCCAGATATGCTTCAATAGATATGATTTGGGATATTTGCATTTACTTGGATACATTGCATTAGAGCTTTGGATTTTCAGTTGAGTTTGTTTTACAAAGACAGTGGGACTATTGCCTTATGTACATGCTTTCTTGGATACCCTTGGATATAGTTACACTTGCTAGTGGGCTGATTTGATTTACATGCTTTGGACATAGGCACTTACCAATGTCAATAAGATTCAGTGATGTATACATGCTTCTTGGTTAGGTATTGAGATTCATTATTTTATGCTTAGTCAGTTGTGTATGTGATGGATGTCTACACTTGATCTTGAGATCTCTTACATACACAATGTCTATGCCTATGGGATAGATTGGTTATTAACTCCCTTGAGTTTATGATGGAATTTAGTGTTGGTTGTATGTCTATTCACTACTAGTTGCTTTTATATATCCCAATTGTTACCCAAATATTCATGGCAATGCTCGGTATTTCTTGATTATTTACCCATAGTGATCTCGCTCATACTACTGTATTTATTACAGTGGTGTTGTAATTATAGTTTTTAGCATTGTCTTGGAGAGCAAACACTTTACTTTGGTAGTGTGTTGCTCGCAATTGGTGGATAGCTCTCAGCTTTGATATTCCCTCATGTTTTGCCCTAGTTTTGATTGAGTTTTGGGGTTATTTTGTAATCATATACAGCAACCCATTCTCTTGGATTTTGCATTGCTATACAGTCATTATGAATGGTCCTTCGAATGATAGTGCTATTTTCAATCTTGAAAAGCTTGATGGCATAAATTTCACCTATTGAATGATGCAAATATGGTAGGTAATGGTTCAAAAAGAAAGTTAGATTGTTGAAAACCAAGAGTCTAAAGCCCGAAGGCATCAATTAGGATGATTGCGATGAGATATGTAAATCCACCTTGATAATATCATTGTCCAAAGAAGTTTATTACAATGTTGTTGCACTTGAGTATAATGATGGTTATAAATCTTTATGACAATGCAAGTCATACATCACAGATGTATTAGTTGAAACAACTTATGGACCTTTGCATGAAGGAAGGGACTAGCATGTCCATGCATTTAAATAAGTTTCATTTGATTTTTAGCCAATTGACTTTGTAGGACATTGAGTTCAAGGATAACCTATCTCCCTTGTTATTGCTTGTGACACTTCTCGAGTCATGGGACACTTTCTATACAACCATGTGTACAAATATGCTTAAGGATGGCTTGAAACCCCACGATGTTGAGGGTGCTTTACTAATAGAGGAGATAAACAAGAAGAATGCGGATGCAACCCGCACTTCTCATGCATTGACTACTAGAGCCAAACATGATGGTAAGAGTGATAATGACTGTTGTGGTAGAGACTCACAAAGGTCTCAATCTCATGGGTAGTCTCATAGTAAGTCCCATGGTCGTAAGTCCTCTTTGACATGCCATTGCTATGGGAAGTAGGGTCATATTTGGTCGTAGTGCTATAAGATGTGCGATGATAAGTGCAAAGAGAAAGGCAAGGGCAAAGTGTAGGAAAAGTCTCATGATCACATCATTATCCCTAGGAAGTCCAATATAAAGATTGAAGAGATAAATGTAGTATAGCCTGAGTTAGATGATGAGTACATCTTTTAGCAGCTTCTGTCTTGATGCTTCTCAGTTGACCAATGCTTTGTCTACATATTCTCGATATTAGCTACTTGAGTCAAGGGCTACAATTTTCTTCACATAACTCTTTTACTTCGCATAAAATACATCATGTATCGGTTTTGACCAAAATCCTTCTATTTGCTAGATAATTGGATAATGCATGCTATTATGTATCCCTCGGTGATTTCATGTGGAAAATTACTCATGGAAATCTTGTCTTTTCTCGAGGAGCTAAGATTGACAGCCTCTATCTTTTTATATCTAGATCTCTAGAACATGTTTTGGTTGTAGTTGCCATACCACATGTATCTTTATGGCATCGTCGCCTTGGGGTATATTTTCTTAAGGGATTGAAAATCCTTACCCGTTCGCATTATCTTTCGTCTCTTGATTACAAATGTTTTTATTCTTGTGACCATTGTCTTTATGGTAGATAAACACATAGTTCTCATAAGAAGTTTAGCATTATGTGCATAGGTGAGTCTCTAGCTCTTGTGCATTCTGATGTATGTGGTCCCATGTCTTATCAGTCATTGGGTGGCGCAAAGCACTTTGTTACATTCATTGACAATTATTTGCATAAGGTCTAGGCATATCCTATTAAGCAAAAATCAAATGTTTTATCTATCTTTCAACGTTGGCTTGCTCTTATTGAGTATCAGTCTAGATATAGGTTGAAATGCCTAAGTTCTAACAATGGGAGCAAGTATGTTTCTAAAGCATTTGAGTAGTTTTGTGATAAGAGGGGTATTAAGCATTAGATAACTACCTTGTACACCCCACACCAATGGTATTGTAGATGTCATGAATATGATCATTCAAAAAAAAGTCCATGCTTAGAAGGCTTATCACAGTATTTTTTGATTGAGATAGTTACTACTACTATACATTTGATATGCAAAATCCCATGCACTACTATTGGTTGTCGGGTTGTAGAGAAACTATTGCTTGGAAATTCTCCCTTATATACACATCTTATAGTCTTTAGATATGAGACTTTTTGCCGTGTACCCAATGACAACTATAATAACTAGCATTAAGGGAGTTTTGAGGTCTCGAAAATGCCCTGTAAGCGATCCTTAGAGAGAAAACATTTTAGAAAATAAAATCATTTTAGAAAATTTTAAAAACTTTTATATTTTTGTAAGTAAATATATCAAAAATTGTTAATAAGTAATTGTCGTGATATTCTCATGGTCACATCAAACTTAGAAATCTACGCCGCCATAAAGGTGATAAAGATTGTCATATTGAAGATCTCACTCAAGTGAAAACTAATATTCAATTTGAATTTTGTTTACTATCTTCTTTCTTTCCCATCCTTATTAGTTTCTTCTCCGTTTCCCTTATTGTTTCTAATTCGCATAGTTTTTCAATCCAATCTTCTAATCACATCCTTAGCTATGGATCAATCATCCAATGATCTTTGTAGCTCTAGTAAAAGACATCTCTATCATCTTCATATTGAGTTGGATAGTGAGTATAAACCAATAAGGAAGAGAACAAAACACATTACTATTATAGAGTCTACGAAACATATACTCATGTTTGAAGGAAAGAAGAATCTTGATCTTTGGTTAGATGGCAGGCTATATCCCAAAGATCCTAGCAAAAATAGCACTCCGTCTTTCTATAATAGCTCTTCATCATTATTAAGGTTCATTGGTGATAGTTATAATGGGTTTCTAGGTTATACACTTAACTTGGTTGCAGAAAAAAATGTAATTTGATTGGAAAAACATCTTTTATCAAAACATAACAACGAGTTGTTGTAGAAGCTAGAGGGCTATTTACAAAGGATTCATTCTCGTTAGAGAAACACATAAAATCTTATAAACAAAAGCAAACAATTTTAGGCCTTCAAAATCGACAAAAGGCTCTTAAAAATATTGAGAGTCTTAGACAAGGAAAAGGTGATTATAGTAAAAGAATCCAAGTAGCAATGTATATTTTTTTTCACTTTAAAAATATTAAATATAGCTTTGTTTATAATTAATTGTATTGATTTGTGATGTTGATTTTGTTTAGCTCTTTTCTTCAATCGAATGCAAGTGAAATAGATTTTTTAAAAGTATCTCAGTTTTATTATCATCTTCTTTCTTCAGTAGTTTCAAAATATATTTTGGAGAAGAATATATTTAAAAAGACAAAGAAACAATGCTTTGAGTCATTTATAAAGGATCATTATTTCGATATCGAGTTAGTGCAGAAGGCACTAGATAATATTGGTATCAGTCAAGATGCTTATATGTAACTTTGTCAACTTTTACAGTCAAATATGAAGCAAGGATAAGTACACAATTGCATACTTCCAAGGCTATCTGTGTAGAACTATCAAATAGAGAGTGAATAACAAAGCGATGGAGATTTTGGGTGAGCCTTTCCATATCAAAGCTAGCTTCAAGGGCAAGAAAAAAGAAGTTGTATTCAATGAATTTAACAATTTTTTCCTTGACTTATCCACCCTACAATGTTTAATGATTAGATTCTATGAGTTGTCACTAAAGGAGGCACAAGGAATGGTTAGATTTGTGGTTATATTGAATGAAAATGAGGTTTTGAAATGCACAAAACTAGAGGGAGTCTCTATTACCTTGATGAATAGAGCACTTTCATAAGATCATTGCAATTACCCAATGTCATTTAGTGTTTAATCAGAACACAACACCTGGTGGCTAAGGAGCATTCGAAGTAAATACAAAGGATATTGATATATTGTATTGGATTTTTTATCGAATACCAATACATGATATTATTAAGAGACAACAAGCAGAAGAAGAGCTATTTGTTGAAGGACTTCGAAACTATAAGATTGAGTGGCACATAGCTAGTGACTTAAATACACTTAAATGTATGTACAATGTATCAAAGAGGGAGCCAACTCCAGATCTCCTTGCCTATATTGTATATCCCCAACCATAGAGTTGAACTCAAGCAATTGGAAGAGAGCTCTCTCTAGGCACAACAAGGATCCACAGTTTAAGCCAGTCCTAGATATTTCTTTAGTGAATGCCCATATCTATATACTTCATGCGCTTTGCAGGATGATTGAAAAGCTTGTTCATATTTATATAGGATTTGCATGGAAGCTGAAGCCATTATCAATTAGAGCATATGTTATAATAAAGATTGAAAAAGTCTTATTTACAATTAGTCTGCATGGTAGTAATGTTGTTATTAAACCAAATCTTCAAAAGTCTAAGGTTGACAATTGTGTCCTCCAAAGGCCATCTATTGGTGGAGTGAAGGCTAGAAGGTTCCTAGGCTTTCATGGGAGGCTTGGTAAGATAAACTCTAGGAATGGTGGCTCAATTATTAGATACAATCAATGGAAGTCCCTATATAATGTAGTTAAGAATCATGCTAATAATGGACAAGCTCGAAATAGAAAAGCCAATGTTTGGAAAACACTAGACTAAGTATTCTTTTGTTGTGATAAAACTGAGAGGAATGATGATGATCTTAAAGACTTCAAAAACCAATTGAACATTTTTAAAAAGACAATGATGAGGAATGATGAGCTCAAAGACTTCAAAAACCAATTGAATCTTTTTAAAAAGGCAATGACAGAAGCTTGGGGTAATCAACACTTCACTTACTATATAGTAAGAAGTTTACATATGTATGTCTCTTTATTGTCTAACTCATTTAAGGTTTTTTAATTGACTTTCTTTATGTGGCATATTTTATATAACTATGCTCCATATTTTATCAAGAAATATGAAAATCACATTATCAAGCAAGAATAAAATACTTTAGACACACAAGACATGGAGGTGGAAGATACGAAGTAAATAGTTTATTAGAGGTCTTTCAATGGTTCTATAGACAAATTTAGCACAAATTCAAGCTCAAAGACACAACCACATCATGTAATACATCATCTTTGGCAAGGACTATATCCACTATTATCCAAAGAAGAAAAGAGGGATATTTAAACTCTTGTGCAAAGTAAAGATTTTCAGAATGGTTACAAACTAGACAAAGAGATGGAAAAAGATGGGCTTCAAGAAACACTTAACATCTTTTAGTCTGACTCTATTTGCAGAATAGTCTTTAGTTTCAAGCAATTCACTAAGTCCTCTAGAGGAATCTTTTGTTTCATCCCACTTAATGAGACCTCTATATTTCAAGAACTCTTGTTTCATATAGCCTGGAAAGAGCTTCAAATTCTTGGCATCTTCTACATGGGAGAGCAATTAAGAGCCAAGAACTCCAAAGTATCATGCCCTAGATCCATTGTATCCAAGCATGAAGCCAGAAACTCTTATAGCTTTTTCTTTCTCCATCAAAATTATATTGTTTGAACCTCTATTGAAAACTTGGGATCCAATCACCTTGGAGATAGCGTTCAAAGCCATCATTGGTAAGCTTGGAGAGCTTGACAACCTGGTATGATAAATTGCAATTGTTTGATTATTTAAGCTTTCAATATAATAACCAAGGTCTTGACTTTTGCCAAAAGATACAATGGCCTTGATCCCTTAGCTCTTCTAATAAAGTTGTCTGCATCTTCAATTTCTATATGTACAATAAAGCACAATAGTATAAGATATCAATAGATAAATATCCAATAATATTTGTCTATAATGCATAACATACTCTAATATAAACTACAATAGATATATTAGAATTATCTTTTATACTTTAGGGTTTTCATCTTCTTCCAGAAGACTATCATCATAAAGATTTATTGAACTTTTTGGTTTCTCCTCTAATGGAGACTTCAGTTTGTCTTCATACCCCATGTTATAAATACCAACTCTCTACTGAATTTGTAAAAACTCTTCCTATGCAAGTATCCCCCCCATTTTCATATTCGATGATCTGATTAATACATGAATGTAAGCTATAGAGCTGTCTTGAAAATTCTCTCCCTCAACATTAAGACTTACTAGTAATTCATGTTCATAACCTATTAAATTCTTATCATTTTGACCCCATGCTGCAAGGATTGCCAAGCAATAATATTCTCTAAGATAAAAAATGTGTTGAATATCATTTAGCAGTACATATCTCTTTTTGTTGATGAGATAACTAGGAAATGTTGGGACACATTCAAGAGGACCTGTTTCAATCTCAACACTCAACTCTATCTCTTTTTCTTCCACTTTTGTAATGTTCTCACTTTTAAACAAAGCAACATCAAATCCTTGCACTAACAGATTCTCAATATCCTCCTGAAATATTTTTCCATTCTCTTTAACCTCTTTATTTTTGCTTGCAATATCCTCTATCTTCTCCTCTTGTGTTGTATCCAAAGAACAACTATCCATATATTGAAGATATACAAGAAATCCAACATCCTTCTGTGCAAGTAGACATGATGCTGATTCTGATGAAAAGGGAAATCCACTTTTTCCACTTCTTGAATTCGTTATAAATAAGGCTAAACCTTGTTTGCAAAGTTGTTCTAGCAGCATTGGTAGCTTTTATTACATCACTATAATGGACAAATCCCTCAATCTCTAGGCCTTCCATATGTTTATCATAAAACTCCCTAAAATCCTTCAGTTTGTCTTCAAGATCCTTCAAGAGCTCTTGCAAATCAAAGGGAACATTGAGCATATCTCCTGTAAACAAATCTAGATGAATTTTCAGTTGCATGGAGAAAATCAAAGAGCCTTTCATCATACGTATCCTCCAAATCCTCTTCCTTCATTCTCTCTAAAGAAAACTTCCTTTTAGTCATTCTGATTACTTACAAAACCAAATCCTGAAAACAACAAAGTCAATTTAGGGACACAATATACCAATCCACATTTGCTCACATCAAGAAGATTAAAGCAAGTTTGCTTAAAAAATTTAGCCAAACCCTTTATAGAATTTCTGACTACTTAATATTCTGTCAAGAACTCACTCTTGGATTTAAAGTTTAGGATCCTTATATATGATATACTCACTAACAAATTTTGAGCAAGGGTTCAATGTTTTCTTCCTCCTCTTAAACCAACAAACACAGAACAATGTTATCTTCCTCTTCCTAAACCAACGTACATAGAAAAATATGCAATAATGATACTTTACTTCATTCATGTTACATGTCTAAATCCCTAAGATAACACACATGTTAAATTGGTAAAAATATAATAGCATTGCCTTGTAAAAAGGGAATTTTCCCTTTGAGCAGTAGAGGAAGTATGCAATTTCGTGTCTCATCTTATTTTACATTCAGGACTTATGAAACGTGATAACAATGATCCAAACCACTTCTCAGTTTTGATAAAATCACGTTTCATATGTCAGTCAATCCAAAAAACTTGATGAAATTATGTTTCATACATCCAATTTTTTTTTCTAAGATAATGCATCTAGAACATCAAAACCACATCATTCAAGATATGTGCAAGATTAAACCAAGATTGATAGAAAAATTTAGTCAAACCCTTTATAGAATTTCTAACTTCTTGATGTATCTTTGTCCTCTTAAACCAACAAACACAGAACAATGTCCAACAATAATACCTTATTTCATTTATCCTTCATGTCCAAATTCCTAAGATACCACACATATTAAATTAATCAAAATACAATAGCAGTGTCTTGTAAAAAGTGAGTTGACTATTTGAGCAACAGAGGAGGCATGCAATTTTGCATTTCATCGATCTGTTTTTATTTTACATTTAGGACTCATGAAACTTGACAACAATATTCCAAAACTCTTTGCATATGGTTCAATCGTGTTTCATATGTCAATGAATCATTTCGTAGGAAAACTAACAAATTTGATCATCTTTAATGCCTTGAAATTTAGGATTGCAGAGAAAAAGTGACAAGAAAAAGTTTGATACCTGAGAATTGTATTTCCTATTGAGAATAAATGGGTTTTTGTAGAAATACACCTGGTTTGGCCTTGCAATGTACACGAGATAAATGGTTTGTGGAAGACAAAACAAAATGCGTGTAAGAAAAATTAACATAAATCGGACCTTGAGTTGTATATATATGGCAACTGTCACCACACGTTTGTTCAAGAAGTATTGTGCACTTATTAAGAAGAGTTGCATTTAAAATAAAAAAGAAGAGGCTAGCAATTATATTTTATCTTTAATAAGTGGAGCTATAAAAGCGCTATCATGCCAAAAATGTATGTGACATGTGACACAAGTTTCGAGTCAAAAACAGTCTACTCGTCGCATGTGTCAAGTTAACTACGCATTACAATAGCAGCCACATGTGTAAACAAATATCCTTTTAAACCCAATTTCTGAACCAAAAAAGAGTTTTCCAAAGACAAAGCTCTTTCTATGCTCGATAATACCAACACAAGGCTAACTTGGTCACAGCTCAAAATTATTCCGTAGCACAAGGCGACTTGGGAAGATTTCATCGCCCAGCATATGCGCCAAGGCCTTAAAAATATAAATTTTTTGACAAATTTGAGATAGCTCTGTACCTGTGTAATGAATCATGCTATACGTTCCTTAAAAGAGCCTGACATATGAAACACGATTAGTTATGGCTCTCCCCATGGATAGTAGTCATTTTGTGTTTCATATGTTATCACACACAAAAGGATAATTTTGCTTCTACTAATGTTGATAATAATTATGAGTGCATCAACTATATGAGTAATGGATTATTCTGCTTGATGTTTAGATACTAAGGTTGGCATTCAAATTGAAAGTCCCACAAGGCTTGTTTTTATTATGGATAAGATTTAAATATTATTGATGTGAACATTCATATAGATTTTCTCTCAAGGGTTGAACTCATTGGGAATAAGATTTGAGATTTGCTAAATGACCATTGTTCTATCATGAGACTTGTAAAACTTCATGACATAAATGCTCTTTGATGAAATATGTATTTAAAAAAAAAGGTGATGTTTGAAATGCAAGAAGGTGTAGGTTTCTCTTGTTCAAAGGGCTTAGTTCACGTTTCATATGTCTTGGGCCTACATCATTTGATTGAAATTTGAGGTAGACTATGGAAATAGTCTTATTTACTACTAAGTGATTGCAGATGATATTATTTTAGAGATTTGGAGATCTGTCCTTATTTTTTGTTTTTTTTTAATGTTTCAGATGGCTAGAACCAAGGCCAGTGTAAGAAAACAGAAAGTTAATCCTAGAGGTCTTGCTTCAAAGATTCATCAATCCTCCAAACCTTCCGAACTTACAAGGAAATCAAAGCCAAGGAGAAGGTTTTTACAGCATGTTAGATGCCTAAAGGAGATTAGAAGTGCAATGAAGGCTTTGGATAATGCAATTCCAAAACTGCATTTTCAAAGGCTTGTCAGAGATATTTGTGACAAGCATAGTCTTGATAGTTTTAGATGGACTAGGGTAGCTCTCAAATGTATTTAGGAGGCTGCATGAGATTTTTTGATTGAGTTTTTTCAATATTCTTATATCTGTGCTACTCATGCACATAGGCTTACACCTATGGGTAAAGACATGATAATTCTCACGAGGTTAAGATACAAGTTTTCATAGGTCCTTGAGCCAATCCCCCTTTCTGATTGGAAGACTTTCAATATTTTAAATGTGCCTCCATATAGAAAAAAGAAATGTGATTTACGTCCTAAGGTTGAAGATGTCACCCATGAAAAGGAAACAAGACTGGATGAGAAAGAGGAAAAGGCCACAGAAGAGTAGGCAGATAAATGGAGGGAGTATAAAAGAAAGGAAGAAGAAAAGGAAGGAGAGCAACTTCCATCTTTTGAAGAAGAGCCATCTACCCTTTTTGAAAGGGATGACCCTAAGGGCTTCAATGTCTGTTGCTTTTTACTTGGTGATATTAACAAAAGATCTGATAAGGTATTATTTGACTCTGATTGTGTTCAAGTTCTCAAGAATAAAATGAGAGAAGTAAATGACTCTATTCTTCTTGCTGGGATGAGGTATAGTATACCAAATTTTGTTTTGACTCACTATATTTTTCTAGCAATAGACTTTCATGTTGATGTTTACTATCTCCATTCCTTTGCTAATGGTGTAATGCATGAGTTTCCCTTTGCTATACAACAAAAAATTGAGGTTCTTGATCCATCTATCTCATACTATATAAGGAGTGAGTTTGATGCAAGTGTGTTTGATCATTGATTCAATCCAATTGACTTTGAAACTTTCGAGATAAGTAAGTCATTTGATGTTTTGTTAGATTTTATGAGATCTTGTTTTGCTAGATTATTGAAATATGATTGTTTTCAATTCTCATTGAAGCCTAATTGGAATAGACTGTGTGGAGAGGCAATGTTTTCTCATCAATTCTATGAAATGAAGCCATAGAAATGCCAAGTTGTAAGTTATATAATCTAAGGTCTCCTTGATATTTTGATCTTTTTTTTTGCAAGTACCCTAAATTTTATTGCCTTTTTGGTATAGAGCTATAAAAAGATTGATTGAAGTGCTGGAGAAAAAGCCTCCCATGCCTTCTAATTTACTTACAACAATGCAATATAGACAAGTTGTGATAAGGTCTTGATTAATATGGTTGGAACATAATAAGAAAATTTATTCTATAAACTGCCATAAATAAGTTTCATAGTTTTACTTTATATTATTAATTCAAGTGTCCTCATCAATATGATAGTCACTCTTGCATGGCTAGAGAATAATTGCAAATGCCAAAAGATTGGTTAAGTTTATTATTCTCAATGATGATAAACTTATAACAGTAGTATGAAAGATATTAAACTTTAAGATAGAGATTTATTGCAAAATAGTCCATTGATGATAATAATATAGTCCATTGTAAAAAATAACAATGAACTAAAAATCTTTTCTTACAAATGTATGATAGCTTACAAGGGATTGCTGTACAAGTGAGTATGTTTGGTATGTAAGAGCAAAGGTCATGAAGTACATAATGGTCAATTGTAGGCAACCGATAAGAATGGACAATAGTGGAGGCATGGACATTGAAGGAGAGGAGGTGCATGTAACTACAATAGGTGAAGCTATGCCTTCAACACCCAAGGGAACCAAAGCATCAAAGAAAGACAAATGAACTCCTAGAAATGATATCCCTTTTCCTAAGAAAAGTTCTCAAAAAAAGAAGTAGCTTTGCCTCATTTTGCTTGTAAGCCCTTGCGTGTATAAGTCATGGAGATGTCTAATAAAAATTTACCCCAAAATTTGTACATGTATTTTATATTGATAGCAAAGAGATATTTTCTTCAATATCCTTTTATTATATATTCTTCTCTCTCCTCATTGATATCTATTTAAAAAAACATGTTACAAATGTTTATTAATTAAGAAGTAAAATCAGATATACACATAAGTGGATATAATATGATATAAAAACTTACACATTTTTTATTAAGTTGGAACACAAATGAGTATGGTAGTTCAATATCTTCATTCTATAAATCCATCCTCACTTGATGTAGTGTACATGATGATCTAACCTTAAGGATTGCAATAATGTCTTTGCTAAAATTATTAAGATTTTGATCTAAAGCAATCAAACTACCATGAACATAATGCCATCTACTATAATAAAAGCTAAGGATCAAATTTTAAGTAGCAATCATATATTTGCAAGCTATAGAGTCTTGATCTATCTTACATATAAATTTTCCTTCTATCCTAGTGTTCCATCCCTCATCAACAAAATGTATAACATGATTATATGTTAGCCTCTTCACTAAAAGTATGGCCTTTGATATTCTTATCTCAACATTAGAAAAGAAGTTAACAAATATATTAATAGGCATGAACAAAGTAACTTTGCTTAGCCTACTTGAGATATTAGGTTTCAATACTCTCTGTGTCTCAAAAAATATTTTACATCTATAGCCCTCACTAGTAGCTGGACTTGGCAAAGGCCACTCAAAGCTTGAAAAATCTGGCAAAGAAAGGGAAGATATTGATCCCCATTGGCTATACTATATGGGGACAATATAAGAATGGTTATAGAAGAATATTCCATTCTTTGCAAGCTCTGTCTTCTTTCTATCTTTGTATATCTCTTCTCCAATCGAGCCATGCATCACATCAATAACATCAACAATAGACTCAATTGGTTGCCATTCCTTAAGATTAGAGGGGTAGACATCTACAAGACAAATGAATAAATGTTATAATGAAAAACCTTAATCTAAGTTCAAGAAAAAAAAGACTTTAAGAATCAAATCCTTACAATTTGGTCTATGTATTGGAAGATTTCAAGTTTCACATTTCAAATATAGCTCTCTATGCATAAACACATGTTGTACTAGTACCTCTTTTATGCCATTCTTATTTATCTTAGATTCTACCCTTCCAAACAGAGATGAATGAGCTCTCATATCTTCGCTTTTTCTCACGTTTTTTCTATTGCGTAGTGATCCAACTGCCTTTGCTAATGATTGTAGGAATCCATCTTCCATCTTTTTGGAATGAGTTAAACATTGATGTGGATGTGATTTGGGAGCTTGGACGCCTTGTTGAAGATCGAATTTCTATATCCATGGGAGAGAGAGAGAGAGAGAGAGAGAGAGAGAGAGAGAGGACTAACCACAAAGGAGGAAAAAACATGAGAGGGATTAAAGAAAGGAGGGAAAAAAAAGCGCCAAGCACTTTACTAATTTGAATTTAGATTAAACATGTCATTATCGTATCATTAAATAAAAGTTGTCAGGATTGTATAACATTAATGCAAAGAATGTCATAATCACGACTATAAGAGGTTAAAAATAGATATTGATAATATAAAGTCGTAATATATATATATATATATATATATATATATATATATATATATATATATATATATATAGAACTTCCATTATGGAGGCTCTGCTCTTATTGGTTCTAGAGCACTCTCTCTCTATCTCCTAAAAGGCATTTTCAAGACCTCAAAACTCCCTAATGATCCTAAGTCAATGAAATGTATCTTTCTTGGCTATGGGGATGCAGGTGAGATGGACTATCAACTATGGGATTTGTATGCTCAAAAGGCCATCCACAACCATGATATTGTTTTCCATGAGGAAAATATATATAAGCAACCTAAGCATATAATTGAGGTACGCAGGGTGATCTTTCACGAGGAGCCTCCTATTACCCTACAGCCAACTAGATAGTCTGCCAGTAGCTAATGTTTTAGTGGCCCATGATCATGATGTTGGACAGGATATACATACCCCATAATCTATTTTGAGATGGCCTATTAGAAATAGACGTAATCTTGATTGATTTGCGCCCTCCATGGACTATATTATGGTGATAGATTTATATGAGCCCCTTACTTATGAGGAGCACTACAAGATACATGCCTTATACCAATATTTAAAACAATGAAAATATTCATAAAGAAATTTGCCCCCGTTGTTGCAAAAAGCGTCGGTATTAGCAACACCATAGAACAGTCAGTATCACCGTTGTTATCAGCGTCGCTATTTGCATCGATATTAGCATCGCTGAGTGCTGACGCAAATAGGGACGCTAATAAGGATGCTTTGCGATGCATGTTGCGATGCTGATAGCGATGCGTGCAGTAAATTTGTGACGCTAATAGTGATGGTAACATGGAAAAAAATTTTTGTGGTAGGGCATTAAGCTATCTTGCCACAAATAACACTATGTGCTTTATTTGGGCCATACAAAATAGTTTTAGTAATGTGTACAATGCTCGTGTACATAAAGGCAAAGTGTAATTGAATAGTGTACTTGAATCATAACACTGATACATGAAATAAATATATGATCGTGTAATGAAAGCGACTGGTACAATCATGGTAATATACTACTACTACATAGAAAATGCCTACACAAATCACGTGACAAAAAAAGAAGAGTATATGAGCTCCAGGGATCCAAGGGTGAGCTACAGATCCTCGCCATCCGAAACCTCGTCCCGCCGTAAAGAAGCATCGAGCGTACTCTGTAAAAAAAGAAACAACTACACATCGGTCCACCATACACTAATGCATTTTAATTAAACTTAATAACTACAAACAAGAAAGATGAATGACTTACAGGGCCGCCACATCCATACAATCGGTCGATTAATGTAGTGAAACAGTGTCTCTCTACATATTGAGTCTCTAGGCTGGTGGGATCGCGGTTTGTAATGGAGTGTTGTAAAGAAAACAAAATACAACTGTTAGAAATACGATTGTTAGTACAAGGGATATTGCAAAAAAGTAAGCAAGTAGAACAAAATAAAAACTTACAAAGTCCTCTAGATATGTCATGTGATCAACACTCCCAAGATGATGGACCACTCCTGTCTCCAGTCGTGCCCTCGCCACCTCGCACTGCTGTCTCCAGTGTCTTGGAGAATCTGTAGCCTCCTCCTTGAGTCGGCGCTAGTCATCCGCGTCTAGCCACTTGGGCTTTGAGACCCCACTCTTAAGTGCGTTGCGTGTCTCCGATCGTCTGTGTGACATGTATGCACGTATGCACTCCATCATCCAGCCCGTGAAAAACCTGTCTGTTGTGGCTGGTACCGAAACTCCTCATACAAGGATGCTACTATATAGTCCTTACTTTCCTCCGGTATGTTCTTCCAATGATCCAAGACGTTGTGGCGAAAACTTGTTGGCACAACTCTCATACGAGTCATCACCCTCCTCCCCTCATCATTCATGATGATGGCTCTTATCCTATTATCTACAAGGTATCCATACCCCTTTGGGGTATGCCTAAGATGTGTCCTCTCCCACCTGCGACTACGCTCTTGGGCATATCTAAGAGACCCCGGTACATCTAGTGTACCTACGGGGGTAGTGTCTCTCGGAGTAGCACCCATAGGGGTGCCACTTGCAAATGGTTGACCAAAAGCTAGAGTGACTCGAGTAGACATTCCCAAAGGTGTGACAAATTCTACGGGTGACGCAATGTGGGAGGTCATGCTCAACCGCCAAGATCCACGGACTGCTTATTGCTTCAAGCGTTCCAAGCCGAGCACTAATGGCTACCTCTCATATAGTCAACGCGCTACATATCCATGAGTGTAGTGAGTTTACCTCCATGCCGATTGAGTTATCTCCTCTCCCATGCACTCCGGTAGCTCCATGATCCAAGTGCAAGCTTCAAGCAAGCTCCATCCTCAAGATCCATGCTCCAAGCTCCATTGCCGCGAGCAAGAGAAGAGAATAGAAGAGAAAAGAAGAAGAGAGGAGAAGATGGAGAGCTTCTCCTCCCTGGTCCCTCACCCTCACACACTCACTCCCTTACACTTTTACACTCCCTCTCTCAAGCACAAGCTCAAGCTAGCAAGAAGAAGAAGAAGAAGAAGAAGAAGAGAGCTCTTTTTGGCCACACACAAGAATGAGCTTCTCATTCACTTTTCAACTTTATATACAAAACCCTAAATCCCTTTTGGGCGGTCATCCCCTTATTCCCTCTTTTACATTTTCCCATTGTCCTCCTATCTTCCTGGCTTCCTTCCTACCGTCCATCTACCTTTACAAATTGCATAGGTGAGAGCCTAGTGCTCTTTAAATTAAATTATGATGCGCTTGCGTTCTTTTACGAATTATTGACTTGTGCTTTTTCATGTGCGCATTTTTCCTTTATTTAGGACTTTTCTTCACTTCTTGTGTTTCCATATTTTTCTTGGCGCGCCCTCGTCGTCTATTTTACTTTTGCCTTGGCCTTGTCTTCTTCTTTAGATTTTTCAGCTTTTTCACCTTGTTCGTTTGAGGATTAACACACAACTCTAGTAAAACGATGAGACTGAGACATTGCGTTGGTATCTCCATAACAACCACCTGAGCTACGCTCTCTCGAACTGCCACGAGAGCGAGGAGTAGCACCTGTATCCTGAGTCCATGGGCTCACTGCATCCAGGTCTCCGCAGCATCCCGTCGAACCACTCCCTCCATTTGGCCCAAGTCTGGAGCGTCGACCTCATTTGCTGGAAACTGAAGCATCAGAGTGCACTAAACTAGATCTAATAAACGGCCTGATGGTGTCCGAGACAGCTCCTAGTCCACCATATATCTAAATCAAGCCACTGATTTGGAGACATACACATGAAGATTTCCTATAGCTCCTCGTCGCTCATCCCTCGACTCATCGTGCTGATCTAAATATCCACAAAGGTCACCTGCACAGAATTGATATTAGCATAATCAATATAAATCATACAAAGCATGGTAATATAAATCTTTAAAAAATGATCTTACTTAAAATGCATATCTTATGTACCCTTATAATTGATTCGTCAACGAATTGAGTAGGTGGATGCTTCAAGTATGAAGTACCATATGGTCCCATGCCAATCTCCTAACACAACTTCGCATACACTAGAAGGTGGATAGACATGTCACCACAAAAGAATGAGTCCACCTTGTTCTCAAATAATTCTTGGACTTCTATATTTCCATCATTGTTACCCGATGCTGGCTCCTCTACATGCTCCAAGCTTTTAGTGGCCTCCACCCCTTGCAATATCGACCCCTTTATTTGCATACTGTCCTCATCTACGCTCGGAACATTGTTTTGATCATATACTCTCGCACTTCGAGGAGCTGAAGGTATAACATACCACAATCGAGGTTGTCGGGGATTTGGATAGAAAATTACATGTTCAAAATCACATACAAGAGAGATTTAACTTTTGTGATAGGTACCATGTCATAATACAATTAAAAAAAACATGAGTTCATGCACATGTTTACAATGGGCCGGCAACACAAACGTGTAGTGTAAATCTGTCCATTTTTTTTTCAGAATGTATTTCGTGAAATCTAGATGGACCTCGTTGAACTGTTGCTCCAGCTCCTTCAAGTACCACTTTGAACCACTGCACATCAAATAGGATCATGGAGAAGCTACAGTAATCCACCGTGACAATACTTTGCAAGTTTCCAAAATACTCCATCTTATCTATAACTGTGTTTGAATCTGTTGCTCGTCGTCGGCTCTCTTCCTCGAACTTTGCCATGATACCATAATCTGTTGTGGAGCGCATTTTGTCAATACGCTCCACATGGAAATGCTGCTCGCGCGACCACGTGGCACTATATATTTTGTACTGTACATTGAAACACTCAATTAGTTATCGCATATAAAATATAGATACAACAAACCCTAAACACGTCACCACCTTTGGACTACATCTCCTTGAGAATTCCCACTCCTCGGTTGAGACCTCCACCCCTTCACGAGATGCTACGGTCAAAGCTCCATGCAACCATCGAGTTGACATAAACCACGGCATCTCCTCCATGCCCTCGGGATATTGAATCGGTCGATGGCGCGCACTACGTCGAAATTTAGATCACACTTTCTTCCGATCTTTCTTAGCTTGCTGGTACCTAGCGAGCCACGTCTCCATGGAGGCATGGTGCCACATACAAAAGCTATTCACTTTCTCCTCCATTGCAGCATCCATTCTTTTTTCTACCCCATTTTCAACCATCACATCTTCGATCAGTCTATCATCGTCCTTCAACAACCATAACATACTGTTGTCTGCATCCACCGTTGGTAGCCATTGTGAAATATGCATTAACGCCTCAGACACCAACCAACCTTCAGCCATGTCACCTTCTGGCCGAGCTTATTATCGCACAAAGCCTTTCAGGGTTTTCATGAAGCATCGAGCGTACTTTGTAAAAAAAGAAACAACTACACATCGGTCCACCATACACTAATGCATTTTAATTAAACTTAATAACTACAAACAAGAAAGATGAATGACTTACAGGGCCGCCACATCCATACAATCGGTCGATTAATGTAGTGAAACAGTGTCTCTCTACATATTGAGTCTCTAGGCTGGTGGGATCGCGGTTTGTAATGGAGTGTTGTAAAGAAAACAAAATACAACTGTTAGAAATACGATTGTTAGTACAAGGGATATTGCAAAAAAGTAAGCAAGTAGAACAAAATAAAAACTTACAAAGTCCTCTAGATATGTCATGTGATCAACACTCCCAAGATGATGGACCACTCCTGTCTCCAGTCGTGCCCTCGCCACCTCGCACTGCTGTCTCCAGTGTCTTGGAGAATCTGTAGCCTCCTCCTTGAGTCGGCGCTAGTCATCCGCGTCTAGCCACTTGGGCTTTGAGACCCCACTCTTAAGTGCGTTGCGTGTCTCCGATCGTCTGTGTAACATGTATGCACGTATGCACTCCATCATCCAGCCCGTGAAAAACCTGTCTGTTGTGGCTGGTACCGAAACTCCTCATACAAGGATGCTACTATATAGTCCTTACTTTCCTCCGGTATGTTCTTCCAATGATCCAAGACGTTGTGGCGAAAACTTGTTGGCACAACTCTCTCATACGAGTCATCACCCTCCTCCCCTCATCATTCATGATGATGGCTCTTATCCTATTATCTACAAGGTATCCATACCCCTTTGGGGTATGCCTAAGATGTGTCCTCTCCCACCTGCGACTACGCTCTTGGGCATATCTAAGAGACCCCGGTACATCTAGTGTACCTACGGGGGTAGTGTCTCTCGGAGTAGCACCCATAGGGGTGCCACTTGCAAATGGTTGAGCAAAAGCTAGAGTGACTCGAGTAGACATTCCCAAAGGTGTGACAAATTCTACGGGTGACGCAATGTGGGAGGTCATGCTCAACCGCCAAGATCCACGGACTGCTTATTGCTTCAAGCGTTCCAAGCCGAGCACTAATGGCTACTTCTCATATAGTCAACGCGCTACATATCCATGAGTGTAGTGAGTTTACCTCCATGCCGATTGAGTTATCTCCTCTCCCATGCACTCCGGTAGCTCCATGATCCAAGTGCAAGCTTCAAGCAAGCTCCATCCTCAAGATCCATGCTCCAAGCTCCATTGCCGCGAGCAAGAGAAGAGAAGAGAAGAGAAGAGAAGAAGAGAGGAGAAGATGGAGAGCTTCTCCTCCCTGGTCCCTCACCCTCACACACTCACTCCCTTACACTTTCACACTCCCTCTCTCAAGCACAAGCTCAAGCTAGCAAGAAGAAGAAGAAGAAGAAGAAGAAGAGAGCTCCTTTTGGCCACACACAAGAATGAGCTTCTCATTCACTTTTCAACTTTATATACAAAACCCTAAATCCCTTTTGGGCGGTCATCCCCTTATTCCCTCTTTTACATTTTCCCATTGTCCTCCTATCTTCCTGGCTTCCTTCCTACCGTCCATCTACCTTTACAAATTGCATAGGTGAGAGCCTAGTGCTCTTTAAATTAAATTATGATGCGCTTGCGTTCTTTTACGAATTATTGACTTGTGCTTTTTCATGTGCGCATTTTTCCTTTATTTAGGACTTTTCTTCACTTCTTGTGTTTCCATATTTTTCTTGGCGCGCCCTCGTCGTCTATTTTACTTTTGCCTTGGCCTTGTCTTCTTCTTTAGATTTTTCAGCTTTTTCACCTTGTTCGTTTGAGGATTAACACACAACTCTAGTAAAACGATGAGACTGAGACATTGCGTTGGTATCTCCATAACAACCACCTGAGCTACGCTCTCTCGAACTGCCACGAGAGCGAGGAGTAGCACCTGTATCCTGAGTCCATGGGCTCACTGCATCCAGGTCTCCGCAGCATCCCGTCGAACCACTCCCTCCATTTGGCCCAAGTCTGGAGCGTCGACCTCATTTGCTGGAAACTGAAGCATCAGAGTGCACTAAACTAGATCTAATAAACGGCCTGATGGTGTCCGAGACAGCTCCTAGTCCACCATATATCTAAATCAAGCCACTGATTTGGAGACATACACATGAAGATTTCCTATAGCTCCTCGTCGCTCATCCCTCGACTCATCGTGCTGATCTAAATATCCACAAAGGTCACCTGCACAGAATTGATATTAGCATAATCAATATAAATCATACAAAGCATGGTAATATAAATCTTTAAAAAATGATCTTACTTAAAATGCATATCTTATGTACCCTTATAATTGATTCGTCAACGAATTGAGTAGGTGGATGCTTCAAGTATGAAGTACCATATGGTCCCATGCCAATCTCCTAACACAACTTCGCATACACTAGAAGGTGGATAGACATGTCACCACAAAAGAATGAGTCCACCTTGTTCTCAAATAATTCTTGGACTTCTATATTTCCATCATTGTTACCCGATGCTGGCTCCTCTACATGCTCCAAGCTTTTAGTGGCCTCCACCCCTTGCAATATCGACCCCTTTATTTGCATACTGTCCTCATCTACGCTCGGAACATTGTTTTGATCATATACTCTCGCACTTCGAGGAGCTGAAGGTATAACATACCACAATCGAGGTTGTCGGGGATTTGGATAGAAAATTACATGTTCAAAATCACATACAAGAGAGATTTAACTTTTGTGATAGGTACCATGTCATAATACAATTAAAAAAAACATGAGTTCATGCACATGTTTACAATGGGCCGGCAACACAAACGTGTAGTGTAAATCTGTCCATTTTTTTTTCAGAATGTATTTCGTGAAATCTAGATGGACATCGTTGAACTGTTGCTCCAGCTCCTTCAAGTACCACTTTGAACCACTGCACATCAAATAGGATCATGGAGAAGCTACAGTAATCCACCGTGACAATACTTTGCAAGTTTCCAAAATACTCCATCTTATCTATAACTGTGTTTGAATCTGTTGCTCGTCGTCGGCTCTCTTCCTCGAACTTTGCCATGATACCATAATCTGTTGTGGAGCGCATTTTGTCAATACGCTCCACATGGAAATGCTGCTCGCGCGACCACGTGGCACTATATATTTTGTACTGTACATTGAAACACTCAATTAGTTATCGCATATAAAATATAGATACAACAAACCCTAAACACGTCACCACCTTTGGACTACATCTCCTTGAGAATTCCCACTCCTCGGTTGAGACCTCCACCCCTTCACGAGATGCTACGGTCAAAGCTCCATGCAACCATCGAGTTGACATAAACCACGGCATCTCCTCCATGCCCTCGGGATATTGAATCGGTCGATGGCGCGCACTACGTCGAAATTTAGATCACACTTTCTTCCGATCTTTCTTAGCTTGCTGGTACCTAGCGAGCCACGTCTCCATGGAGGCATGGTGCCACATACAAAAGCTATTCACTTTCTCCTCCATTGCAGCATCCATTCTTTTTTCTACCCCATTTTCAACCATCACATCTTCGATCAGTCTATCATCGTCCTTCAACAACCATAACATACTGTTGTCTGAATCCACCGTTGGTAGCCATTGTGAAATATGCATTAATGCCTCAGACACCAACCAACCTTCAGCCATGTCACCTTCTGGCCGAGCTTATTATCGCACAAAGCCTTTCAGGGTTTTCATGAAGCACTCCAAGAAGAACATCCATCGTGTATGGACAGGTCTAGCAATCTCAACTTCATCTACAAGTTGCACAAGAAGATGGATTTGTATCGTGAGCATGCTGGTAGGCAAGTATTTCTTAAAGAGACAGTCCGTCTCCACTACTCCTCGCCTTGCAGATTCAATAGAGGATGTCTTAATCTCCTTATATGAGATTCATTGTACTAAAGTTGACAACCTGTAAATTGCCCCGCGTATTTCTGGAGTAAGGCATCATGAGATCGCGATCGGTAGTATAAACTGCCACAAACGAGGTAGCATTATGAACAACGACTACACTCCAAATAGCATAATACACAAGACACTTACAATCCATTCGTAGTACAAACCTGAGATATGTTATGCTAATCATGGGATTTTAGCCCTGATAATTGGTTATCTTTAGAAAACGTGGACGTGAGAGAATGCATCATACCCATCGGACTGCGGATAGACTTGACTATTTGCTTCACAATGCACTCTTCTTTAGTGGACAAAACCCAAGGAGTACGATATAGCTGCAAGCAACCATCAGTACGCGATTGCAGCCAAAGCACCTCCATCTTGCCTATCTCCTTCAAATCCATTCGTGAACCTATAGTGTCTCTCTTTCCTGTGATGTGGTCCCATAGTAAGCTGCCCGTGTTCTTGAAAATATGCATGGGATCCAACAAGTGGTTGATCTATAAGTGGGTCCAATACGGCAACTCATAGAAAACTGAGAACCGTCACATTCCGTTTAGATGTGACTCTGTGTGGACCGTTTTCAGCTCATACCAGCTTTGGGCATCCATATGTGCTAGAGGTCGTCCAAGAAAACCTTCCCTAAGTTCATGACCCTTTGGCAAGAAAGCGGCGTGTCCTTGATATACCATCTTCTTCATGGTTCTTAACCTTCGAGAGTCTAACTGTGGCCCACACAATGGACATGCATGATAACCTAAGATAATCAGATATGTCCCAACACCTCTATCCAGTGAATACAAACTTGAACGAGCTATGATAGATATTACCAACGAGAACAAAAGCCTACTTACCTAAGCACTCTCCGAATCCAAGAAAGTCATGCATGGTCCACATGAGAATGGCTAGAATATTGGCGAACCGTCGACAATCGCACTTGCTCATATCTTGCACGGTAATCCCCTCCTCCCACAAAATCTTAAGCTCATCTACTAATGGACGAAGATACACGTCCATATTTTTGACTTTGTAGCGGTCGGGAATGAGCAAGCTAAGGATGAGATGTCCTTTCTTTGTAGTAAGCCATGGAGGGATATTGTAGTTGACAAGGACTATAGGCCACACACTGTAAGAAGTTGAGTGCAGACAGAATGGGTTCACGCTATCCATAGCAAGACCGAGTCGAAGATTCCTTGGCTCTCGGGCAAAGCCTAGAAAGGTAGAGTCAATGTGGCTCCATGTGCGTGAATCCGTTGATATTTGCCATCCTTTCGTTCTCTCTTTCATTCATTCGTGCAAAATGACACGCTCGGGTTTTGGCCTGCGTTTTTTCGCATGAGTACCGTCGCAAAATAGCGACGCAAATAGCAATGTCGCTAATTTACGTCGGAAACCGCCATCGCTATGTGCCTCTATCCTTGTAGTGGAGGCCATGCATAAAGGTGATAGTCACTCTTGGGAGAGGGCCATGCAGCCTAAGTTTGATTCACTATAGAAAAATCATATATGGGATTTGGTTCCATTACCCAGTGGAAAACATGCATTGCCATGCAAGTGGGTATATAAGTTGAAAAGTATCACTAGATGCCCCAAGCTAGCATATAAGGCTAGATTGGTTGTTAAGGGTTTTAAGTAGGAGCATGGTGTTGACTTTGATGAAGTCTTTTCTCCAGTGGTCAAGATGACTACCCTATGCTTAGTCTTGGCCTTCGTTGTGTAGTTAGATTTGGAACTTTATCAGATGGATGTAAAAATGGCTTTTCTGCATGGAAACTTGCATGAAGATATCTATATGTAGCAGTCTAAGGGATTGTAAGAAGTTGGATTGAAATATATGTTTTAGTGAGAGATTATTAATAATACCTTGTCATAGTGACATATGTATAAACGGTGTGAGATATGTAAATTTTGACATCTTTTGCAATAATACAATTATTGTCTCTCATCTCACCTCCTTATTCACATTTTTCAATGCTTCTGTATCTTCTTTTTTATCTTTCTAGTCTTTCTCTCTCCTCGTCACTCATTCTCTCTCATATTTTCTCTCTCTTCTACTCTCCTTTATCTCATCTCTTAGCCCTCTTCTTGACAATTATATGTGACCATGCTCCCCTATTATTTTTAATGTGTATCATACATATAATATTATGTGTATTATACTAGTATTATTTATTCTTATTATATATATTATTACTTATATATTTTTTGATATAAAATATATATGTTCTTTTAGAGCTCTCTTCCTAAATTTTTATGGCTAATAGTTTTTTATTTATGCTCAAGTAACCTATCTTTTTCAGTTATTATGTATATATATATATATATATATATATATATATATATATATATATATATATATATATATATAATAATGATATGATATTTATTTTTATTTTTATTTTGTAATATTATTATTTATATTTTTATTATAAAATATTGCAAATCTCATATTCTTTTTTTATATTTATTAATGATAATGTTTATATTGATGTTCTCTCTCTCTCTCTCTCATTCCACCATGCTCTCTCTATTATTTTTAATGTATATTATAATCTTTTCTATATATTACTAAGAGATTTATATGTTATTGGTACCCTATCCTTCAATAATATTATTTTTATTAGTATATGTAAGTTATTTTTATTAATTTGTAAGCTCTTTGTTTGTGTTTAAAATCAATCTTGAATTTTGAATTTAATTAGGTCCTCGAGCTATACTTATAATGATATTAGTACTATTTGTTATTGTTATTGTTATTATTTTGTGTTATTCTAAAACTAATATTTTATTTAAAAATAGTTTTTAATACTTATTTTTAAAGATTAGTCAATGTTATTATTTATTTTTTGAAAATGTACTTATTTTTGTTTTAAAAAATATTTTTATACTCTCCAACCTTATATTGGCAATTTTAAAAAAATGCAGTTACTACTCTTTTGCCTTTGCATCCATTTGTTAGCTCGATCTTTGTAGTGGGTACGTGCTTTTCCATCTCTCTTTTGATATAAATTATGTGTGATTTTAGAACTTATTTTTCATTTATTACTTCGTAAGTTATTCATCGGTATTTAATATCATTCTTGAATGTTGAATTCAAGAAATATAAATTGTTGAGTTAATTTTTAATATTATCGTTGGGCTATGGACTTGACTTGACTTGATTAGTTTGGTTATTGTTAATGCTAATGTTTTAGTTGATTTTTATGTTTATTATTTTTATACATTTTATTTTTTGAAGGTTGGTTTAATAGTTTACTTATATATGTTCTATTTTTCTCTCTCTTTCTCTCATGTATTTTGAATTACATTTCTAATGATCTATTTTTATTATTGTCGTTTGAATTTCTTCAATTGTAATTGTTGTCTTTCCATTGCATTAAAATTTCACTATATATACCTATATTTTCTTCAACCTTTTATTTTTTATATGTTATTATTATCTTTTATTTATGTCTTGTTGTTGTATGTTTACTTGTCATTTAATGTCTTATTGATGTGGGGATAACATATATATGTTCTTTAAGCTCTCTCTCTCTCTCTCTCTCTCTCTCTCTCTCTCTCTCCCCCCACATTGCAATATGTGATTAGCAATTATTTTCTTGATTTCTACACACACACACACACACACAAGTTAAATAAGTCACGTGTGCATATGAAATCACTATATAATTATGTATAAATTGCCATAATAATATGTAATAACCAAAAAACTATAACAATATGAAATAATATAATATATAAGATTGTGTATTATATGTTACTACTTATGATTATATATTGTGTTGATTGTATTTTTTAAGAGCGCGTGCGCACACACACACACACACGCACGCACGCACGCACGCATTCCCGTGCATGCATAGAATGACTTTTGATTAGATAGTTTTTTAGGCATTAATATTTCAACTCATTACTTTAGTCTTCTTCTTTTGCTTGCAAATACACATGCTATGTCTCTCTGTTTGCATTTAGTGAGTTGTATCACTACCATGTTTTAGTGGTTCTGCTTATCTCTTTGCTTTGTTTAGTAGAGCATTTAGTTTTTTTAGTCAACCTTCTAAAAAAATTAGATGGCTTGATTGTGTAGCATGTGCACATATATCTTTGACATATATTCTTCATCACATCGCTCTTTCTAGATTTGCTCTCAACTTATTTATTTATTAATAACTATATAAATAATTATCTCCATATACCTTGAAAGTTCTTTTGTGTTGGATAATAGTTTGCGAATAAGTGCATAGGGCATTACAAGTGAATTCTTTTGAGTAGTTAAATAGGCTCATGTTGCAAGTGCTACATGGTTGGCCTCACCTACCCCCACCCCCCAACGTATATAAAATGAATTTGATTGGCATATATTGGATAAATAGAGCATTATAAGAAAAAAAATTAAATGTACTTAAAGAGGCTTATATTACAAGGGGTGCATGGTTGGCCTCACTTATCCCGCACCCCTAACCTATACACAATGTTAATCATCGCCATATTTTGGATAAATATATTTTCAATTAGTGCTTTCATTTTTTAATCACATTCTAAAAATTATAAAAAATCTAAACATAGCTTTTCATTGTTTTTTTTCATATTGTCATGATATTAATTGAGTTTAGTTAAATTCTCTTCATAATACTAAATGGTTCAAAAGGTTGTTCCCTTTAAGCATAAAATTAACAAGTTTAAAAGGCTCTTCCTTCTATGGTTATAGGGCCTTCGTTCCAACTAGTACCTAAAGTGTGTAGACACGTGTTACACACACACACACACACACACACACACACACACACACACACACACACACACACACACACACACACACACACACACACACACACACACACACACACACACACACACACACACACACACACACACACACACACACACACACACACACACACACACACACACACACACACACACACACACACACACACACACACACACACACAAATTCAAGGTGGTTGAGCAATGATTAGAAGGACTTTTGATTGGATAGATCTTTGAAGCATTAATATTTCAAATCATTATTTTCTTTTTCTTGCAAATACACATGCTACATCTCTCTACATAAGCATTTAATATGCTATAAATCTACCACGTTTCTATGGTTGTGCTAATATATTTACTTTGTTTAGTAGAGCATTTAGTTTTTTTAAGTTGACCATAGAAATCAGTAATGTAAATCATACTATAAATCATTGTAACTTCTTTGACTAATATTGACCACATTTATTAGCACAATGGGATGTAAGCATTATTTCGACAATGCATGTGATAAATTATCTATCATTTTTTGAATTGTACAATATGGAGTGTGGTGAGTCATTCGATGTGAGAGACCACGTGTTTAACCCTGATATTGTACTCTACACTCCTAATGCTTGAATGAATGTGTGCAAAATGAAGGATATGGCAAGGAAGACATCAAGTAGTCATACCCTCAAATGTGTTAGAGGATATCACAATAATGTTGGATCCTTAAGGATCTTATGCTGCTTAGATGCCATTGAGAAAAGAGTAAAGACTTTGTCCAAAAATCAAAGTGACTAAATCTCTTTCTCCAAAAACTTTGATGATCGTTTGCGATGAGTTGAACAAACATTACAAGAGAAGGATGATGGCAAGTTAGCTGATGTAGCATGTTTACAAAGTGAGATGGAAGAAATGTTGGGATACATAGGAGAAATATGTGAGCACATTCAAAAATTGTGGCCAACAGAAACCTCTAGAGATCATGAGGAGAAGCTATTTTAGCTAGCCAGAAGCAGTAGTCATATCGAGAGTGGAGTACATGAGTTGCTTACTTGCACATATGTCAACTTGCATGGATTAGAGAGTGTTTCCCTTGATGGACAAGTTGCCTTATTTAAAGTTTATCTCAATAAATTTTAAGCCATGTTAACCCTGATGAATCGTAACATGGCTTCATCCTCAAAGCCATAGTTCAACTATCATTCTTAATTATCCTCGTCATTTTGATGAACTATCAAGTAGAAGGATTTAAAACTCTAATTGAATTTCCAACTTTACTAATATGTTCAACTTCTTTTATCTTCTGTAATATTTTCATATAGTGTGAGATTAATAATATCAAATTACAATATATGTTTTCTTCGTGTTTTCTCTTCGATTTGTTGTAATGAAAGATGCTCCTAGTATGTTACGTTTTGCTGGATGTATTTCCTTAGGCCTCCATTCATAAACACTTTGAATATTCCAATCATGTTTTTTGTTTATACTTTCTCTGGTTTTTTATTAAGGTAAAGTAATAAGTGATCACATTAATTTGATTTCATTATATTTTCTATTAGGTTTCCTTCCACGATAGTGCTCTCAATACATGCTTTACATAGGGATCGTGCCTTAAATGTGTGTATACATATTCTTAAGGTTACTAGATGTAAACAAAGGTAGAATGCAAGAGTTAGAATAGAATTGCACCAGCTACATGTAGCTGATTCTTACATAAGAATATGCATATATCTATATTTGCAAGCAATATACATAAATACAATGCCATTCTTAAGAGAATGTCATTTTGTGTCTTTATTACCTTTAATATGATCATGGCCTTGGGTGATGTGATCAAGGACATGTTGGTTGCATAAGCAATATTAGCTTGCAAGTTGTGATTGGGACTATGGATCAAACTTAGGAGTATGATACAAATTATCATAGATATTCAACTATCAATGGTGAAATGCTAGCTTTAGAAGTGTTGAGACTCAAGCTCATTTTGTTTACCTTAGTGAATAAGGTTAAGTCACACTGACTTAACCATGATTAGATTTAGGTCAGTTTATCTTTGAGTGTGGATGGTACATACAGTTGACTTGTGTGTGACTGTGAATGTATAATGGAGAATGAACTGAAGGGAGTTGTCTGCTACCCTTGGGCCTGAGTCTTTTGTCTCTATCTCTTTTTTTCCTTCTGAACTCTAATATGGTATCAGAGCCTCCATCCTCTGTGAGACCTGCTTAAATGAAGAAGAGGAGTCTGTGGATGAATGACAGTCCGGGGGCAGGATCTCGAGATGGTCTCTCAGTTCTGGTGCTGACTTCATGTGATGCTCCCTTAGGCCATGGTTAGAGTCATCCACATCGCAGCGCTTGTTCAGTTTGTCCCTGACTGAGGCAATCCTGTCCTCTCTCTCCATCGCTGCAATGCTGTCGGCATGGTTGTCTCCTTTGACAAAGCTGACAAAGGCGAGGTTTTGGGAGCCCTTGGAAGGAGCTGCGTCTGGTGATGAGCCGGCACCATAGCCGAGACCTTGCTTGAACCTGGCAGCAGCGCCCCCCTTTCTCACAATATCTTCAAGGCAATCCAGGAGTGCATCATAGAGTCCACGTATTTCAGCCCAGCACTGTAAGTCATGACGGGAGCCTAACACAGGCGAATTTCAATCAGCAGACCAGAAGTACAAAGGTAGCGAGGGTAAAGGACCTGAAAGAGCGAAACCTTTGTCTAAAGAGAAGCCCAAATTAAAGACAACTGCAACTTGTGACTATTCCAAACTCTGCACCAGGGCTGAAGCTTAGATCAAGGTTTTTAACAATACATATACCACAATAGCCTCTCGAGATCAAAGAAATCACAAAGATTGCTATTGAAGATATGGTATTTATCTGAATAGAAGACAGGTGTGTTGCCAAAATAGAGGCTGATGCTATTATTTCCCCTTTGATGTTACCATTGACTGGGATCCACATTTTTCAACTCTTCTGAAATAACAAACACAGCAAGAGGAGCAAGATTTGACAACTTAAAATAGAGGCAACTTGAGGTAGCACTCTGAATTGCAGAAGCAGCACATTGTTGCTACACAAACATATGACAAGTTCACGGGTTATTCAAAAGCACTTGTAAACAGGTGCTAGGGCACAATAGAGAAATGCAGAGCAAGAAAGAATTGCAGTTTTTCTCATGGTTCTCAGTGCACACTTGAAATATACATGTCATGTATGCTTGGCTGAACAGTGCTCAGTCTGGCACTTCAAATACGGATACTTGCAAATCTGCCACAGTGGGTAATATCTGCAGGTGCAGTGGCTACAGACCCATTGTTGATGCATGTAAGAGCCTTGTTGGAGACAAATTCTACAGCAACAGTGAATGTATCAAGTGAAATTTTAATATCTGTACTTGATGTTCTCTTATGCAAAGTTGTTGATGCATTGTAACTGTAGTTGAATGGAAACAGAAGCACATGCATTTTTACAGTAAAAACTGGTTGTACTACAAATCATGGAAGCGTATTGCCTGCTGGCATTTTTGGAAAATTGACTGGTTTTACAAAGCTTAAGGCTTTAAAATGGCAAACATAGGAGAGAAGGATACTATCACTCAGATAGTTGGTGAGAAGCTAGACTATAACAATTTCGTTCTATGGAAATTCAGGATGTCTAATTTTTTAATTGGAAGAGGCTATTGGGACCTAGTCACAGGTCTTGAAGATGAGCCCAAGCTACCGGAAGATAGACCTCCAACACAGGATCAGTTGAAGGCACACAGGACTTGGTTGGAAAAGGCCAGCAAGGTCTTGCATTGGTTGTCACTATGTGTGTCAGACACAAAGGCTATGCAAATTGCAAATTGTACTTCCCCAAAAGCTGCTTGGGACTTATTGATGAAGAATTATGGGCATGTTACTCATGCAAGGAAGACACAACTGAAGCAAAAGTTCAGCCACATATCCAGGAATGGAAGGTCTATTGAGGACTATGTCAGTGAGATCAGATCCATTGCAGAACAACTAGGATCAATTGGAGCTGAAGTTGAGGATGATGATTTGGTAGCCACTACCCTCCATGGACTTGGACAGGAATATAAGCAGTTTGATACTTCCATTTCAGTGCGTCAGGAGCAGCCTGACTTTGATGAACTTGTAGCACTTCTTTTGCATGAAGAAGTGAAACTTGGACTTAATACAAGTTCCAGTGGGTCTAAAAACAGTAGGGATAGTGTCTTCTACTCAAATCAAAGGGGTGGAGGTGGAAGAGGAAGATCAAATTTTCGAGGAAGAGGTGCTGGAAATGCATATGCAGCCCGTGGACAGCAAGCTACTGGATGGCAAAATAGGCAGCCTCAAGCAACTAGAGGTACCTCAAATGCTCGTGGAAGAGGAGATTATTCACCTAGTGGAAGAGGCACTTGGCAGAAGCCTCAAATGAGTTATGGACAGCAATCAAATACAAATAAGGATTGCCATTATTGTGGAAAATACGGGCATGTAGCTAAGGATTGCTACAAAAAGCAAAATGATCAGAGAGCAAGAGGGAAGCAACATGGTAATTATGCTTCTTCTAGTGGTATGCAGGAGGATGACAGGTTGTTTGCAATGCAACATGTGAAGAAAGGGTTGCCTGTACACGACAAAGCAGATGATGTATGGTATATAGACTCAGGGGCATCTAACCACATGACTCCTCATGGAGAGTGGTTTGACACATTGGTAGAAGGTGCTCATGGATATGTTTGCACAGGGGATGATACGCAACATGACATTATGCATACAGGTATTGTTCCCTTGATGATGCATGGTGACAGGAAAAAGAGTCTTTATGATGTATTACATGTACCCTCCATAACCAAAAACTTGCTTTCTGTGGGACAAATGGCTGAACAAAATCTACAAGTTAGATTCAATAGAGATGGATGTTACATTGAAGAATATGGTCAAGGATGCAAACTCATTGCTAAAGGCAAAAGAAATGGCAGGATGTTTACATTGGATACGAAAATTCCATCATTGAATGCTGCTATGTACTCACATGAAAATGCTGCAATAAGGGACATTGAGATATGGCATAAAAGGATTGGACATGTAAATGTTCAAAAGTTGAAGAATATGCAGCATAAACAAGTTGTACTTGGACTTCCTAAGTTCAAGCATGCGGAATTGGGACATGTATGTCAGTCTTGTCAATTTGGAAAGCAATCAAGGCTTCCATTTATGAGGCATGTAAGCACTACTACTAGACCATTACAGCTTGTACATTCTGATGTATGGGGACCCTCACAGAATGTATCTCTTGGGGGATCACGTTACTATGTGTCATTCATAGATGACTATAGTAGGTACACATGGTTGTATGTGCTAAAGCACAAGAGTGATGTCATGGATGCTTTTCAGGATTTTAAGAGACATGTGGAGAAAGAATTGGCTTGCTACATCTCATGCTTGAGATCTGATAGTGGTGGAGAATATGTTTCTAAAGACTTTGATCACTTCTTGGCAGCTCATGGAATTAAAAGGCAATTGACATGTAGGTACACACCACAACAAAATGGTGTGGCAAAAAGGAAAAACAGGGTGATCATGGAATCGGCTAGAGCCATGTTGAATGAGAAAAGCCTACCAAATGCATATTGGGCAGAGGCTGTAATGACTGCAGTGTATGTCATGAATCGTACACCAACAACAGGTATATATGAGGTGACTCCTTATGAGAGGCTTTATGGGATAAAGCCAGACATCAGCCATCTTAAGGTTTTTGGATGCTTGGCATATGTACATGTTCCAGATGAAAAGAGGAGCAAGCTCGATCCAAAGGCAGAAAAGGCCATTTTTATTGGGTATGCACAAGATAGGAAAGCGTACAAATGCTACAATCCTTCTACTCATGAGACATTGATCTCAAGAGATGTGGTATTTGATGAGCTAAAATCATGGCATGAGAAGATCACTGTGATGAATGATGAAAATGGCTATCACGAGCCTTATGTACATGCAGGTACAAATGAAAGTGTAGCAATTTCTGGGCCTTCTAAAGATGCTACTACGTCAGTTAGTCCTTGGACAGGTAGATTGAGGACTTCAGCATCTTTGTCCACTGACACGGGTATGTCAGTGAGGGGGAGAGATGTGGATAAAGGCAAAGGAAAACTTGATGATGTTACTGGGCCACTCACCTGTGGTTATGATTCACCTGGTACTGACAGCTTGGATGGTGAGTTTGGTATTCCATCAGTTGTGACTCCTGGTGTGAGACATAGATATATACCACCTCATGAGAGAGGAAAGTCTCATACTGCACCTCAGTTGAGGAGATCAGAAAGAGTCAGGAAGCCTATGGATAGGCTTACATACAGTAGACACTATGCATATATGGCAAAAATCACTAGCTTCAAGGAACCCACAAAGTTTTCCGAAGCTATTTTGGATGATCATTGGTGTAAGGCAATGGATGAGGAATATTCAGCATTGGCTGAAAATGACACTTGGGATTTGGTTGAATTACCTGAAGGAAAAATGGCTATTGGTTGCAAATGGGTATACAAAGTGAAATGCAAATCAGATGGCACATTGGAAAGGTACAAGGCAAGACTTGTGGCAAAAGGGTATGCACAACAATATGGTCTTGATTATGAGGAAACATTCAGTCCTGTTGCTAAAATGGCAACCGTGAGGACAGTGATTGCTTTGGCAGCATCTAAAGGATGGAGTATGTATCAGATGGATGTGAAGAATGCTTTTCTCAATGGTGATTTGGTTGAGGAAGTATACATGGATCAGCCCGAGGGCTATACACATCCAGATTTTCCTACATATGTGTGTAGATTGAAGAAAGCATTATATGGGCTGAAGCAAGCACCTAGAGCTTGGAATGCTAAGATAAGTGCATGCTTACAAAAACTTGGTTTTACTATGGGCAAGGCTGATCATAGCCTATTCACAAAGAAGACAAGAGCTGGTTATGTAGTATTAGTCATCTATGTGGATGACTTAATCATTACAGGTGATGATGTCACAGGAATTGGAGAGATCAAGGAAATGTTACATGCTGAATTTCAGGTCAAAGATTTGGGAGATCTAAAGTATTTCCTTGGGATTGAGGTTATCTCTACATCTCATGGTACTTGGTTGTTGCAGAAGCAGTATGCACAGGATATGTTAACCAAGTATGGTATGTTGGATTGCAAAGCATTGAGCACTCCATTGGAACAAAATGTTAAGCTACTTGCAAATGTTGGACATGAGATTGAGAATGTCACTATGTATAGACGAATGGTGGGTAGCCTGATTTACCTTACCATTACTAGACCGGATCTTAGCTATTCAGTTGGACTGATTAGTCAGTTCATGCAGAAGCCTATAAAGCCACACTTGGATGCAGTGAGGAGGATCTTGAGATATGTAAAGGCTACATCAGATTATGGTCTATTCTATGAGCATGATAAGCCTTTGGAGCTTACAGGATATACAGATGCTGACTGGGCAGGAAGTACCTATGACAGGAGATCTACTAGTGGGTATGCATTTTCCCTTGGTAGTAGTATGATTAGCTGGAGCAGTAAGAAGCAACCTACAGTTGCCCTCTCTAGTACTGAGGCAGAGTATAGAGGTGCTGCACTAGCTGCATGTGAGGCAGCATGGCTCATGAAGCTTCTTGATGATTTAGGCATGCAGGAAGTCAGGCCTGTCACACTCTATTGTGACAACATGAGTAGTGTACTCCTAGCCAGTAATCCTGTCTATCATGCTAGGACTAAGCACATTGAGGTACACTATCACTTCATCAGGGAAAAAGTGATTGCAGGTGACATTGATTTGGTCCATGTGAGGACAGAAGACCAAGTTGCAGATATCTTTACCAAGTCATTGGGTAAAGATAAGTTTGTGTATTTCAGAGAGTTACTTGGAGTCAAGTATCCTACTTGAGCTTGAGGGGGAGTGTTGAGACTCAAGCTCATTTTGTTTACCTTAGTGAATAAGGTTAAGTCACACTGACTTAACCATGATTAGATTTAGGTCAGTTTATCTTTGAGTGTGGATGGTACATACAGTTGACTTGTGTGTGACTGTGAATGTATAATGGAGAATGAACTGAAGGGAGCTGTCTGCTACCCTTGGGCATGAGTCTTTTGTCTCTATCTCTTTTTTTCCTTCTGAACTCTAATAAGAAGCACACTCGATTGCCAATGAACACAATACACTTGGCATTGGTCAAAGGGATGATATAAAGAAAAGTAATATTGATGTTGAGATAGTCGATGGGCAATGCAGGAATAACCACCCTGTGTTTCTTCTTGAAAATGGTTGATTTTATTCTATACTCCATGAAATGTCAACCTTGAAAGTTCATCCATCAACAACCATTCTTCTGTATCAAGAAGCACCTATACACAATATTGAAACACTATGCAAGGTTTGTGAGTTTTGCATGGCCAAGTTATGGCACTCTGAAATAAAGAGTATAGGCTCTATTTTGATAGGGAAACATTGTTGTAGAGATGGAAAAGTGGTTTTATTGTCGTTACAACTACCACCACAACCTCTATGTGATTTGTTGGGTGGCTCACATCTACATAGTAGAGAATTCAAAAAGAGCATATGTGCTTACAATAGTGCTCTCACATTTATTTCAATGGGTGCAAGAATAGATGAGCTTTTATCTAAGTATGGAAGTGGCTATGATTTTGAGTTCGCGGATCGATATATCATCAGATCGATTCTCTCTTACCAAATGTGAATGAAAATCAACGGCCGAAATTTGCACAGATTTATATTTATGATACTGAACATGAGCTTTCAAATCGTGTAGGGGTTATGTTTGGGTTTTATCTAATTTGTTGGAGGAGCTTTAATGTATAATGCATGATCACAATGTTTATGCAAGAGCATTTAGAGCGTTGGGTGCATGTTTGCAAGCCAATCCATATGTGAATGTAAGAATGGCTATTTTTGAGAGTCAAGCCACTTCCAAACAATATTTTGTTTTGACTATAAGTGAGGTTGCTGCGATAATAGCAAGGTGATGAGAAGACAACCGATCACCATAATATTCATATTTACACTTGCCAAGGATATTGTGTTACCATATCTAACTTACATTAGGCATATATGCCTATGTTATACATTCTTCAATGGAAAGGATGGATATATAGAGATGTAGATCCACATATAGGTTCCATCGTCATTTGAAAAAAGGATTGTGTTATGCAATTATAGTTATATGCTTTTCGACTTCAAATGTGTGATGATACTAACACATGTCTCTTGTGTGGTGGTCGTTTCCTACAATAATACATTGTTGATCCTTATTGTAGCATCGAGCAATGTAGATTAGCTTGGTGCCATCATAATTAAGTAGCTTTGCGAACATAATTATACAGAGGATAGACATATATGGTCAATGCAATGGATGCAACTAAGAATCATGTTAACGAGTTTGTTGTAGGAAAAAGAATAGTGCTACATCTTCCTTTATAGGTTGACCAAGGTTCATGCACCAATTATATCAAGATGCAATGGCCATTGTATAAAGCAAGAGAAAAGCAAACATATTTATAATAATGATATGTAATCCTCAGTGGATAGAAATCATAGATGCTTTGTTGCCTAGTTAGACTGAATATGATTGCCCATATTTTACGATTCGAGTTTTCCTTGAGAAGCATAAGGATGTGATGCGATCAATAATAAAAAAGTAACTCTTTAGCAAGGTTGTTGAATATGTTTTTGTGATAGAATTCCAAAAGAGAGGAGTACCTCATTGTTACACATTATTGATATTAGAGCCATGGTTTAAATCCACTAAATCAAAACACTATGTAGATTAGTGTGTGCCAAACTTTTAGATAAATATCAAATTTCATCTTTATATCAAACTATCACTAAATGCAATATACATGGTCCATGTCGGGTGTTTAATGGAGAAAGTCCTTGCACGAGGGATGGTTGATGAACAAAGGGATATCCATAAAAAAGTCCATTTAACTATAGTTGATAATACTGGTTATCTTGTGTATAAATAACAAGATGATGGAAATAAGCCTAATATGAAAGGTGTGATATTTAGATAATTAATGGGTTGTGCCATACAATCCTTACTTGAGTCATAAAAATATTGTGCATATAAATGTAGAGGTATGCTCCACAATTTTTATAGTAAAATATTTGTACAAGCATATTTATAAGGGCCATGATCATGGTACCATTAGATTGATGACTACATGTGGTTCCATATCAAATGAAATGGATAGGCAAGATATAGATGAAACTGAGAGTTGCTTAGATGCAAGGTACATTTCTACTTTCGAAGCATATTGGCAAATATTTGAGTACCAAGTTCATGATGAGGAGCTAGATATTCAACGCTTGCAAGTACACTTACTTGGTGAAAATAGTGTTGCTTTTCGTGACTCACATAATATTTGTGAGGTGGTACAAAATGAAAATGCTCAAGAAACAACTCACAGAGTAGTTTTCTTACAATCACATACATCTTGAGGCTAATGCACTTCTGTATTAAGAGTTTCCAACATGTTGGGTTTGGAATACACAAGAAAAATATGGACAAAGAGAAAGCAAGGAAATATATGTGGTTAGATCTATTTTGTTGCTCCTACATGTGGGAAGAGGTACTACTCGTGTCTACTCCTTATATTGTGTGCAAGGGACACACTTCATTTGAGGCCTTGTGTACATATGATAATGTAATCTATTCTACTTTTAAGGAAGCTTGCATAGCAAAGGGTATGTTGGCAAACAATGAAGAGTGGCATATGTGCTTGCAAGAAGTTGCATTGATTCAAATTGGTATATAGTTGATGATTTTATTTGTCTTCATTTTGATATTTTGTGAGCTAACACAACCTGGTCAAATTTGGAAAGACTTTTTAGTACCACTCATACAGGATATAGTACATCGATTATCTTTGCAAAATAGACCAAATGTCTATTTGCAAGATGAGGCTACTATTGAAGCATTATTGCATATGCAAGATCTTTTGTGTCGATATAGTTGCACCTAAAGTGACTATCCAGGATTACCTAAGGCGAGGATGTATCACTATACAAACCCTTTATTGCATGATGAATTAATTTATGACAAAATGGAAGAAGAGAAAACTTTCTTTGCTTTGGAAGCTATGCTTAATGATGGACAAATGAATGCTTTTCTATCTATAATAAATGTTATTGATAATGGTTCAGGTGAAATATTCTTTTTAGATGGTCCAAGGGGTTCATGAAAAACATTTCTCTATAAATGCTTACTAGCAAAGTGTGTGGTTAGGGCTGCATTGCCTTGGCCACAACATCTTTTGGTATTGCCGCATTGCTTATACCAAATGGTCATATAGCCCATTCCAAATTCAAAATACCCTTGGAATCAGATAACCATTCTACTTGCAATATACCTGTTCAGAGTAATCTTGTCGAATTGTTGAAAGAAACAAGCCTTATTTTATGGGATGAAGCTTCCATGATGCATTGATATACTTTTGAGGTGCTTGATAGGACTTTGAAGGACATAATGCACAGTGATAAGTCATTTGGCGGTAAGGTTGTTTTGCTTGGTAGAGATTTTAAACAAATGTTATCTATTTGTACCAAAGGGTAGTCTTGTGAGGACATTGTGGGTGCAACTCTTTATTGTTCTAATGTATGGTAGCACATCAAGGTTTTGAAACTAACATGGAACATGGGGTAACAATGGATGGGCATTGTTTTATCAAATGGTTGCAAGATATTTGAGATGGAAAATGTTTGTCACATAACAATGGTATGCTACAAATTCCAGCTAGAGTACTATTGAATGGGGGGTCAATGTAGGACTTGGTTAGATGTATTTATCAAGATGTGGATAGTATAAATGATCATAGGTCATTCTTCAATAAGCGTACCATTCTTGCATGCCGAAATAGTGAGGTGAAAAGGTTAAATAATCATGCATTACACTTGATGACAGGAGAGGTCAGACAATATTATTGTGTTGATTCTACCAGAACTCTTTCCTATACTCTATGAAATATCTTAATTCTCTTAACCTTGGTGGAGGTATTCCTCCTCATGTCTTGCTATTTAAGATAAATTCTCCAATAATATTGCCTAGATTTTGAATCATGCTAAAGGTCTATGAAATGACACCAAACTTAATACGCAAGGCATTTAATAGAAAGGTCATTGAGGGTAAGATAATAACAAGAACCAATGTTGGGGAAAGAGTATTCATCCCATGAATAACCTTTATCCCAACTGCATTACAACTCCCTTTCTTTATGAAGCATATGTAATTTCCTATCCATTTAGCATTTGCAATGACAATTAATGAATCTTAAGGACAAACACAATCATATTTGGGGTTATATTTGAAGACCCTATCTTTACTCATGGGCAACTTTATGTTACATTCGAGTAAAATAACCACATGGATTGAAGGTCTTGCTCAACAAGAAAGAGAATATGGTACATACCAGCATCAATATAGTATTTAAGAAAGTTCTATAAAGAGTATCATAACCTCTCATTTTCTACTTTGAAAATTTGTCAAATTTTTTATGCAAGTGTAAAGTATTTTGTTGCATGCTTTAAGACTTTAGTACTTATCTTCTTACGAACATATTCATATATAATTTCTCTTAAGTAAAATTGCTACATGGATTGAAGATCTTGCTTAGTGAGAAAGAGGATATGGTAAATACCACCATAATCAATATTTGGTTTGGTTTATGTAAAGTCTTTCATTGCTTGCTTAAAGTCTTTAGTTCTTATGACGTTAAAAACATGCTCATATATAATTTTAAATTATGCTTCATTGAAATTAGTTTTATTTTTAAAGTACTTATTTGTCTCTAAATATATTCACATGTAACTAATAACATTACCATTGTCAAACTTAGAAGATTTAAACAATTAAAAAATGATAATGTTTAACATTTTTGTTGGTTGTTTCTTTTTTTTTTGTCTAAAAGTGATTTAAATTTTAATTCTCTACAAGTGTTGTTTCAATTTCACTATCATAAAAGTTGTTATCTTACTGATTTGCTTTTATTTTATTCATTCATATTAATACTAGTTTTCTTGTAAAATGATTCAAGAAACTAAAAAATGATGATCATTACTTTTGTTAAGATCCCTTAAATCAACCTTATTTTCTTTGCTCATTTACTATTCATGTATTCTTAGATTCAAAGATATCTTATCTTTATAATTGGGATACCTGTATATTCTATAGTAGCAAATACTAATTTTAATTCTTTTTCATTATGTTTTGTTAGATGGCCTAATCAATCTTTCAATATTATTGTGTCTCAACTTATCAAATGCAGTTGCAAGAGGCATTACAACCATTAGCAATGAATGATATTATCGTGCCTCAACTTATCAAATGCATTTGCAAGAGGCATTACAACCATTAGCAATGAACGATATTATTGTGCCTCAACTTATCAAATGCAGTTGCAAGAGGCATTACAACCATTAGCGATGAATGATATTATTCATAGATCTCTTGTGAGGGTGATTGAAAGATTGCCAACAAATGGGTTTACCAATGGAAACTCTCCTTTGTATATAGGGCTTTTGTATTATGTTTATATCTAGTACTATTATATTGTGCAAACATATGATGACTACTATATATGCAGCTCACACACTAGTTGGATACCAAACGATTGGAGTAAATGGAAGTTTTAAGATCTCTCATGTTTTGTTACTTTGCATCAATTTTTTGCAAATTCTGCATATTACTCTACCAATGTTAGGGGTTAGCATATCATCACCCAAGGTAATACTTACAAAATTTTATTCTTGAACTTTTTTAAATATAAAATACATTCAACAAAAACTATTTTTCATAACTTTTTAAAAATTTTAAAGGTGTGGTTGGCAATGCTAGTATGCCATATGGGGTAACATACTCCAAGTGGAGACGTGGCACATCACCCTTGCATGTTGTGCAACCCAAATTAACTTTTGAAAATTCAAGTAGAAAGAGGAAGCTATCTTTCCAATAATTAATGTAGGGTGATTTAGAATGATGGATGTGTAAGTCAAATTTATGTGAGCAATGTTATCAATTTCTTTCTAGATGGATATTGAAGTTTTCAAAAAGTGAAATTATATTTTGAAAAATGATGTTATATTTTCTATTTGATATGGGACAATGGATCTATGATACAAAAGAAAAAAAAACATTCATATTTTTGTGTGGTTGAGATACAAAAAATTGGATTATGTACTAAATTTTTTGGGTACTTTAATATTGCTATAAGTAGGGATGTTGCTTGCATATTCGTATACAAGTAAGAATTCGAACAACATTCTTAGTTTAATTTTAGATGCAACCTAGAATCATGTTGGAAAAATATTTATATATGTTATTACATTTATAGAGAAGTGCCTTGAGCTTTAGTGCAAATAACAAAGAGAACATTAGCACAAAGTGCCGGTGGAATACTAGCACGAAGCATGAGAAGGATCTAGGTGTAGAGCGCGTAGTCCCATCTATGGAAAAGTTTTTTAGTATGAGAGCATATGCATAGGTAATGGTATGCCTTGCTTGTTCAAGCTTTTAAAATATTATTCCAATAACGCCAGTACTTCTTCAAGATTTCCCAAGTTAATTGGAGTGATTTCATACAATGGAGGCCCAACTCCAAGACACATGTAGGTCACTTCAACTTGGATGGGTTGTGTGAGTGAAATTTTTAAGTGTGTGATAGATCTGCTTGACTTGATGGGTGTGAAAAAGAGACTATCGGAAAATCAACTTAGTGCCCTAATAACAGAGGATAGATACTACATTTGTGTGGTCACTGGTGGTCGAGTTGGCGTGTTCTCTCTCCTCCGTTAACGGACTTGCGGTTCTTTGACGACCGGGATGGGATGCGAGGTATATCCGTTTGCTTGTGTGTGGCCACTATGCTTTGTTTGGAGCTAATATCCCACAAACCGACGCCTGCATTTCTATTGACCCTTACAAAATGGGCAGGAACCGAGGTTCGGGTACCGAAGCAGAGGCTTGGAAGTTGGTGGAATCATCAATGGCGTGGTCCGCAAACTTCGGGTCAACTGTACGGAAATTTCCGCGTCCGGCCCCTAACACAAACAGTATTCGTAATTTCGTTGAGTGCTTCCTCAGCGACCCTCAGGCTTCAGCTCTCTCTCTCTCTCTCTCTCTCTCTCTCTCTCTCTGTGTTCGTTGACTGCGTTCTCGGCGAACCTGAGCGCCCCCCGCCCGACTTTCTCCGCCCCCCCCCCCCCCCCCCCCCCCGCTACCATTGTATTTATTACGTTGAGTCCTCAGCCCCCCACCCCCTTCAAAGTACCATTCGATTCCGTTGTGCCCTCAGCTCGCTCTCTCTCTCTCTCTCTCTCTCAATAATTGCCACTATTGCGTTTTCCTTCACGCACAGCCCCTCACAATCGCTCCTTCCTCCGCCATCGCCAGCGCCGCAACCATGGGTCAGCCTTCACCCGAGGTCCTCTTTGCTGCCAATCTTCAGCCGGTCGTCGATCACCAAAGCAGGCCTCGCGAGAAGTCGAGCCACCTTTATAGTACTGTCCGCGGCTTCCGCCTCTTCTTCCAGCAACTCTCTGCATTGCTCAAGAAGAACTTCCTCCTGTCCCTGCGGAGCAAGCGCGCCACCGCACTCCAACTTGTCTCCTCCCTCTTCTTCGTCTTTCTCATCTTTGCGGTCGATCAGGCCATCACCGCTCGTAACAGGAGGACCACAGGCTTCCAGAACCTGTTCGAGCCCGAGCCTTCCTTTGTCCATCCCATCCCTGCTTGCGAGACCGGCTACTACATTAAAACTCCTTGTTATGACTTCCTATGGAGTGGCAAATCTATTCCCAGGGCGCAGATTATCGTCAATAACATCATGAAAAACAATCCGAACCGGCCCATAGATGAAAGCAAGGTACATACATTACTCAAGATAGCTGTATCTTTGTCCTTCTCCACCAATGGCCATTCTCAGAAATTCTAATACTCTCTCCGTGCGGCCAAGGTTTTAGCATTTGAAACACCAAGCGATGTGAATGCCTGGCTCTTGAACAACCCCATGCGAGCCACAGGAGCTCTACATTTCCAAGAGAGAAGCTCAACGGTGATTGCTTACGGAATCCAGACCAATTCAACTGCAAAGCAGCAGCGTGGAATTTACGAGGATCCTACTTTCACCTTTCAAATACCTCTTCAATTAGCTGCAGAAAGGGAAATTACTCGGTTGCTCACTGGAGGTAACGTTAAGATATCCAGTAGCTAGATTGTAACCTAGTTTCAAAGTATTCATTGCTGCAAAAGTAAAACGTGGAGCTGATATTTGAAGTTGTTCTGCGGAGATTGATTCATTTAACATCAATGGCTGTGTGCTTGTTGCTAGGCAAGACATGATTTTTACGAAGAGTAGTTGTTTATGCTGCACAACATTTAACTAACTCGATGAATAACCCACAAAAGACAGCGATACTCTCTCGCTCAACCAAAGAAGCTATAGAAGAGAGCATAAGCAAATTTATAACTGTTCTTAAGGTCCAAACCTTTGGCCATTTGTGTATCTGGGTCCTAATTGGCACTTTTCTTGCAATCTTATGGTCCCATCTTTTTTGTGTGAAGCTTTTTGACCAGCTGGTTTTAGTTCCTGGACAATTTACTCACTCAAGTCCTGTTGACAAAGGTAGATCTGGCCAGTAATCTACCAATTATGGAAGCTGTTGTAAAGAATGCTGATTATTCTATTGCCACTTTCTGGGCCAACTTAATAAAAGACTCCTAAGCTGCTGATGGTTTAACGCAGCAGCCAACTTCATCGTGCTGAACTCCCATGATTGCATCATGTAAAGCTGGCTCAGAAATTGTTTCCTTTTTGTTGACACTACTAGAACTGAGGTAAAAGAATTGCAAGTGTTGCTCATCATATGGAGGAACATACAATTGACGCTGAGCTGGCGAGGTTTTGTGAGAGTGAATAACGGAAAAGAACAAGAACACGGAGTGAGAAGAGAAGATGAGAAACACAGCAGAATTGAAGGAACAAAACCAAGTGATCACAAAGGTACAAGGCTGCAATCTGTCAGCCCCTAAATGCAGCACAGAGTGTTAGTGAGGGCACCAAACACAAGGCAGGAGGATAATCAAAATGATGGGGAGGGCTGGCTGAATAGACTGACTAAAGATGGTGGAGAGGGAGGCTGAATAAATAGGCTGAGCCCCAAGCATTTAATGCAGGTCGGCCTCCTAGCTCTGCCCGCCCAGGAGAGAACTAGCTGCCCTGCCACACGGTTCTGCTGCCTGTCCGGACTAGGGTGATACAGGCTGCCCAGTGTTGCTGGTCATCAATGCCATGCACACGGGCTGAGAAAATGCCATACACAAGGAGGACATGTCTGTCGCAAGTTAGACATTAGTTCAAATTTTCCTCCTCTTGCTTTCATAGTAAAAGATTAGTTCTAGTTAATTTGTCGTAAACTACACTGTTGTGAGCGTATGTGTATTTATACATCTTCATATGATCAGCAAGAGTAAGTACTTTTCCTCTCTCTCAAGTTGATTGTGAATAAGCTCAACCCTAAGGGAGTTGGTTTGAGCTGAAATACATTCCTGCAGGGGTGTCATTTTCAAACTCTTTCACATCTCTATAGTTGTATCCCTCAGTACTTTGTTTTGCAATTTCCTTGGAATATTTAGTCACAAAGATACTCAAATTCTTAATTGGTAATAAGCATATTATATTTATTTTCCAAAATAGAGAAAATTATATTCGTAAAACACCTCATTCAAAAAGAAATCAAGGCAAAATAAGCATACTGTGTTTCTTTTCCAAGGCAGAGAAAATCATATTAGTAAACTCCTTATTTAAAGGAATCGAGGCAAAATACAGTGCACTATAGAAGAAAGTACAAAATAGTCTTTGAATCAGTTGCTCACAAGCATGGTGCTCGCAAAAGAGACATTGTCATTTCTATTGCTAGATGTTTTCTTTAGGACGTTATTTTTAAAGAGTTTTGCACGTGTGCATTGCTCTTTCACCATCATTCTTAGAAATTGAAACGTCTTGTAAAAATTACACCAAGTTGATGATTTAAAGAGTGCCTTAGGTAATTATTTTCCAAGTTTGTTGGCCTAATTCTATTCACCATTATGTTTCAGACTGGAGCATTGGATGGTCAGTTGCATTTAAAGAGTTTGCACATCCAAATCTTGAAACCTTTTCCGTGGTTGGTATAGTGGGCCCTCTTTTCCTTCTTGCGGCAACAATGTTTGGATTTGTCATTCAAATGAGCAACCTTGTTGCTGAGAGAGAACTCAAGCTTCGGCAGGTGATATATTGTTGGGATTATGTGAATTTATTCCTCGAAACATTTCGCTACAGTTTTTCACAGTTCATAAACTGATTGGTTAGGCAATGTCGCTGATGGGGCTCTTGGACTCAGCGTATTGGTTATCTTGGATTTTGTGGGAAGTCATCTTGGTGTCGATTTCCTCACTCCTTATTGTGATCTTTGGGATGATGTTCCAATTCGATTTTTTCCTCAATAACAACTTTGGTGTTCTTTACTTCATATTCTTCCTATTTCAGCTCAACATGGTACTCCTCAGTTCCACATATTTCAAAAGACTATCCTTAGTTTTTTATTTAGAAAATATTTTGTTCAATTTAGTGTTTTTAAGCAGTAGTAACATTTCTTCCTGTTTCCTTTTCTAAAGTAGCATTAGCATTTCTTCTAATTTCCTATTCCTAAATAGAGCATTAGCATTTCTTCTTGTTTTCTCTTCATTTCAAAGTAAGGGACCAAGATAACAAACTTCAAGAGATTAAAGTAAGTCAATATTTATTATTCTCTAGTGAAGAGATTCTAAGAAAAGGTTGCTCAAACTACATCAATGTAAACAACCAAAGGCAAGATAGAAGAATTGCTCAAAAAGTTGAGTTCAAGCCAATAGGGTATTAATCCGATATCTGAATGAAAATTTTACATGGTTGATATTGTGGATTGGCAAGGAAGGCAGCCAAGTTGTGGAAAAAGTTTTTTGTCCTTCTGTCCTCTATGCTTACTAAGGCGACTACCTACTACCTATGCAAAAATTAGGGTTTACAAAGGTTGGATCTGCTCTTGCAAAGGTTGCATATTGAGCTTCCAATTTTTGGCACGCTTCTCGAGGTTGTTGCTAAACCCTAATTTTTGTTGCAGATTAGGGTTTACAAGGAAAAAGTTCTTTGTCCTTATGTCCTTCTAGTCATCCACATATACTCCACTCTACTCTCATTCTTGTATTATTGTATCGTCTTTTATGCATGGAGAGAGGGAGACTAGAAGACTGCTACTAGTCATCATTGTGCAAGTACCTTGGTGGTACTGTGCTGTACATCTCTTGCTTCATTTCAGTTGCATGTACATTCTGAGTTCTTGTGTTCTCATGTTCATTTCTTTTTGTTAGTGTTCATGCTTTCTATCTCTCTTGCTTTTGATCTTCGGTGCATTCTCACATGGTATTAGATGGCCAGTATTGCTGGATTTTTGCTATTGTGTGCTGTGACTGAGTGTAAGTGTGCATTTTCTGCCACTGGATCTTTTGTGCCTTCTATTTCAGCTTCCTATCTTCTCCACTTTTTGTGACGATCCATTCTACTGTTGGACAACTTTGTTTCTAATTCTTTGTGACCTGTTTTTCCTACATTTGAAGCTGTGTATCCTACATCTAGGGCTGTTGCATGGTTGTGGAGGCTGGATCTACTCTTGCAAAGGCTGCGTCTTGGAGCTTCCAATTTTTGGCACGCTTCCTGAGGCTGGCTACTAAACCCTATTTTTTGTTGCAGATTAGGGTTTACAACAGAGAAATCTGAAATTTCTTAGCCTTTGGTGATCTCAATGCTGTAATCTTTGGAGCAAGCTTGTAGAAAGGCTAGGAGATGAGAGAGAATGCTGAGGAGAGAGAAAATTCAGACTTTCTTTGTGAAAAATTGAAGAAATTCTGTCATTTACTGCTTTTGCCCTATCTCAATAGCTTGTAGATGCAAATAACTGAAGAAAATTAATCATTTACTCTACTGGTGCCCTGTCTCAACAGTCTATAGATGCTGTAACTTGCTGTTGATTGGTCTAATCTTGCCCCTGGCTCCCTTAGAAGGTCCTCCAATGGCTGCAAATCAAACCAGTAGCATCTTCTTCCTGTCTCTTGTATGCTGAATACACTAAAATGCCTCTCTCCAGCCTCTAAAGGCGTTTTCTAGTCTTGTATGGGCATTTTTGACACGTGGCAACCTTTCCAAATGGTTTTTCCAACATTATCCATAACTAAATATTAATTTTCAGTCTTTAAGTACTGAAAATTAATCTAATAATTATTTTGGTGCCCTGAAAAATAATTTGACCAGCCAATAATTAAATTGGCTAGGCAACTTCTATGACCATCAGATTGGCATTAAGTACCATTAAACGCCGCTTCTCTAGTGTCACCAACTGACACTTATGGCCAAATGAATGATCTAGGCCAAAAAGTGGTACCAGATACTACGAAGTACCTCTGCGGCATAACTTACATCAACTTTTGCCTCTTTGACGTCTCGTGATTTCCTCGGGTCCCGGGCTTGTAAATTTACTCTGATCCCAGTTACACCTCATATGTGTAACATTCACTTAACCATGTGATTAAAAATTAATCCACATGTTAAGTGAGGTTTCAAAAATATATATCCTCATGACAGCCCTCCCTCTTGAAATCCTTGCAATCATCCTCGATTGCATTGCCAGATGCATCAAAAGCAAAATAGTGGACTAGAATTTCCACAAGGCATCATAATTAACACAATATTGTGCACTATTGCTCAACCACTCTATATGCCCAATACATGCTGAAAATTACCAGTCAATCATAACATAACATAAGACTAACAAAGAATCTCAAAACTCATTGGCAGATTATCATGTGACATGTCTATTTCTCATGAGCTCAACTCATCTGGCAAAAACAAATCATAGCATAGCACAACCAAGCATAAACCATGGCCAAAATATCAATGGCAACATAACATATGCTGTTTTCCATGGAACTAGATATAAAACATTGAAAACTAAGCATAATTTGATCTCTTGCTGATCTGAGAACTGATCACAAATTGCTGCAAATGTGACTCTAAACTGATCATAAGCTCATCGCAAAAACTGAGTAGCAATCAATGCAAAAACTGACGCGAAACTGATTCCAAAAGTGACTATAAATGGTTCTCAAGCTGATAAAAAATTGAGCTGAAATTGATCAGAAATTTTGTCTCAAAATTAAGGTAAAATTCATGCCAAATTGATCATAAGCTGATGCAAAAGTATAGTTCTAGTGTCCGAGTGAAACTCATACTCAGTGACTAGTACACTAAGTAGTGACCTCATGGCAAACATACTGTTAGCGCAGTACCTTGGATGCATGCTAAATACATCCGAGATCCATTACTTACGAGAGTTATCCATAATTGGAGGAGTGGAAGTGCTAGCTTCCCCTTGAGCATCAGGCAATACTTCGGACACTTGCTTTGTTGAGCCTGATGAAGCCTAAACTAAAGTTGGCTCTAACTGAAAGGCATCTAGGTAAAGCTATAATAATTGAGGATGGTGTGCCAAGTCATTCTCTTCCATCCATTTGGCATCCATTGGTGAATAATTTTGAAATTTCACCAAGTATCTTTTGGAAACTTTACCTTTGACCTTTCTTTCCTTACGTGTCAAAATTTGCTTGGGTACTAAAATCTCATCGAGCTCCTCAACCTCAAGCTGAATTTCAGGAGACATATCCTCTAGCACATCACCAGGAAAAGGCCTCAACAAACTGATATGAAACGCATTGTGTATCCTCCAATGTGGAGGTAGTTTCAGCTGATATGCGACATCGCTGATCTTAGTATCTCATACTCAACTTCGGATACAATCTTTTTCTTCCTTTCATCTTTTTCAACCTTGCCTTTTCAAAATGCAGCAATACATAATCACCCTCTGCAAACTGCAAAGCATGTCTCTGGCGATCAACTGACCTCTTTTGCTTTTCTTGCGATCTCTGAAGTGCATATTTTATCTTTGCATAGGCTACATCCAAGTTTTCCACATAACGATTAGCCTCAAAGATCTTTTCCTTAGTTTGCAGAATAGGTGATACCTCCTTGCCACCCTTAACCACCTCAAATGGAGCTTTGCCCATAGAACTATGCACTGTGTTGTTGTAAGCAAACTCAACCAAGGGCAAATATTGCTCCCAGTGTGTCTTGTGGTCTAAAACATAGCACCTCAAAAGATCTAACACTGTGGAATTTGCTTCCTTAGACTAACCATTTGTCTACAGATGGAAGGATGATGAGAATTTCAGCATGGTATCCATATTCTTAAACAACCCCTTCCAAAATAAACTAGTAATCCGGGGGTCTCAATCACTAACAATCAACTCTGGCATACCATGATACTTAAAGACGTGCTGTAAAAATAATCATGCCATATGATCAACCTTTATTTTCTTCCTCACCGGAATGAAATGGGCTTGTTTACTAAACCTACAAATGATAGTCCATATCCCATCATTCCTTATAGGTGTCTTAGGAAGCTAAGAAATAAAGTCCATTGCAATGCTCTGCCAAGGCCTATCTGAAATAGGCAAGGGCTGCAATAGACCTGACATCTTTTGCCTATCATGCTTTACCTTCTGGCATATGATGCATGTCCTAACAAATTGTTCTACATCATGCCTCAGAGCTGGCCAATAAAAAAAATTCTCCACTACCTTGGTCGCGGCATCAATACCTTTCCTTTGTGTCTTGCATACGGAGAAGCATGACTTTCAGTGATAACTCTAGGCCTTAACTGCTTTGTAACACACAGTTGTCCATGCATCATTAGAAATCCATCTCTTAGCACAAAGTGTTCATGACTTTGGCCATTGCAAAGCCGATTCTAAACATTAGCAAAGTCCGAATCAACAACATATTGCTCTTTCATGGCATCCAACTCAGTGTGATAAACCATGCTGATGGCTGAAATTTGTGGCTTACATGATAGTGCATCAGCCACAACATTCTTTTTACCATCAATATGTACAATCTAAAAATGAAACATAGAGAGAAAATTTGTCCATCTTATATGCTTCTCTGATAACTTTGTGTTGTGCATACGGAGGAGCATGACTTTGAGTGATAACTCTAGGCCTTAACTGCTTTGTGACATACAGTCGTCCATGCATCATTAGAAATCCATCTCTTAGCACAAAGTGTTCATGCCTTTGGCCATTGCAAAGCTGATCATAAACATTAGCAAAGTCCGAATCAGCAACATATTGCTCTTTCATGGCATCCATATTTATAATCTGAAAATGAAACATAGAGAGAAAATTTGCCTATCTCATATGCTTCTCTAATAACTTTGTTTGCATCAGAAAGTACCTCAAAGTTTGATAGTCAGTCTGCATTGTAAAATCAGTCCCCAACAAATAATGTTTCCACGTAGACAGTGCATGAATTACAGCCAAGAGCTCTTTCTCATAGACCTGCAAATTCTTTTCTGCACCGTGGATAATTCGGCTCTCATAAGCCACAACTCGGCCATCTTGCATAAGAACAGCTGCAATGCTGTTACCAGATGCATCACGTTGAACTATGAATAACTTTCTTAGATTGGGCAACTCAAGCACAGGATCTGAAGTCATCTTTTCCTTCAATATTCATGCATGACCAACATTCATTCCTTGAGCCCTATAAGCATTCGGGGGTGCAGATGCCTTAGATCGGACAACTCAAGCACATGATCTGAAGTCATCTTTTCCTTCAGCATTCACGCATGACCAGTATTCATTCCTTGAACCCCATAAGCATTCGAGGGTGCAGATGCAATACCAAACATGCTACTTTGTGCCCTAGGCATCAAGCCAATGTTGCCATACATAGGGTTTTGCATATTTCCAGCTATATCCGAATACATTGGGCCTTGTACACTATGCATTGGTTGCTACATGCCATAGGGATTTGTGCCATACATGCCCGTTTGTGGTCCTTGTCCAACCATAGCATGAAAAATCGTGCTTCTACTAAAATATCCTGGCTACCCCATCATAGCATGCATGCTCGACTGTCCAAAATCCATTGGATTGACACTTCCGTGATGACCTTGTATTTGCATTTCTTGCCCCGTAGGTACCAACTGTTTTATTTTATTAGCATCTTTGGAAGCTTCAAATAAAGGGTTTGACATTATCTTCGATGCATCTTGCCATCTTGAAGGTGTAGAAGATGTCTTTTTCTTGCCTTTGTTGTCCTTCTTTGGAGCATTAAAAAATCGGGTAAATCGAGGATCCTTTGCCAATTCAGCAAAGAGATTTGCTGTTGTCCTCATCCGATTCTCGAACTGGTCATCAAATTCCTCTTCACTTTGCTGGTCATCAGCTTCCTTATGCCCTGAAGGCCGTGCATCTTGCCCAACAACAACATTTTCAGTTTGATGTTCATGGTTTGAGTTGCGTCCAATGTTAGGCATTGCATTTCCTTCATTCCCATGTGAATGTTCATAATGAGAGGCATCATTATTGCTTGAGTCCATCTCATTGTATAAAGATATATTGCTGTAATTTCTCAGCTGAGAGTAAAAATCAGCACTAGCACAAAGCTTTGGCTTGCAATTAGGTGCCTTGGGCCCACCAAATCAAGGGATTGAGTGGTATCCTGACAATGCAACCAGCCTTCCTCCTTGGATAGGATGGTAAATAACCTGATTAAGAACTATTTACAGTAATTAACAAATTCACAAAACTGAAATGCACACTTTACTATATAATCTTGGACATTGGACACCTTGTTGGCCCCAAACCTGGCGTCCCTTTTGATATTTATTTAACTTAATTGAAGAAGAAGTTGATGTACAATGGGATTTTCCCAACCTCTCTCGGTTTCCAACTTCCCTTGGTGTCCAAAATGACAAGCAAGTCTTCAATTTGATTTACCCCTTGATTCTGGCAGTCAATTGGCCTTCACTCGCTTTGATGGAGATATAAAATGCCCCAAATTCATTGAATTTTTTAGCCCCTCCACCTGAATTTGACTGAAAACAGCTTCAGTCCAGTTGAATGAGCTTCTAATTTTCGGCACGTTTCCCAAGGCTATTGCTAAATCCTAATTTCGGCTGCTGCAGATTAGGGTTTATAGCAGAGAAATCTGAAATTTCTCAGTCTCTGGTGATTTTAATGTTATAATCTTTGAAGCAAGGTTGTAGAAAGGCTAGGAAATGAGAGAGAATGCTGAGGAGAGAGAAAATTCAGACTTTCTTCGCAAAGAACTGAAGAAAATTTGTCATTTACTGCTGCTGCCCTGTCTTAACAACTTGTAGATGCAAAGAACTGAAGAAAATCAGTCATTTATTGCTGTTGCTCTATCTCAACAGCTTGTAGATGCTGTCACTTGTTGTTATTTGGTCTTCTCTTGCCTTTGGCTGCCTCAGAAAGTCCTCCAATGGTTGCAAGTCAGGCTAGCAGCATCTCCTCTCTCTCTCTTGGTGTAGGCTGAATACACTAAAATGCCTCTCTCTAGCCTCTAAAGACGTTTTTCAGCCTTGCATGGACATTTTTGACAAATGACAGCCTTCCCAAATGGTTTTTCTAGCATTATCCATAATTAAATACTAATTTTCAGTCTTTAAATACTGAAAATTAATCTAATAATTATTTCGGTGCTCTAAAAAATAATTTGACTGGCCAATAATTAAATTGGCCAAGCAATTTCTATTCTTGAGTGTTTTTGCACCATCTTTGATCATTAGATTGCTGTTAAGTACCATTAAACGCCACTTCTCTAGTGTTACCAATTGACACTTATGGCCAAATGAATCACCTAGGCCAACAAGTGGCACCAGACCACTAAGTACCTGTGTGGCATAACTCACAACAACTTTTTTCTTTGACATCCTGTGATTTCCTTGGGTTATGGGCTCGTAAATTTACTCTAACCCTAGTTACACCTCATATGTGCAACATTCACTTAACCATGTGATTAAAAATTAATCCATATGTTAAGTGAGGTTTCAAAAATACATGTCCTCATGACATGACACATGAGAATCAAGTCGTACTGAGCTCATGAAATCTCAAAGGATTTGCAAACTCCATGATATTTAGATGTCTCTCTTAAACTAAAAATTCATCCATATTGACTAGCTCTTTAGAGCGGCCCCAAGACATGCATACTTTCAAAAATGTCATTAAACGGGGAGTGGTTCTAGAGAGTTTTTGTATCCCACATGCAAAACCCTAATTTTATAGGATCCTTCCATGTCTCTAAATAGATAAGTCGCCCACCATTCAGCTTGATCCTTGTCTTGCAGGCTTTAGCCATCAATCCTCTTTCACTAGCTGTCCAGCCCCCAATGACTGCTACTACATGGTCTACGTTGTTGCTTAGTCTCCCACTATTGCCAGTGATTAGCTGCCATTATCTTCATCATGTCATTTTTGTGTTTTCAACTCTTTTCTTTATCAATCTTTGTTCCGATTGGTGGTTATTGCACTTAGGATTCGTCTCCGGTGGATGATACACATCGATACCTCTCACAGCTTGCTCCCATGAGAGCTACTGGCTATTGGACAGCTTTTCCCTTGAGTAACTTGCACATTCTCTCCTTCATTTACAACATTCATTTATTCACTTCAAAGTTCTCTCTCTTCTTTGTTTGTGTCTGTGCATTTGCATTTTGAGTTTTGCATTTAGGGTTTGAGTTTTGTATGTCACTATTTGAGTCTTTGTGTTTCAATTGTGGTCGTACTTTCTATGTTTCCTCAATGCAAACCCTAGCATATCTTCACAATCTCTCCACTAGTGTCAGGATCTCTCTGGGTAAGCTGTGATGCCCACTCCTACTCACTTCTCGGCATAACATGTATTGGAGACTGAAGTGGTGTGGAAGCGTTTGAAGTGACAAGTCATTTTTCCTTTGATAGTTCTTGTTTTTGATGATGAGCTTTCCGATTAAGGGCCTAGCTTTCTTCGGAGAGTACCTAGCTCTGGTACCATGTAAAGAAATACTCATCTATTGACAACAAGCACAATCGTATAATAAAGCACAAACCGATAAATAACATAGTTAGGGTTAGGGTAACACAGAGACAAGAAACACTGAAGGTGAATGAATGAATGCTGAATATATATGATGCTCAATGCAGCAAACACATTATGCAAAGTAAATATTGACCCTAAAGGTCTTGTGTCTTAGGACTAGGGTAGAGAGTATGAGTTGGAGAGTGTGTTGTACTTTGATGGATCTTGAAACGCAGTGGACAGCCTCTCAAAGTACACTGGCAGTAGCAAATGCAGATTTGGGAGTGTTTGGATCAGTGCTGGATGAAGCAAGCACGAATAGTGAGCAGCAAATATGAAACAATCTAGAATAGGCAAGCGACAGCTGCAGCAGCAAAATGCTGCTACCATGATGATATGGCAGGCTGTATGGCAGGGACGGACAGAAAACACAATTTGTTGCTACAAAGGAGAGAGGGGCTGGAAAATGGGCGCTAGCTATGGACAGCAATAAGCTATGGACAATAGTGGATGGTAGTAGACAAAAGCTCAAACTAAGATATCCTCCGTGAATGGGACGTGGACAGTAAGACATGAGGCAACAATTTGCAAAACAAGAATAGACCTAGTGGTGGGTATCTTGTCTATTTATTGAAGTGTGGATCCTCCCAAATTAGGGCTTGGCTTATGGAACATAGACACTCTCTATCTATTTATCAAAGTGTGGATCCTCCCAAATTAGGGTTTGGCTTATGGGACACAGACACTCTTTAGGAATGTGCATTGTGTAATGAAACTTTGGTAATAATGCAGTTCTAGGGCTGTAATAAAGGTTTAATCAGTTTATAATGAAAATTTTAGCTTAACAACTTCTCCATGGATGGAGATCATCCACTCCACCTTGGTTGTACCCATTGTGTGACTCCCTTCTCGTAACCCACTATGCTTTTTTCTACTTGTCTTTGAGTCCACTTGGTTGGCCCGAAAGCCATTTGTAAATATTTTATTCTTTAATTCTAAATTCTTCACAAAGAGAGAGAGAGAGAGAGAGAGAGAGAGAGAGAGAGAGAGAGTAGTGAAGAGAGAAAGCCATGGCGAGACACTCTCTATCTATTTATCAAAGTGCAGATCCTCCCAAATTAGGGTTTGGCTTTTGGGACACACACTCTCTAGGAATGCGCATTGTGTAATGAAACTTTGGTAATAATGCAGTTTTGGGGCTGTAATAAAGGTCTAATCAGTTTATAATGAAAATTTTAGCTCAACAACTGTTCCATGGATGGAGATCATCCACTCCACCTTGGTTGTACCCATTGTGTGACACCCTTCTTTTATTATTGTAACTCCCTTCTTGTAACCCACTGTTTTTTTTCTACTTGTCTTTGAGTCCACTTGGTTGGCCCGAAAGCCCTTTGTAAATATTTTATTCTTTAATTCTAAATTCTTCACAAAGAGAGAGAGAGAGAGAGAGAGAGAGAGAGAGAGAGAGAGAGTGTGTGTGTGTGTGTGAAGAGAGAGAGCCATGGCGATTCCTGCCCTGAGCAGTTGCACCCTGCCTATCTGCCATCAGTTTATTGTCCTAGTCCTAGGGAACTTTTCTTGCAGCTCCACACTATTTTCAAGGCCTGCAATCCTACACGCTGTCTGCCCTGTGCCATATCTGCTCTGTGCACTGCCTGTCTTGCCCTGTGTGCTGCCTGTCCTTCACAGGTGCTGCCTGTAGACGGGTGACAGCAATGGTTTGCAAGAGAGAGAGATAGACACAGAGACAGAGACTGGACAGTTCTGAACACTTAGCCCCACAATATGTCAGAGTTGAACACTGCCTTCATCCATCAGGTGGTGGAGGCCTTGGGGCTTGATTCAGATGCTGAGGGGGATGAAATGGTTCCCTGTACTGATCTGACAACCCCCTGTTCCGAGGTTCAGCCGAGTTCGGATGTGCGGCCACTGATTAAACGCAAAAAACATGTTCTTGATGCTTTGATGGACCCTTGCAGCATGATCATCAGGTGCCCTTTTTTAAAGCATGGTGCAGTGAATAGAATCTGAGCAAGGAGTAGAGAATATACAATAAATATGAGAAGAACAGAAACTTCTTTGATTCCAAACGAATTGCTATAAAGACGGCTTTGTCCACTTGTGGGCTTTCACTGTGAAGCTTAGATGGTGATCTAGATAGATGATAGGTGAAAAGCTTAACAACAGTGATAGCCCCAAACAGGTCTAATGCCCTTATTCTGGGCACTTTTCAATGGACGCCCATGCAATGGTGTGCCACCCTCGATAGTTGAGGCCTATATATAGGCCATCTCTCCCCTCATTTATTACACACCCCTTCAGTTATTTTCCACCACTCTTCTTCGTCATTGTGGCACTCTTCTCTCTCCTCACCACTGTTGCTCATACCCCTATCAAAGGATATTGTAGTTCGTGGTTACCTTTCACCATCTCCACCTAGTATCATCTTCTCCACATCTGGCAATAGGGTTCAGGCTTACATTTACACTTTAGGAGGATCTCCACCAGGAGTAGGTGTTAGCTCCCACATACTTGGCGTTACCTTGGCATGTGTGTTTAGTAGGCTCGAACGTTTCTCAATGGTCTGGTGCCATCTTTCCTTCTTGGTGATAGCATCGTCCATCTTGGTGTCAGTCTCCATACATTAGATGCCCTCCCCATTGACCCGAGCATTTGTGTTTTGCAGCCTAGGGACACTTCACATATCTGGCATTATCATCTTCATCTAGGCGCTAGCATCTAGGGTGCTCTCTTGTTTGGCAGCTCCCACGCTCTCAGGTATTTGTGTTTTGTAGCCTGGCCCACTTCTTGGCATCTAAGGACTGCGCTTCACTCCCTCCACAGCTGGTGATGATCTTCTTCATCCCTAATGGCATCAGAGCACTATGCTTTGGTTCAAGTAGGTTGGGGGTTTGGCATTATCTACTGATTTTTGCTTGCATCACTGGGAGATAGAGATACCTTTCTCTTCCTTCCCACCATCCCTTTTACAGGTTGACACTTTGGTGCTCTGGCTTCTTCACGGGCAGATGGGCAGCCCACTAGGTGGTGCTCCTATTTTGGTATCATTGGACCCCCCACTGATGCTTGCCAACATTGACCTTTGCTTTCTATACCTTCTCAGAGCACATGCATCTACCCCCAGGCACTCATTGTGCCACCTTTTCCTCTTGGGCCAGAGAGTTTATTTTGCATCGGCTTTTAGATTTTTATGCTAAAGGAAATAAGATGCATCCGATGTGCACCAAGCCTTTCGAGCCAAAGGAAGATTACTTGGTACCTTGACCTCTTTGAGACCAACGCAATGCACTAGGAGGTTTCTTCTACTTCTTCTAGGGTTCAATGGTTGCCCCAACGACAACCCGTGGTTCTGCAGTCTGCTTCACCGAGAGACAGTGATTGTTGGGTATCGTCTCCTTTGTTAGTCCACTCCTTTGCGAGATAGTGGTTGTTCAACACCTTCCATTTGGCTCTATAGTCCACTCCACTGAGAGACAACGACTATTGCCAATCCTTGGCTTTGCATGAGCCTCACCTTTCCCCACCCTTGACTACTCCCCGAGAGGCCACCTTTGGGGGTTCTTCGACCTCGTTGGAATCCCATATATCTTCTTCAACACAATCGGTAGTACTTCCTTTGTCATCAGATTTGTCACATCTTAGCACTATTGGATCTTCATCTTGCACTCCCATATTCATAGAAATCCTCTTAACCATACTACTCACATGCAGCAAAACAAGGTGTCTGCTTTGGTAGAAGACAATGCTATGGTTGGTAGCTTCTTACCGATCCAAGAGAAGATTCCTAAATTGAAAGAGAAGTAATATCTTGAAACTGACTTTTTGGAATTATTGCCACTTGCCTAGTTTGAGTCACAATTCCCCACAAGAGAACTTTCGGAACTGTATGTGATACCATAGTCAAGAGTTCCATTTAAGTATTTGAGCACCCATATCCTAGATTTCCAATAACTTTCTTGTAGTTTGTTTGAGAACTTGCTCAAAACACCACCATCAAATTTGATATCTGCTTGATGCTGCATAAATAGATTGAATTGCTGACCAACCTCTTGTACCTTCCAATGTCTGCTAATGCTGATGCATCCTCAATGGATAACTTCACATTGACCTCCATAGGTGTAGCTATCTCTTGACACTCGATCATGCCAAATGTTTTCAAGATCTCCTATGCATATTTTTTTCAAGAGATGAAGATTTTGCCAGGCTTTTGCTAGACTTCAATCCCCAAACAATAATGTAGCAAGCCTAAGTCTATCATTTCAAACTTGCTGCTCAAGGCCTTTCGAGTTTAATGGATCATATCTTCATAGTCACTTGTAATAAGAAGGTCGTCCACATATAGGACAATCACTACGGACTTTTCATCATTTTTCTAAAGATATAAGTTAGCATTTGAGGCACATCTATTGAAGTTTGAGCCTAAAAGGAATTTATCTATCCAGTGGTATCACCATATCATGCTCTTGGGACTTGTTTCAACCTATACAATGCCTTCTTTGGCTTACAAACTTTGTTCTCAGAATGGGGGGCCTCAAATCCCAATGATTAATCCACCTATATCTCCTCCTTGAGATCATCATTCAAGAATATTGATTTAACATTCATTTGGTAAATAGGCTATGTCTTGTGAGCGGCCACTGTAAGTAATGTGCAAATAGTGGTCATTTCGGCAATTAGAGTGAATGATTCTTGAAAATCAAATCGTTCAACCTATGAAAATCCCTGTTACTAATCTGGCTTTGTACTTTTCTAAGCTGCCATTAGCCTTGTACTTTATACTTGGTGCCAATTTTCTTCCTCTTTTCTGGTATATCACTAGCTCCCAAGTATCATTCTTTATTATGTTGTCATACTTAGCTTGTATAGTTACTTTCCATATTGGATTGGCAAGTGCTTCTTCCAAGTTTGCTAGCTCCTTTACTTCTCTCATAATCTTAGTCACCATCAAGGCCATATTGACTAGAGCCTTCATAACTCCGATTGAGAATGTAGACTGCAGTATTAACAACTTTCGCCTAAAACTAGTTAGGCAACCCTTTCCCTTAAGTATGCACCTTGCCATTTCCACAATGGCACAATTTTAGCGTTCAGTAATGCCATTTTGCTGAGCTATATAAGGCGTTGCCAATTGATGTTTAATCCCTTTGCTCTTGTAAAAGTCTTCAAACTCCTTGAGTTAAACTTACCACTGCCATCTGTTCTAAACTTCTTCACACTTTGTCTTGTTTCATTCTCAATAAGTTTTTGCCATTCTTTAAACTTACCTAAATCTTGAGTCTTATCATGAAAGTACACCCACATCTTTCTATTGTATTTATCGACGATTAATATAAAATAAGAAGATCCACCCAAGGCTTGTGTAGGCATTTTACCGCACAAAGTCAACATGCACAAACTCTAGAGGAGCCTTTGCTCTATTCTTGCTTTCTTGTGGAAATGCCTTTCTCTATTGCTTGCGTATCGTACAAGCTTCACATGGTTCCTTCAATTATCGCAGGTAGATGAGCAACTATACTTTGCTTATGCATCTCCTTTAACACTGCAAATCCAATGTGACCAAACCTTTAATGTCAAAGTTTACTTGTGTCCACACTAGCGGTGGTTGTAAGAGCACTTAGCTCATACAGGTTGTTTGTTCTTTCTTCTCTGCCAACAACTTTGCTAGTACTGTCAAGAATTCATGCACGTGTCTTGGTGAACCTTACTTCATGACGAAGATCAGTTATGGAAGTAATTGATAATAATTTTTACTTAATCTCTAGATTATATAACACATTTGAAAGCTTTTTGAGTTCACCATTTGCAACAAGAAAGGAAATAGTATTTGCGTTCTCAGCAAAGCATTTTGCATAGTTCCCAATTGTTACAATGATGGACTTTTGCAGAGGTTGCATACAACTATATAGGCCTTTCTTGTTGGTCATGTGACAGGAGGCGCTACTATTCAATATCCATGAGCTAGTGATAGATACTTCTTGCATCGAGGAACACATTGCATCAATGGTTACCATGAAAAACTTCAAACTGCTTCAGCCGTATTGGTTGTCTCATTTTCTTTAGTTTTCAAGGTGCCATTATTTTCATCTCCCTTCTTGACACAACAAGTTGTAATTGCATGTCTTTTTTTCTTACAAGAGAAGCATTTTTCTTGAAACTTTTTCTTACCATCCTTCTTTTTGTCACCATTGGTAAAGGAACCACCTTTGCCTCTCGTATTAGTACAGATTGTAGCACCTTCACTCTTGTTACATTCTTGGCCTTTAAGCCACAACTCTATTTATAGTGAAAAAAATTCTTGAAATGTCAAAGCTTGGGGTCTCACTTGAGTGCTTAAGGGAGTTACCAATCCATCAAACTTTAGTGGATAAATCTAAAGACACTTCCTAGCTAGCTCCTCACTAGTCTTTTGTATCTTAGCGCCATCCATTTGGTTGAGCAAATTTTTGATCCGAGTGATGACTGCTTTAGCTTTCTCTCCTTCGGTAAACTTCTATGTTGCTAGTTGGTTCTCTAGGTTGTAAATCCTTGTTTGGTTTTGCATTTCGTACTAACTCCTCAGTATATTCCAAGCCTCTGATGCCTTGGTTGCATGCTGAATCAAGGTTAACGTTGTTAGAACAACTTGTAACTAAGGCATACCATGTATCTGCATTCCTTCGTTTCCAAGCTCATAAAGGTTTTGCATTTTGGGTCAGATTCCAGTACCGTCTCCAAAAGCTCATAAGAATCAAGGATAGTTGTAATTTTAAGCTTTCACAAAGTGTAGTTTGTATCATCTAACTTGTCTACGCTAAAGGTTGGTGGATGAATCCTTAGTATTTGAATTGCCAGTATAGTAGTATTACTACTTGATGTTCTAAACATGATTGCGTCTCTTTGCTATTGAAGCACTTTACACGTCGCAACGAATATAATTTAAGCAAGAAGTAGAGAATACACATCAAATATGAGAAGAATAGAAATTTTTTAAATTCCAAATAAACTAATATATAAATGACTTTGTCCGCCTTGTTAGCAGTCATGTGTGTCTTGTGTAGTTATCTCCTACTTGTGAGGTTCAGTCTGAGTTAAACGAGGACATAAGGAGCTCTGACATTGTATTTGTCTATCATTTTATGTATTTTAGACATTGTAGATGAAGGACTCATTAGTGAATTTCTTTTTGGACACTTTTGACCCTATTTAGTATGAAAGAGGGTACATCAATATCTACTCACTTAAGTGAGTTTAACTCCATTTTCAGCCAGCTGGTTGCCTTGAAGTTTATGATTGATGAGGAATTTAAGGCTACTTTCTTGCTTTGCACTCTATCAGAAAGTTGGGATACATTCGAGATTGCTATGAGCAATTCTAATGTAATCCTTTTGTATGCTGATGTAGAGAGTGGTCTACTTATGGAAGAGATGAATCGGCAGAACAATGCATCCAGTAAGTCTTTCAGTGCTTTGCATACTAGGGGCAGATCACAACAAAAGGGCAAATATGATAGCAAGGGACGCAGTAAATCATGTGGCAAAGATGTTGAATGCCATCATTGTGGCAAGAAGAGCCACTTTAAACGTGACTGCTACAAATGGAAGAAAGAGAAACGAAAAGGCAAGAAGACAGATGATAGCAAGGAAGAGAAGAAGGAGAGTCAGCCTAAGAAGAGCAATGTATTGAAGAGGTGAATGTAGTCACTCATGACAGTGACAGTGGGAGTGATGTACTCTTTATCTCTTCACATTTAGGTGCACATGCTTTACTTGCATATATAGATGATGACATGCATACATGGATTCTCGATTCAGGTGCTTCCTTTCATGCTACCCCTCATCGTGAGTGGTTCTCCGCCTATATAGGGGGTTGACATGGTGTTGTCCATCTTAGGGATAACTATGCGTGTGAGATTGCAGGTATTGGCAGTGTGCTGTTACAGTTTCAGCATGGCTCTATCTTTACGCTTCAGCATGTACGGCATGTATCTCAGCTCAAGAAAAGCTTAATTAGCACAGGGCAGCTAGATGATGATGGTTTTCATACCACCTTTGGTGATGGAAAATCAAAGATCTATAAGGGATCAAGAGTAATTGCCAGAGGTTGCAAGCGTGATACTTTGTATCCACTTTATGTATCTAGTGTGCGTGACCATGTTGTTGCCGTGATCGAGCAGCCAAGCGTTTCTTTGTGGCATGGCCAGTTGGGACACACGAGTTAAATATGAATGAAAGTGCTTTCTCGTTTGGGTTACTTGCCTTGTCTTTGTTATGCTGATTTTGAGCATTGTGATCATTGCATTTATGGCAAACATGCACAGAGTCTCACAAAAAGTATATTTCTTTGAAATCTTCTCCTTTCGAGTTAGTATATTCGAATGTATGTCAAATGCCAGGATTATCTTTAGGGGGAAAGAAATATTTTGTCACCTTTGTTGATGATACTACACGGAAAGTATGGGTTTATCCTATTCGTAACAAGGATGAAGTGCTTGATAAGTTTAAAAAATTCTTGGCATTGACTGAAAATCAGATAGATAAGACACTTAAGTGTCTTCGCTATGACAATGGTGGGGAATATGTGTCCAAGGCCTTTCATGCATTTTGTGACAGCAAAGGAATAAAGAGGGAGCTTACTGCCCCTCATAATCTGCTCCAAAATGGAGTTGCAGAGCGTATGAATCGGACCATATAGGATAAGGTCCGTACGATGTTGTTTCATGCTGCATTACCCCATGGTTTTTGGGCAGAGGCGTGGTCGGGCAAGTCACCTTCATATGCTCGTTTGAAAGTGTTTGGCTGTGAGGCTTTTGTGCACATTCGTAAAGAAAAACACAGCAAACTTGAGCAAAAGTCTTGTAAATACATTTTCCTAGGATATGGTGACGAGGGTGAAATGGGATATAGATTGTTGGATCTTGAGAAAAGGAAAGTAGTACGCAGCGATGACGTTATCTTCTAGGAAGATCACATGCACAAATAGCCCGAAAAGACTGAGGAGATCCGTAGGGTTGTATTCCGGGAAGAAATACCTTTTGGACAACAAAATGTGCCCGCTGTACAGCAGCAAATATCTGCTGTAAATGAACCTGTAAATGTAGGAAATGATCAGCCAGCTATTGCCCATGAAATTGAGCCATTACATGTGCAGGAACAACCAAAACAGCAAGTTGTTAATGCTGATTTGCAGACTGAAATGCTAGGACAGCATGCTGAAAATGGAAATTTGTAGGAACAGCCAGCAAACAATGACCATTGGGTTAGAAGATCGTCTAGGGCTACTAGACAACCTAACAGGTTTATTCTTGGCGCAAATAATGTGGCTGATTATGTCATGTTGACAGACTGTGGTGAATCGTCTTGCTTCAAGAAAGCAATGGATAGACAAGATAACAAGAAATGGTATAAAGCCATGCTGTCAGAGATGGAATATCTTGAAAAAAATGGCAATTGGTTCCTCACCAAAGTACAAGCAAGATTGGTTGCAAAGGGGTACAAGCAGGAGCATGGAATTGACTTTGATTAGATTTTCTCTCCTGTAGTTAAGATGACTACATTGAGAACCATTTTGGGCTTGGTTGTAGTTGAGGATATGAATCTCATACAGATGGATGTAAAGACTACATTTTTACATGGTGATCTGCATGAAGACATATATATGCAGTAGCCTGAAGGGTTTGTTGAACAAGGGAAGGAAAAAATGGTATGTAAACTCAAAAGGAGTTTGTATGGGCTGAAACAAGCACCAAGAGAATGGTATTATAAGTTTGATACATTCATGCAGTCCCAAGGCTTTCATAGAAGTCAAGTGGATCACTGCTTGTATACCAAAAAGGCAGCAGATGGCAGCCTGATTATCTTGGTTTTGTATGTCGATGACATGCTGATTGCTGGCAGGGATACTCATGCCTTGGCTTCATTGAAGCAAAGTCTTCATGGCAGCTTCGATACGAAGGCTCTTGGTGATGCAAATCACATTCTTGGCATGCGAATACTCAGAGATAGATCGAAAGGCTTACTCTATCGATCTCAATAGGAGTATATCTCCTATTGAGATCGAAAGGTTTACTCTATCGATCTCAATAGGAGTATATCTCCAAAGTTTTGCAGCATTTCAATATGGAGGGGGGGGATAACTATTGGGGTTCCATTGCCTACATATGTGAAACTTAGTGCAGAGGATAGCCCTACATTTGATGAAGAGAAGGCTGAAATGGCCAAGGTACCATATGCTTCAGCTGTTGGCAGTTTGATGTATGCTATGGTTGCTACATGTCCTGACATCGCCTTTGCAGTGGGAGTGGTTAGCAGATACATGGCAACACCTGGCAAGAGGCATTGGGATGTAGTGAAAGGTATTATGAGATCTCAGATACCTCAAAGGTACAAAGGAGTTGTGCATCTGCTTTGGAAAGCAGAAGGCATCTATTGTTGGCTTTACGGATGCAGACTATGCTGTCATGCGGATTGCAGGAAGTCCACTTCTGGGTATGTGTTTACTTTCATAGGCGGAGCAGTCTCTTGGATCTCCAAGCTACAAAAGTATGTTGCATTGTCTACTACAGAGGCAGAGTATGTGGTTGCCACTGAGGCATGCAAGGAGGCTTTATGGCTTTCACGTCTGGTGGGAGAGCTTGGCATCATAGAGTTACCTGTTCTCCATTGTGATAGTCAGAGTGCTATCATGCTAGCACGGAATCCTGTCTTTCATGCAAAGACAAAGCACATACAGGTGAAGTACCACTTCATTAGAGATGTACTTGACAGCAAAAGCATTGAGCTTATCAAAGTGCATACAGATGATAACCCTGCAGACTTTCTCACGAAGGGTTTTTTAGCAGAGCAGTTTGCTCATTGCCGACAGATGATGGGGGTTGGATAGATATATGTATTTCAGCTTTGTACATACCTAGACTTAGCTGATTCTTTTCTCCTCTTAAGGCACATTTCCTTTAGGTGGGAGGTTGTTGGGAATAAAGGCCTCGTGCCTTTTAAATGTGCTCGGGTGTGAACATACCCTTAGCACTTATACTTAGATATATATATCTATCTAAAAACCTAAAGGTACACTCTCATCATTGTACCTGAAAACGTGCTCGCTCTCTACTCTACTCTCACGCACTCTCTCTGTTTCTCCTTGCGTGTAGCGACAGTCTGTCTCGATCTTCGTGCCTAATCGGCCCCTACATGTTTGGGAGCGAAGGGTGGATCAGAGCCTTTTTTGCCTCTACTTTATCACCAGCTATTACCACCGAGTGCGTTTCTCTACACATTTATTAGGTGGAGGAGCCTTCTTTGACTGTCTCGTCTTCTAAGTAGCCTTGGTCCATCGACAGTGGTGCATCGAGTCCTATGACTCCCCGAGGTGATTTGTTGTAGGATCTCCGTTCGTCAGAGGGTATCATAATTGCTGGTGATATCTCTTTGGTGCCTATTAGTGGTATTGACATCTTGCCTCTATTGTCTAACTATCCATCGAGCTTTGTTTTGGAGATCCTATCTGTTTTGGACTTGGACTTCTCTCTTCTCTTAGTTCATGGCTTTCCTAGACTTGGGACCCGCGTTGTCTTCATCGTGCTGGTTGTCTTTGTTGAGGATTCTTCTATAAGAGTTGCTTTTATGATAGGTTGGCCGGAGAGGGGGCTATCCATTCTCCATTAAGACAGTGGTGCATTGAGTCCTATGACTCCCCAAGGTGATTTGTTGCAGGATCTCCGTCTGTCAGAGGGTATCATCATTGCTGGTGATATCTCTTTGGTGTCTATTAGTGGTTTGACACCTTGTCTCTATTGTCTGACCATCCATTGAGCTTTGTTTTTGAGATCCTACTTGTTATGGACTTGGACTTCTCTCTTCTCTTAGTTCATGGCCTTTCTAGACTCGAGATCCGCGTTGTCTTCATCATCCTGGCCGCCTTTGTTGAGGATTCTTCTACAAGAGCCGCTTTTATGATAGGTTGGCCGGAGAGGGGACTATCCATTCTCCATTCCCTTTAGTGGACTTCATTGGCATTTGCACTCTTCTTGCCCTCGGATCCACATCTCCTTTGGCCTTCCGCTACATCAAGGATCTGAGAGGGGGTGTTAGGCTTTAGCAGTCATGTGTGTCTTGTGTGATCATCTTTTGCTTGTGAGCCTCAATCTGAGTTAGATGGGGACAATGAATATTCATTTTATTGTTTGGTTGAGGGCCTGCTGCCCCCTAGACCTTTGTTAGGGGGGTCGTTGGCCCCCTCGAGATCCCCTAGCTAGGGCCACTTTCATAGCCTCAAGACCTCAAAATAGGGGTCCCTGATAACTCCCACACCCCACAACTCGATGTTGTGTGTCTCAAGATGCTACAACTTAACAACTTTATCTAACCCAAAGTTTAGACCCACAAAGGTCACCTTTTTGCCATCTGATCACATAGACCTCATTTAACACACAAGTCAAGACCCAGACCCAACCAATATCCGGACTCACATATGGCTTCTCCTCATAACGGGGGCCTTAGAACTTGAGTACCATGGGGCATTAGTGGTACCTTACGAATGTGTGGCATTGATCATATCTAACAAGGAGCACTTGTCAGAGTTTACCAATATGTTGTTGGGAGACTATGTCTAGCACAAACGCGAACAATTTTGTGATCAAGGCCAAGATGATGTTTTGGATGCTACTATGGATACAAAGACAATGTTGCATTCGTTTTCAGTTTTTTTTGAAAAAGGAGTTATCCTCTTTTTTACAAGCAGGATCCCAATGCTTTCTTGGAGCTGCCAATGGTTTTATTTAATGTTGTTGGGTGATCATGTGGAGGGGATTTTTGTGGGAACATGGGGCTTTCATTAAGTGATGTTGAAATCAACGGTGCTCCGTGTGACAATCTTTTGGCAAAGGTTCGTTGGTTATTTGATCAGTGCCTGGTTCATGTTGTACTTTGGAGACTGATGGCCGATTTCTAGTGCTTGCTTCAATAGAAATGCCCAGTGTAGGTGGAAGTGGAAGCTTGCCCTGTTGTTTATTGGCCTTTGTTAAAGGAAGCTATGGCAACTCTTGGTGCCCCCCAGTTTTGAGGGCCACAGATTGCAACCTCATGTGTATATTGTGGTATACCTCTTGCAAGAGGCCTAATTGATTGCAGCTACATTATCCTAGAATGCCATCTTTGCATTTTAACTTGAAGTGGGGTACTTTTGTTGGTCATTGTTTCTCTTGTGAAAAGTAAGGGCATTTTGAGTTTGAATACCTAGAAAAACATGCAATGCCAAAGGCTGGAATAGCCCTGGTTGTTAATGAGGATCTCATGGTTGCAAGCATTTAGATGATGAGACTCTTGCATTGATAAATGCAAATAAAGAAAAAAAGCCTGTGCAATCATTGGACCTACCGGGAAATGGATGGATGGATGTTCGTTCTAAAAGAAGCAAAAAGGTTAATGTTGACATCTTAGTTCTATGCCTAGCCCTCTGTAGTAGGACTCCATATGTACTTATGCGTGATGGAAAGATAAGTAGCCTATGGTGTGTTCAACTAATGACATGGTTTCTTCTACCCCTTGGAAACCCTATGTGGACCACTCTAAAGATCCACTAGCTAGACTTACCTTTGAGACATGAGGTAAGGTGGTTACTTCATACGATTGTCATTATCCATGGTCCTTTCCAAAGAAAGGGGGTGATCCCTCGACCTCAAAATCAGAAAGTCTTGAGTTTGAACTTATTTGCAGTGTTGGCTGATTTTCTTAATGAGGGAATTCTTAAGATGTTAGTAGAAGAAGTAAAATTGAGGCAAAACCAGTCTTGGCCCTAATTTTCTTTCTTTGGATGCATATGAAAATTGTCACTTGGAATGTGCATGGAATTTAGTCTCCTAGTAAGCCATATGACATGTGGCATATCTTGCACGACAACAAATGGGATGTCTTATGCACTCTCGAGCATAAAAGTCATGGTGAAGTAGGGAAGATTGTGGACCGCCATGGGTTTCACTTGTTTTGTGCGGGGGTTTCGCACAACATTACTCCTGTGTGCTCATGGTAGTCTATGAGAGATTTCAACCGGTTCTCCTAAAGAATGATGTGCATGGTCACTTTTTGGTGGTTGAAATCTTGTTTGAAGGGGAGGTTGTTAGTAGGATTGTTAGCTCATGTGTGAGTTTGTGCATGCCTATCAAGGCTGGGCACATTGTCATTATTTTAGGCATTATTTTTGTGATTTATTAGTGGCATTTTATGCTAGTTGGCCAACATTTATGCTGGCAGATCAGCTGTTGTTTATGGCCTATTTTATGCCTATTTATAATGGGCTCCTCCTTCTCCTCCTCTGTCATCATCATCATGTAGCAGGTGGACTTCATGTTGGAGAGAGGAGCTAGTGCCAGTGCCCACGCAGTCAGTGACTCATTGTTGTATGCAGTTGTCTCGTGTTTGGTATATGGATTCCATTTCCCGAACACATCTCTAGGTTCTCTTCTTTTGTAGTGTTCCTTAGTGTTCTCTCTGTCTTTCTCTTCTGTCTTGTGTTCAACAGTTTATTTCAGCACTTGTCTATGCTTCCATTGCTACACCACTTTTGACACGGTATTAGATTGTAGGATCTAGGTTCATGCTGCTGGTTTCTCTGTTGATCTCAGGTCTTTCCTCCATCTGCTGATCAGGTGCCAGTCTGTTGTTGCTCAACGATTTGTTTGCTGCCTGCACTGCTGTGTTTGCTGCATTTAATGCAGTGTCACCTAACGTCAGTGCCAACTAGACCTTCGTTTTCAGGCTGGACCCTGCTGCTCCATCCGGTGGTTTCTGTATTGTTGTTGCCTGCTGTTTTTAACCTAGATTTTCTGCGTTTTTAGGATCCGACACTTCTCTATTGCTGGGCGACATCTTCTGACTATTTTTCTTGCAGATTTTGATACTGGCAACATTGTGATTTTGTGATCAGCTTGTGAATATTGCGTGTGTACTCTCTTATTGTGCAGTATTTACTGTTTGGTTGGTTGTCTTCTCTATCTGTCTACCTTCTATCTTCTCTTCTTATTCTCTCCATATGGCTTCTCCATGTACTTCTACAGATGATAAGTTACATGGCCCCGACTATCTGACATGGAGTGATGTCATGAAAGGCTGGTTTGTGTAGAAGCAGTTATGGTACATCATTTGTGGAGCTATTCTCCGTCCTCAACGTCCTTTTCCACTTTTTTGAAGATTTTGATATGGACAACAATGAGAAAAATGTGCTTACATGGGATATAGATGATGCACGTGCCTATTATGTTATTCTTTGATGCTTTTTGAAAGAAGTTCTATTGGTGGTTACCTTTGCTGGACATCTCTAGAAGTATGATCAAAGCTTCAGATGCTGTACAAGGCACCTTCTACCTTGCGTGCAATGACCCTTTATTGATAGCTTTAGCAGATGAAGTTTGATTCTAAGGGCACTATTCAATCATTCTTGCTTTGTGTTACATAGGTATAGGACCAACTTCGACACATGCAGTCTTCCCTTTCAAAGGCACATCTCGTGGGAATGGTACTCTACAAGCTCCCTCTGGAGTTTGATGGAGTGGTGAATGCTTTGCGGGTGCAGATATCATCTACACTTGTGAGCTTCATATATATGTTCTCGATGCTACTTGAGCATGGGATATCTTTGCGTTTACAGGGGAGGCTTCTGTCTCATTATGGAGATTCCAGTGAGGCCTTTCAGCTTTAGAGAGGGGCAATAAGAACATGAAGTTGAGGGCCCAGTGTTATCATTGTGGTAAGAAGGGCCATTTGCAGAAGGATTATAAAGAGTTAGCAGCCTCATGGAAGAAGAAGAAGAAGTAGGATGCGGTCTCCTTTGACGAGTCCACCTCTTCCTTGGACATAGATTCTGATTTTCCGACCAAGGAGAAGTCCAAGGCGTGGAAGGAATCCACTTCTTTAGATTGAGGGAAGGGCTTGGTTGCCCCTTCCTCTATTGCTTTCTAGTCCAAGTGATATGGTTATTCCTCACGACTCTCCAGTGTTAGAGAGGGAGTGTGAGAGGGTGGTGAGATAGGGCAGTTGAGCCTAATCTATATAGGTATATAAGTGCGCACAGGTTCCAGAGAGGGACATCCTTCACGCATCGATCGAAGTTTGATAGATTCAAACCATGGAGTTGGGATTGACACCCAAGTTCATGATGGGTTATTATTTGATAGAGAATGGGCTTGGCTCCTAGTATTGAGCTCACATGAGAGGACACTTTGGCAGTTTGGCCAAAGGTGGAGAATCCATGGTTACATATGTTCAGAGGCATTTTTGACAGGATAGTCTTGTATGCTATTGTGAGACATTGATGAGGGACACAAAGACATGCTATGGTTCTCTATTTTCAAGGGCTACTACAATCAACGTCGACATCAGGTTCTCTTCAAGGCACCTTGGTGGTGGCTTGATCACCAAGTGCTTGGGTATCCATGGTTCTCCTCTGGTGGTTCTATGTTGTATGGGAATTGTGATGAGTCATTATCATTGTATCATTGTATTGTATCAATCACCCATGATCTGAGAGAGGGTGTTAGTAGGATTGTCAGCTTATGTGTGAGTCTATGCATGCTTGTTAGTGCTGGGCACATTGTCATTATTACATACGGCCATATGGTCTAGATTGAATCATATGTATGTCATGTATGATGATGCCTTTCTGCTAGATATTTTGGATATATGAGTTTTGCAACAACACACCTTGTTGGATAATTTTTCACTACAATTTGAGATGCTTGCACAACCTGTTGCTCCCTATGCACAATTTTTTGGCAAAGTTCTCTTGCGCTTCAATTCATCTTACTTGAAGATCTTGTTTTTAATGGTTATGGGCAATTGATCGATCGATTCTTGGAGGATTTTCCTTCTAGAGGCACTCAAGCAATTGATTAGCAATGTGCAAAAGGTTGCTAGGCAATATGGCATTCACCATGTCTCCCTTTGCCGATAGCATGGGCAGGTGGCAAAGGAATTACTGGCTTTGGTTCACTCATTGCTTCTTGAAGCCTCGGATGATGCATTCTTGTTTCCATTGGCTATAAGATTGTTGACCTTATTCAATAGTTTCAATTGAGATCTTAGTAGCAGGCCAAACCAAAATCTCTGAATGAAAATTTGCAAGATGTCTCATATTAGTCACATCAATCCTTTTGGAGTTTTCACCCTACCCCTGCTTAAGAGAATATGGTTAGACTCTGAATGAAAATTTGCAAGATGTCTCATGTTAGTCACATCAATCCTTTTGGAGTTTTCACCCTTCCCCTGCTTAAGAGAACATGGTTAGACTCTAGCATTAGGAGGAACGCATGGTTATGGATTTGTAGACCATTGTTCATATGTGTAGAAACTACTTTGTGGATCTTCTTGGCTTGGCTATAACTCCCTCTGAGTGGGCTTCTAATGCTCGTTTGGCTTTTCATGCTTTGGTCAGAGACGAGGTTTCGCTCAACACCCGTGTTGCCTTGAAAAGCATTCGTGAGGATGAGGTTATGGATGTCTTATTGCATTTATCTTTGGATAAAAGTCCTAGTTGGGATGGTCTCAATAATGAATTCTTTGAGACCTATGCCACCAGTCTAGGGGCACTCACTCCTTTGAGTAATTGATTAGCAATAGGCAAAGGGTTGCTAGGCAATATGGCATTCACCATGCCTCCCTTTGCAGATAGCGTCGACAGGCAGTAGAGGAATTAGTGGCTTTGGTTCGCTCATTGCTTCTTGAATCCTCAAATGCATTCTTATTTCCATTGGCTACAAGATTGGTTGACCTTATTCAATAGTTTTAGTTGAGGTCTTATTAGTAGGATGAATCAAAATCTTTGACCAAAAATTTGCAAGATGCTTCCTATCAGTCACATAAATTCTTTTGGAGATTTCACCCTTCCCCTACTTGAGAGAACATGGTTAGAATCCAGCATTAGGAGGACCATATGATTACAGACTTGTAGACCATTGTTCATATGTGTAAAAACTACTTTGTAGATCTTCTTGGCTCGGCTCTCTGACCCCCTCTGAGCGGACTTCTAATGTCCGTTTGGCTTTTTATGCTTTGGTCAAAGATGAGGTTTCACTCGACACTTGGGTTGCCTTGGAAAGCATTGGTGAGGATGAGGTTATGGATGTCTTATTGCATGTACCTTTGGATAAAAGTCCTAGTTGGGATGGCCTCACTAATGAATTCTTTGAGACCTATGCCACTAGTTTGGTGAAACCCTTGATTGCCGTGTGCCAATAGGTTTGGGAAACAGGGGTTATGTCTGTATCATGGAAGGAGGGAGTTATTAAATTGATCCTCAAAGTGCTTTCTCCATCAATGCTGAAACATTGGAGATCCATCTCCTTAATGGGGTCAATGTATAAAATTTTCTTGAAAGTGCTGGCTAACTATCTCCACAAGCAACTCTTTGACATCGTGCACCCCAATCAATATGGATCCATCAAAGGTAGAAATATCTTGCATAATGAACTGAATGTGCAAAAGGGAATTGATTATGCTAAGCATTCCAATCAAGAGGTGATATTAGTGTAGTTGGACTTGGAAAAATTTGAATGGTAGTGTTACTGACCACTTTTCCCTTGCTCACTTAGTTAGATAGGGCTGCCCTTTGAGCCCTTTGTTTTTTTCTTTGGCAACCCATCTAGTACTCACCATGTTATCCCACATGGTGGTCTCTGGGCAGTTGATTGGTTTATCCCATCCCTTTGGTCAACATTTTGTTGCACAGTCGTTAGCATAGTTGCCAAGGGTTTATGAAACAGGAGGTACGAGAGGTTTCATATGAGTTTCGTATTAGAAACGGGTTTATTTGAGATATAAAACAATATGAAAGTAATACATACATAAACTGTATGACTCATGTGACGTAGAAAACATAGATTGACATTATTCATGGCCCACTATCCATGCCCAACATCAACTTTAGTTGTAAAAGGTGCCATCAATATATGCGATCATCATTGATAAAAACTCAAAGCAAAAATGTGGCAATTAATGCCAATACCATGTCAACGTGTTAAGTAAATCCATGATAAACGACGATTACAAAAGTCAAAAGACATTTAGAGTGTGGCATTTGTGAATGTTTAAAATAAGTGTTTCATATGTTTATGAAATGCCTAGGTATGAAATCAGTTTCCTAACCTTACGAAATGGGTTTCTTGGCAACTATGGTCGTTAGTGGATGACACTTTTATGATCTTGCATGCAAAAAGGGATTATCTTTGCAAAGCTTTGGATGTTTGGAATCTTTTTGGGTGTGCTTCTAGCCTTCACATTAATGTTGTGAAATCCTCCCTTATAGAGTGTGGCATTTGTGAATGTTTAAAATAAGTGTTTCATATGTTTATGAAATGCCTAGGTATGAAATCAGTTTCCTAACCTACGAAATGGGTTTCTTGGCAACTATGGTCGTTAGTGGATGACACTTTTATGATCTTGCATGCAAAAAGGGATTATCTTTGCAAAGCTTTGGATGTTTGGAATCTTTTTGGGTGTGCTTCTAGCCTTCACATTAATGCTGTGAAATCCTCCCTTATTGACTGCACTGAATCTGTTTTTTCAGTCTTTGGGATGGTAGGGGGTGATAGTACCCCATGGCAATGTTGCTAGACATTTGGGGTATCCCTTGGGTGTTGATGTTCAGCCAAAACAATTGATGGAATCGATCTTCCAAAAGTTGGAGGCTAAATTTGTTTATAGGAAACTCCACACTTGGCACTTCCATGTGCATCTCAAAGTTGCACAAACCATCATGCTACCCATGCTTGCTTACTTTTTGCCACTCCTGCCTGGGAACACCACTTCCTTGAATGCTCTTACTAGGTGCATTTGCTTCATGTTGTGGAAAAAGGACTTCTTGCATGTAGGTATTTCTTGGATTTCTTGGAGTCATCTTTGCACCTCGAAAAGCATGGGCGGTGGTGCTATTCTAGATGTGGAGACCCATGTGGTGGCTCTTCGTTGGTTGTTTTTCAGAGCCACGTGCACTGATAATCATTCCTAGGTCTTCATTGTCCATTTCTTCTTGGAAGACCGAGGTTTCGTACATGGTAATACTAGCATACGTGCCTCGTGGTGGCATATTCTTAATAGTGATACCCACTTATCGACATCCTTCTCGTTTTTGGTACATCATTTGGTTTGTACTTGGCGACTCGTTCTTCAGAGGTTTATTGGCATTTAGTAGAGGATCAGTTGGAAGCTAATTCCTTCCGGCTGGAACTGTTGGTTGTGTCATTATTGCTTTCTTGGGATAGGAAACAGGAGGACCGACCAAAATTTAATCATATGGGACGTCTTGCTTTGTCTTGCGTTGGTGATGCCACTTTGATTAACTGTGGGTTGTGACCGCCAAAATTTAATCGTATGGGACGACTTGCTTTGTCTTGTGTTGCTGATGCCACTTTGATTAACCGTGGGGTGCTGATGTCTTTTTGCACAACCAGGAGTCTTTTCTGGATTTCTCGTGGATACCATGATTTGTGGGGCTAGATTGAGAGGGTATTGTGGCCATACAACCTTTTCCTGCACTTGACTCTACCCGTCCCTAATAGGGTTGGGATCTTACTAGCCGTCTTAATCTAAAAAGGCTTTGGCTGAACAGTTGTATCATCTCATGATTAAGGATCATCATTGGCTGGTCGCCAAAGGGAACTCGGTTTTGTGCATGCATAAATCAAAGACTTGGTGGAAAATGACGGTGATAGAAGGTTGGCTGAAAAATACCCCCTCCAAATGCAAGGTCTTTCTCTGGAGAGTGCTTGTTGGTGGACTCCCCCCTTTGCCTCGGCTCTTTCTAAGCGCTGAATATCGAATGGGAATTTTATCTCCTGCCCTTTAGCTAGGAAATCTAGACCCTCTTGTTGCATATTTGGAGAGCTACCCAGCTCACTGCGGGCATCTAGGGACATATTGCTAGGATCAAGGGTCCTCTACATTGGCAATTAGATCTTGTTCAGCTTGCTGTTCTTCTCCATAGGGAGGATTTACTTCCTTGCCCTGAATTTTGTATCTTTTTTGTGATTTGACTTTTGTATCCTTTTGTGATTTGATATGATATAATACAAACACTCATTAGGGGGGGGAGAGAGAGAGAGAGAGACTCTCTTTTGCTAGCATTGACTCTGGGAGCCCAGACGCGCAGGTGATCGCCATGAAGTTCAATCCAAGAGTCAGCAGCTCTAGGCGCAAGTCTAGGAAGGCTCATTTTACTGCACCTTCAAGCGTGCGGCACATTTTGATGAGTGCACCGCTTTCCTCTACACTGCGTAACAAGCATAATGTTCGTTCAGTGCCTGTGCGAAAGGATGATGAAGTTAAGGTTGTAAGAGGAACCTTTAAAGGTAGAGAGGGAAAAGTGGTCCAAGTGTATAGACGCAAGTGGGTTATTCATGTGGAGCGTATCACTAGGGAGAAAGTAAATGGGGCAACTGTCAATGTTGGTATTGACCCATCTAAAGTAGTCATTATGAAATTGAAATTGGACAAGGACAGGAAAGCTCTTCTTGACAGAAAAGGAAAAGGGAGAACTGCAGAGAAAGGCAAGGGGAAATTTACAGCCGAGGATGTTGCTACTCCCCTTCAAGAAGTTGATTGAAGTGTAAACAGAGAGATGCCTGAAGTTAGTGACCGTGTCTGAGCTCAGATATCACAGTTATCCGATGCTACATGAAGACCTTATGAGTCCCACTGTTGTTTATATGGGTTTTGGCAACCTGGGGTTGTGGTATTGTCTTCATGAGCTGTACTACCTCTTTTTGCAAATTACATTCAGATGATAGTTGGAAAGGGAGCTGTATAACTCTTCTAGTCGAACTTCTAACTTAAGATGTGTCATGAGGGAGCTATACTAACTTAAGCTGGGCTAGGTGACTTCTCTATGAATTTAGTTTGATAGTCACAGGGTGGCAAGAAATAAAAAAATAAAATAAAAATAAGAGAGAGAGAGAGAGAGAGAGAGAGAGAGAGAGAGAGAGAGAGAGAGAGATTAACATCTTTTGAGGCCAAAATCAGCCTATAAGACAAAACCATGTACAATGCTGATCGTCACTAGACATCCAAGTGTTATGTGCTAAAAGATGGTCAGTGCTATACTGTGAAAAGAAGCTAAGGTGATGTACAGGACAAAACGATGCCCATGTAGGGATACAATAGGAGAGAGAGAGAGAGAGAGAGAGAGAGAGAGAGAGAGAGAGGACTTATTTCTTAAGTTTTGGTGATTATGATCCTATTGTGGTGGAAACAGACTGGGTTTGCTTTTATGTTGTCAACTTTTCTAAGCAAGGCAGCATCGGCTAGGACCCTGGGGTTTGCTGTCTTCATTGTTGGTTTCCTTACTCAGGTATGTACTGATTGACATTGTAAAATCATGCAAGTGTTTTGGACTAAGGGGCTATTTGGATGCAGTTGGTCACAGCCTCCGGCTTTCCATATGATAAACAATTTGCTCAAACTTATCGAGCTATCTGGTCAATATTCCCCCCAAATCTTTTTGCAATTGCTATGAGCTCCTTGGCAGATGCTACAGCAACAAAACAGGATAAGGGCTTCAGTTGGTCAGGACGTACAAGTTGCTCTGCTGTGTCACCTGATTGTGTTATAACATTGGTAATCCACAATTCATGCTGCTCAATCCGTGCTTACACTGTTTGGAACTGTCCTTTGTTGTTTTACATAAGTAAAACAGATGCCTTTGACTAGTTGTGCAAAACACTATGATTTCAACATGCTTATAACTCACTACATTGAGTTAATGGAGTTTCCTGAAGCTGCAGTATTAAGCAGTCACTGCATATCTAACAATGTAATTCGCAGAATGATCTTCACATCTTAATATCGACTCTTGATATGCGTCTTTCCAGGATCAAATCTACAAATGGCTCACAACTACTTTTGTCATATGGGTTTTCATTGCGTTGTATCTTGATAACATTCTTAAAGATGCAAATGGTGTGAGGAAATCTTGGTATTACTGCTTAATGCCATCATACTGGACAGGAAGGTCACCTAGCCGGGCAGAAGGTTTGAAAAAATTTGCTTTTAATTTTATTCGCAGAAAATAACCAATATGGTTCATGGCTATGATTTGCAAATACTTGTTTCTGTTTTCTCTCTTACCTCTATAGCTTTTTCTGGTAGTACAAAATCTTTCTTTTCTGATAAAGATTGTTAATTACATGTATGATAACATTTTCTCATTCCTTCTTCCTTCTTACTTCCACGTCCTTTCTTTTTTTATTGCCTTTAGATGGCAGTATTTGCAATTGTGCTTCGTCGCACCCAGCACCATCTGAAAGCACCACTACTGATGAGGATGTTGTAGCAGAAGAACAACTTGTAAAACAGCAAAGCGAGACAGTTTTTGATTCAACTGTTGCAGTTCAAGTAAGAGGGCTGGTGAAGATATTTCCAGGAAGCAGAGGTTGCTGTGGGTGCAAAAGCACACCATCCTACCATGCAGTGAAGGTTTGGACTGTTCAGTGAATAAACTTTCTTATAGGAGCTTTTGGATGCAAACTGACAATGTCATAATGTAAATGAACGTTGAAGGAGGGAGCTTCATGGACTTACCTTTTTCAATGGAAGTAGAGTAGCTAAACCTACTTCTTTCTCTTACTAAATTTGAGCTTCATGGTCTTCCTTATCCCTTTCAATGAAAGTAGAAAAGCTGAACCTAATTCTCTCTTCCTTACCGTTTCCAATGTAAGTGGAGTAGCTAAACCTAATTCTCCCTCTTTCTAAGTTTGAACTTTCACTTTCTATCTTTGTCGTGTGATCCAATAATAGACTCTAAAGGATGAAAGGTGGTTTTTCAAAGCTTGCCCAGGTTTTGTGTCTTCCAAGAGGAAGAGGTCCTTTGTCACAATCTGGATTTTGTTACAAGTAGGGTTTCTAGGGCATATTTGCTTGTGAGCTGATCTAGGATCTGGGTGGTCCATAGACTCCTCTGGGCATATGGACCTTTCAGTGGCTTAGTCTTACTCATCTTTTGTGAACTTGCTGAAGTATCTCACATCAAATCCTATGAAGCAATCGAAAAGTGTAGGATGCAAATAGGCCAAGGATAGTTTGCAAGCTATGAAATAGAGAATGGGCTGTTTGTGCTCAATGTTGATGATAGATGGGCCATTAATATTTGTCGTCCCCTAAGAGAAGCCTCCACTAGCTGGGTTGTCTCTCCGAGAATTGCAGCCAATCTTGTTACTTGTAACACAAATCTTAACGGGGTATGCCCAACAATGCAGCCAAAACCTCTTCTCTCCTTGTTTCCTTGTAGTCATTGATATTCTTGCATGCAACATCTTGATTAACTCCAAGATGTCCTTAGATAGGCCTGTGCTACTTGGGTGGAAGTGGTGGACTTCCCTTAACATCTTTGGTGCCTTCTTCCTCTAGTCTTACTCTCGTCGGGATAGGTTTTGATGGAGCCTACCTTGGCATCCTGAAATAGAAACAGAGCCTGCCTACTGAGAAATGCAATCAAACCTAGTCACATGAAATTACCTTTCAAGGCTGGCTTTGGTTTATGAATTGAAGTGGGAAACATTTGTTGGCATTGCTTTAGATGTTGTTAGTGGAGTTGCTTCATCTTAGAATGAACCCATGATTTTAAAGCATTGCAACCTCTGATCGATTTTGAGGCAGATTTGTGTATGCAAGCGAATGGGCCCCCAAGTTTGCCTCAACAGTAGTACATGTCTCTTCTTGGGTAGAATGGACGAACTGAATCGCACAACCCTAGACATGAAGGTGAGCCTATCTTATCTCTCAAGAATAGGACTGTCATGAGGACATGTATTTTTGAAACCTCACTTAACATGTGGATTAATTTTTAATCACATGATTAAGTAAATGTTGCACATGTGAGGTGCAACTGGGGTTAAAGTAAATTTACGAGCCCGGGACCCAAGAAAATCACGGGATGTCCAAGGCAAAAGTTGTTGTAAGTTATGCTGCACAGGTACTTGGTGGTATCTGGTGTCAATTGTTGGCCTAGGTCATTCATTTGGCCATAAGTGTCAGTTGGTGACACTAGAGACGTGGCGTTTAATGGTATCTAACGCTGATCTAATGGTCAAAGATGGCACAGAGAGACTCACAAGTGGAAGATGCCTATCCAATTTAATTATTGGCCAATCAGATTATTTATCTGGGCACAAAAATAATTATTAGATTAATTTTTAGTAATTAAAGACTGAAAATTAATATTTAATGATGGATAATGTTGGAAAAACCATTTGGAAAGGCTGCCACTTGGCAAACTTGCCCTTATAGGCTGGTAAAAGGTTGAAGAAGTGGAAAAACGAGATTATTCTTGCTGTAGCAAATGCGGGAGAGCTGTGAACAGCCATGGCCAGCCTATTTTCAGCCATGGTAGCCAGCCACGAGTGATTTTTGAGGAGACGATTGCAGATTCGGACTTTCCATAGCTGGGCTATTGCATCTAGGTACAAGATGACAGCTGTTTTAGATATCTCAGCTGTAGGCGACATCATTTAATGCTGTTGTGACAGGGCAATAGTTGCATTTGACTGATTTTCAATCAATTTTCGCGACAAAACTCTGAATTTTCTCTCTCTACAGCTTTCTCTCTCATCTCCAAGCTATTTAATAGCCTTGCTTCAAAGATCTCAGTATTTGGACCCTTGGACGTTGAGAAATTGCAGCCTTGCTCTGAAGATTTCAGCATTTGGACCCTTGGAGACTGAGAAATTACAGATTTCTGTGCTATAAACCCTAATTTACAGCAGCATAAATTAGGGTTTAACAGTAGCCTCAGGAAGTGTGCAAGAAATTGGAAGCTCCAAGACTTGGATTTTTCAGGGCTGAAGGTGAATTTCAGCTAAATCCAAGTGGAGCTCTAGCCAACCATTGAATTTGGGGCATTTCCATCATCTATGAAGTGGGCGAAGGCCAATTCGGTGCCCGAATCAAGGGGCCAAACAAATTGAAGACTTGCTGGTCATTTTGGACAGCAAGGGGAGTTTGGATTGCAAAGGGGATGGAGAGAATCCCATTGTAAATCAACTTCTTCTTCAATAAATCTAAAGAAATACTGAAAGGGGCGCCAATTTTGGGGCCAATCGGGTGTGCATTGTCCAAGATCAGTAGGTAAATTTGTATTTTCAGATTTACACTTATTGTTTGCTACTGCAATTATGTTTTAATCAGGAATTTACCACCCATCCACGGAAGGAAGGCTAGTTTCATGGTTCCATTGCCGGGATACGATCAAATCCTTTGAATTGGTGAGCCCTTGGCACTTGATTGCAACTTGGAACTATTGCATTATTGCTGAAATTGTCCTCAGCAGTGAATTACAGCAAGCATGTCTTCATATGGTGATACAGGATCAAGTGGAGAGGGTGCATCACTGCTTGGTCAATCACGTGGTAAAGGGGAAAACTCCTTCTGGGGATGGGTGGTAAAACCTTGATTACAACTTAATTACAGTAACAAACAATAAATGCACATTTGAAAATACAAATTTACCTACTGATCTTGTACAATGCACACCCGATTGTCTCCAAAATTGGCGCCTCTTTTGGTATTTCTTTAGCTTTATTGAAGAAAAAGTTGATTTACAATGGGATTCTCCTGATTCCCTTCGCAATCCAAACTCCCCTTGCTATCCAAAGTGACCAGTAAGTCTTCAATCTGTTTTGCCTCTTGATTCGGACACTGAATTGGCATTCACCCACTTCGTAGACGATGGAAATGCCCCAAATTCAATGGCTGGCTAGTCCTCCACCTGAATTTAGCTGAAATTCACCTTTAGCCCTGAAAAATCCAAGTCTTGGAGCTTTCAATTTTTGACACGCTTTCTGAGGTTGCTGCTAAACCCTAATTTTTGCTGTAAATTAGGGTTTATAGTAGAGAAATTTGCAATTTCTCAGCCTCCAAGGGTTCAAATGCTAAGATATTCAGAGCAAGGCTATGAAACGGCTTGGAGATGAGAGAGAAAGCTGTAGAGAGAGAAAATTCAGAGTTTTGTCACGAAGAATGACTGAAAATCAGTCAAATGCAGCTGTTGCCCTACCACAACAGCATTAAATGCTGTCGTCTACAGCTGAGATATCCAAATCAGCTGTCACCTTGTACCTGGATGCAATCACCCAGCTATGGAGGGTTCAAATCTGCAATCGCCTTCTCTAAACTCACTCATGGCTGGCTGCAATGGCTGAAAATAGGTTGGCCATGGCTACTCACAACTCTCCCGGATTTGCGATAGCAAGAATGATCTCGTTTTTCCTCTTCTTCATCCTTTTACTAGCCTTTATGAGCAAGTTTGGCAAGTGGCAGCCTTTCCAAATGGTTTTTCCAACATTATCCATAATTAAATATTAATTTTCAGTCTTTAATTACTGAAAATTAATCTAATAATTATTTCGGTGCCCAAAAAAATAATATGACTAGCCAATAATTAAATTGGCTACTTCCACTCCCGAGTCTCTCTGTGCCATATTTGACCATTAGATTGGTGTTAGGTACCATTAAATGCCACATCTCTAGTGTCACCAACTAATACTTATGGCCAAATGAATGACCTAGGCCAACAATTGACACCAGATACCATCAAGTATCTGTGGAACATCTTATAGCAACCTTTGTCTTTGACATCCCGTGATTTTCTCGGGTCCCGGGCTCGTAAATTTACTTTAACCCTAGTTGCATCTCACATGTGCAACATTTACTTAATCATGTAATTAAAAATTAATCCACATGTTAAGCGACGTTTCAAAAATACATGTCCTCATAACAGCCCTCCTCCTTGAAATCCTTGCAATTGTCCTCGATTGCACTGCCAAATGCATTAAAAGCAAAGTACTACACTAGAATTTCCATAGAGCATCATAGTCAACACAACATTGCTTATTGTTGTTCAACCATTCCATATGCTCAAAATATGCTGAAAATTACCAGCCAACATAACATAACATAAGACTCACAAAGAATCTCAAAAACATTGCCTGATTATCATGTGACATGTCTATTTCTCATGAGCTCAACTCATTTGGCAAAACCAAACCATAGTATAGCGAAAACCAACCATAAGCCATGGTTGAAACATCAATGGCATCATAAGATATGTTGCTGTCCACAAAACCAGCTGAATACCACTGAATATTAATGATCATACGTTGACACTGAAAACCAACATTCAATAATCAGCCCGTGATGATCATTAACTGATGCTACACCAAGCATAACCAATGCCATACCAAGCATAACTGATTACACACCGAGCATAACGGATGGAAATGTTTGGTATGCAGATTGGTATGGTTTTCACTGCAGCTCTGAAACTGTACCCAAAGGAAACTCCTTGGGTGTCTATGGCAAATTGCCATGTGTGTCAAGAATGCTGTTCTACTCCATTGCATCCACCCTTACCCGCTACTTAGAATTTTCAACAAGGAAGTGAAGGCTTTCATTCTAAGGCCTCAATCATCTTGGATGCAAAGTTGGGTGGAACAAAGGAATGGGCTGCATGATTTGGGCATGAGCTTTTGAGCCATGAAAGAGGACCTCAAAGAACCCTTAAGGCCTGTGATAGATTTCCTCAACAAGAAGAGCCTGCATTTCTCCCTTAGCAACATCATTACACAAATCATTATGTGAAAGCAATTCCTCTAACCATGGCCAGATATAGGCAATGAGGGGAGTTTGGTCTGTGAAATAGAAAACGTAGCCCTCTCATGGAAGGCTGCAATTGGCTACAGCATGTGTGTGTCCCCAAAATTGCCACTGTATGTCCTCCTTTTGGCAAACCAGATGCTTTTCCTTAATTTGCATGAACATAATCACTCATCAGTCCATTAGCCTGAGAAAGCATACATTGAAAGTTGAAATTGCTCATTCCTCTCCTTGAGGACGACAAGAGACCCACATAGAATGCACTAGTAAGTATCAAACAAAGTGATAAAGAGATGGCAGCACACAGGGAGCAAAATCATCCTTGATAAGAAGACCCGCATACGCAATGGTGCTCAACTGCCACCAAGGAGAAATCTCAAACAACCTATATGGTTGTGCACTCCAAAATGGGAATAGAAAATGAAAGCATTCTAGATGGTCCAATTATGCCAACAGCCCCAAAAGTGCAAACAGTGAAGACCACTCATGTATGTGGCTGTGCAAACTGTGCAAATTCAGGGTTTTCAAAAGCCCAATCCTTTGGATGCATGGAGCCTCTGGCAACCGAACACCAAACTTGAGACAGGGAGAGACCTCGAGAAAACCAAAGGCATATTGGTAATCCACATGCTTAGGCTAGTATCCCATGTGATCAGCTTGCAAACCCTAGCACACACCAAATTAGCTCAAGCTTCTACAAGTTGAGAGGCACTTTGAACAACATGAAAAGCTCCTTGTGGAGATCGAACCACTTCCATACTTCTGCAAGGATCTCCTGTTTGCATTTTTCCTGGCCAGCTTTGCAAGCAGCTTGTTTGGCATTGGTGATGGTGTGCATTGAGGGGTCGTCCAGTAGTTGATTCCAAAGCTAATCATACTTTTGTGTGTGTATGTTGCCCACATATGTAGAGTTACTTAACGTAATTTCTTCTTATCAGGTTATCTTTACAAAATGTGTCTATGATCTATTAAAAATGCACTACCAGATTAAGTCTTTTTAGTGTGTAATCAAAGTGTTTCATATTTCATAAAATAAATTAGAGTCTGATCATTTGAATTCCATTTCATTGCTAGGACTTATGGGTTCATATTGAAAAAGACAAACTTTTCTGTTTACTTGGTCCCAATGGTGCTGGAAAGACCACAACCATAAACTGTCTAACTGGAATCCTTCCTGTGACAGCTGGTGATGGTATGGTTTCCATTCTCTACTTCTTAAGCAAACGTATTTCATATTCCTAAACTTGCGTATCTCTGTTCTAATTGAATCCCAAAAAAGAGCTGTTTGAATTTGCAGCACATTTTTTTTCAAGTATTAGAAGCTAGATCCTTATTTCAATTAAGAGCACACCTGAACTGATTGCACAGCGAGCTTTAACTCCATAATTGAGTGTTGCTGTTCATCCTCATGCGCCTTGTTGACAACAGCATTGGTATATGGAGATTCAATCAGAAGCACAAATGGAATGGCTAGCGTACGCAGTTACATGGGCGTTTGCCCCCAGGTGTGCTTTTGTGAAGTTTAGATTCTTGAATCCATGTAGAGCATTGGTTGTCAGAAACCTAGAAGTCCTAACTAGTCATGTTTCAGTTTGATGTGTTGTGGGATGCATTGACGGGGCTTGAACATCTTCAATTATTTGCCAGAATTAAAGGTCTACCACCATCTTTGGAGAAGCAGGTTGGGTAACCTCACTGATTGCCAGATCAGTTCAGTACTCTGAAATTCTAAATAAATAAATGAAGTTCAAATGACATATACATATATAACATGTTTCTGCTCACAGATGTCCAAGGAGCTTCTGTCTCAAGTACAACTTACAGATGCTATTAATATGCGGGCAGGAAGTTACAGTGGCGGAATGAAACGACGATTAAGTGTTGCCATTTCTTTGATTGGAGACCCCAAAATAGTCTACCTTGATGAGCCAGTAATGTCTTCTTGCTTGTTCCACCTTATGTTTGAGTTATTGATTTTCCTCACACTCAGCTTGCCAATGCATAGGTGGTATTCTTAACTCGTATGTGGATATTCAGACAACAGGTATGGATCCAATAACAAGGAGGCACGTATGGGACATCATTGAGAAAGCAAAGAAAGGGAGAGCCATCATTCTGACAACTCATTCTATGGAAGAAGCAGATATACTAAGTGACAGAATAGCAATTATGGCCAAGGGGAAGCTTCGTTGCATTGGCACATCACTCTATTTGAAGTCTCGTTTTGGAGCTGGGTACATAGTTAGTGTTAGCCTGAATAGAAGAGTTGGGGACAAACAACATGAGGAAGGTGACCTACAGTCAGATGATGTAAAAATTTTCTTTGAGGAGGTTAGCCCACTTCTCTATCTGTTCATGTACAGCCATTATTACAATATTGTAAAATCTGAAGCAGTAAACAAGTGATGGCTTCACTACAGCACCTGGGAGTGCAACCTAAAGAGGAGAACAAATCCTTCATCACGTTTGTGGTACCACGTGAAAAGGAAAGCCAGATGACGGTATCGTTTTACCTTCTCAAGTTAATGTCTGTTTCTGCTTAAAGGCCTTAGAAGAAGCTTTCTAAAGTAGCAAATCGACAATGAGACGTGTGTATGGGCTTCTATTAAAGCAATCACCTATCTGACTGAATACAGGAGTTTTTCAGAAAGCTACAAGACAAACAAGCAGAGTTCGGAATCGCTGACATCCAGGTCAGTTTGACAACTCTTGAGGAGGTCTTCCTAAACATAGCAAGACAGGCAGAGCTTGAAAGTGCTGCAGCAGAAGGGCGATATGAGACTGTGGTACTTCCAAATGCCAGTGCGTTGCAGGTAAGAACATTATCAGTTCATGGGAGTAGAACATGTATGGGAAAAAACCATGGGGACTGGGTCTTGGGTTCCTAGCGACAATTTTTTCTTCTTTCTTTGTTTCAAAGAAGAATTTGTGTTACTAAAATCTTAGGAAAAATATTCCGTGAGGTAAAATGCAAAATTTACGCAAAATAAGTCGAGGACTAGAAATACAAGGGGTTTTTTTTCTTCGGGAAAAAGTGTGGCTGATTATAGGCTAGTAGGCCAACCACACGTGCGCTTGCAATGTGGTTTGCGTATGAAATGGAAGAGGGGTTGCGACGACAGGATTGCAAGGCAATAATTACGAATTGGGTGTGCAGGTCCCGATTGGAGCCACCTTTGTTGCAGTTCCGGGCAGCGTGTCCGAGGAGCATCCACATGGGATGATGATACGGCTAGAGTGGCAGCAAGACGAGAGTGGGAGGCTGTGTCTGGCCAGCCAATCGGAAATGGTTCCAGCCCCACCCCCTCAACGCCGCGACTCCATATCCAGCAGCAGCACCATCTCCCTACCCAGCAGCAGTCGCAGATTCGGAAGTAGCAAACAAATCGCAATAGCCCAGGCGTTTGAGCTCCAAGGACCTCAGCACCGATAGTTAGTTTTGTTAGTTATGCAACCCCCCCCAAAAAAAAAAAACCCAAAAAACTATCCCTTTTGTTTTATTTGTGAATGAGAAATAGGCTAGAACTAGAAATCAGACCATCGGATTTGGGTCTTAATCCATGTATAAAAATATCCCTATCTTTTTTGTTAAACCTCGTCACCAAACACGTCCCTATCTTTTCCCAAACATTTTTTGATGGATTTTGTAACTATCATGAATGGTCCCACTATATGAGGTGGAAAGACTCTCTTTCATTACCTTATAGAAAAAGTTCAAGCCTAATTAATTGCATAATTGATTCCTATTTCTTTGCCATGACCTTTGTAATTACATCACCTTGTTTTCAATCCATCCTCTTGTCATGGGTATCTCCACATAAATTTGACCCAATAAGTTGTAATTTTTTTCTTATAAACCTTGACAAAACATTCCCTCTTGTACACATCATGTTTCTCTCTGTCTTGTCTTGTTATGGATATCCTCTTCAATGTTGGCAAGTGTAATAAAGCGTACTACGTCAAGAACAATCATATGTGTAGGTAATATTCTTGCAAACTAGAATGAATTGTACTATCAAATACAATTTTCAATTTTTGTACTTTTCACCTAATTGAAAAGTTAGCACAAAGGTTTTAATTTTGTATGTAAAATTTTGTACCACTTGCCCTTTTGAATTGGCATTACTAGCTGACTTTATTAATATATTCACCTCAATGAGGTGAGGATGATGTCTTGGACAAAATGCTACATTCTTCATGTTGTGAATGATGTCTTGGACCAAAGGAAAGTGGGGAGGTAATAAGTCCATGGATATGTTGTAAGTAGGTCTTTTTTGGCATGGCACTTGTCAAGGTTTGATTATGTCTTGACAATTTGCAAAGAATTGGATTGTCCATAACTTGATGGGGGCCTACTTTGACAATTTACAAATAATTGGATTAACCATAACTTGCCAAGGACCTACATTGGAATGACAAACATGTCCATCATTGTGCCAAAAAATTGGCATTTACCACTTTCATGAAGAGCTAAAACCTTTATGCATCACTTTTAAATGGTGTAAGCTCATTAAATTGCTGTGTTATTTGTGCTTGTGATCACACGTGAGGTGATAGTATATTTTATCATTATATTCATTTATAGTATTTACTAGTTGACTACTATATTGATGATGCAGAGAATATTTCATGCATGTTGGCATGCAATAGAAAATTGAAGTGGAGCTACATATTAGAGGGAGTTCCATTTATGCAAGAAGAATAGAAAATTGAAGTGGAGCTACATATTGGAGGGCTTAGGAAAGAGCACATCAACCATAGGACACCATTGCAAGCAACGAAAGAGTTGAAGATGCGAAATAAAGACAAGCCAATAGAAATAAGTTTCCCTTGGTCTTTATATGCCATGTCTCTTTGAAAGCAATTTTCTCCTCTTTCTCTAGATACATAGTTCTACCTATCATTATCCTTCTTTCTTCCTCTTCCTGAATCTTTCTTCTCCTTGTAAGTCTACATTAGTCTTTCTCTTTCCTCATACATGTAAACATAGATATACATGTGTTAATGCACTAAAAATGTGCATGGAATGTGATGTTTGTGCAAGAAAGTAGAAGCACAAGTGAAGCATTATCTATTACAAATATGTTTTACCTCACAAAAGAGAATTGGCATAGATTATGGACTTGACATAGAAGATAAGGACTCAAAAGTTGTCAAGGGGTTCAAGCATCCTTGAACAAGGGATATTAAGTCTTCACATGAGAAAATAAGAAATGGAATTAGCTACAATAGTGTTTGACCTCAAGCTTCAAGTAAATAATGAATTCCATAAAAAGGTACACCAAAAGCACCCTACAAATGAATGAGAAAGTAACTCTTGTAGATAGTGTATCAAAATCAAAGCACAAGCAAGGTTGAGTTCTTTTTCTTGGAAAACTCTACCAAGAGGACCACCCTCTATGTGCATCCATGAAGTGGAGTGGCTTAGTGGGGGATGAAGTGATTCTTAGATTATATTCAAGATCAAGATGCATTTATTTGTTTTGTGTAGTGCATGCTTATAGATATTACATATTTGAATTTCTTGATATGGTGGGTTAATATGGAACCATCCTATTTTAGTCAAGGAGTTGGAACATAATATGCTTTTCTTTTAGAGACACTCTATACCATTAAATTAGCCGAATATGTTTGCCTTTGTCTGTTTGCACCTTCTATGGTCTTAAGGAATGTAAGAACCCTAACTCTATCATGAATGTATGTTGCTTATGGAATGGCTTATAATCTCAATGAAGCCTTGTTGTCAATTGTTGAGAGAGAGAGAGAGAGAGAGAGAGAGAGAGAGAGAGAGAGAGAGAGAGAGAGAGAGAGAGAGAGAGAGAGAGAGAGAGAGAGAGAGAGAGAGAGAGGGAGGTATCAACATCCTTTTTAGACACCTCAAAGGCATGCAAGACAGAGACACACATCAAGATTTTGGTTCCAACCCACTTTGAGTTGCCATTGGCACAAGAAAACCACCTTGGGTTGCCATCTTGATAAATTGCCCATTTTCCTTCCTTTTTAGTTGCCTCCATCTTAACAATTTCACTTGGCCTTGCTCCAACTTGTGTTTTTGTAAGTTCATTCATGATCCATAATTTAGTTCCCTTGAAATTTTTTGATTGCTTTAATACTTTGTATTTATCTTGCATGCTTCCAAACCTCAAGTTGCTTGATACTTTCCTTACTTCATGGTTTTCCATGGTATCATCTGCTTGAAACCATTTTCTTCCTAAATTAATCTTGGTTTGGTCTCTGGCTTGTATGCCTCCAAACATCCTTGATAGTCTTTGGCATAAAGTTCCTCTTGTGTTTCTTTATGCCATTTTTCTTTGAGGTCTCCTAAATGTGCATGTAATGCAATCTTCTTTTGCAAAGTTGCTTCATAACTATTGATATTTGTCATACCTTGCTTGTATATATCCTTCCTTGTTTTTATGTCCTATTCTTCCCTTGCACTTTGGTTGTTATTTTCTTGGCTTCATATTCAATCTTCTTCTTAATTATAGCCACCTCTATTGTCATCTTTTCCTCTAGCTCCATGAAGTGCATAAGTATTTTAGTAAGTGAGTCTTTCTAAACCACATTATCAGCTTTCAAGCTATAAGCACACTAATGCAAGCATTCGTCCCATGGGAGTTCAATGGTTCCATATGGAGGCCTATGGCGGAGTTTTAGGAGGTACTTAGGCAGGCATGTCCAATTTGGGTCGAGGTGGTTGATTTCCCTGCACATCTTTGGCGACTTCTTCCCTTGGTTTTGAGATCTCTTGGTGAGGTGTTGGTGGAGCCTTGGTTGGCCTCTTGCAATAGGAATAAGGCGTGCATGCTTTGGGATATGGGGAAACCTCACTCGCCGCGACCAAAGTTTGTTTTGAGGTTCTGAGGTTGCAAACTTTGGTTTATGAGCTGAAATGGGGCACATTTGCTAAACACTATTTCACATGTGGACAATTGGGACATTTTATTTTTGAATGTGATAGAAACCAGGAGGTATTGCAACGGTCTATGGATCCTGACATGGATATGCAAGATCATCATTTCCAGTAGATGGTTCATCAGCTTGAAGTTGATCATGAGCTGATTGTCCATCAGGGACAAGTTGATGGAAAAAAGGTTGCTTCTCAAGTTGGTATTGAGTGTGTGTCACTTTTGGTGGGTTAGAACTTGCCTCTCAGGATAATTCTTGGGTTACGATCGTTCACCGTAATGCTAGATAGGAGCCTCGGTCAACTCCCGTTCACCTAGCTTTGTAGACTATCACTCAGACTTTTCAATGCAGAGGTAGGGGATTCTATATGAAACCTCAACTTGCAATTGGTGCGAATGAAAGAAGGGTTTTTGATACTACTCTACACTTTGGCTTGCATGGGAGGCTAGTGCCTCCTTAGGATGCTGTCCGTTCCCAGCAACAACAGTTTCCTTCTCGTACTTCGATTGTTAGTTTGCAAAGGGCAGATCTGGTAGATGTGATTCGAAGCGAGATGGAAAAATTTCAGGCAGCCGAAGTAGTTGATGTAAAAGGGAAAGGGAAAGTGGGGGTTCAGTAGTTTCCTTTTCTGTGATCCATCATGAGAATTACTTTATGGAATGTTAAAGGTATTTCTTTGGGCAGTAAGCAGTATCGATTGTGGAAAGTTGTGTTAGTTGGCAATTGGGATGTTTTTTGTGCTGTGGAGCATAAACAACATGCTTTGGCAGGATTAGCTTATGTATGTAAGGATTATTCAATATTTTTTAGTGGTTGTGTTCCACATAAATCTGGAGTTATGTTGACCGTCAGATCTTCATTGCAACCATATTTGATTTCTCAGGACCACTGCGACATATTTATGATTTTAGAAATCCTATACGAGGGAGATGTTTTATGGTTAGTGGGTGTGCATGCTCCTTCTACTGCTTGTGAACATTGTTAGCTTTGGGATGACTTGCATTGCCTTGCCATGGCTCATCAAGGCTTTGTTATGGGTGATTTTAATGCGTGTACATATCTGGATTAGACAACTTCACAGCACTTGGTTATGGATTGTCCCGAGCAACATGCTTGGGACGCTCCAGTAGCTGTGTCTTTGAAATAGGACATGTGGTCTTGGATGCATCCCTCTCAGTTAGGATATACTTATCGTTCTCTTTAGCATCCAAACACATGGGCCAGACTAGATAGGATCTATATTTGTCAGAGTGATTCCTTTTTCCTTGCAGTCATTGATATGTGGATAGAGCGACAACATGTCTTGTCTGATCACTATCCTTTGATCTTGGAAATGACACACCAACCTCTTCATGCCTATAAGGCTCATTTACCTCTTCATTTCAATCAATCCTTTTTGCTCCAAAATCAGTTCCTAGAATGTATTCAACAATTAATTGATTCCTTTCGTTCCAAGGTCCTATCAGAAGGGATGGAAGCATGGGCTGTTTTTAAGGATAATGCATGTTCGTTATCCTGATAGTATGGTATCAAGGGGGTATCTTCATGAAGTCTCTAGGGGACAATTGAGTGGTAGGTATAATTGACTAGCATGCTATTTTGCCAAAGCAAAGAGCAGGAGAGGTTTTCCTTTGTAGGCACAAGCAAATTTGGTAGCTCATAGCTTCTACCTTGAGCTAACATCCTCCATAATTACTAGCTTTTACCATTCCATTCAAGTCCAACTAGTCTGACAACAATAGAAGGTCCCCAATTTTGAGAACCCCATCTTACCACCACTTTCTACTTGATGATTGACACCCAAAGAAACATCAACATCCACAAACAAACCTTAAACGACAACCACTACTCTTCTCACAACAACCATCCACCATTATCCCCAACATTCCTTTTCTCTGGTGCAAGTTGAAGCATACTACCTCCGATGAATAGTACCATGGGATTAGCACTTAGCTAGGAGAGGAGTAATGTTAACTACAAAATAGATGCACAAAATGGATGTAATAACAAAATGGAACGGATAATTGATAACAAGTGACAAATAACGGCAAATGTGAATAAAGAAAAACATGCAAATCTAGCTAAGGCACAAGGTGTCACAAATATTCTGAAAATTAATTGTTTTGATTACATGTATGCAACATTTTCTGGTTAATAATATAGTCATATAATTATTTATGATATTATTTTGAGATTTGGGTGTAGCACCTATACAAGTTGTAATATTTTCTACCAAGAAGAAAGACCCACCACTCGACAAGAGCAAAGGCACTAACTTTCATTCACTTTCGTGATAGCCAACGTAATCTAAATTTGTATGTATAAACCACGAAAGCCCTATTGAGAGATAAATAGAAGAGATGGGCACCCAACTTGAGTGGAAGCCCAAACTCAAAGCCTTACATATAAAAGATGAAAAGGGAATGAATAAGCTCATTCTTATGGTTTGCAAACTTGAGAGCATTCTTCTCCTTCTTGCTTCTACTCTAACTTCTTATGATTCATCTTGAGAGAGTGTGAGTGAATGAGAGTTTGAAAGTGACAAACTTGGACATTGAAGCTTCTTCCTTTCGTCACACTTTTCTCTTTTTCTCCTTCTTGGGCGAGAGGAGGATATAAACAGAAGTAGGGTTGCTTCTCTTATTCTTTACATTTCTTCTTGTGGATCATGCATATGTAGATTGGATTGAGGGCCACTACATAAATTATAGAGCCGGCTTTGAGCCTTTGCATTGTAGCATCAAGGAGAATGTAAGGTAATGAGTTCACTACACCCTTATCGATTAATTTGTTCTTGCTTTTATGTGGTTTGAAATAAGGATGGATAGATTGGTGAATGCAAGAGATTATTAGCAATATAAGAGGTAGCGATTGTGCCAAATTGAGTGAAGCACTTGAAAAAATAGGCATTTCATCAAGTTTAGCGATTGAATTTGTGAAAGCTCAACATGGTAGGCCAAGTCACATAAGAGAAGACAAGCCACAAGGGTCCAAAGTGGCCAGATGAATGACTTTGCTTTGCCTTTAGCCCAAATTGGGTCTTTCTCTTGGTCTTTGCCCCTATGGGCGTGTGATGCCTTTGGCTTTCAAAACCCTAAGCCATTGCCATTGGCCCATGGTTCACATGACGTGCTCTCGGCCCTTGGGCCTTAGTCAACTTGCCTTAGGCCTAGTAAGCCTTTCATTTCGGCTCTTTCCCTTGGGGATCAAATGGTGTAGAATGAGGCCTATAAGCCATAATTAAGGCCTATCAATTGTTTCTATTAGGCTAAGGTTAAGGGGCTTCACATTATTTCATTATGGTCAATTAGCCTTAAAAGAGATCTTGGTGTCCATTGGAGAAGGCTTTAGTGGTGAGGTTGGTTTGAAGTTTTTAAGTCCTAAAGGCCCTATGGCCAATTTGAAATCCCAAGGCCAAAGGCCTTATTCCTCTTTGGTTGTTTGAGTGAGTTTCAAAGGCCTTAGACCATGCCTTTTGGTCACATCATCAATATAAGGTCCACTCTATGTATGTGTGTGTGTGTGTGTGTGTGTGTGTGTGTGTGTGTGTGTGTGTGTGTGTGTGTGTGTGTGTGTGTGTGTGTGTGTGTGTGTGTGTGTGTGTGTGTGTGTGTGTGTGTGTGTGTGTGTGTGTGTGTGTGTGTGTGTGTGTGTGTGTGTGTGTGTGTGTGTGTGTGTGTGTGTGTGTGTGTGTGTGTGTGTGTGTGTGTGTGTGTGTGTGTGTGTGTGTGTGTGTGTGTGTGTGTGTGTGTGTGTGTGTGTGTGTGTGTGTGTGTGTGTGTGTGTGTGTGTGTGTGCGCGTGCGCGTGCGTGCATACATAAATAATATGTATACACCTGTACATGTGTGTGTGTGCATCGTGTGTGTGTATTGGGTGAAGTGGTGACTAAGAATCCATGGACCAAAATGGATTAAGCATCTACATGGAAATTTTGAAGCATAGGTGAATTATGAGAAATGTTTTGAGTTTCTCATGACCTGTGACATTGATAGACAAAATGGTGTAATCGTGATGAGTGACAACAATGGTCAACAACATGTGGAAATCACACTCATAGTAGAGGTGGTTCATAAAGCTTTAGAATTTTCAAAAAAGAAAATAAAAGAGAACAAAGAGGAATGTCTATGCAATGTTGGGCATGGTCAAGGAGAAGGTGTTCACTGATGATAGTGTGAGCTTGATGGATATCGCAAATCCAGATGTGAGAATCTAGGCAAAACTAAAACACACACTATTTCAAGTAATAGGTACAACTCCATGATCAGTAGAACCCAAGTAGTAATACTAGAAAGTAGTAGTAGGGACAATGTATAATAAGAAACTCAATGCCTATGTTAGAAAACCATCCATGGTGTAGCTAAGACACTTGGATGTGGTACATAGGACTTAGAAATGTCTAGATCCATATCGATAGTAAGTAGAGAAGTAGAATGGAAAAAAGCCACAACCAAGGCCACACTAATATGATTCATGGATGTACTAATAACAATTTTATAAGAAGCCATCAAGGACCCACAAACAAGAGAGACACTTGCATCTAAGAAACCTCCAAGTGTGTCAATACATGAAATTTCCTCCATATACACAAATACATTAGAGTTAGACCCCTTAGGAGATTTAGAGGAGGAGAAACTCAAGAGATTGTAACTATTAAGTAGAGGAAACTAGAAGAAGACTCATAACAATGTGACAAAAGATCAAGTTATGATAAGGACCCAGTAAGAAGTCAAATCCCAAGGAGAAGTTCAACTAGGGAAGAGAAAGTGATCCAATTAGAGCACACTACACCAATCCTTCAATCATAGGCACTACAGTGACCACCAGAATTGAGAAGCAAAAGATTCCATGATCCACAATGAGTAGGCCTTGTAACCTAGCAATGACAAAAATAAGCGCAATAAGAATTGCCAAAATCAACCACCTTTAATAAGGAAGGAAGAGGAAAGCTCATCATTAAACTACCCACCAAACATAGCAAGGTTGTATCCAAAGAGGAGAAGGAATTAGAACAAGCTAAGGAGAATCAAGAAAGCAAGAAGAGGAACATAAGCAAAGGCAATAGGAAGAGGAGGAGCAGCTTAGGAAGCAAGAAAAGAAGGATATAGCTCTAGCCATTAGACGATTAGTTGAAAAATCCTCAAGGATAGAAGAACTATGATTGATGGGCATCAACTTAGGAAGCTTATCAAAAGTAGACACTAGTTATGTAGGACCTTTAGCAAGGGCAGTAATGAGAGGTAAAGGTAAATCTCCACTAAAACCCCCTCTATCACCAATTGTAACAACCATGCCTTCCATCTCAATGGATACAATAAAAATTTTGCTGGGAGCATGCTAAAGAACATGGTCTATATAAGATTTGAAGAGGCCACAACAATGATACAAAGAGATCCACAATTGTAGATGTTGAATTTGGGCAAAAAGCACTGAAAATGCCTAGGGTTGAAGGATCATCAACCTCCAAGCTTGTGGTCACACTAAGCGTGATGCAAGGCTTTTAAGAGCTATTGAAGGAGCTAGAAAATCAAAGAGATCAATTAGATGCAGAAAGAAAGGAAACCTTACTTGTGCTAAAAAAGGAGAAAGAAATTCATGCAACATATCGGTAGTAAAAGACCAAGGAAAGCTTTAGTCTAAAGAAAAAGTTGGGTGTATTGAATGAGGGTAATGACAAAGGAAAGGGACACAAGGAGATGCGAGAGTAATGTAAAGTCTAGAGAGAGAATTGAGTGCAACTTAAGAGTGTAAAACTTGATAATCCGGTAGACAATGAATCCTTTGGTTTCCGGTAAATGGAAGATCTGCATGAGCGATAGAAGAATTCTTGTATAATAACAATTGATTAATAAGAACCTATTCGGCCAATCCAAATGGGTTGCGAGAAAGCCAAGATGGAAGGAGAGCTAGATATGCTAAAATAGATGCAAGGGGGAAACTAATGATAGAGCTTGAGGAGGCAAACAAAGGAAGAGGCATAACAGAGGAAGAGGAAGCTTGTGGAGCTATGAAATAGAAATGGCTTAACATAACTACACATAACTCAAAAACCAATTACAATATGAAATGCAATAGAGGAAAATCTTAAGTCAAACGTGGAGGGAGTAGTAGGCCACACAAGAAATCCCCACGAAGTGGTAAAATATAGGGTTGGAGTAGGCAAAAGAGAAGGTAGGACAATGGGAGAAGATAAATTTTGACACCATGTGTGAGTTGGCTTCTTGCCTAGCTCAAACCAAATGTGAGAAGAATTTGGCAATTGAAAGGGCCAAGGCAATAGAAGAATTGATGCGAACATAATGGAAGCTTCACCAACATGTTGCTTGAAGTGTTAGAGCCATGTAAGGAGGACATTGTTGACAACCATAGAAGGAAGATGCAACTCACTAGGAAGGCACTTAAGCAGCACAATCTAGAAATAGAAATACCCAAGCTTGAATACAAGATCATGAAGGGACATTAGATTCTACAATTGAAAGAAGTTGGACTCTCGATAGAAGACCTATGAATGATTGGTGTTGTGAGTAGTGAAGAACCCATTCTATCCACCACCATCACCTCCTACACTTGAGATAGATTGGGGGCCAAAGGAACCTAAAGAGATAATATTAGAAGAGTCAAAAAATGCTGTAGGAGCTAAAGAGGAACCCACTCCTTTAGAGAGAATAACAAAAGCTATGCAAAGAAAAAGGGAAAGGTGGAAAGAAACTAGAGAAAACTCATAGCCACCCTTCAAATAGTATCAAATGTGCCCTTCCCACAAAGAAGGAAAGTATATTTCAATCGATTGGGATAGGGAGATAAATGCATGGGAGTAGTGGGAAACCTAATAAATCCCAATGTAGTTCCCTTTCAATTTTCCACATGGGCTTAGGAAGGTTCTACCACTCACTACAATGCAAAATGTGATTTAGGTATTCTTAGGACTGAGGAAGAGATGGCTTGGGCAAAAAACTCAAGTCCTTGGGATGTGGTAGTGACGATCCATTGACTACTAGCAAGACAAGGTATTTGAGGTAACATGGACTGTGAAGGGCTATGACTCCCATGGGTAGCATTCTGGTATGCTACCCTTTGAAAGGGATGTTCGAGGTACAAAAGATGAGAAAAATCAAGCTTATGAAGCATTAACTAAGAAATATCCCTACATGTTTTATTATTTTCCATAGATTACTTCTTCAAGCCACTCTAGTACATGCATATTGTTTTGAGGTACTAGAAGATATGAATGCCAATAGATTTACTAGTTGCAATCACCCCTTCCTTTTGAGAACAACCCTAGTTGCAAGAGCAACATTGAAGACCTACACAATGAGCAAGGTGTGCTTGGAAAGATCATTGTGACCACTTCATTGGCCAACATAAGAGAAAAATTGTTAAACACCAATGTTCCTTGAATTGGCTTAGTTCCTTAGCTTATTGTTCCAACTCTTCTATATCGAGCAGATTATGTTGGTAGAGTACTTTCCTTTTTAATGAAAGTTAAATGGCATTCTTTGGCTTCCTTGTTCAAGATGTCTTGCATGAGAGATCATCTAAAAGCCCACTGTAGTATTTATTAAGATGTTCTTTCTCCTCCCATATCGATGGATATGTTAAGCATTCCTCATGTTCTTTGGGTAATGTATCCATATTAGTGTGGATGTATATGTGCATGAGTAATTTCATTCTATCTAGCATCCAATTTTGTGAGGCACTTTGTGACGTTTATATTTTCTCCGCAACCTTGATTCTTGCCATCTCCTTTAGGGCTCTAATCATTGCTTTGGGTTTGAGCATGGTTAGAGGTTCATGGTGAGATGAGCAAGATTGGATGTGATAGATATAGTCATGACTAATGGTTGTGATTGTGTCATGTCCACTTTGGTTGATCTTTGTGAGCTTTATTATTAGTGGGTTGAGTTTTTTCCATAACAACCCTTGAAAGCATCTAAATGCTTATTGCTTTTTGGAGGAGTGGGTGTGGAAGTATTTGTAGTTTGGTCTTGTGACAAGTTTACTAGCACCTTGTCATCCTTGAGCTCCCTTTTTGTGCCTTATGTAGCCGATTGCAACAACATTTATAGTGCTATTTTTCTCATTGTTTTCCTTTCTTTTGTTTAGACAATGAAGGTGTGGCCTTTGAAGATTCGACAGTCTCAATTGGGTTAGTCGTTGAGGTGCCTCGTTGGTCCTTAGTGCTCTCTTTTTCCTTCATCTCCTCATGGGACTTCATTAAGATGTTGAGTGTCATTGTTAGGTTGTGATAATGAAATTGGCCCTTGTTTTGGAGAGCCCAACTTTTAAGCCACTTCTACTACATTAAGCATGCTACTTGTTGGTGTTAGTGCCTTCTTGTACTTAGGTATTGGCTCTAGGACTTGATCATTGTCAATTGTGGTTTTCTTATCTTTGGGGGCATCAATCAACATAACTTTTCTCCACTGTTCCTTTGAGGTGGTCCTATAGGCGGTTTGGGAAGCTATAACCAATGATTTATTGGATAGTGTCCTTGAGCCAACATAAGGAATTTTGGAACCCATCACTACGAGCGAGTTCTCTGTAGACATATTTGCCTATAAGATTTGGGTCTTTTCCATGGTATCCTATGAGTTTTATAGGTCTAGATTGTATCCTTAGCATTGCTCCTAGATTGTTCGTTTGAAGATTGGTCATGCTAATTGGTTATCTTCCTTCGTTGTGTGCTTGTAGCAGCTCCTTAAACAATTCCTTGCTTTCCTTACTAGGCTCTTCTTTGTTGTTAGAGATTTGTTCCTTGCCTTTTCCTTGAGGGCTAGCTAAGTTCCCTTGGCTGAATATTATGATTATTTGCACATTCAAGAGTGTTAAGTATATTTTTTGTTGTACATAATCAACCTTGCATTTCGTTGCCCTTTTAAAGGTTCTTCAGGGAAGGATTTCTTTTTCATCAATCTCACTATTTTGAAGGATGTGGAATAGTATGCACAAGATTTTGGGTGGCTTGATGATTGTGAGAATTGTGCATTTTATTGGGAAAGCATATGGCTTTCCTCCATAAGGATTGAGGGTTACATTAGTCGCTGTAAGCTTTGGTTGGCCTATTTCAATCCATGCTTCATAAGTTAAATCTTAAAGTCTGATCCTTCATTGATGAGAGCGTTGATAGTGCACTCTCTTTTTGTGGTGAACTTGACGCTAAGAAAGGCAAGTGGTATTAGTTCTTTGTCTCTTAGGTCTATTCACTAACTTGATCTTTTGAATGCAAATATTTGAGTTCCTAGCTACACTATTGGATATGGTTCATGCCTTGAAATCATGCCTCAATTGTGTAGTGATGCTTGTGGTGCATTCAAGGTTAGAGTTGTTGCTTTTAAAAATCTCTTCGTTAGGTTCTTGATGGTATTGAATATAAGTTACACTAAGGGTAGCCTGATCATGGTGTGTGCATGTGTTACTACATGGCCTATTCACCCGTGATGGCTAGTGTGGCCCATTGGAGCTCTATGGTCTCAATTTTACTTTTATTCGGGTGTGGATTTCTCTTGTTCCAATCCATGGCCCCAACTATTTCATAAACCTATTGGTATCTATTGCTTGGATTTGGTCACTCCATAGCCTTGTCTTCTACGAATTCTTGGTCAATTTCATTTCCCTTTGCATTAGGGGAGTTTTGAGGACTCGAAAGTGCTTTTTAGGATGTAGAGAGAGAGTATGTGCTCTAGACCAATGAGAGAAAAACCTTCGTAATAGATTTTTATTTAAAAAAATATTATTATTTAAAATTATTTTTATTTTGTAAAATTAATTAAAAATAATAATTTTACAAAATATATAAAAGCAATACTTTTATAAAATTTCCATATGAATATCTATGTGTAGTCTCTTGTAATTGTGATTATGATACCCTTTACATTAATGGCATAGGGTCTCTGCTACTTTACATTAATGATATATCTACGATTGTATAATAGTGACAATTGAATCTAAATTCAAATCATTAAAAAGTTATACTCACCTTTTTTTTTTCTCATTTTCATTTTCCTCTCATCTATTTATTTGCTTTGTTTTAGCTTGTTCCTCTCTCTTTCTTTCTCTTTGCCACCACTGATACATAAATTCAACCTTTAACAAGGCATGCAAGTTCTCAAATCACATTATATTAGCATTTAATTCATTCCAAAATGATTGAAGATAGATTCCTATTATTATTACCAAAGGTAACAAGATCATTATACAACAAGTAAAACATGGAAAAAGACAAAGATCTGAGATCTCTTTCATTGCTACTTGGAAGGGGAGAATTAAATATTTTAGACTTGGAGAAAATAATAACAATGTTAAAGAGGTACAAATATAACATGTATTTATGCATAGAGAGTTATATTTGAAACCTAAAAGCTCAAAGCTTCTAATGTATCAGCTAATTATAAGTAGTTGATTCTTAAAACTAGTATTGTAGCAAAAAAAGCAACTATTATGGCAATTTGGACCCTCTACAAAAAATTCAATCATCATCAATGAGAAAGATTAAGAAGAAATGACTTTAGAGAAATGTGATCAACACAAGACAAAGGGAAAGGGTCAAAACAAGCTAGAAAGTGTATAACTTTATGTTTATCTTTAGACCATTTTCATAGAAAGTAAAAAACTTTTAGTGTTTCTAATCAAAACCATCTCAAAAAAATTTCTATTAGGCTAAAACTTCATGAAGAATACTTTCATATGCATATTATGTATTCCCATGAAAAGATTGGAATTAGATAAAAATTATCAACTTTTTTAAGAGCTCCAAATAGCATTATTGAGTGTTGTAATTTTCACTTGATACTTGTTCCAAATCTTTTACTCTACTATATTATAAATTTGGAAAAGTCCCATCCAATTTTGGTATCATACGCACATGTTATTTCAAAAATAGTGAAATAGAACTTGAGCCACTAAAGTGGCTCAAGTCTAGTGTTAATGTCTTTATTTTCTCAAAATTGGTATTAGATTATACTAAAACAAAGCATTTTTAAATAGATATCTATGCATCTAATCTTTAGGAATGGCAACTAGTTGAGCCTATTGTTGATATTACTGATAAGACAAAAACATAGCTTGTAGAGGATGGGGTATTCTTTTACAATCATTCTTATATTTTTCCAACATAGCATTCCTAATGAGAGCAATATCCGTCCTTTTTCTTGACTTTTCAAGCTTTGAATGGCCTTTTCCAAGCCCAGCCACTAGTGAAAGCTATAGGTGTAAACGTTAGAGCCATATAATTAGGTGATGCCTTGTAGGTACCTTACACCATGAGAACCAAAAATATTGTTCATGTGACACACATACAATTGTTCCCAAAACAATAAGATGGGGTGTGTTGGTGGCGTTTCAACATCTCTAGCCAAAAACTTACCATGTGGAACTTTGAACTCAATTGGAGATGTTTTGGCACTCCATTGGAGCTTGTAATTATTACAGTGTGCAAATATATGCAATAATAGTAAAAAAGTATAGAATTTTCACAATTACTATCTTTGAAAAAAAGTTTTAAATTAACTTTTTTAGATATTATAATGAACATCTGACTTTAAAAGTACTTATTTTGGTAATCAATGAAAACACTCACCCCTTGTGGGAGGGGTCCTAGATATGAAACCTACTTTTATGTTGTCTAATGGGTTCTAGAACATTGCTTGCTATAGAAGTCTCATGTGATTGAAAAACATGAGAAACCTTGATCCATTGTAGGCCATGCAACATAAGAGTGAATATAAAGACTTGTAGGGTTTATGTATAGCTATAGGTATTGGTGCAAGTTGTGCCTAAGATTCATTTGATCACTTTCTTGTCCTTAAATTTAATGCAATAAAGATACACACATGATTGGATTTGAAATCTTTATTTAGTTATTGGAAAATCTAGCCTTACTACTTGGCTTTGTTGATCCTTTGTACATTCTATAGTATAAGGGTGAATACAAGAACTCTCAAAGTTTCTTGCGTAGCTTTGGCTATTGTTGCAACTCTAAGGTGCTTTGATGATAATTTTAGGTCATTAATTGTCTCATACTTTGATGAGCATGAACCCTAAGAGGCTATTGTAAATCTAGTATTTTATATTTTTGACTAGATTCTTATGTGATTTTGAAATATGGAGGGCTCAAGAGATTCTCTTAAATTATAACTTTTTCTTAGATCTAGGGTTGCAAGAATGCAACATATAGCTCGAAAAATAAGAAGCTTGAGAGTGCATAAGAGAAAGTGCATTGAGAAGTGTCAATATATACTATTTTAAAGATTGATTTTGGGCTTCAATGAATGGGCATGCATATGAATTGGGGAAGAAAAACCTCCCAGTGAGAGAAAATAGTGTATCTATAGTTGGAGTGAAAAGATTTTCATGATTGTCTTGTATTGGTAGACAAGCCAAGTTGGTCTCTTTTGTAGAGAATTATCCTTGTCATAATGATAATGCACCTCAATCTACTTAGTACAAGCATGAAAATGCTTTGTGTTGTGTAGTATGTGTGGAAAGATAGGCGTGCCAATTGATATGCACCATGTGTTCATCATATGTGCATCATGCCGTACCACTTAGTGTATATGTGTACGTGTATACACACATGTGTATATATATACACACGTATGTGATAGAAGGGGTCACTCGATTAGCATGCATCATGAATTCAATATATGCACATCATGAAAATTGATGAGGTAATCCTCTATTATCACTCATTGTGTATATGTGTGTATACATCACAATACATGTGTAGCAAGGGGAGATCATTGATTGGCACGCGTTATACATGTCATGATGCAGTTCTTTCTTATCATGCATTACTTGTATATTTCTTATGCATATACATGTCATGATATCTTTGTGTCTCATGATGTGTGCATGTAGGGCTTAAAGTTCTTGTCAAACAAGCATTCAATTGTGAATTTGACAAGTGAGTGTCTTTTGACAAATATGTCTCAGTCAACTTGGCATAATGTTGTGAACTTGGTATAGAGATATCATTTCAATTGTGACACCCTCCATTGCCCCTTGGGTATGAATATGAACTTTGTTGTGCATTTGGCTAGATAATTTCCTAACAAGATACATATGAATAAATAAAGTGATGGGTATTTAGTCGTATATTTGGCTATATAATGTCCTAACATGTTAGTTGTTTGGTATTCTTTGATAGGATGGGTATTCAGGTCATGTATTTGATCAAAAAATGTCCTCACATATGTGTTAGCAAGACTCTATAGGACCATTTATCCCATATGAGGAAGGTTTTTGATGTGTTGAGATATCGCGGACTCTTTGCTAAGGAAAAGAAATGCTCTTTCATGCAGTCTGAAATGGAGTTCTTGGGTCATATTTTAGTGAATGAGAGATATAGGCTGATCCTAAGAAGGTGAAGTGTGTTAGAAATTGGCCAACACCTACCACCACTACCTCCCTTTGAGGATTTCTTGGTCTATCATCATTATACCATAGATTCATTGAGCATTATGTGGCTATAGCAACTTCTTTGATTGACATGTTGAAGAAGGAAGCTTTCTTTTGGGATACACTTGCAGATAGTAGCTTCAACTAGTTAAAGGAATTATATACTTCTACTCCTATTCTAGTATGCCCGAATTTCTCTAGAGAGTTTACCATACAGTGTGATGCCAATGGCCATGGCATATGGGCTACTTTGCTATAGGAGCATGGAGTTATTGCCTTTGAAAGCCATAAGCTTACAGATAAAGAGATGCCTATGAATGTCTATGACCAAGAGATGTTGACTATTCTATATGTAATAAAAAAATGGCACCATTATTTGTATGGTAGCTGGTTTAGAGCTCAAAGTGATCACATGGTCTTAAAGTACATCCTTACTCGATCAAATCTTACCCCTAAGTAGCACAGGTGGGTAGCTACCTACAAAAGTATGATTTTGACATCACTCATACAAGGGGCAAATATAGTGTGGTATCTGATTCTCTCTCTAGAATATGGACATGTCAGGTTTTAGCTATGACTGAGTTACATGGTGATTGGATTGATGAATTACAAGAAGCCTATCTTTTGGATGATGAGCTTAGCCATGTACTTTAGAAATTATAGCAAGGTCTTATGGAGGAAAACTTCTATTTTTAGTTTAAAATTGGCCTCATCTGGTTGAATGGTAAGATTGCTATTCCCTCTACTTTTTCTTTCAGGCTAAAAATTATTGAGGAGTTATATTCATTGCCTATAGCTAGACACTTTGGAGTGTTTAAGACCTATGATAAAATCAGTAAGAATTTGCACTAGCAAGGATTGTGGAAAGCTGTTACAGATTATGTTATGAAATATATGCCTTGTCAGCAGAATAAGGATAGTACCTATAAGCCAAGTGATTTGTTACAACCATTGCCTATTTTAAAAGGTAAGTGGACACACATTACCATGGACTTTATTACCGGTCTACCTGTTACCATAAAAAAGGGTTGGAATAGCACTTATATGGTAGTGAACAGACTCACTAAGGTAGCCCATTTCATTCCTACTAAGACTTAGTTCACTTCTTCACAAGTGGCTAGTCAGTTCATGGAGTTGATTTTTAGATTACATGGATTACCACATGTGGTTGTGCATGAGAGAGATACCAAGTTCATGAGTAACTTCTGGTAGGTGATATTTAGCTCCATGGAAATTAAATTGGCTCCTTCTATAGCCTATCATATGCAAAGACTGATGGTAAGACAGGAAGGGTTAATAAGTGGTTGGAGACTTACCTTCGCCATTTCTATCATGATGTATAGCATGCTTGGGATTCATGGCTACATTTGGTTGAGTTTTCCTATAATAACTCCACTCATCTAGCATTGGAGTTTTTGAGCCTTTGAGGCTATATATGGCTACAAGGTACCCTTACCCATAGTTATTTTCAGTGAGAGGATTAACCCTCATGGAAAGGAGGATTCGGAAAGATTGCAGGCCCTTCTTCAACAATGTAAGATGAATCTTAGAAAAGCTCAAGATTAGATAAAGGTATATGCTGATGAGAAGAGGTCACCTTTGGAGTTCCAAGAGGAAGAGTTAGTTCTCTTGAAAGTACCCAAGTCTTGATATTCTACTCTAAAGGATGGCTCTAGCAACAAATTTTCTCACAAGGTCTATGGGCCCTACATGATCTTGAAGTGTATTGGAGGCTTGGCATAGCGATTGAAACTTCCCTCGTCCACCAAGATTCATAATGTCTCCCATGTTAGTCATCTCAAACCCTTATAGTACTAAGGTGAAAATAGTTGCTGAGCTGCCTCTTATGGATGAAGAAGGACTTATTTAGTACATTCCTAAGGAGGTCATAGATCAACGTGAAAATAAGCTTTGTTCTTACTCAATTATCAAGTATTTGATTAAGTGGAAGGGTTTACCACTTGAGGAAGCTTCTTGGTTGCTAGATTCCATCTTGGATGAGTTTTCCTACCTACAGGATGCATTGGTGGTGGCTGAAAAAATCATATGGGAGTTAGTTGCACTCTAAATAGGGTTTGGATAGTAGTCTATTTTAGAATAGATTTTACTTTGTCTAATTTTTAAAATTCATCCACTTATGTAGCGTTAAAGTACTATTCAGTAGCTACATTTTGATATATGGCACGCTCTGTTTGGATACCTCTATCAACAATTATGGCAAATTTCTTTTGCATGTCCTATTTTACACAGCAAACTATCTAATCTTTACACAAGGTCATTTCTTGAACATTTGAAAGCTCCAATTGTTTTTGAAGACATCTAGATTATGTATATGGTATAGACTTTCCTTAATGTCTTCATTTTAGCAACTAACTCTTCATTATTTGATTCCCATCACATCTTTTATATAGCTGAGATCAGAGTAGTACTCTTTTTCATCCATCCTTCTTTGCCATTCTAGCTTTGTTTTTATGGGCAAAAATCTTTCGGCAGGGATGGATTGTAAGAAGTTGGGAATACATGTGTTAGTGAGAGAGAGTTATTAATAATACATTGTCACACTGACATAGATATGAAAGATGTGAGACATGTAATTTTTGGCATCTTCAATCGTAATACAATTATTGCCTCTCACATCATCTCCTTATTCATAGCTTTCATGGCTTCTCTCTCTTCTTTTCTATCTTCCTAGTATTTCTCTCTCTCCTCTTTCCTCTCTTTTGCTCTTCTTTCTCTCACCTCTCAACCCTCTCCTTGACAATTTCTTTGAGTTATTGGATATTGGATTGCCTCGAGAGTGGAAGGTGGTGGTAAAATTTCCTTGAGTGGCACAGGCTATGCCTTGAGTGAGACATACAATGACAAATTGCCTTGGGTAGTAACAAAGATAAACTACCTTGAGTGGAGTGCCTCGAATGGGAGTTGGAGAACCACTATCTTGAGCAGCCTATGTAACGAAGATGATTGGTAGAAAAGCAGATAGACTAAGTGAAGGGTAAGATGATGGGTCCACCACAACGGTAGGATGGTATGTTGATTGCCTCAAGAGGCACGTTGCCTCAATTGGAGGGTGGGATAGATCAAGTCAAGTTGTAAAGAGCTCAAGATTATCTCAAGAGTGCTTTTTTTGCATGTGGCAAGCAAAAGCAAAAGCAATGATTGCTTTTGCATTGCTAGCCACAAATGCTTTGTGGTCTTGCAATTACTTTTCTTGATGCTTTGTGATGTTTTTTTGATTATTCTCCATGACAATTTCCTCAAGTTGGGTTGTAGGTAAGAACTTACCTCAAGTTGATTGCCTTAAGCAAGGCTATGGTGATCACCTTAGGTAGAAACTAACACGTAGAAATCGAGCATCCCTTGAGCAAGTGGAGAGATGACCTCTAAGTGGAGTAGGAAGCTTATGTTGTGTGGAGAGTTGTGAATCACATCGAATGAGTGATCAAACCTTGAGCAACTCACATTGAGCTTCAAGTGTGCATGGAAATTACCTTGAGTCACATGCTAGGAGTCAACTTGAGCAAGTTTGGAAAAGGATTACCTCAAGTTGCCACACAGCAAGTGCCGTGTGAGTGATCATGGGGTGATGCTTTGCTTTGCTTGGAGAACTTGGAACTGTAGTTCCAACATCTGATGTTAAAGAGGGAAAGGCTTTGAGTTAAGACAACAAGATTGACTTACCCTAATGCCCCAACAAGTGTGATCAACACACAAAATAAAAAGTACGTAAGGCAAACACCAAGACTGCAAGACCCACATGCAGCTTGGACCTACGTACTCAACAAATGAGTAATGCCTCAATAACTCAACCAAGTGACATGGTACTTGGTGGTGTGGAAGAGGTATTGGGAAAAGAAGATTAATGTATTACTTGTGAAAGGGTTAGCTAAGGAGAAGGCTATGATGTTGAGTGTTATGATGGTGGTGGTGGTCATTGATTTTGGAGTTTATGGAGAGGATAGGGTTGATGCTTCATAGTGAGGTCCACTCCTTATCCTAGGTTCAAGAGATTGGAAAGGGCGGATTAGATAAGGGTAGAGAAGGGATTGGAGATGATGATGGAAGTGCTTGAAAGGGGTCGTGTTGGTGAACGTAGGTGCCTCAAGGGGCCTCACCTCAAGATGAATCGAGAGGTTAGACATATGAGCATGTGTGGGAGCTTTCGCTCAACCGCCAAGACCCACGGACCGCTTATTGTTTCAAGCGTTCCAAGCGAGCTCTAATGGCTATCTCTCACCTAGCTGACGCACCGTCGATCCTACGAGTGTAGTGAGCTTACCTTGATGCTCGATTGAGTACCCTGCTCCCTCTTGCACTCCGGTAGCTCCATGATCCTAGATGCTAGCTCAAGCATCCTCAAGCCTCCTCCATCTCCAAGCTCCATCCTCCATAGCCGCGTGCGCAAGAGGAGAGGAAAGAAGAGAAGAGAAGAAGAGGAGAGGAGACGGTGAAGAGCTTCACCCTCTTGATCCCTCACTCTCACACACACTCACTCCCTCACACTCTCACACTCCCTCTCTCAAGAGCACACACAAGCAAGAAAGAGAGAAGAAGAGAGGAAGAAGAAGACTCCTTTTGCCACACACCAAAGAATGAGCTCCTCATTCACTTTTCAACTTTATATACAAAACCCTAAATCCCTTTTGGGCGGTCATCCCCTTTTCCCCTTTTTACATGGCCGGCCATAGCCTAGGCCCTTTTTTCCATTGTCATTCTATCTTCCTAGCTTCCTTTTCATCGCCCATCTACATTTACAAATTGCACGGGTGAGAGCCCGGCACTCTTTTACAAGATTTTAGGGTGCGCCTTTTTATTTAAAAATGCGCCTTTTCCCTTTTGTATTTGCCTTGGACTTTTAAGGTTGCCCTTGCGCTTTTGGCCTTTTCTCCTTTTCTTTCTTCAGTCGGGCTACCTTTTTTCCGCCTTTGCCCTGCGTCTTTTCCACTTTCTTTTGCTTTCTTCGTGTTGGGGTTAACATTACCCCCCTCCTAGACGAGTGCCAGTCCCATGGCACTCATTGTCATAGGTAGCAGGTGGTAGCATGCACCGAAGACATGGGTGACAAGGACGCCTGTGGTTTTCGTGGGGTTTGCACTGGTGGCCAGCACACGTGCTAGTTTGTTGGGGATTCTGCACAGGACTATTCTTTCTGGGCTTGTCGGATGGTGAGGGGTGAGCAGTCAGAGTTGGGTGTTAATGAAGAACGAATGACACTTCCGTTGTGGTCTTCAACACCTGCAATTGAAAACCTCTCAGGTGGTCTCTCCCTAAGGGTAGTGCTAGTCTTCCCTATTGTGCATAAGACATATTTGATTAGTTTGGGAGACAAGTCGAACTCTAAGCAAGCTGAGAGTATTGTCCTGCACTTGAGGACCCAAACTGTGAATATACTTCAGTGCAGGCATTAGGTGAGTGCTTGTGCATACTTAGATATTACTTAGTTAGAAGACTGTCGGCCGGGTTCCTTGTATAGCAAGGGGTCGATGAAGCAAGGGGCTAAGTTGATGGAAAAATGTGTCAATGAAGACGGGGAGTACATTTGACGATTGCTGGAGACGTCATTATGGTCTTTCCATTGTCTCTCAAGCCTCGCTTACCACGGTGGGTTGTAATGGCATGAAGATGAGTGCAAAAGAATATCATGGGCGAGGTGCGCTCCCTAGGTATGTCCTACCCTTAATGTGCCCTCAACAATTGTGGGGGATGTATGAAAGGGCTAGGGGATTAGGGACGGAGCCAGCCGACCAAGGTCGCTAGTCATACCTAATTTGAGGACCCCCAGGTGCGGTGCTGTGATCGTGTGTGCTTTTTCTTTCTTTCTTTTTTTTTTTCAATATAATAGCATGAGGAGGCGTATACATGGAGGCAACGGTACAAGGGCATGACATGAGTTTACTCCTCATCATGTGAATAGTGGGTAAGGGTTGGTGGAGGGCGGGGGGGCTTGTTAAGGAATTTTCGACTCAACAAGTAGCCTTTGATGTGGAGGCGGGTTTTGAGGGTGGTGGTAGAAAGAAAGGGGTGGTTGCACTGGGTGAATTTGCTGTCGTTCATGTCTTCGAGTAGTGCACCACAGAAAGATGGCAAAAGAGAAGCATGCATCATGAGGCGAGTCATGGTGTTGCTATCTATGGCATTGGGGTCAAAATAGAGGGGTGGGAGGTGGCGTTCTTGAGGTGCGGGCTCTTGGTGGACTAGGATCCTAATTAACCTAAGATAATTACAAGTGGTGATGAATGCGGAGTCAGGGCAAGAGGTGAATTTGCTAAGAAATTTATCTATAGAGCTATATAAGTCAGGGAGGGTGAAAAGGAGGGCGTTTCTATGGGAGGTGCTATTGGTATTATAGATGATGGGGAAATCGAACCTGCCGTGGATGGATGGGTTGAAGTCCACTCCTGCCCTTCGAGGATATGGCATAAAAGTGGGGTCGTTTCTCTCTGAAGGGAGGGTGTTGCAAAATGCCATCCACACTTCCAGGTTGACGTCGAAAATGCATCTCCTCCAGATGGGTTGGCAATTATAGCCTTCCACTGATCTAGGCACCTCGAGGACTTTATCTTGCCAAAACTCGCGGTCCTCGGCTCCCCAAGCAGTTGGGTGAGCCTCACGCTTCGCTAACCATTTGGCTTTGAGCCTTGCCCCCATGGCAATGACATCCTCCACCAGCTGAATGGGCAGTACCCTATTCAAGGCAGTGGGGAACTCAAAGTGCAAGTCGAAGGGGTCGCGGTTATACTCCTGCTGTTCCCAAATAATCAATTTGGCACGGAATTCAACAGGGGAATCTTGGGTGTGTAGTAGGAGAGGGGCAGGCTGTCCTGGGACAGGTCTGGCATTCAGCTTTCTTCTTGCCTTCTCCACCATCTCTTTCCTATGGTTGGTTTGGGCCGCTCTTCGCTCGGCAGATGTATCAGGGGGCTGTACTTCGGCTTGTTGTGGTTGAGGGGGTGGTGGGACATATTCCTCCTCCTGAGGTCCCAGATCGAGCTCCGGTTCACCCCCTTCTGCTTGCTCGTCTTCTTGTGTTTTTTCCTCTGTGAAACCGAGGTCATCTATCTCCTGCGCCATTAGGCCTACCTGTGCAAGATATCTTCTCTGCTCTTCTAGGCTATGCGGCGGGCCTCCTAGCTACAGCGGCACGTGCAGGCCTGCTGTGAGAGCTCTGCGCGCAATGGTTAGCTTCCTTTGCAGCTGATCATTGGCTTCATCTCCTTCTGGTCTGGTGGCGTGGAGCAGCGTATTGAGAAAGGTGTGCTACTGGGCTATCATGGAGAGCTGGGCTGCTTCTGCCTGATTCTCAGCCAGCACCCTGTCTCCTTCGGCCTTTGCTAGCCGGTGTGCTAAGTCCCGTACCCTATGCTCGTTATGATCGGACCATTCTTTTGCCCTTCTTTCCATATCTTCCAGGTTCTCCCCCTAATGGAGGGTCATTGCCATGAGTTGTTGCTGCTGGGCCTCGAGCTCACGGTGCAGGCGGGACTGCTCCTGGTGTTCCTCTGCGATTTGCGCATTGAGCTGGTCCAGCTTCACCTGCATCCTTCACACCTGTTCTGCCCTTAATTGATCCAGCTCTGTAGCCTCCTGTCTGATTTTGTCAAGCTGGCTTTGCGCTTCTAGGTTGGCTGCAGATAACTGATCATTCTTGCGCCAAAGGTGGGCATTCGTTTCCCTCTCCCCGTTGAGATGCTCCATTAGGATTTTCCTTCTTCCCTCCCAGGCAGCGTCGCGTTCCTTCAGGGCTCTTAGTTCTTCTGCCTCCTTAGTGTTGGCTTCCTCCCTGAGCACATCGATTTTCCTTTGATATTCTGTTATCTGCTTCACTCTGTCCATCTAGAGGGCGGCTTGTGATTCTCGTTCCGCTGCCAGCTCCTCCACGGCTATCCTCCTTTCCTGTCTGGCTCCTTGCAACTGTGCGAGCAGGTCCTTCACGTACTCGTCATAGTGGCCTACTGGAGGTGGGGGTGGGGGCATGGTTGTAGTGGTGGCAACCTCTTCTAATTTTTGTCTTTTCAATTCCGACCCTGGCTCCAGTTCGGCCATGGCTACCCTTTTGGCTCTTGAAGCTGGGGTGGCCACAGTCGCTTCCCTTGCCAGCTCCCTTTCCACCAGAAACTACAGCCATGTGACCACGTTGCTCTCATCGACTTTTGGGGTGTGCCCCCGGGTGGCGGTGGCAGGGGGTGTCACCATGATAGGGGTGGCTTGCATGGGTGGCATGAGGAGAGGGGAGGCTAGCCCGATTGGGTCCTTTCCTTTTCCTTTTGCAGGAGGCAGGTGCACAATTTTCGACACACCAGTACTGGGACCGGGTGCCTCAGGTTGGTGCAGACCCCCTGCTCCTTCCACGTCTCTTCTTTGCTGTTCCTCGATGGAGCGACGGGTTGCCAGCTCCAAATCTTCCTCTTCCTTGCTTCTCAGCTCCTCCTCGGCCCTCTTTTTTCTTTCCTCCTCATCCCTTACCGACTCCCTTTGGTCCCATTCGAGCTCTTCCTTCTCTTTCCTATTTCGCTCCTCCTCTCTTCTTCCATGTAGGGCCTTAGTTCGTTGTTCCGCCTTCCTTTTTGGTGTAGCTTGGGGTTCTCTCTCCTCGTCGATGTCCGTTTCCGTTTCATCAGACTGCTCTTCCGCGTGAGGCTGGGACTGCGACGGTGATTCGCCACTTTTCTCGTCACCTCCCTGTTTGTCTTCTCCTGCTTGTCCCTGCCCTATCGCTTTGTGAATGATTGCGGTAAGGACACCTCCAAACCCTATGGTGGAGACCTTGGAGGATGAGGCTTTGCGGGTCGATCGGGGTGAAGGGGATTCTCCTGCCACGGCTCTTCCTCCTGTCACCAGGGCCTTTGTCGAAGCCTGAATTGTCTTTCTTACAAACCCATTGAGGTTCACCTCATCCAGCGATTGCGCCGCGATGCTTTCGAGCAGAGGTACATTGATTCTGGACATAATGCTGTTGTACCGCTGGCTCGAGAACAGGGCATGCATCATCTTTGCCTGTAGCTGAATCTCTTGGTCGGGGATGTCTGCCAGGCTAATTCCGTCGTTGGTGTGGACCTTCACTTTATCCATCCCCAACATGGCATAGACGTCTCTTTTTGGTTTCCTTTTCACCTTGTTTGGCAGCCCTAGCCCCTTTCTACCAGCTCGGGGGTCAGTTCGACCTGCACTTGTCTGGTAGCTTCCCTGTCCCGCACTGTGACGGTGCCCCTGTTTCTGTTGAAGGTACACAAGAACTCGGCGCACAGGGTGTAGTTTATCCTCTGGCCCATTGCGTCCAGGTACCTCTGTAGGTGGCATTGCTCTATAATTTGACGTACCGCCGATTCTTCGATGACTACGTCTTCTAGGTTGAATATGTGACGGAACTTCAGCTGGTTGAACGCTCTTGTTTCCACCGTGAGGCCGTACTCCACTTGTTCTTCCTCCGAGAAGGGGAGCTTGCCTGCTTTGTCTTGGCTTGCCATGGTTGCCACCTGCACATTTAGCCAATTCCCTTTTTAGCATTTTTTGGCAACTAATTTGCTGGATGACCAAAAGCATAGCAGATTTTATTGCCCATAGCCCTAACTTTTCCTTTCAGACTTCTATCACCTCCTTTTATATGGCATTTCAATTTTGAGCCTTTCACACTTGGTTTACTTTTTAGATTTAACTTCGTTTATCCCCTTACAATTTTGAGCCTTTCACACTTGGTTTACTTTTTAGATTTAACTTCATTTATCCCCTTATTTCAATTTTGAGCCTTTCACACTTGGTTTACTTTTTAGATTTAACTTCGTTTATCCCCTTACAATTTTGAGCCTTTCACACTTGGTTTACTTTTTAGATTTAACTTCGTTTATCCCCTTACTGCCCCTTCCCCCTTTTGGAAAAGAAGAATCCGTCCCAGGATTAGAGGTTGTGGGGCCAATGCGTTTATGTTTATTTGTGTAGGAGCCAAACATAAAAGTCGGGGTTATATTCCAGGTGTGCAGTGCAGTCCAGGTCACAGGGTCGAATGCCTACATGTGTGATGTACGTGAGGACATCTGTGAGCAAATCACCGGAGTCGACCCGACTTGCGATGTGGAGCTCTTCCTCTGTTAAGAGGCAGTCGAGATAGGGGTGCCTTGAGATATGATCGTCCATGGACCGACCCCGAAGAGTGGTTAACACTCTATACGAGGTAGGCGCGACATAGGTGGGATCATACTCGGCCGTTTTGATGGCTCGGCGTTGTTCGGCGTTGGCCATTATGCAGCATCCATCGACTTCCCATTTCAACCTAAGAGCGTACCACTGCTTCAAGAAGGGTGATCCCGTATCCGCCAGGTGGGATAACCTTGCACTCTCTTGGTCAGTGATGGCAGACGTTGCCCATGGGTCAAATGATGTGATGAGGCGTTGCTTAATGGCTTGCTCTTTGGAGACCTCGCTAGCGAGCAACTCGGCGGCAGAGCGAGAAGCCTGTGCAAAGGCGAATTCAAAAGTCTCCCAAGAGCAAGGCATATTGCGCACGTCTGTTGCAAAGGGTTCTGCTATTAGTCCCAAGTCCAGGCGATCATAGCTGAGGGCCACTGCAACAAAGGTGGCATCAAGCTGTTTGATGCAGTCCACCACATCATCTCCAGTGTCCTCTGCGAGGTCAGCAGGGCAGCGTTAGAAATGACTTTGGTTCATAGGAGGGCTTAAGGCCGGCGGGTGGTTGGGGTTTGCTGGAGCTGGAGGTTCTGACAGTATAGAGCTGCGGCGGTTGGGGGTCCGTTTGAGTCGGCAACCTGGGTGTTGGCCAGATGGATGGCTCGGGTTTGATCTCAGGGGCTATGCTGCTGCAGTCAGCTAGGCTGCGGAGCGGCGGGTTGAGTTGGTTGGATGATGCCACTTGTGGTGATGGCCATTGTTTGGGCCGATAGGTGTGTGTGACACTCTTGGGTTGACACATAGAGGGGTCGAATGAGTGGGGTGAGCCCTGCGATTCATGGTCTTGGGGCATCGGGGGACAAGGACTGATTAGACTTGAGGTCGACGTAGAACTAGTGCGTTTGACAGTTGGGATTTTAGGGATCCACAGCGAGGCATTCCCCTCATAGTAGCCTTGCGCATGCAGGAGGACATATTTGTTTAATCACGCGGCACTTGCGATGATGGCATCTTGGTTTCCTAGGTTTAGATTTGTAGGGCAGACATGCTCGTCTAGTTCTAGGCAGTTCTCGAGGCTGCTTAGGTACCCATTGGAAGTGAGGCTGTTGGGGTTTTGCTTTGGGTGTTGTGGGCCGCGGTTTATGGGGATCTGGGTGTGGTAGATATGTATGGCCCCCCTCCTTAGTCCTAGCTACGGCTGTTTCTATCGGTGGCCCGGTGAAGCGGTGATAGGGTTACGAGGCCCTTGCTAAAAGTCGTGACAATATGCACGTTGCCGATCGTTAAGTGGATGCGTTGCAACTCACAATCAACATTGCAGTGGGTCTGCTTTATAAAGGTTCGCCCGAGCAATGACTCTGTGCTTACATCCATGGTACTTGGCAATACGTAAAACAACATGGGGATAGTTTCAGACTCGATAGAAACGGCGACTCGGCATGTGCCGAGGATCGGGTAGGATTGAGCCCCGTATGGGCTTAATTTGGCTGTTGTGGGATGAAGTATTGGCACGCCAAGCTGGATCCAATGCTCGTGCGTTAAAATGTTAAAATTCTCCCCCTCATCAATCAGGGCGTCGAAGGAGCACGTCTGCTTGGCAGTGACCGTGACATGGAGGTAGGCGGGTTCTACAGGCTCCTCCTCATTCTCGCAGATTTCCGTAATTGTGGCTACTCGTATTTTGACGGGTGGTTCTACCATTGGTGGCTCATGCAAAGGATGAGTGGGCGGGTAGTACTTCTTGACTCGACTGCCATTGAAGAAGCCCATTCCTTCACCATCCAATGTTTCCAGCTCGACATTACCAGTTCGGCTGATTGCCCGGACCTTGAAGGGTTCGAGACCTCTGAATTTCATCTTTTGCTTATGTCATTTAACTGAGTAGAGGAGCACTAGGTCACCCTGCTCAAACTCCCGTTGCTTGACATGTTTGTCAAACCAACTTTTGCGTCGGGCTTTCTCGCAGATAAGTGCGTGGGTGGCTAGAAGACGAACTTCTGACAGGCGTTCCAGCTCAACCAAGCGTTGCGTCCATGCTTCCTTCCCTTCCCATCGTTCTTGGAGTGCTATCCTCAGGCTAGGGACGAAGAATTCTAATGGGAGAATGGCTTCAGTCCCATAGGTTAGCCTAAAAGGTGTTTGACCGACGGTCGTTTTATAAGCTGTTCGGTAGGCCCACAAGGCTGCCATCAACTTGTTATCCCAGTCGCTTCGTGAGGCTGAGACCACTTTAGTCAGGACATTGATGAGAATTTTGTTGGTTGATTCCGCCTGGCCATTAGCCTGAGGGTAGTATGGTGAGGACTTGCGATGGATGATGAGAAAGGTGGATAGGAGATGGGCTATCACTTCGTTGATGAAGTGCGTCACCTGGTCGCTAACCAGTTCGATGGGGCAACCAAAACGCGAGATTACTTGCTCCCATAAGAACTTGGCCGTCGTCCTAGCATCGTTTCTCCGCGTGGCTCTCGCCTCCGCCCATTTGGTGAGGTAATCCGTGGCCACCACGATGTACCTGGCTTGTGAGTATTGTGCGGTGGGGCTGATGGGTCCTATGAAGTCAATCCCCCATTTTTCGAAGGGTTGGCGAGCAATAACAGGGGTTAACTCCATCTGATCTTTATGAATCGAGAATTTTGTCCGTTGGCACTCGTCACAATGCTTAACGAATTGTGTAGCATCGCGGAAAAGTATGGGCCACCATAGCTGGGACTGCAGCACCTTCCGTGCTGTCGTGTCTCCGCTAAAGTGTCCTCCTGCAATACCGTTGTGCGCCTCTGAGAGCACATCGTGCATCTCATGCTCACATATGCACCTACGTAGCAATCCGTCTTGCCCCAGCCTATAGAGCTGGCCTGCAATTAGCTGGTAGGGCTGGATTTTCAGGATCAAGCGCCTAAGCCGTGGCCGTTCTATTGGTTGTTCGGGCAGCCCATGCTCGAGCACTTGGACTATGTCGTCTGCCCAGTATGGTGTTAGATCGGCCCTGAATAGGACTCCTTCGCTGGACAGATGGAATAAGTGGCTGTCCGGTAACTCGTCCATGATGCCTTGTCCAGCGGCTTCTCCTGTGGGTATACGGGACAAATAATCAGCCATGTAATGTTGTTTTCCCTTCCGCACCACCATGGAGAAGTCGAACTCTAGGAGCAGGAGAAGCCATCGAGCTATACGTCTTGTAGCACAAGGTTTGTTCACTAAATAGAGCAGGGCTTGATGGTCTACGAAGAAGGTGAAGGGGGTGGCCAGTAGGTAATGCCGGAACTTCTTCTCGGCGAACACCATGGCTAATCCCTCCCTTTCCGTTGTCGAATAATTCATCTTCGTCTCAGTGAGTTGCCTGCTAGCAAAACTCACTGGGTAATCTAGGTTATGCTCACCAGGTTGGCACAACACTGCCCCCACGGCAAACTTAGAGGCGTCAATGTGTACGTGGAAAGTAATGGTCCAGTCTGGGGCTCATAGAATAGGTGCCGTTGTTAGAGCCTTTTTCAATTCTTCGTACGCCCGTTGGCATGCTTCGGTCCACTCGAAGACAATTAGCAGCTTGTACAATGGCCTAGCGATCAGCGCGTAGTTCAGTACAAACCGCCGATAGTATCCTGTGTGACCTAAGAAGCATTGAACTCCCTTGTAATTACCTGGGGGTGGAAGGTCAACGATAACTTTGACCTTCGAGAAGTCCGTGGCAATGCCGTTCTTTGGCACCATGTGTCCTAAGATGCATCCGTGCTTCACCCAAAACTGACATTTCAAGGGGTTCAGGGAGAGACGGTATAAGCGACACCGTTCAAAGACCGCGCGGAGTTTGTCTAGATGTTCAATCTAGGTCGAATGGACACACAGGTCATCGACAAAGACCTCTAACTCCTTGCGAAGCATGTCCTTGAATATGGTGCATATGAGGCGTTGAAAGGTGGCGGGGGCATTGGTTAACCCGAAGGGCATGACTACGTACGCAAAGACGCCCCACTCAGTGGCGAAGGCGGTCTTGTGCCTGTCTGCAGGATGCACTTGCACCTGATTGTACCCCGAGAAGCCATCCAGGAAACTATAGGCTTCCTTACCTGCCACTCTCTCAAGCATGTGCTCGGTGTACGGTAAGGGGTAGTTGTCTCTCTTTGTAGCAGCATTCACCTTCTTGTAATTGACGCATACTCGAATCCTGCTGTTTTTCTTCATCACAATGACTATGGGTGACACCCAGTGTGTGTGCTCAATTTTGTAAATGAATCCAGCTCTCATCAGCTTGTCGATTTCCTCCTTGACAGCATGAGCATGTTTTGGATTCATGGGGTACGGTCGCTGCTTGACCGGCGTTGCATCTGTCGTCATGGGTATGTTGTGAGTCACAACACTCGGATCTACCCCTCGTAGCTCATCTAAGGACCAAGCAAATACGTCCATGTACTCTCGCAAAAGAGTGACAAGACTGGACTCTTCTTCAGTGGTCAAGTCCTCGGCAATGAACACTGGTCGGGGTAATTCCCCTTCCAGGGCTAGATTTACCTCCTTGACCTTGGCTGGCCCTTCGATTGGTTCACTGGTTTGCCCTTGGCGCTTGGCACTTAGCAGAACCACTACCATGTCCCCTCTTTTGAATTTAGAGAAGAGTTTAGGGAGGTCTTGCGGCTTCCTTTGTTCATCTGATTGTGCATCCTTGGGACGCTTTGCCTCATCCTACCACAACCGTTTGCACCTCAGGTGGACAGGTAAGTCCCCCTTGGTGCGTCTGGTCATGGGTGGCCTAGGGATTTCTGGGTCACTATCCGAAGTAACTTTCGATTCAGAGTTAAACCCCCCATTTTCACTAGAGGAGGTGGTCTCCCCTGGTGGCCGCAGTTCAGATGGCGATTCGGTTCTAAGCAATGCTGCCGTTCCTGGTTGGGCTAGGACAGCTTGCTCAAGGTCTACTGCTCCCATCCGTTCCAACCAAGCACGATCACATTTCGTACACATAACTCCTTGGTCCACTCTAAGGGCCTGTCTCTTCTGCGGCTTAGCATCTGCCCGGATTTGCTCAATTTCTCACCCTTCGGTGTCGTATTCTATGGTATCTACCTCACCCTAACTTTCATCATCGAAGCATTGGCAATCTTCGTATTCATCACAGGAATCTTTATCGCTCGACTGCTCATCGTCTCCCAAGGCTTACTCTGCCTCGTCTTTTTGGTCGTGAACCAAAGCCCGGTTATACCTGAGGTTCAGTTCGTGTACCCTGGTCCACTTCCACTCGGACTCTTCCAAGAGGTCCTGGAGTGGCTTGAGATTGGCGGCTGCGTTGCTTGCCATTCGGTCCGTTAAGTGCTCCAGTATTCCCTAGAGTTCCCTCTTGTTGGTAGGCACTTGGAAGATGACATGCTTAGGCCCTTCATGGAGGCTTGCTGCCATCATGTAGACAGGTGTAGGGAGTGTTTCTTTTGGCTTGCCAATTGTTTTGACAGCCTGCTCGTACGCCTCATGGTCTGAGAACGGCAGGTCAAGTGTAGCGAGAACGTGCATCCAATCTCGCTCATCCTCTGGGCATGGGATATACTTAGTTAAGGACCCATAGGGTTCCTTGTCATGAGTGTTTCCCTTGAGCATAGTAGAGATGGCGTCTAGGTCGACCGGCGAGGTCTTCCAAGTGTCCATCTCTATTCTCACGACGTCAGTTCGGTTGCCCAGGAAGATTAGGTTGTTACCCCAATCTTTGATAACTTTAGCATTGCGTATCCAGGGTCGACCCAATAAGATATCATAGTCCACTCCCTTCATGACTATAAAGTCGACAGAGAACTGGACTCCTGCAATCTTCACTGGCCAATTCTTCAAGACCCCGAATGGCTTCACTCGCATACTGTTTGCTAGCGTGACATTAAACCGAGCAGCTTCGACAGGCGGGTTTCCCTATGTCTGCAGCAGTGCGTGGCTAAGCACACTAACCCCAGCTCCTGTGTCTACAATTCCCTTCCTCGTTGCGTCTCCCACGGCTAGGATCGGTAGGACTGCATGCATCTCCGAGCCCTCCCAGAAGGCGTTGACGTGCAAGGATTTAGGCCCGGAGTGTAGCGTCAAACTTGGCAATTGTGTTTCCGCATCCTGGTCTTGAGGATCTGCCGGGGCCTATTCTTGCGGTCCCTCAACCCAATGCTTGAGGTCTTGCCATAGGGTAGGGTGCTGCTTAAGCAGATCTCCCAGGCCAAACGTTACAGGGGCGGTCACTAGCGTGGTCAGGAGATTGCTAAACACTCGTCCTTCCTTTAGCCTAGACTGTCCGGGCCAATGGCCGCGGCTGATATGCGACTCTACTGTGTCTAGGCTTGGCCTCAATGGCACTGCTTGTGGCATAGTACCCTCGGCAAACTTAGGTTGAGGCGGTGTGTATTAATTCATCCGATCGGACAGGGTGGGTCCGAGTCAAAGCGTCCGAGTCGGACGAGTTGGTCCGATTCTAGTAGTCGGACAGGTTGTCCCAATCGGATGGTTGTCCGAGTGTTCGAGTGTCCAAGTCGAACAGGTTGGTCCGAGCGTCCGATTCTGGGAATCGGACACTGGGTCGGATGTCCGAGTCCGCCGGTCCGATGAGCTTGCACACACGGATTCGCCCAAATATCTCCAGATGTCTATTACTATTGACCACGAAATTCACCAGCGATGGAGTTGGAGTGGTGAGGGAGAGATCGATTACCTGGGGATCGCCGAACGCAATGTTCTTCGTGCCCTGGTCGATCGGACGGTTGCCAAACTCGCTCTCTCTCTCTCTCTCTCTCACTCTCCGTTGGTTGGAAATGGGGGTTCTCTTGCCCTCCCAGAATTTATACCCTGTTGGTTCTTCCCTGAACACTACAGATCCCTTTCCTGGCGTTTCCTACTCAGTTACCTTCGCATTTACTCTATTTTCCCCCTGTTCTCTGCGATTTTCTCCCTGTTTCACAGCAGCAACCCTCTGCCTCTTCGCGTGCGATTTCCTACTGTTAATCTACCCTAAACACAACATAAATCGAAAGCAAAACACTGAACTAGTTTCTCCATGCTTTCCAATCATCAACAACCAGAATATCCCAAAATACTTACCTATTCTGAAGATCGAAAACATCCAACTTCCTACCTATCTCAAGCTCCGTTTCGGGGATGAATACCCTACTTCGATGCTCGATATGAGGCGCGCAAGTGCTCAAGCTTGAATCCGTTGGTCCCGGCAACGGAACCAAAATGTGGGAGCTTTCGCTCAACCACCAAGATCCACGCACCGCTTATTGTTTCAAGCGTTCCAAGGAGCTCTAATGGCTATCTCTCACCTAGCCGATGCGCCGTCGATCTTACGAGTGTAGTGAGCTTACCTTGATGCTCGATCTAGTACCCTCCTCCCTCTTGCACTCCGGTAGCTCCATGATCCTAGATGCTAGCTCAAGCATCCTCAAGCCTCCTCCATCTCCAAGCTCCATCCTCCATAGACGCGCGTGCAAGAGGAGAGGAAAGAAGAGAAGAGAAGAAGAGGAGAGGAGACGGTGAAGAGCTTCACCCTCTTGATCCCTCACTCTCACACACACTCACTCCCTCACACTCTCACACTCCCTCTCTCAAGAGCACACACAAGCAAGAAAGAGAGAAGAAGAGAGGAAGAATAAGACTCCTTTTGCCACACACCAAAGAATGAGCTCCTCATTCACTTTTCAACTTCATATACAAAATCCTAAATCCCTTTTAGGCGATCATCCCCTTTTCCCCTTTTTACATGGCCGGCCATAGCCTAGGCCCTTTTTTCCATTGTCCTTCTATCTTCCTAGCTTCCTTTTCACCGCCCATCTACATTTACAAATTGCACGGGTGAGAGCCCGGTGCTCTTTTACAAGATTTTAGGGTACGCCTTTTTATTTAAAAATGCACCTTTTCCCTTTTGTATTTGCCTTGGACTTTTAAGGTTGCCCTTACGCTTTTGGCATTTTCTCCTTTTCTTTCTTCAGTCGGGCTACCTTTTTTCCACCTTTGCCCTGCGTCTTTTCCACTTTCTTTTGCTTTCTTTGTGTTGGGGTTAACAGCATGGCCAAGAAGGCTAAGCACTAGAGGTATGCATCAAGTAAGGAAGAGGGATGCTCACAACAACAATTGGACAAGGCTATGCTCTACGACTCCTCCTTTGGTTCATGAGGTTGTTCCATCTTAGTCCTTCACCTAGTGCATGCTTGCTATAGAGGGTTGAGATTGATTTTCACTATAGAGGCAAGAGTATCTCCTCACCATATGGCCTTTTCCTAATCCCCATTGTATGGTATGCAAGCATTTAGTAGCAAGCCACAAGGTCTCCCCAACATATGTGGTAAGATAGGGCTCACGCCACACCCTTGGACCCTATAGAGAGTAGATGCAAGCCCTATGCCCAAGATGAGGCTCCATTACCACAAGGTAAAGAGAAATTTTTGTATGACTTAAAATGCTATTTGGTGAGTTTCTTAATGTGGTTGAGATGCTCACTAAGCGATCAAAAAACTGCTAGAGACCTAGTGATTCTCCATGTTTGGTTTCTTCAACAGACTCTGAGTGGTAGTAAGTCACCGCCTTCAATGTTCAAGAGGATTTCAACAAATGACTCAGAAATTTTTAGTATAAAACAACAATTTATCAAGCCACAAGTGTATCAACTTGCTCGAGCATTGAAGAAGCAAGTCAGTGACCTAGACTAGGTCTAGGAAGCCACTATTGAGCTCTTTATCATGTTTGTTCGAATCAATAGGTATATGAAACTCATGGCTGGTTCAAACCTACGATTTATCATCTAAAACATAGAATTCAATACTCAAACCACTCTGAGGTTGAAGAATAACCCAAACAAGGCCAAATTATGTGTTGTGGAGGTCCAAAAATAGCTTTACACTATCCTAAAAGACTCTACTCATGCATGCACTTGTGTGAGATCCCACAGTTGACCACACCAAGCCTCAAAAAAATAAACTTTAGATAAAAAAGTGAAATAAGGATGTGCACAAACCCATTAGTGGATTCAACTCAAAATAGGCCAACATTATGTCCATTCATGGTCCCATTGGATCTAGTCATGCGCCATCAGAGAACTGCTTCTACATGCTAAAAATCCCTCATAAGCTCATGATACACCATGATAAATTTATTTATTATAGCTAGTTTTGGGCACGCTTTGGCTGCAAATTCAATCGAGGAACAAGAACTCACTTAACGAAGTATTTGACAATCCTTATTCACTAGCTAGTCATGCCTCTTATTAGCTAGTTTGGTACAAGACTTGCTCAACACCCATGCTTTTATCATGAAACCATCATTTCAGAAAAATTCAAGAAATTCACAATAGAAACTAAAAAATCTATAGAAATCCTTCACTTCAAATTCACACATAATAAACCTCTCAATATGCAATTTATGGACACCATCGATGACTAGCTAGTCATGGTTATATTGATTTCCATGAGTTGTTCATTTCAAGATATTGAAATATAAAAAAATTTAGTAAATTTATTGAAAATAATCAAAAAAATATATGCAAGTTGCATGCAATTCTCAGTCTGTCCACATTTGATCAAACTCTCATAATCATTGCAAGACTATGTTCTCTAGCAATTATGGTTATATCTCTCATGTATGCATTCGATAAAACCATAAAAAATAAAAATTCTCAGAACATAACTAGAAATCCCATAATTATTTTTTTCTCAGTTTTCAATGGTTATTAAATCAACAAACATCTCCTAATGATGTATACATGCATAGTCCTTTTGGCCTGCAATAATAGACCAACTGGCTATTTACCATCCAACACTTGGCCCATGACATGATTGAATTTTTTCATAAAAATAATGGTCAAAATCAGTCAAAAATGGTAATAAACCTATCAATTTCTAATTTTTTTCTCCCTTCAATCATACAAAAATTCAAGAACACTTATCGATCACTAGAATGCATAGATCTACGATTACATGACAAGTAGTGATACTAATTTTATAAAAATTTTCAAATTTTCATGAATCAAATAAGGAGAAATCCTAATTTAAAAAATCATATCATAATTCCCAATCTATCAAAAGAAAAAATCTGAATAGCTCTAGATTGGTTCCTTTCAATGCTCCTTCCTAGCCATGCAAGGTTTTCATATCAAGCTCCTCAATGATTACTATGGTGTTAGACCGAGATGGATTGTTGCATATTTATTCAAGTCTCTCATCCTGCGAGTTCTTACCATGCTACCATGCATATATGCTCACATAAGCTAATCATAGACTAAATTTATAACTCTACTAAGCTACATAGACTAATCCAATCAATAGTCTATTTACAAAATCCTCACTAATAGTTGTTGTCTAGACGAGTCAAAAATCTCCCAAGATCTAACAATCCATCTAGACATACAAACCTCCAAGCATTGCGAATCTCAAACCCATGAGCCATGCAAGATGGTGATGCCTCCTTTGTTTCTCTAAGCTAACTGGGAAAAACTCTCTCTCTCAACATCTTAAGCTCTCCTTCTTTAATACAAACTCTATCTCATTACCTTTCAAATTGGAGCCAAGCTCAAGAAGGTGAGAAGAAGAGATTGAGATACCTACAAATGAGTAGGGAATCAAGATAAGACAAGCTAGATCACAAGCACACAGATTGCTTCACTTCTTCAAGCTCGCATGTAATAATGAAGTTCATGGATAGAGCTGATAGAACAAGAGATGGAAATGATAATCTTCCAATTTTGCAACCACATGAATAATTCATTAAGGTTTTTGTTGGGGTTAAAGGCCAGATGTGCCTAGCCTACATTTACTTGTACTTAGCACCCACACATCTATACATTGTAGGTGCTAGTCACTTGATACTATCACTTTATTCTTTATTATTTACATGACAATAAAATAAGGGAAGGCAAGGCACACATTGTGACTATTGGAGTTCCCACACACTCGTGTCTCTCTTCTTTGCTTGAACCTCCATAGCTCTAGGTTTTGGTTATGCTTCCCCCACTGCTCCACCTTTCAACTGTATCAAAGTGGGAATTCAAGGAGCCTCACCAACATTGCGTTCAGTCTCAAAAGAGAGCTTGACTTATACTTTCATGGCAACCCCATTTCGATAGATATGCATTAGCTTCCCTACCTTTAATACTTATTCTAGGGTGGTTGAGGAGCTTCCAAGGGCTTAGTTGAGCTTCCTTCAATGCTTATTGAGATGAGAAGTAGTAATTCTATCAATTTTGAGTGCATATAAAGTATATTGCAAAAGTAATGGATAGCTATGGTAGCTTGACAACATTTTTGTATTTTGGCTAAAGCTTTTATATATGATATCAGATTGAGGTGTTCTATAGCTTAAAACAAAGAATGTGACGAGAACAATAGATTTAATGATTAGAGACTTGATTCTATGTAGTTTTTAGTTATCTATTTGATACAAATTAAAACAATTCTAGTTTGGATAGAAAGCATTCACAATTAATGTCTATATAATGAATATGTACATACTATCTGGGTTTTCTACATAGTAACATTGATACTTGGCATTGTTTTTTATGCTCACATATGCTTATATTGAGTTCTACATCTTGGAATTGAACTTAGTCGATTGCATTTGGGTAGTGGTTATTTGCTCCAAGGATTTCTACTTGCAGAGGTGAAGACTTATTGAAGGCACATGCTCTCGGATGTATACACGATGTACTTTGGATACCTAGATATTATGAGCTCTATACATTGAACTTCCTTTGCTACTTTGGCTACTTAAGATTTGCTTAGTGGAAGTACTTGGTATTTCTATGTAGAGCTTGGTTTGTTTGAGTTAGTGGGAGTGCTTAGTATTTTACGTAGAGTTTGGCTCATTTGAGTCAATGGAAGACTCTCTTATACTTTATTGGTTTATGCATATACTATCACTGCAGAGGTTTATGAAAATGGGCCAATTTACCATTAATTTGGGTACCTTATACCACTTATTGTTAATAGTTTAGTGATGGATGCATGCTTGGCATGCATTGTGGTATGCATCTATGTACATGACACCTTGAATGATTTTACAATTTTTGATACTTGGTGGTTTATGCTAAACTTTACATTGCTAGTTGCATTGTACATCTTGGTTGCTATCTGGGTTTTCATGGTAGTGGGAGCTTACTCTTTTGCATGTTTATCTACAATTACATGTTGATTTATAGTAGTTTTATGGACAACCATGTTGAAAATCAAATTTGAGCAATTTCTTTGAGAGCAGACACTTGTCTTTAGCACTCTAGTGCTTCCTGCTTGTTGACATTAGTGTATTGGCTTAGACATCCTCCTATTGTATAATTTTTGGCTTAGTTTTAGGACTTATTTATTGCATTCTCTTTGTTTGGTAGATATAATGACATGTGCTTTAAATGCTTCCAATGATAGTACTATCTTCAGCATCGAGAAGTTGGATGATATTATCTTCTAGTATTAGAAGACTCGGATTTGGTAAGTATTGATGTAGAAGAAGCAAGTTAAGCCATTGAAATTAGAGGGCATAAAGTCAAAACTTTATGATATAGAGGAATGGGAAGAGCTTGATAAGCTATGCAAGTCTACCATTATTTTGTCATTGTCAAAGCATATATACTTCAATATACTTGAGACTGAGGGTGGAACTTATGCATTATAGAAAAAGATTTGGATATATTGGAACTTTTGTGATCTCTATAACAAGCAGAGTCTTACAACATAGCTATATTGGCTTGAGAAGCTGATCAACCTTTGCATGAAGGAAGGGATGTCTATGTCTTGTTATTTAAATGAGTTTTATTCTATTTTCAATTAGCTTACTTCGTAGGGTTTTAAGTTTGAGGAGAATGTCAAGTCTCTTTTCTTGCTTGTTACATTGCCTAAGTCTTGGGATACATTTCATACTACTATGAGTACAAACCCTCCTAAAGGTGCCTTTTAGGTCAAGGATATAGAGGATTCTTTGCTTACAGAGGAAGTAAATAGGAATATTGATGCACCATATTTCTCATGCATTTATAGTGAGACATAGAAAAGGTGGCTAAGGGAATCCAACTATAATAAATCATCTATATAATGTGCATTCAAAGGATATTAAGAAATACCCTTTCTTTACATGCTATAAGGCCTTAAAATGACCCCGTTTACTTTACTAAACTTACAAGTTTTTTTCAAATTATAATTAAAAAATCCCTTTTGTAAATATAGTCCTATAAAATTTACTCGCCCCCCCATGACATGACACAACGCGACGTGCCCCCCTCCCCTTAACACCCCCCCCGGCACCCCATGACATGACACGACGCAAGGGGAATCGAGTAGTGCACCACAGCTTAGACGCTCGCAGAGGGTAAGATACCCTGTTGACAGGTTGACATACAGTGGCTACTCTGCAAAGCATTATGCATACATGACAAAAGTGATGGAGGTCAAAGAACCAAGTACATATGCTGAAGCAGTGAAAGATGAGAATTGGTGTGTAGCCATGGATGAAGAAATGAATGCCTTGGCTGAAAATAAAACATGGGATTTAGTACCACTGCCTGAAGGGAAAAAGACCATTGGCTGCATATAACACCCTTTCTTTTGAACTCACAGCCTGGGCAAGGTGGTAATGCGAATAATAATCATGGTAGAGACTCACAGCCCACCACCAGCAGGGAAAGTCTAAGTCTAGTTGGCAATCATCAAACACTAAGTCTCGTGGTTCTAAGTCCTCTCTTACTTGTCATTATTATGGGCAGCAAGGTCACGTAAGGCTATAGTGCCATAAGATGTGTAATGATAGAAGCAAAAGAGGCAAAGGAAAAGTGTCAGATAATGTCAAAACTTCTAATGATCGTAGTATTGCTCCTAAGTCTAATGTTAAGATAGAAGAGATAAATGCCCTGGAGTATAGCTTAGATGATTACGTAGTCATTGCTACATCACTTGATACTACTTAGTTGACCGATGCTTTGTCTTCTTATTCTCAATGGTGTTGGCTTCTTGATTTAGGGGCTTCATTTCATGTTACCTTGCATCATCATTGGTTTTGTACCGACCATACTATTACAAGTTTGATTGGATCGGGAGATAACACTGCATTGTATATTATTGGCATATGTGATGTGAGATTATAGTTTGGTACCGGTGTTGCAAGTATGCTTCATGATGTGCATCATGTGTCCTGACTTTGACTAAAAGCCTTATCTCCACTAAATAGTTGGATGATGACATGTACCATGTCTTTTTTGGTGATTCTGTATGGAAGATTAGTCATGGTAGTCTTGTTTCTACTAAGGTGCCAAGGTTAGTAGTCTATATCCTTTGCTTGTATTTGGATTTGTTAATCATGTTTTGGCCATGTTTGATCTTCCTCATGTATCTCTTTGGCATTTCCTTCTTGGGCATATGTTTCATAAAGGAATGAAAGTTCTCACTCATTTGTAGTATTTATTGCCTCTTGAATACTCATGGTTTCACTATTGTGATCATTATTTATATGGTAAGCAAACACGTAACTTCATAAAAAGTCTAGGTCTATATATAGGGATGAATCTTTTGGCTCTTGTTTATTTGGATATTTGTAGTCCCATGCCCTATCAATCATTAGGTGGTGCTTAGTACTTTGTGATATTCATTGATGATTATTCACATAAAGTTTAGATCTATTCTATTAATAACAAATTAGAGGTGTTAGCTATATTTTAGTACTTTCTTGCTATTATTGAGAATCAATCTAGGCATAGGCTAAAATACCTACAATGTAACAATGGGTATAAATATGTCTCCAAGGCATTTGTAATGTAGGTGAGAGGGGATATTGCCTTTAGGATCTAGAGATGGTACACAAATCGGATGCTGTATGCGTATATAGCGAGCGCTGGAAGGTACCCAAGAACAAAGAACTCTACTTTAGGCTAAAAAATCAAGAGAACAAACTTGCACGGCATGAGGCAAAAAGACCAATTGGGTACAATCTCCCCCCATGCCTTGTGTGAGCGTTCCACAAAGCATGTATTTATAAGTTTATTCATCTCAAATCTCAAAAATAACACAATTTTACAATTAGCATGCTTTAGCTTTTGTGTTTGCTTTTGTCCAAATAAAGAATAAAGCAGTTGGACGACCCAAGAGTCGGGCAGTGCCCAAATACAAGTCCAATAATGAATATTTAAACTGTGCGTCCATGCGTATACAAAATAATAGATATATGTCAAGGGCTTCAATAAATAAGCGCGTTCCTAAATAAATATTAGCGCCACACATTTAATGATAAGACGTGCGTCCATAAAAAATGATAATTTTTTCCAAGTAACTTGAATACATGCTATTGCCGAGTGCTTCCCAACGCCAACGCCACCTGCTCTACACATCAATTGAAACATTCACAATTGTTAGAAAATAATAAAATTAAACTGAAAAAAGTGAATACCTAGCAGTATTCAACTACAAAATAAATAAATAGGTTGGAACTCTATCCTAACCTTAATTTAATACGAGTACGCACTCTAAACTCATAATTGTCCATTAATTTAAATATGTATTTTATGGAATCACATGCTATGGAATCACCCACTTGCACATTAAATTAATGTGATGGCCGAAAAGGATAGGCGTCCCCGTCAACTTTTCGCACAAAGAATCCACATTGTGTACGAGCCTCGACAAATAGATATACTTTTACGAAATCCACCGCAAAACCTCACGGAATCCACCGTGGAATAAAAACTCATGAAATCCATCGTGGTCTGACACAATCCACTGTGGAATATGCCTCCTGGCATCATACCCCTGGAGTGGGATAGCAATTGTCTTCAATTGCTATTAGCTCAATGTGGAGCGAGTAGTGAGGGGTAAGCACTTAGGTTACGAGCATGCATCCATTAGGCCTCTTCAACAGGATGATTTTTAAACTTTACTAAATATCTAGAATATCTACGGCCAGTTCTAGTGGTCATATAATCAGTGTCTAGAATAGTTTTGGGTTCAAGGATTTCAGTTTCTTCTTCTAATAAAGGAGGGTTTTCATAGACAAGGTGAATAGGTAATTGGCCTTTAAAAGGTCATAACAAACCGATATGAAAAGTATTGTGGATTTTCCAGTGTTGGGGTAATTCTAATTTAAATGCATTCTCATTGATTTTGTGAATGATTTTGAAAGGTCCATAAAATCTAGGAGCTTACTTTACATCAGGGTGTTTCTCAACACTTTGTAATCTTCTCTTTTCAATGCATAACCAAACATAATCATCAACCGTAAAACTCATAGCTTTTCTTTTCTTGTTAGCTTGTTTTGTGTATGATTGCCGGGCTTTCATAATCATGTCTTTGACTTCAGCAAAAATAGTAGCATGCATATTGGCAATATCATCAGCAGCTTTAACTGTGTTTGACAATGAGGTAACAAGTGTACGCAATCTATATCCATAAATGATTTCAAATGGTGCTTTCTGTGTAGCTGTATGTGGGGTGTTATTGTATGTAAATTGAAGTAAATGCAAGTGTGTATCCCATGTTTGTGGTTTTGAAATTGTGTATGCACGCAAAAGATCCAAAATTGTAATGTTTGTAGTTTTTGTTTGCCCATTTGTTTCAGGATGAAATATAGATGAAAAATCAATCTTTGTACCTAAATTAGTAAACAAAGTAGTCCAAAAATTATTGCAGAATCTAGAATCACAGTTAGAAATAATAACTTTTGGCAAACCATGGTGAGTGAAAATAGTTTTCAAAAACAATTGAGCAGCTTGAGATGCAGTTAATGTTTTCTTGCATGTAATGAAATATGCTTGTTTGCTAAATTGATCGACAATAGTCCAAATCATATTATGATTAGTTTGGGTGTTAGGCAAACCAGTAATAAAATCCATTGAAATATGTTTCCATGGTCGTTCTGGAATTGGTAATGGCATTAACAAACCATATTGCTTACCATGGTGTCGCTTAACTCTTTGAAAAATTAAGCATTCAGATACAAAGTTAGAATCATCAGATTCCATCTGTGGCCAGTAAAAATCTTCAACCAATGTACGTAAAGTAGAAATAATACCTCTATGGCCTTGATATGGAGGACAATGAATTTCGTACAACACAAATGATCGAAATGAAACAGTTACACAAAACCTTTTTCATAAAACATAAATCCGTGAGAATAAGACAATGAATTTATTGGAATCCAGTTATTTGTAATTACTTTATTCCAATTAGCTTGAAAACTGGGGTCTTGGTCATAAGTATCTTTTATAGAGATAGGGGAATCAAAAGATATCACACAAATATTATGAATAGTTGGTCTTCTACTCAAGGCATCTGTAACAACATTTTCTTTTTCAGGTTGATATTGGATAAGTGGGTGGAAACTTTGAATAAAAGCAATCCATTTAATATGATGGTCAGAGATTTGTGGTTGACTAAGGAGATGTTTGATACTTTGTTGGTCAATTTTGATATTGAATTCGGATCCCATTAAATAGTGTTTCCATTGTCGTAAAGCTTGTACTACTGCTAGCAATTCCTTATCATAGGTAGAATACTTGAGTTCAGAGGGTTTAAGTTTGCAGCTAGAGTAAGCTATGGGATGTGAATCTTGCATAAGGACAACTCCTATTCCAGATCCACTAGCATCAGTGTTGACTACTAGGCAGAATGGTCAATTAAAGTCAAGTAGTTGCAATATAGGAGCATATGTTAAGTCATGTTTCAGTAAATCAAAAGTCTTTTGTTGATTTTCAGACCAACAATACACAATACCTTTCTTTAATAATTTTGTCAAAGGTAATGAAAGTAATGAAAAATTTCTCACAAATTTTTTGTAAAAGCTAGCAAGACCTAAAAAGAACGTAATTCATGCACATTTTTTGGTATCGGCAAATTCAAAATTGCTTCTATCTTTTTAGGATCAAATTTAATACCTTCAGATGAAATAATATGTCCTAAATATTCAATGTGAATTTGGAAAAATTCACTCTTTTTAGGATTAGCATATAATTAATTCTCTTTCAATCATTTGAAAACCAAGGATAAAGTCATTTTTACTGAAAACCAATATGTCATCAAAGAAAACAATGACACAATGCTGATGCTTCAAAAATATGTGATTCATCATACAACTGAATGTGGCTGGTGCATTAGTTAAACCAAAAGGCATAACAAGGAATTCATAATGTCCAAATTGAGTCCTAAATGCAGTTTTGAAAATATCAGATGTGTCCAGTCATACTTGATGGTATCCAAATTTAGGATCTATTTTACTAAATATTGTAGCCCCTTGTAGTTTATCCATGAGGTCATCTACCCTAGGGATTGGATATCTATTCTTGACATTGATATTATTTAGGGCACGATAATCAATACACATCCTATAGGTGCTATTTTTCTTTTTAACTAATAGGAAAGGTGCACCAAAAGGAGAACTATTGGGCCTCGGGTTAACAATTCTTCAACTTTGGTTTGAATTTCTTTCTGTTCAATTTGATTATGTTGATAAGGTGCTTTACATGGTGGTTGAGAACCTGGTATTAAGTCTATTTTATAATCTGTAGAACGTGTAGGTGGTAAGCCAAGTGGTAAGTTAGCAGCAAAATAATCTTTAAATTGTGAAAGAAATTGTGCGTGCCTAGGATGCATATGATTTTCCCTAGCTCTAATTTCATTCACCCATATTAAATAGGATTTGCTACCTTTTCTTAATGCACGTTTAGCCTGTGTATGACTAAGCAATGGAAAATTATCAAGGGTGTGCATACCATGCAATGCAATTTGTTTTCCATTAGAATGAATCTTCATCGAATGCATGGAATAATCTATATCGGAATTATATTGATGACGCCAAGGCATTTCTAAGATAATGTCACTAGATTGCAAAGGTACAACTAAAATTTTTTTGCGCTCAACATAATCACCAATTTTAATTTCTAAGCCATGCACTTATTGTGTTCCATTGTATCTAGGCCTAAGAATGCAGCCTTGATGCGATAATGAGTCGAAATAGTATGTAAATTCAATTCTTTGATCAATTTCGCAAAAATAAAATCATATGTGCTCACGTCATCATGTAAAACAATCTTTTCTCTACCATGCACAAGACATTTCATCATTAATAAAGAATGGGGATTTGGCATACCTGGTAAAGTATCTAAGGTAGTACCGATATCGTTATCGTCTTCTGTGAAATCTGGCATTTCTTCATGGTCTTCATCTTCAGTTGCTCCCAAGTAGTTGATGTGAATAGTTGGCTTTTTGGATTGACAATTCACTGCTAGATGTCCGGGTTGATGGCACTTACAACTGACTATGGATTTAACACAATATTAGTGAGTTTGGAAATCTCCCAATTCTCATTTTTTGAATACTAAAAAGGTGGCACCTGGATAACATGCCCATAACTTTCTCAAAACCATATGATGTGACCTGTCATTAGAAAGTGCTTGAAAAATGGAATCTATTGAGCTATAGAGCACTCGATTTGGAGTTATAGTGGCCAAGTTATGACCAATCCAAAGATTTGACCACGTGTCCCAAACTTATGGAAAATTTCCATACTCCCTAATATGGTGTTATTTGGCTTTGAAAACATTATTGGTAATAGCGGGGAGTTTAGGAATATTGGGATTTGGCTGGAAAGATGGCTTAGGATTTGGATTTGTGTTTGTTGGTAAAGTAGGGGTCGTGTCCAAGATTTACGGAATGAAGATGAAACAAAGCGATTTTGATTGAATCTTCGAAAGTTAGAATTGAATTACTTTGTACCGAAGTTACCGTTAGTTGGGAATTGTTGTGGTCGCTTCTCTCGTCCTCGAATTTCATCTTCAGCATCATGGGCCAAGAAAATCGCATCCTCGAGAGTCATTGGCTTGAACATGTTCACTTCCGCATGGAAGTGACCAAGCAAACCAGACATCAACTTGCGCTTATGGGTCACCTCATGTACATCTTTGAGCATTCGAAGTTGCAATAAGGCATTCCAGAAACGCTCGGCATATTGTGAAATAGACTCACGATCTCTTTGTTGGAGAAGATCCCACTGTTTGATTGGTTTTTCGTGGAATTGAGATGGAAGAAAATTTGCAAAAATTTCTTTTGAAAAGTCTCCCAAGTAGTAGGACAATCAATGCTTTTGCGGACAAAAGTCCACCATAGCGATGCTCTGTCCACTAAATGATTAGTGACACACTTGAGTTTGTCTTTTTTCGACATACTGTTCTTCATGGAAATAATCATCAAACTGACTGATAAAAGCGAGAACAATCTTTCCATCGTGTAACCCATCAAAAGTACGAAATTTGAAATTTATTTTACTTATCTTGGCTTCTTTCCAGATAGATTGTGCTTCGAGTGTCGCATCGATTGATTGTGCATCGTATAACATCTTTGGGTTGGGATCCATCTTGATCGTGGTAGTAGATCATTAAAGAGTGGCCAGTTGAACTTGCAAAGTTTGATGTGCTCTTCGTTCCTCTTGAAGATGCATCATAATTAGGTCCAATTTTTGCTCCATCGTTGGTTCCGGTAAATCACCTTTGGCCATAAAATCTTCCATACTTTGATCGGTCATCCTCCAAAATTTCAAACAACCTCACATACTCGAAATCTTGTTAGCGGGATGAGGGTAGCTCAAAGTCAGGTTTACAAGGCTTGCTCTTTTTTTTAAAATGGCTTTTTGCTATCTTTCTTCTTTGCGGATGCAGAAGTTGCTAAAATCCTTCTTCAATGAATACTTTGCTCGTGTAGACTGCGTATAGCAATCTGCTTGTTGCTAAAAATTATCTTTGTCACACCATGAGTGTGAACAAAGGCTTGCATGGACTATGAAACTGTAATTTGGTGTGAACAACCTCTATGGAGAAAGTTGAAAATTGAATTTGTAACCTTTGGAAAGCTTAAAACTTTAAGCTTTTTAAAAAGCTTAAGAATCTTATTAATTTATTTCAGGAGGACGGCGGCATGTCGCGGTCAGAATTGACGACCATGAGTATATATTGCCGCCGTCGATCCATCAAATTCTAGAGAGCTTAAGCTCTTTTAAGATTTTTAAGCTTTTTAAGTTCAAACTTAATGAACTTCTTCCTTGCTTCTCTGTGTTTACAAAAGACTTACAAAGGATCTTTAGAGGTGGTCCTCCACCTCCTGAGTGAGGTCATTCGCAATTTGAGAGCACTTCAGAGGGTTCTTCACCACTAGGAACATGTTGGTATTGACGATTCATCTCGAGACTGACTGTAGAGCCCATTCGTTCCAAGAGCTTTGCCTTTGTGCGAAATGGTAAGCGATTGGAAGCCCTTGATCTTAGCTTCACTTTGATACCACCGGTGTGCAAATCGGATATTGTATGCGTACGTATCGAGTGCCGAAAGGTCTCCAAGAACAAAGAGCTCTACTTTAAGCTCAAAAATCAAGAGAATAGACTTGCACAACATGAGGCAAAAAGACCAATTGGGTACAATCTCCCCCCATGCCTTGTGTGAGTGCTCCACAAAGCATGTATTTATAAATTTATTCATCTCAAAGCTAAAAAATAGCACAATTTTACAATTAGCATGCTTTAGCTTTTGTGTTTGCTTTTGTCCAAATAAAGAATAAAGCGGTTGGGCGGTCCAAGAGTCGGGCAGTGCCCAAATACAATGTCCAATAATGAATATTTAAACTGTCCGTCCATATGTATACAAAATAATAGATATATGTCAAGCTCTTCAATAAATAAGTGCACCTAAATAAATATTAGCGCCACGCCTTTAATGATAAGATGCACGCCCATCAAAAATGATAATTTCTTCTAAGTAACTTGAATACATGCTATCGCTCAGTGCTTCCCAATGCCAATGCCGCATGCTTTACACATCACAACTAAAGCATTCACAATTGTTAGAAAATAATAAAATTAAACTGAAAAAAGTGAATACCTAGCAATCTTTAGCTACAAAATAAATAAATAGGTTGGAACTCTGTCCTAATCTTAATTTAATACGAGTGCACACTCTAAACTCATAAACGTTCATTAATTTAAATATGTATTTTGCGGAATCACCCGCTATGGAATCACCCACTTGCACATTAAATTAATATGATGCTTGAAAAGGACAGGCATCCCCATCAACTTTTCGCACAAAGAATCCATATTGTGTATGAGCCCCGACAAATAAATATAGTTTTATGGAATCCACCGTAAAACCTCACGGAATCCACCGTGGAATAAAAACTCACAGAATCCACCGTGGAATATGCATCATGGAATCAAGAGACTAGAAAGGTGATCCGCAACCATGATATTCTATAACATCAATAAAATATGCATATGAGACCAAAACAGGTAGTTGTGATACACAAGGTAATCTTTTAGGAGGAGCCTCCTATTACAATGTAGCTAGCTATAGTTAGATAGCTTGTTACAGCTCTTGATGATGTAGTGGCCCAGGATTCACCACCTATAGTGTAGGACCATGATGTTGAACAAGGAGGACAAGCCATATAGGCCCCACAACCAATATGATTCTCTAGTAGAGCCTCATGTTCACCTGATCATTGTTTTGAGTCCTCTACACATTATATCATATGGACAAATCCTGGTATGTCTCTTACTTATGAGAAGAATATGTACATAGATGATAGTCACTCTTGGGAGAGGACCATGCAGTTTGAGTATGATTCACTGTAGAAAAATTGTGCATAGGATTTGGTTCCTTTACTCAATAAAAAACATGCATTGCCATGCAAGTGTATGTACAAGTTGAAGAGTACCATGGTTTCCCTAAGCCAATATATGAGGTTAGGTTAGTTGCTAAGTATTTTAGGCAAGAGAAATGAAACACTTTGCTGAAATATTATCTCTTGTGGTCAAGATGGCTATCCTACACTTGTTATTGGCCTTGGTTACACAGATGGATCTTGACTTGTACCAAATGGATGTGAAAATGACTTTCTTTCATGCACACTTTCATGAGAACATTTATATACAGCATATTAAGGGCTTTGAGAAAAAGGGTAGGGAACATCTAGCCAGTTGAGAAAGAGTCTTTATGGAATTAAGCAAGCACCTAGGAAATGATATCATAAGTTTGATCCCTTTATGCAATGAGGGTTACTCTCGTAGTGATATGGATCTGTGTCTATACATGAAGAAGTTCTGTGATGGTATCCTTGTCACTTTGGTGCTATATGTTGATGATATACGAATGATTAGGAGTACTCATGATGAGTTGATACTTTGAAGACTTAGCTCAAGAAGAACTTTGAGATGTGTTAGAAGATAGGCATCAAAACCCACCGTAAGCAAGGGTGTATGAGGGCAGATGGGTGTGAATAGCCTGAAGGATAGGGGAAACCCTAACCCTAGCTAGGAAGAGGCTATATAAACAGCCTATGGGCCACTATCAAAGTGTAAGGAGTGTACTCAAAGTGTAAGGAGTGTACCCAAGTTGTACTTGTAAGCAACTTAGTAAACAAGTTTTTGTTCTTGTACTTTGAGCTCTCTTCTTCCTCTTGTGCACACATTCCAATGCTTGTCTCTTTGATATTTTCACATGTATCAGAGCCATCTCTGATCTACTCAGCTTCCCATGGCTCTATCTTAGTTAAGTGCACAAGAAGAACTCCATTTTTCATCCTATCTTCTTCACCTCCATAGCTTGTTCTAGACCCCTTGACCTTGGTAGACTTATTGCATGCATAGGAGGGCATTTTAGTTCGTGCTATCTTCTAGAAAAATTATCTCCACCTCAAGGCATAGCTGTGTGGCAAGTCAGAGCTTGACATTGGGCAGCCATGAGCACGGCATTACAGGTTTTTGCAAAATGGCACAATTCGAACATTCCGGCAATTCGTACAGCGGTGCGGCCTGTAGCAGACGCAATGATGGAGGTGACTATGGGGCTTTGATAGACCCCAAAGTGGGTTATCTCCACCCAAGAGGGTTTCCTGAAACTCTTCTTTTGCTACTCTCATAGAGTCAAACCCTAATTGTAAGTTTCATGGTAGCCATAGCCATAAGCTTGAAAGCTTGGCCTTCTTGTTTTTTTCATCTTTTGCTATCACTAACAGTGATCTTAATCACTAAGCTATCTCTCCCAAAGTCATTACTAATCTGGGAACTCCATTTCGGAGGTTCTTTCACTTGATAGGGTATCATCAAGCTCATCAAGACCGACATCTACCATCTTTAGTAGCATAAACTAGAGATGAGTGCTTGTAAGCACTAAAGCACATTGCTCAATCATTTTGCTGCTGGTATTTACTAAATGTAAGTTTTTCATCATAAAATTAAAACCATTAAGTGCTCTACTTTATTTTGTAAGGCTTTGTGTACAACTATAAACACATAGACCATCCTATCCTAAACTTGTGTTGCTTGCTGCATATTATGTGTGGTTTCTTTCAAATATATTGGTCAATGAAATCAGAGAGATGAGTGTCATCGCACTCTCGAACTTATATCTAGGGGATGTATTGTCTAGCAGCTCCAAGGTATCCCTTACATCCTTTAGACTCCAATTGGAAGTAACCTTTACCTCCTTTTTTTCTTCATGTGCTATAACTTGCACCTTAAATTTAAAGGGCAATCTGTATCAAAATCTAAGAGAATACAAATGCCTAGTTTAAGTTTGTATCTCCTATGCTCGAAGCCCAAAGCAAGAGTTTGTCGTATGATGTTGTAAGACAAAGACACAGATTGGGGGTATACAATACACCTCATGGTCATACTCTCTAGATTTCCAAATCCTTCCTATAATGTTGTCCACTAGGTCCTCTTGTGCAAAATTTCTACTTAGCTAAGATAGCTTTGTCCTTTGTAAATGTGCTATTTTGAAGCATGCCACAAAGATATGTAAGGGTATAAACCATGATATGCATATTATTTTCAAGATCCTTCTAACCATCATGGACTTTTGAATATCTTGACATATTTTGAATTTAAAACTGTGCATAGTTGCCTTAATAGTAATCTCCCAATTTAGAGATAAAGGACTTGGCAATGGGAAATCCTTGATATATCCATATGTACCTGCTCTAGATGGAACCACATACAGTGCATACTATATAAAACCCTTCCCTCACTAAAAGAACCCATGGTTTTATCAACATAGATCATGTATGTGAACACCTTATGAATCGCGAGGAAGATTCCACTTAAGCTTTCCATAGGTTGCCATTCAATACTTATTGATGGAAATATGTCTACAACCAAGAATTCGTTATTAGTACTTGCTTAAATGAAAAAAATATTACATACATTATCAACTAAAGACTTAAAATATGTTTGTTGGGAAACACATTCATTTGGAGGCAAGTGCATATCCTTGGCCATGTAAAAATGTTACACTTTGACAAACCACCCTTCAAGCATAAATTTGAAAGCAATGATACATCCCTTCCAGTAATGTTTTATATCCTCTCATTTTCTTCTTTTCACCTTGTGAGAGTTCTTGCAAGAGAGAAGCATGGTAACCTAATCATTTATACTAAAGGTTTTTGGCTCCCAATTTTTATCAGCTCCTTGGCTACAGATAGTGTAAGAGTTTATTAAATGAGAAGGGTGCCTTATGTATGCCATACACAGATTGAATTCGCAGAGAAAGAAGCTCACCGAGAAAGGTGAATGAACTAAAAAGGAATATTAAGAAGACTAATGAAAATGCATTGGATACCTAAAAGAATATTGAAAGCTCTTGACTTTCAAAAAAGTCATTATTAACTTCAAAACATCTTTATCATGTCCTTTGTTAGATTTTCTCAAATTCAAAGCATTTCATTTGGAATGAAAAATTTAATTGTATTCTTTTGAGTCATTGAAGTCTTTCTTCGTTTTTTGGTGGGTGAAGGATGGACATAGGTGCAACTATGAATATCATATTCAAATGTCTTTCTTCAAAGATATACTCAATTACATGTGCTCTCAAAATTTTTTCCTTCATGTATTTGGATGTCTATGCAATTGCAAGGTGTGTGGGGAAGATATGGTACCCATAAAACATATTCATCTCCAAGGCACACTTTTAATGGTGTTTTATAATTATGGGAGTGAGTAGTCTATCCAAAGATAGAAGAAAAGTTCTTTTATGATAGAAAGTGCTGGATGGGAGAATGCAAAAAACTATGGTGTGAGGATATTGGTGTGCTATTCCAAGAGAGGAAGGTCCTTTTATTACTGTAAAGATGTTTTCATATGTAGAGATTGTAGGTAAACATGGAAAGTAGAGGAAGAGAAATGTTATTTTGTAGAAAACTTTGCTTTTAAAGAGAAAAATGAGGATGAGTCTATACATTGGTATTTGACACAAGTTACCATATTATTTGTATATATCACTTTCATTAAGAAGGTTGGTGAACTCTACATTGTCCACATTTTCACATTGGATGATAAAGTTTAGGACACATTGTTTGTGCATCTTTGCTTTATGTTCCACTTAAAATGGTTGCAAGGGCAAGGAGTAAAAATAAAGAAGCACTAGGTGTCGTTTAATAGTACTAGTTCAATGTTCAAGGCTTTTAGGCCATTCTAATTTGTAGCAAGGTATGCAAGGTTGTCACGGGTATAGATGAGTAATTTCTTCTCAACATCAAGCCATGACAAGGGAGAAAATTACAAAGAAGAAGCTATTATTAATGGACATTGACACAAACAATTGAAGCCAAATGGATTGACATTCAAAATAATGGTTGATGTAGTTGAGGGCCAATCAATTAGATGATGCCAAAGCTTGCTATCCTTCAAAATAGAGAAAATTTTCATGTGTTTTTTGGGAGGCCTTGCCTAGAGATGTAAATAGAGAGGTAAATGAAACTATGAAAGAAACCATAAAATATGCTCTGTGCATACCATTCATGCTCATAGCTCAACAATTCTACTAGAATGGCCATTAGACATTTGGGTTGCTTTTGTGATGCATGCATTCATGGTCATTGGTATAAAAGTGTCAACAAGGCACATGTTTCTTATTGGGATTAGCATATCTCAGATCCCTTGGATAACTTTGAATCCCTTTATGATGAGGAGGATACATGTAATGCAATGTCATATGAGAGACATGATGATGTGCTGAGCAATGCATTACAAATTGGTGTCACATTTGCAGTACAACTAGATGTTGCAACCAATAGAGAGTAATTTTCTTTTGCCTCATTAAATGTATTTCAAAGAAGGAGTGGATTGAAGAAGATTACATTTCTATTAGATCGTTACAAAAATCTATAAGGCAATCTATAATAGTATGTCTTTAGCCTTTTGAATGGATGTTTATTATTTTTGGACCTTGTTCTTGTTGGTATGAATTTGATTAATGGATGCCCCTATCCTATATGGAACTAATTTGGTAGCTCTACTCTATTTTTAAAAATAAAATATAAGAAAAGAAACAATTGCATTACTAGCAAACTTCACATAGATCACTTTAGCAAAACCCTCCTTCCAGAAAGATGCTAAGACCTTTTGACACCCACTTTAAAGGGTTTAACTCAAAGGGTGGGGCCCCCCTTTTGCGAGATCCTTTTGACATGTGGCCAATCCTAAGAAAGATAGGAAAGTGATTTAAAGCCATAAAATGAGTGAAGATCTTTGCTATCATGGAAAGATGAGTGCCTCTCTAGGATGAGGGATTATGTTTCTTCCTCCAAGTAAACTATTGAAGCTGATCTTTTTGACAAGTCTCTATCAAGTGTACAACTCATGGGCTCTTCTAAAGGGCTCCCAAGCATCTAATTCAACTCCATTCAAATCTCCCCTTAAAGAGAGTGATCTTTCCCTCAATAACCATGTTCCAATACTTGACAAAAAGGCCAAATCTTGAGCATCAACCATGGTAACCTTTGTGTTGGCTACATGAACAAAGAGCTTTTGTGTAGAAATATTGACACAATACTTTTAGATAGAGAATATCAAGTATCAAGAATGAATATTATATGAATAGAACATAGATTCTTGACCAATTCAAATTCTTATTCAAATAGAAACAACACCTTTTAAATAAGCCACCTCAATTTAAGAAGTTACATTTTAATAAACTATTTTTAAAGAAAAGGTAGCAATCAATATCAAATTTGTGCATATAAGTTGATATATGTTTATAAGTTGGTGCACAAGTACTAGCCAAACATTTACAAAATAATTTTAATAGCAAGTATCCACAAGTTCAATACAAGAAGCTACTTCCATGTCACCATTTAGAACACTATAAAAAAAACTAAATTCTTTCTACCTTACACTAAACAATAAATGTTTTTTAGAAACCTTATATTCTTACCTGATGCTACATTTCTAAGAGGGTTATAAATTAGCCTCATATCATGATAGGGTCCTCTCTCTCTCTCTCTCTCTCTCTCTCTCTCTCTCTCTCTCTCTCTCTCTCTCTCTCTCTCTCTCTCTCTCTCTCTCTCTCTCTCTCTCTCTCTCTCTCTCTCTCTCTCTCTCTCTCTCTCTCTCTCTCTCTCTCTCTCTAATGTGTAAGTTATGGGGAAGAGAAGAGCATAGGGTTCCCTCCCTTTTTATATTCTAGAAGGTTAAATATACCACATGGAGGCAAGAAGGTAGAGAGAGAGGAATCTAAAATCTTAGGGTTTAGAGTTTGAGAGAGAGGGCATAGGGTGGTTATAAGGTTATATAGGCAAAGATAATCCTATGACATATAGACCAAAAGAAGCTTACCAAAGCGATTGCACATACCCATGCAATTGACACCTTTCACATAGGCAATGAAAAAAGGTTGGCATAAAATCTTAGAGGCACAAGGTTATCGGTGTCTCACACATGGAAATGTGTCACTTTACCTTATCCTATTTGCATATATTCCCAATGTGTAGGTGTGAGAGAGGTAGAGGGAGGGGACTCTAAACTCTTAGGTTTAGGGTTTGAGAGCTCTCTCTCTCTCTCTCTCTCCACCTCTTTATATATATATGTATGAGGGGTAGAATAAAATGGATAGAGAGAAAAAAAAGAGAGGGAGAAAGAAAAATTAAACTAACATTGAAGTTAATTAATTTTTATATTAAACTATTACTATCTTTAACCTAAATGTACTAAAATCTTTCTACATTAAGCTAAGCAACATATGTTGTTTAGAAACCTTATGCTCTCATTTGATGATATAATTTTGGACAAGGTTATAAATAGTCTCATATAAGTGAGTATGGGTGACTTTCTCAATGTTAGTTTTATCTAAATGACTTGGCTTAATAGATTAATGCTTTTGCATTTTGGAATGTATGGCACCATTTTGTAATAGTATTTTTGGACACTTTGTTTTACTATGCATATTATTTTCAACTAACTTCATGTCAATGCAATTCATGGTTGATATCAATGATTTTGCAAGTTTCTAGAAGGGTGGAGGAGTGTTTGGAAATGATATTTCAATAGGGAACTGTATTCACTAGATCCCCACTAGGGATATAGCCATTTTTCATGCCACATTCACCCCAAATAGGCATGCTCAGCCCTGTCAAAAGTTGTTTGTATATCCACCATCACCCCGAATGCACACAATATAATTCTTGTTAAAAAGGAGTTGTTGAAGCATGTAGAAGGGTGCTACAAGCTGCAGGCATTAGCAAACCCATAGGAACTAGTGAGATCGTTGTGCAGGAGGGTGTCAAGGTTGGGTTGCTACAAGAGGCCAATAAGAGACGCAAGCAAGCCCATTAGAAAATCAAGTGTTTGAAAATGGCCTAAAATTTGTATTGAGCCCTGGGATTCCAAGCATAGTCTTATAAATAAAAAACCCCTTGTACTCTCTACTATAATAGAAATATATTTTACTTACAATCTATCTCTCAAGCACATTTTCTAATTTTTTGTGTTCAACTATCATAAGATTGAAGCCTTTAACAAACCAACATTACATGGTATAGGTGTTAATATTTTTAAAGAAACACAAGAAAATACAATTAAAATTTTATAGTGAAAAAATTGTGGTTTGACAAGCCATACAACTTAGTTTTGCCTCAAAATGCCAAAAATTGACAAAACAATGGTCAAATGAGCTAAGTAGCAAGCCTTTCACGTTATAATGCATGAGTGTCATCTTGCCCACTCACATGTTGTAGCATTAAGGAATTGTTGCTTAGCTCATTTGACCATTTTTTGGCCATATTTTGGCATTTTGAGGCAAAACTAAGCTGTATGGCCTATCAAACCACACTTTTTTAGACTACAAATTTTTAAAAAGTTGGATGTATTTTATTAATTGTATAACACATGGTCAATTGTCATTCTACAAAGCAAAAAAGTTGATTAGATGGTTGCCTTGATAATCAAGAGCTCATTCCACTTAATCATCTTGCAAATTTAATCATTTTGCCTACATATACAAATACAGTATGAGACATTCGAGGCACAATAAAAAGCAAAGGTTTTTCATTACATGTCAAAGCTGACAAAGTACATTACATTGTAGTGTATATTACAAAAACTCTAGGCCCTTGCCATCTTTAATCTCTCTCCCCTCTTATCCATCTAGCTAATTGCATGTTTCTTTGCATGATGATCACCCACTTGGTATGAATTATGCACAGATATATGTCCTCAAAAAGGGCAACACAAGGTATGCTTCTTCAGCTTCCTAGATAGCCTCCACCATTGCAATCCCTTTCATGAGGAATTAATATCCATAAGAGTGAAGGATTTCCTTTACTAAGCATGCCAGGGCCTCTTTCCTGATCAACAAGTCAATACTCTTCTCGTACTTGCGAATCTCCTTGAGAGTTGCTAGTTGGATAGTTCTTTCTTTGCTTCATTCTTTGCCCTAGGAATCGTTTGGCTGGACCTCATTGTAGTCCTTGTGCTTGTTGGGGTGAGATTAGGGCTCTGATGTAGGTTACTTGATAGGGGCAGGTTCTAGAGATTTGGGGAGGAGGAGTTATGCGCGAGGACAAGGAAGTGCTCTAACTTGCTTCATTGGTAGCTTGGGGCATTGTATGGGACCCTTACTACCTGTTGAGTGACCCTTAGTTGCATTTGCACTAGCCTCATACCATTCAATCATGTTGTGGATCCTATTGATATCATCATCAATGTTGCCCTCATCATCATTGTTTTTACCTTCTTTCATCGCAAAAGCGTCATCCTTATTGTTTCTCTGGCTATTTGTTGTCACCTTCCACATCCTTGCTTGTTTCTTTCTCTTCAAAATGGTATTCTTGCTCGCAAAGCTCTTTTTAGAGTCTCTAAGGCCAATTTAAGGAGAGTCTTCAAGCCTTTGAATGGATGGGGGGGGGGGGGGGGGGGGGGGGGGCGGCTATGAGATAACAAGGTTGCACTGCTATTAGAGTCATCCCACGGATTGAAATTGGGGATCTCTTTGCCTTGTTGTACTATGGTGGACAAGTGAGTACTTGCCCTTGGCCTTGGATTGGTAATGGATGCCATTGCACAATTTTCTTAGTGTGGGCCATGAGGTGGATTAGAAGAGGAGAAGAGAAGATAACAATAGAAGTATGAAATAAGAAATAAACTAAAATAGCTCTATTTGTATGAAGCCTAGTATTAGGGTTTAAAAGAGGTTTATGCACGATTTTACTTATGTGTCCATTTTGACCCTTCCCTTTACCTTGCAATGCGCAATGTTACATGTATGTTCATTGTAGATGTGTTTTGCTACTTTTTCTCATTATGTACTTGGATATGTTGCTTGAGAGATTTAGCCAATGTGGTAGCCTTAACATTCTCCAATGTGATGGAATGACCGAAGGTACATCTATAAAACCAATCAAATATTTCTATAAGGTAGCTTTTCTTGATGCAACCACCTCCATAGCAAGTGTTCTTGAAATATGCACTATGAGCCCAATAATGAGACTTTTCACTCCACATTTCCAAAGACTTATACTTCTCTAAAAAATATGATGCATGAGCATATAATATGTGCTATAAAAGTGTGTAGCATTGACATTAGACTTGGAATGTCAAAGTATACAAATATAAAAGAATATGCAAGTAGTAGAGTTGAAGGCATATCATGTAGTGGGTGATGTTGGTTTCTCCCCATGCATCTATAACTAGCTTTGTAGAATCATTGACCACTGAATGCCAAAATTTTATACGAGAATTCTTAAGACTAGGGTATCTTTCCAAATCTGGACTACATTTGCATAAATCTTTCCATAGCTCCCACTTTAACTTTGATGGCTTGCTAGTCATATTGCTCAAGAATCTCTGCACCTTTGTTCCACTCATTAATATTTTTTGTTCTATTTCATAAGTTAGGCATGATGTTTTTTTGTTCTTTTTACCGTGCCTCCATGTACACCTAATGAATTTAATAGCTCCTTAACTTTCTCAATAGTTACTTCATGTCTAGAGGGAGGCTTCATTCTATATACATAATTGATATGCAGCTTCAACAACTTGTCAAATATGTGCATGAGGCAATGCAAAGTGAAAAAATGGATATTCTCAATGGTAATGAAAATATGGTTTTTCTATTCTCGTAAAGACATGACCTATTCCATGTTGCCTTTCTATTGTAGGCAAGTACTCTTTCCTTCCATGCAACATTATTTATGGTCTTAGAATAATTGTTTGTTTTCACATAAAATGGAAAAGGCAATGATGATGATGCCTTAGTGTCATAGTCTTGAGATCACCGTCCAAGTACCAATTAAGATTGATTTTTTAACTCCTTCCACGTAGAGCTTCTCACTACTTGTTTACCTAGAAATTATATCTGGATATGGAGTGTGTTGGAAGATCCAAGAGAGAACATTATGGGTCTCCTTGGGCATTTCAACTCTGCTAGCCATGAAATTCTCGTTTCTAGCTACAAACTAAATGGTCGAACAAGCATACTATCTTTTGCATAGGCCATGACATATTTCATCAATGTAAGACCCACCTTGTTCAACTTGTATCCCTTTATGATTTGGTATTCATAGCATTCATCAAGCTTGATAACAAAATCTAAGATTGAAACAGAACATGGCAATTATAGTTGGCACGAACTTAGTAGAAATAAATATATTATTTTGAATCTGTAATGTTATATTAGGAAAATTCAATATCTTCTAAGCATTGTGTCTTATAGAAACAAGCCATGGTACATTGCAGCTTAACCAGGTCAACAAAAATGTTGTTGAAGTTATCATAGTCATAATAAATCTTTCTAGCTTTAGTTTCCTCCACTTCCATTTTTTTAGTGATTAAAAAATATTATCCTATTTAATTAACAATTGATATATTTTGTGCTCGTCTTATAGCTCTAAGCCAAAATGGATACATGCAAAATTATATGCTTTATTTTACTATGAGCTAATGGCCTCATAGCCTTGTCGACTAACCCTAACTATATCACATGCTATTTAAACTTTTTCCATGCATAAACTATTAAGAACATATGTTAGAATCTCATTTGAAGCAAAAGTTGGAGGTTCAATGTCGAGGCCTCTCAAAATTTCAACCAGATGATTGCATTTTAAGAATGCCTTTAGAAGCTCCATCTACTAACCCTCACCTTGGCCTCCAACATCATAAAAAAAGTTCTTGAGAAAAGAGAGATATTTTTAGGGAATATAGTAGATTTACATTCCATTTCAATAGAAAATTACAAATCTTAATACTTGCACACATATTTTTTGCACTCCACCATTCAAGGATAGTGATAACACTCGTAGAGTTATCGATGCTTCATTTCCTTATAACCCATAGGAGTTTGCTTGCATCTTTGTAACTTTACTTATGCAATGTTGTTATCCTTATCCATTTTCTCCAAAAGCGATTTTAATAAAGCATTCTCCTCCTCCAAGGTTAAATTTCTTTGTGTGTCCCCTTTACCATCTCTCATTCCTTGTTGTTACACTGCTTCAATTCTTCTTCAAGCTTTTGCACTTTGATTTGTTGATATTGTAGGGCTTTTTGCAACACATTTAAAGAACCCTCAATTGTAACAAAGATTAATGAGTGCTATATAATATTTATTAATAGTATTGATGCATATGAATATTTTCATCTAAGCATTTGCAATAACCTTATAGACCATTTTTACCATCCCCAACAAAAGTAAGTAACAAAGAAGTGGAATTGAAAGGTGGATTTAGCCTAGTTGTAGGGTCATTAAGATACAATGAATCATTTATCCAATGTTTAATATTTTTTCCCCTCTAAATAGTATTGGGAAGAAATTATTACATTGAAGCCACACTTCCTCTAAAGAAACTTTGCAATAGCATACTCTTCATCTATATGAACATGCAAATCCACCTTCCTCTTATGATTGCTTATATCCATAGAGGTGGTTCTATTAGGAAATGCAAGGTAGAAGAGAAAATGAAGTAGATTAAGTTTTCACAACATAATATTGATTTGGAAGGGTTAAAGACCAAAAGAGAGCATGAAAAATGCTTAGATGCATATATAATATGGTTAGGTAGTACCATTAGAGATAGAAAAGACCATGTTTTGAGAGGGGAGGAGGAAATCAAGATTTTGGGGTCAAAATAAGCCCGTGGTAGTTAGGAGGAGTAGTCGAGCAAATAGTGGATATATAATTACCTCTGTAAGGTCCCATGCATCACATGTGGGTTATTAAAAAGTACAAATTTATTTGGAGAGCCTTTAAAGCCAAAAAGTAAATAGAAAATGAGTATTTCAACTTGTAATATGATTGGATGCCTTTTGAGATAAAGAAATCTATTTTTTGTGAAAATGTTTAAAAAACTATTTTTTTGGAGAAAAATTAAGATTGAGTTGCTAATGGAAGGGTGATGGTGCCATCTTGGAGGATGAATTGATTTGGAGGGCCTTTAATGCAAATAATTATATAGAAAATGAGTATCTAAACTTGCAATATGATTGGGTACCTTTTAAGGAAAATAAACTTATTTTTTATAAAATTTTTAAAAAGTCATTTTTTGGGGTAAAAATAAATCTAAGTTGTTGATGTAATACTTTTGGAAGAGTGGCGGTCCCATCTTGGAGGATAAAAAAGGCTAGTTACTAAGGTGAAAAGAAATGAAGATATCCCTTCTTTCTAGGCAGAGTTCACCACAAAAAGTGAGTGGAGTCTAGAAAGGTAGGGGGACCAAGGGACAAAAAGGCATGCAATGATGATCATTGAAGAAGGATTAATCTAAGATTAAGGATTCCTAATTAATTTCTTATCAAGCCCTTTTTGAGTCCATATTCCCCCTAATGTAGGTACAATCTTAGTAGACTTTGCATTTTCCTTTACTTTCCCTTTGTCTTTCTCATTGTACATTTTATGGCATTGCAGTCTAATATGGCCCTACTGCCCATAATAATGACATGTTAAAGAGAACTTATGCCATTGGGACTTACTATAAGATTGCCTACAAGAGTGAGACTTGTCCCTATTGGACTGTGAGTCTCTACCACAGTTATTATTACCATTTCCACCATTTTTGCATCTAATAGTCAATGCATGAGAAGTACAAAAGCTATATCAATGTTCATCATGTTTACTTCTTTTGTTAGTAGTAGGGCACTCTCTACATCATTGCATTTAAAACCACCATTAAGGGGATTAGCACTCATAGTAGTACGAAAAGTGTCCCATGACTAATGCAGTGTGATAAGCAAGAACAAAGACAATGTTATCCTCAAACATAATGTCATGTGAAATAAATTGGTTGAAAATAGAGTGGAACTCATTCAAATGAGTAGACATAGGTGTGCCCTCCTTCATGCAAAGGTCTACAAGCTTCTTCAACCAGTGCAATTGAGATGCATGACTTTACTTTTCATAAAGATTACAAATATTTTTCCATAATGCATAAGAACCACCCTTAGTGTTAATGACATTGAAATACACATGCTTTGATAATGACAAAATTATAGTGGACTTGCATAGCTCATTAAGTTTTTCCCTATCCTCTACATGATAAAGCTCGAGATTTATGCCCTCTAACTTAAATGATTTAACCTACCTCTTTTGCACTAAGGGGCTTGCTATATTTGCATATTTCAATATTGAAAGTTATTGCCATCAAGCTTTTCAACGATGAAAATAGTACTATTGGTTGATGCATAAGAACCTACCATAATGATTGCAAATGTCTACAAATGACAAGAGTATGGACATTTATAATTATAGCCAAAAAGCCCCAAATTTGATTTAAAAAAAGGGTGAGAAAAAGGATGAAAACAAAGGAGGGTATATCTATCCATAAATTGCAATCAATAGAATACCAAAACAATGTTTGCTCTCTAAAAGAATGGTCAAAATAATAATCATACCAATGCTATAGTAAATGTAGTAGTGTATATCAATCCAACTGTGAGCAAATAGACAAGAAAGCAAGGTCCCACTTCCATGGATATTCGTGTAGCAATTGGATATAAACAATGCAACTAGTAGTGAATAAGCATAGACCACTAGTACCAAATACTATCACAAACTCAAAGTGTCAATAGATAATACATTCCATATGCATATACATCATGCATGTAAAAGATCTTAAGAGCAATTGCAAAGATTTGCCAAATGCACAATGAATGGGTCAAAGAGGAATGAGACTCAATACATAACCAATATGCATGTATACATCACTTACAAACTACTCTTAATATGAGCTCTTAGGAGTTCTTTTCTCATCATAACCTCAACTACAATTCTTAATAGCACTCAGATTTCAATACCTGAATGGTGGCTTGATATCATAAGATGATGCTACCTTTGTTATTCTATCGTTAACAATCTCTTAATATCTCTTTCCTTAATGTGTAGGAAAAAATAGAAAGGAATTGACTCTATTTATTCCATAATGTAGACTAAAAATCAATGTGCATATTTTTTTAGTGGCATGAATTGCTCTCTTTGGTTATAAAAAATTGTCATTTTAAGGTTGAAAAAATCACTACACTATTGATGCCTTATCATTGTATATCTTTCTTCAAATATAATATTTTTAATATTTTACAAAAAAATATCTATAAAAATAATCCTTATGATTATACATTTCCTTTACCCTATAGAATTCATGATCTTATTTATTTTTAAAAAATTATTTAAAGAGTATTTTTGGGACATAGAAGTAAGAGCCAATGTCCAAAACATATAGAGTCAAATCAACCCACAAGTAAAAGTAACTACATCCAATAGCATACAAGAGAGCATATACACACATCAAGAGTCCCATTGTCTCAAAGAACCAATCTCTACATAGTACAAGCTTCTCCCACTGGAAGCGAATATGGAATGCAAAGTCAATATAAGAAAAGTTCAATACATATACATCAAAGCATCTCGAAAGTCCAAGCACATCAAATGTACATTAGGGAGCATAACTATTTGACAAGTCTTCAATGCTCGTAAGTGAGTAATCATCATTGAAGCTTTGTGCAAGCTAACCAAAGCCCAAGAACATCAAATATAGCTCAAATCCAAGCAAAGCTTGTCATAAGCATATCTAGGCACATATATCAATGCTAGACATCACCCTAGACATGTAGCACACCGGAAAGAGTAGTAGACATAATAGACATAAACCTTATGAGTGAAAAAATCTTGTTGTCTACATTGTTATAGCAGTGGATACCCTATCAAGATTGAGCCAGGAAAGCTCAAAAAGTTTCAAGAAGCATCTCAACACATTCTCTTAAGCATCGAGCAACAATACATGAGCATATGAGCACTCTATCATTGCTATTATATACACCAAATCTATTGTATACATGTTTAGGACAGTTGTTTTTCAATGTTTGGAGCTCCAAAATGATACCCAAAAGCAAGTATCCAATGTCAGGGAAGCTACCAATGATTGCTAAGTGTTAGAGCTCAAGTATGAGCTGAAAGGAGACTACAAACTACCAAGGATAGAGGGGCTGGAAACCATGCGCACTTCACATTGAATGGGATGATGTGTCTATTTCTATTACTAGCTACTATTGATCCTCAAGAAAAGCTCTAAGAGGTCCCTATTATCCCTGGAACAAAGCTTGACAAGTGTAGAACAAGATGGGAGAAGTAAGAGCTCAACGCATACCTCGAGGAGAAGACACAATGGCTGCCATGAAACCTTGAGCTAAAGATTTAAATCTAAGTGGAGGCAAATGATGAAGAAGTTCCTCAAATGAAAACTCTAATACCAGTTGAAAGATGAGCAAAAGCAAGAAGAGTGTAAGACCTATGGAGGTTCAAGTAAGAAGAAGAGAGACTAATGTGTAGGAACTCCAAAATAGTCACAATGTGTGACCTACATTCCCTTATTCTATTTGTGACTAAAAGAATAAAGAATGAAGTGATAGTAATATAGGCCCACCACTAGCAGTGTATAGGTATGCAAGTTTATATACAATAAATGTAGGTGACTAGGCGCATGCAGCCTTTAACTCCCAATAATCAATAGGTGGAGAATAAGTGGCCAACAAGATAGAAGGTGCCAATGAACCTTTTTCCTATGTAGGAGTATTGTATGAAGGCTAAATGGGGGCCGGGTTAGTAGGCATAGTGTTAGTAGCTAGTTTATTTGATTTATGGGGTGTCATTGGAGCAATTGCGGTGGTGTGTGTGTACACGAGTAGCCATGCTTGCAGCTGTGGATAATGTTGGCAACCAAAGTGTGTGGAACCGGTCAACCTATTATGTGTGGATTAGTATGTGACTAGAAACATTAACAATCGTATCTTTGCTTTTATTTTCCTTGCACTATAAAGATTGTAGGAGGAGGTTTTGGGTTGCCACTTCGTTTGAGTGGTGGTGGAGCTGATAGGTGACTTTCTACAAGCTTAGTCACTTCAAAGCTTTGTGAAGAGCATTGAGGGCTCGGGTGTTTGGCTGGATGATATGTAGGGGAAATCTAAGTAGGCTCAGATCACACTTCTTTGAAACTAAAGGTTGTGATTACTTGTGTATCTACTAATTATAGATGAATGCACTTATCGATATAGTTAATATTGTAATTAGTCAAGAACTTAAATATTTGTTCCAAAAGAATATCCATGTCACTCCCCTCAAAGTTTGGGAGAACATAGAAGAGGAGTGGAATGCTCACGGTTTCAATGGTGATTGCCAATTTACACTTACCTAATAAGGAGAAAAATCATTCTCTATAGGGATTTAACTTTGTATCTATGGGTTGTAGCTGCAGGGCTAGCCTAAGCTTTTCTAGTAACAGTAAGGAAGTGTGTTACAATTTGACCCCTCGTCAATAAGTGCATCAGCACCAAGATTGACTTAGCTACTATAAGGTGGATACGAAAGTAATCGGTTGGAATTAGGGGCTCATCTTCCATTTCTAAACTACTAATAGTAATGTGTCAAATATTTATTGTATGGCCAATTAGATTTGGTTGAGAGTGTAGTGCAAGAAGGTGTTGCTACTCTTGCTCAAACTATTCATAGAAGGTTTGTTCTATTTGCAGCATGAAACTATCATTATTTGCCATGGGTGGTTCATGAAAAGGGTGTCTAGGTGGATAATACTTCTTTAGTCTACTACCATTAGAATGGTCGATGGGTTGGTCATCTAGCGTTTCTAGCTTGAGATTCCCTATCTTGATGATTGCATGGGCATGTAAGGGTTCGAGGCCTTAGAGTTTTAGATTTTTCTTGTGGCATTTAATCAACTAGATCAATACAGGATCCTCCCTATCGAAGGATCATTACTTGATATGCTTGTCAAACTAGGCCTTTTGTCAAGCTTTCTCAGAAAGTAGAGTGTGAGTCAATCAAGCATTCGAGCTCTTCTAGGCATTGTTGCCAAGCTCAGGTGTCTTCCTAGCATTCTTGCTTAGCAATGCATAGGATAGGGACTATATGCTTGTCAAACTAGGCCTTTTGTCAAGCTTTCTCAGTAAGTAGAGTGTGATTCAATCAAGCATTCAAGCTCTTCTAGGCATTGTTGCCAAGCTCAAGTGTCTTCCTAGCATTCTTGGTTAGCAATGCATAGGATAGGGACTAAGAATTCTATGGGTATAATGGTGTCTTGTAAGTTGTTCGATAGGATCATAGTGCTACAATGATATTATAATCCTAGTTTGAATGCAATGTTGAGATATTTTTTGTTAATACACTAATGAGAACTTTGTTTGTGGCTTTTGCCGCCTGGCCATTCACTTGGGGATAATAAGGGCTAGACTTCCTATGGAGGATGACTAGGAATGTAGATAGTAAGTGTTCCATTATTTCATTAAGGGAAGTGTGTCCCCTAGTCATTGTGATCATTTCAATGGGGAAATTGAAATGTGAGATGACTTGCTCTCAAAGAAATTGTACAGTTGTTTGTGCATCATTCTTAAAAGTTGCCTTGGCCTCAACCATTTAGTCATGTAATCTGTGGTGATGATGATATATTAAGCTTGCGAGTATTGTGTGGCTGGGCTAATGAGTCCCATGAAGTCTATACTCTATTTTTTTAAACATTGGTGGGCAATTACCCTTGTGAGTTCCATTTTATCCTTTCGAATAGGTAACTTTGTTTGTTGGTACCCGTCGTAGTGTTTAACAAATTTGGCCACATCTAAGCCGCCACAATTAGGCTTGAAGCAATGTTTGGGCTATGGTATTTGCATTGAAGTGTCCTCCAGTAATGCCACTATGTGCCTCTTACAGCACCTTCTCAATTTCATACTCATAGACAACGTTGAAGAGGACCATCCTACCCTAGGTGACATAACTAACCTAGATCAATTGGTAAGGTCATGTCTTAATTAAGAGACAATTGGTCATTGCAATAGGCCTTGCTTGAGAATATGCACAATGTCATCAACCTAATGAGGTGTGAGGTCAGCCTTAAAGAGCTAACCTTCCTCGTTAACATGGAACAAATGAGCATTAGGAAGTTGATAATCAACTCTTGTGGCCTTTTTGCCACTAGTCACTTGTGATAAGTGATCGGGAATGAAGTTTTTTCCCCCTTTATGCACAACAACCAAGAAATCAAACTCCAATAGTAAGAAGAGCCATCTAGTGATATGTCTCATGGTACCATGTTTATTTATTATAAGATATAGCAATTTCTTAAAGAAACTAAAATGTGTAGCGAGAAGATAATGGCAAAAGTTTTTTATAGCATAAACCATTGCTAGCCCCTCTCTCTCGATGGTAGAATAATTCATTTCCACCTTGATGAGCTATCAACTAGCAAAGCTTATGGGGAAATCCATATTATGCTCGCTGATTTAGCATAACACTGTTCCAATAGCAATTTTGGGGGCATGGATATGTACATGGAATGTTATTGTCCTATTCGATTCTCTTAAGATAGGAGGTCATGAGAGCATTTTTTAGCACTTCCTAAGAAGATTTCCTCTATCCAAGACCCAAGTAATTAGTAGAATGTAGAATGGTCATGTGATGGTAGAAAAGTTTAGCACAACATACCTATAATACCTAGTATGGCCAAGGAACCATTACACCCCCCTTTGGGTTAGTGGGTCAAGGGAGATTCATGATAACTTTAAGCTTAGTAGTGTTAATTGTGTTCCCATTTTTGGACACAACTTTGCCAAAGATTATACTATGCTTCATCGATATAACTAACACTTGAGGGGATTCAAGGAGAGATTATATTGCTTGTATCTTTCAAAGACTAGGTGGAGCTTGTCAAGATGTTCTTCCCATTTAGAGCAAACACACAGGTCATTGATAAATACCTGAAGCCACTTCTACAGCATGTCCTTAATAAGGATAGTGCACATGAGCCTCTATAAGGTTACTGGTGCATTACTTAGCCCAAAAGACATGACAATATAAGTGAATATACCCCATCTAGTGGTAAATGTAATTTTTTATTTATTGTCTAACTGGACTTGCACTTGATTATATTCTAAAAATCCATCTAAGAAGTTGTAAGCTTCATTTTCTACTACTTATTTGATCATATGATGAGTATATGTTAGGTAGAGCAGATAGCGATCTCTCTTGGTTGCAGCATTCAATCTCTTGTAATTGATGCATATACAAGTTTTTTTGTTCTTTTTTAGTACCACAATGATGCAATGATACCCGATTAGTATGCTCATTTCCATATATGAATCCTACTTTAGTACCTTATTGATCTCCTCTTGAGAATCATGGGCATATCGAGGATTCATAGGATAGCGTTGCTAATGTCAAGATTGTGGGAGAGAAGGAAGGAGACTCACTTGTAGCTTTCTTGCTTGCACAATGGGGGAATACACACAGAGGTGGAGGCTGAAAACAGTTTTCCTCTTCTTAGTTGTGTAAGCCAAAAGAACTCTCATACAAAAGAAATAGAAGAACCCTATATGGGTCTCAAAACCAAACTCAACTAACTAAGGTGGCATACTAACTGAGCCACGAACTAGAGTAGATAAGGATAGCTATCATGTAGCTATTATTCATGGGCGGTGTACCAACCGCATCTGCAACTAACACGTCGGTGACATAAATGCACAACGGTCACCCTGGCATATCACGAGTGGAGCTCGATATCTCAACACTCCCCCTCGAGCTCAATCCCAATTCCTGCACACCAAGCAGGTCTCTGAACTTGCGCAGCTTCTCTACGCCCAATGCCTTCGTAAATATGTCAGCTACCTGATCCTCTGTGCTGACATAAACTAGATCAATAAGACCTAGTAAAACCCTCTCCCGCACATAGTGATAATGCACCTCAATGTGCTTTGTTCTAGCATGATAGACTGGGTTATTTGCCAAGTGTATACTACTCATGTTGTCACAATAAATGACAACTGGCCCATCTGTAGGCTGATGCATATCATAAAGTAGCTTATGCAACCAAGCTACCTCACATGCAGCCATTGCTGCACCCCTGTACTCAGCCTCTGTGCTCGACAAGGCAATTGTAGGCTGTTTCTTGCTGCTCCAAGTGACTGCAGCACTCCCAAAAGAGAACACATATCCATTGGTAGATCGTCTATCAGAAATACTACCAGCCCAATCAGCATCAGTGTATCCATGCAGCTGTATCTGAACCCCAGTCTCATAAAATAGTCCATACTGCAATGTGGACTTCACATACCTGAGTATGCGTCTAGCCGCATCCAAATGTGGTTTCCTTGGAGCCTGCATAAACTAACTTACCAATCCAACAGCATAGCTCAAATCTGGCCTGGTAATAGTCATATAAATCAAGCTTTCTACTATGCGTCTGTACATAGTAGGGTCTTCCAGAAGCTCGCCTGCATCTGCGCTCAGCTTCACATTCTGCTCCAAAGGAACTGAAATAGGCTTACAGCCTGTCATCCCATATTTGGACAGCATGTCCAATCCATACTGCCTCTGCAAGAGCTGTATCCCACTTGGTGATCTAATCACCTCAATGCCCAAGAAATAATGCAGCTCTCCCAAATCCTTCATCTCAAACTTCTGCTTCAATAGCATTTTCACATGAAGGATATCTTCATCACTGTCACCTGTCATAATCAAATCATCAACATAAATGACAAGTAGCATAATATCTTTCTCTGTTTTTCTCACATAAAGTGAGAAATCTGCCTTGGAAATCTGAAAGCCAATAGTGACAAGATACTGTCCTATCTTGTCAGACCATGCTCTAGGTGCTTGCTTCAAGCCATACAAAGCTTTCTTCAACCTGCAAACAAACTCAGGATGAACAGCATGCACATAACCTGGTGGCTGCTCCATATAGACCTCTTCTTGCAAATCACCATGCAAGAAGGCATTCTTTACATCCATCTGATGTAAAGACCATCCCTTTGATGCAGCCATAGCAATGACTGCTCTTACGGTTGCCATCCTTGCAACCGGACTGAATGTTTCTTCATAGTCAATGCCATATGTTTGTGCATACCCCTTGACTACTAATCTTGCCTTGTATCTGTTCACAGAACCATCTGCATTGTGCTTCACCTTATAAACCCACTTACAGCCAATTGCATTCTTACCTTTAGGCAAAGGTACCAATTCCCATGTAGCATTTGCTTCCAAGGCATCCATTTCTTCATCCATGGCTTTCTCCCATTTTTCTTTTCCCATGGCTTGCTCAAAAGAAGTGGGTTCTAGTTCCTGTATCACTTTGACCATATATGCATAGTGAATGGCTGTAAATCCATCATATTTCAGCCTATCCATAGGATACCTAACTTTGGTTGACCTGCACAAAGTAGGTTCACTCCCAGGTGCTCTCAAAACATCCCTGGTCTTCCTTACTCCAGGTGTAACAATAGAAGGAATACCCAACTCATCATCAATGCTCTGTTCTGAGCCACTGGATTCACCATCCACATAAGAGTGACCTGCATTCACATCAAACATGGGCTGATCTACCTTCTCTTTTCCTTTTCGTGATACCTGCATACCACTATTTTCACTGCCTTGAGAAGATTCTCCTGATCTCAATCTGCCTGTCCATGGTGAAGAATGTGAACCACTCCTAGAGGACGCTCTAGGTCCACTAATATCTTGTGACTGCTGTTGAGAATTCTGTGCAGCATTACCATTTTGTGCATCTACATCATCAATCACATTTACTGGTTTATACCAGCTACTCATCTCATCAAAAACAACATCTCTGCTCACTGTAAACTTACGAGTAGAAGGGTTATAGCATCTATACCCTTTTTGCTGCAGAGAATAACCAATAAAGATGCACTTCTCAGCTTTTGGATCCAACTTGGATCTCAACTCATCTAGCACATGTACATAGGCAATGCAACCAAAAATTTTCAAGTGAGAAATATCTGGTTTCCTACCAGTATACCTCTCCTCTGGAGTCATCCCATGTATTGCTGCAGTGGGAGTCCTGTTCATTATGTAGACTGCTGTAGCAACTGCTTCAGCCCAATAAAAATCTGGCAGATCTTTTTCATTGAGCATGGCACGAGATACCTCTCCAATATGCCTGTTTTTCCTTTCTGCAATTCCATTTTGTTGTGGGGTATGACTGCATGAATATTGCTGCTTTATGCCATGCTCCTGCAAGAACCTTGCAAACTCATTTGAGAGGTACTCTCCCCCTCCATCTGACCTTAGGCATTTTATTTGCAGACCTGTTTCTTTTTCAACCATAGCTTTAAGAGTTTTGAAATGCCCAAAAACTTCACTTTTCTTTTTCATAAAATACACCCAAACTTTTCTGCTATAGTCATCAATAAAAGTGACAAAATAATGACAGCCTCCAAGAGATGCAGCTTTAGTAGTCCACACATCAGAGTGGATTAATTCCAATGGGTTCTTACTCTCTTGAACATGTCTAGGAAATGGTTTCCTTGCATGTTTTCCAAACTGACAGGCTTCACATACCTTATGCATTTCTGCAACCTTGAATTTAGGCAATCCTGCAACAATGTTTTGGGCCTGCATTGATTTAAGTCGTTGTACATTAACATGACCAATGCGTTTATGCCAGATATCAATATCTGCAACTACACCGGTCCCATGTGCAAACATTGCTGCACTCAATTCAGACATGTCTGCATCCAACATAAACATTCTGCCCTTCTTCTTTCCTTTTGCTATCAAGCGACCTTTATTTTTCATATCCTCAACAAAGCATCCATGAGGATTAAATCTGACCTGCAAGCCCTGCTCAACCATTTGACCAACAAAAACCAGATTCTTGGTGATATTCGGGACATGAAATACATCAGACAGGTATTTCTTTTTCCCATCCTGCATAGACAAATGAATTTTTCCAATCTGCACAATAGGATGTGCAGTATCATCATCAGTCTCCACAAATCCTGGTTTTTCCATTTTCCTTGCATCCTCCATCCATTCTGCATGACCTGTCATGTGGTTTGATGCACCTGAGTCAACACACCACACCGTTGCTTTCTTCTGCACTTGTCACAGAATTGTTCAAGTGCTGCACCATAAACAAATGCTCATTTCTGTCATCACCCTGTCTACTAGAAGATGCATAATTCCCTTGTTGTAGTTTTCCATTCATGATGTCATTCTGCTTTTTATAGCAGTCTTTAGCCATATGACCCATTTTACCACAGTAGTAGCATTCAACATTACTGTTTACATTTTGGCCTCTTTGCCATCCACCACAACCTCTTTGGCTCCCCCTGCCTCTAGAGTTACCACGTCCTCCTCCATAGGATTGGTTTTCTTGAGTTTGCTGCATATTCTGATTTCTACCACGGCCTCCAGATCGGCCTCCTCTACCTCTGCCTCTACCTCTTCTAGCATTTGAGTAGAAGACAGCTTCTTTTGAAGTTCCTCCTGAAGACGATGCACCACCATTTCTCTGCTCCTCAGAAATTAGAAGAGCAATCAACTCCTCAAAATCAGGAAATCTTTCACGAACTGAAATGGATGTCTGAAACTGTGCATAATCCTTTCCTAGACCATTCAAGGTCACAGAAACTAAATCATCATCTTCCGCTGGTGACCCAATGAAAGCAAGTGCATCTGCAATCTTCTTCACCTTCATGTGGTAGTCATTGATGCTCATATTTTCTCTTTGCACATTATGCAACTCTTGCTTGAGCTGCATTTTCCTGGCTTGCGTATTTGTGCTATACATTTTTGACAAAGTATCCCATGCCTCCTTTGGCGTACTTGCATCCTGAATATGCACAATCATAGAGTCTGAAATACTGATAGACAGCCAGTACATAACTTTCCTGGCTCTCTCATGCCATGCTTTGAATGCCTGCATTTGTTGTTGATTGGGAACATCAGGAAGAACTGGTTCTTCTTCATTTCCTGCAACAAATTTCCAATATCCTTTTCCCATAAGGAAATTCGTCATTCTAAACTTCCATGCTTGGAAGTTGTTCTTGTCAAGCTTTTCAGTGACAATCTGTGAAAGAGAATCAGACGCCATTACAGAACACTGCAAAAAATTCTGTCACTGCCAAAAACACAGCTTCACCCTCACAAGGGCAAATCTGCAAAACTGGCGAAAGTGGTATTTGACCACACAGTCACTTCCTAGTGACGATTTTGCATAAACAGGAACCAAGGATGATTCTGTAACTCCCAATGTCTCTGCACACAAGCATACGATGCAATTTCTGTGGTAACTTTTCATCGACCTGTAGAACAGTGGTCGCACAGCATAAAACAGAGCCTTTTTCTGAGTGCGTGCAGAAAACTTCCGCCTCCAAAACAGGCCCCGAAATGGCCTCAAATCAAAAAAATAGGGTCGCCAAGGGCTAAAGCCGTCCCTCGCAGCATATACTGCCCTCTTGCTTCACCGCGAAAGGCGTCTCAACCTGAGACAATGCACTCTTACAATTTCCGGCTGTGCTACCTGCAGAGATCTGCTCCCAAAACAGAAAATGAAAGCAACATTGCTCCTCTTACCAGAACACCGCGAGCTTGGCTTGCTTTCTTGAGCTCCTTACCACGAACAAGGCTCTGATACCATGTCAAGATTGTGGGAGAGAAGGAAGGAGACTCACTTGTAGCTTTCTTGCTTGCACAATGGGGGAATACACACAGAGGTGGAGGCTGAAAACAGTTTTCCTCTTCTTAGTTGTGTAAGCCAAAAGAACTCTCATACAAAAGAAATAGAAGAACCCTATATGGGTCTCAAAACCAAACTCAACTAACTAAGGTGGCATACTAACTGAGCCACGAACTAGAGTAGATAAGGATAGCTATCATGTAGCTATTATTCATGGGCGGTGTACCAACCGCATCTGCAACTAACACGTCGGTGACATAAATGCACAACGGTCACCTTGGCATATCACGAGTGGAGCTCGATATCTCAACAGCTAATTGACATACTTGGCATTATCTTTGAGAGGAATCCTGTGGGTGAGAACTATCAGTGGGATACCCTTAAGATCAACATAGTTCCATGCAAGAACCTCCTAGTATTCTTTTAGCAAGTTAATCAATTGTTCATCATCCTCTGCAAGCACTGAGGTTCTCAATAATGTAAACAAGCATGGGGGATTCTCTTGGCACTGCAATATTTACTTTTTTTATCTTTGTGAGCCCCTCAATGGGTTCATTAGATGTGCCTTCATGCTTCGTGCCCCCCAGGACATAACTAGTCGATCACTCTTTTTGAACTTCATGAATTCTATTGGAAGGTCTTGTGGTATTTCTTGACTTTGAGTTTTTGACTCATTGCTACTATGAGTATTGTGTTTTAAGTGTTTTCACCTCAAATGGACTAGAAGTTTAGTGTTAGACTTAGCAAATTGGGTTGGTTGAGGAATTCTTAGGTCAAAATCACTACTTTGGTACATGTCAAAGTCAAAACTTGTTGTAATGTTCTTCATGACATTTACTAGGTTATCTTGGATTGTGAATACCTCAAGATCTAGATAGCAATCATTGAGCTTGTGTACCAATCATTTGTAGTCCAATATCTTAAGGTATTTGAGCCATTCCAACTCTAAGTTCAATCTCAGGATACATGCATAAATTAGCAAGCTCTCAGTCTGAGAGGGTTTGAAGTCCATATAGATTTTCTCAATGGTAGCCATTTGTGTCATAATCAATCAAAATCATCATCATCCTAAATTTATTGGCCATCCTTGGAGTCACTCACTTCCTCAATATCTACACCTTCTTTCTTCATTATCGAAGCAAAGAGGATGTTATGGACAAGGAAGAGGACTTGATATATGTTGGTCCATTGCCATGTGGCATTGCTTAATAACTCTTTGAAGATGGTCAAATTAGCATTCTCTTGATTACAAAAAAATGTCTGCCATTGGCTAAGGTTCTTGCATAATGCAAGCATGTTCATCAAGCTAGGATAGCCCTAGAAGATTGCGACTATTAAGTTAGAGTCTAGCATAAAGAGTGGCCTTAAGATTGATTCTACATGAGGATTTGTCATGAGGATTGAAGTATCTCATGCATATTTCTAACTCAAGCATTCATAGGTTGATTGATATTCTAGCTCTTCTATGAACAACAGTTCCAAGGTGGCAAGAATGTGCATCCAATCTTGCTCATCCTCCAGAGAGAGAATTATTTGGCTCGGTGGGAAGGTTAGAGGATCGCTAGAATCCCCACATAAGAGAGTTGAGATAACATCCAAGTCAACTGGTGAGGTCTTTCAGGATTCCATCTTGATGCAAATTGCCTCATTCATATTTCCAAGAAAGACTAGACCATTTTCCTAGGTCAATGAGACGTGCATTACACATCCATGATTGATCAAGCACAGTCCACACCTTTCATAATAAGGTTAACCTTGAATTATACCCCAATGATCTTGACCAACCAATCTCTTAAAATTCCCATTGGTCTACCATTAAACCCATCAATGATGGTCAAATTAAAATGCACTAGCTCAATTAGTAGGTTTCCCTAAGCTTGGAATGTGTCTTGATTAACTATGCTCATACCTACTCCAATGTCAATGATTCCTTGCCAAATAGTGTCTCCAAGAGTCTCAATGGAAAGAGTAGCATATTGCTCAGCTCTTTTCCAAAATGTGTTAACCTCTATAGCACTTAGGGTTGGAGGTGCACTAAAGCTAGGCTATGGAACATGGTGCCAAGGTTCATTACTTCCACTTAAATTTTAATCCTTGCCAAATCAGCATGCTATCTTTGAGTAGATTTTTGAGTAGAATAGTAACTTCCATGGCTTGTAAGAGCTACAATAATTGTCAGCTCAATGGTCTCATAGATATATACTCTGGCTTACTTACATAAGGAACAAAAGAGGTCTCTTTTTCTATGGATTGTGATTCATGTGGGGGTCTCATTGTGATTTCATCAGGTTATCATGAATTTTCTTGTGGAGGTGCATGGGGCATTCTTGGAAGTCTCAAGATCTCATTGGCATGTCCCGTTTGCAAATCATCTTGAAGTTTCCTTTACCCATCCCTTGACCTTATCAATTGCAACTAGCTATTGAATTGGATAAATGTATTCCTTGTCCTTGACAATGGCTTCTTTACTAGTTTGTGGTGCTATTGTAGCACTCTTTGCAATAGATGCAGCAAGTGTTTGGGGTGGTTACATGAGTCCTTTACTTTCAAGTTTAAGTTCATCTCTCCTCCTCCTTTTCTTGGCATGGGGAAGGGCAAGAAGCAAGCTTTTGAGTGAGCTTTTCTGGGAAACCTCCATTTCTTATTCCCACATAGTCTACTTATTCCACCCCTAGATTTTTTTAACCTCCACCACCACCGCCAAAGCTTCCACCACCACCACCACCACCACCACCACCACTACCGTTGCCACCACTACCGCTACCACCACCACAACTACCTCCACCACCATTACCACCACTACCACCATCTTTACTGCCACCATTGTTGCCACCTCCACCTCCACCACCACTACCATTGCCCCCACCACCTCCACGATTGCCACTACTACCTTCACTCTATGTACCTCCCCCCCCCCTTCTCTCTCTCTCTCTCTCTCTCAAAGTTTCTCACTTTACTTGTATATTCTCATTTTCTCTTTCTAGCATACTTGATCAAATAGCACTTCATCTCGTGTAAACAATTTCTCTCTCTCTAACACGTAACGTGGATTCATTCATGTGATCACCCGAGAACGAAACATGGCCCACACCTCTCTCTCTCTCTCCCTTCCTCTCTCTCTCTCTTTCTCTCTCTCCCTCCCTCTCCCTCTCTCTCTCTCCCTCTTTCTCTCTCTCTCCCTCTCCCTCTCTCAAAAATTACTCCATGTCTTTACTCTCTCTCAGTTTAGGGTTGTACATGCAATTTCTCCCTCTCACTCTACACACACACACACACACACACACACACACACACACACACACATCTCAATCATTAACTCACTCTTCGTGTTTCTCTCCCTCTCTCTCTCTCTCTCATGGATGCGATCAGTCCACATATTATAATAATGCCTCACATCATATTATGGCATGTGTTGTCACAAACACGTCTCCTAAATCCTAAATGCATCTCTCTCTCTCTCTCTCTCTCTCTCTCTCTCTCTCTCTCTCTCTCTCTCTCTCTCTCTCTCTCTCTCTCTCTCTCTCTCTCTCTCTCTCTCTCTCTCTCTCTCTCTCTCTCTCTCTCTCATAATGTAAACTCTTGGGCAGCCACTCTGTGTTTTTAGAACTTTAATTGCAATGGATTGATAGCTCCCCCGTCTCTCCCTTCCCCCCTCCCCCCAACAAATTTGATACAAGACAATTCATACAAGCAGTTCAAATGTACATTTATATTGTGTAAACTTTGAAAATTTTACTTTTGCTTGACAAATTAAGAGAGATAAGGTCACCAAAGGCTTTTCAAAATTTTGACACAAGCCATCCAATGGGATTGTATAACAGTACTTTCTCGGCAAAATAAAATGCGATTGTGCTAAGAGGTAGCATTGGCATTGCATTGCTAGTCGCAGTATAGGTGGTATTGGAAAAGTTCTTCTGCTTCCAAATACAATGTGCAAGTTTTCTTTAGTGAGTGTGGGTTGGTGTATAAACATGTTTGCATTTTCATCCATTCCAAACACTCGGAGGTACACATAGTATAGGTGCTTGCATGCCAAATACACTTGTCCTTTTGCCACACGGTCCATGAAATCCTAGCAATCACATGTTGTATTCTTTGCAATGTGCACATCATAACATTCTTGCATGACACTTGAGTTAGGTATCTCTAGTTTGAAAACCTCATGCTTCAGGGGCTTCACCACTTTGTGGCCCTTCACAGTTGCATCTAGAGCTAATGCTGAGTCTATCCTTTTCCCTACAACTCATAAAGCGCCTCTTCAATATCTACACGAGCTCTTGTTAGCATCCACCTCTTATGCCACCTTTTGTAAAACAAAGCCACCACTCTCCAACATCTGGATTTCTTTTGCGGTCAAATTTGTGCCTTGTGCCACTAGCCATACTTGTGGAACCTTGGGAAGTGTGTAATGAATGGAAGAACAAATGTTCCATGTATGGTCCACACTATCATTACAAAACCTTATGAATGTTGGGGGTAAAGGCGCTTCTGCCTAGCCGCCCGTGTATTACTACACTGACAGTACCCGCCACTGCACACTGCAGGTGGCGGGCGCCCGTCACAGTCACTTATTCTTTATTCTTTTAGTGATAGTTTGAATAAAGAAAGGCCTAGCCACACATTGTCGTTGTTGGAGTTCCCACTTTTGAGTCTCTCTCTTTTTTGGCTCTTGCTCTCCATCCGCCATAGCTCTCACCGCCAAGCTTCTTCCTCCTGGGTTCCACTTTCCTTTCAACTGGGATCAAAGCAAAGGCATTGGAGCTTGCCCGGCATTCTCTTCAGCTCGGATTTGAAGAGCTTCAACCCGAGCTTCAATGGCAGCCATGGCACCTTCATTTGCAGGTATGTTTTGATCTCCTGTCTCCTCCCCGAGCTTCCGACCTTCATCAACTTCTTCCCGGGGCTGCATTGGAGCCCCCTTGACCTTGCAAAGTGCCCCTGAGGGCTATTGAAGATCCCCTAGCCCCCAAGAACAGCTAGCGTAATTTTCAATGCATTTTTAGGGGGCTGGGCTGATTTGCTCCCCGGCATTTCCTTGCTCCTCCTCAACTTCCCGGCACTCTCGGTAACCTTCCCAAGCATTCCTTGACTCCTCGACATTGGTGCTTGACTCCCGGTGATGGATTTGAGTGCTTCCCCCTTTAGTCCTTTGCTGTATACAGAGTCCCAGGACTGTCAAAACATCGCAGCACTTGAGATTTACTGTTTAATGCAACTTGGCATTGCCCATTTGATACCTATTGATGCCCGGTGATGCCCGGATGTTATGGGATGCTATGTCTATGCTTTGGGACTGATTTGGAGCAGATTTAAGCACTATTTGAGCTTCATATAACAGTAAATTGCTTGATGTAATACAGTGGACTAAAGCTCATTTGCTTGGTGTATGCGTTGGGTCATGGATACGGGGTGCTTCCCGGAGGTTTGAATGATCATACCAATGTATTTGGAGGTTGTCAAATGCTTCTTCTTGGTTCTGGAATGATTTTGAGCTTGGATTAAGCTCCGACTTAGTTGTTCTTCACTAGCATTTGGCTTCAATTGGCATGCTTTGGACCGGTTTATGCCTATTGTCATTGCTTGATATTTAGGCTTCTTACATTTATGCTTTGGTCAGATATGGACGCCACTTGGTTTGCCCATGCTTGACAGTTACTTGGAGCTTCATCTTCCAATGTATTTGAGCATTTTAGATCTACTGGGCATGACACTTGGTTGTCATTTACATGCTCTTTGAATGCTTTTAGGCTTATGCTTTACGGGTCTGAGATAGGTTGGGATTTATGCTCCAGATGTACCCTACTGGGATTTGGCATGTCTGATGCTATGTATTTGATGTATTAGAGCATTGCTTGCTCTCTTTGAATCTGACTTCACTTCCAGTGGGAGCCTTATGGTATATTCAGATATACACAGAGTCTTATTTATAGATGAGCTTGAGCTTGTGGGACAATTACATGCATTTGCTCTCTTGAGAGCTTTATGTCTACAATTTGTCTGTAGTGGGCTGATTTGATATGCCTCTTGGGACATGCACCTATCTCTGCACAAGTTTGTCAGTTTTATATGCATCTTGGATGGTTATGTATTGAGCTTCTTGCTCTATCAGTTGTGCTTGTGCTTGGTCTCTTCTCTTACCCCGAGACCCATTACATGCATGACTTTTGGACCTATGAGATGTCTCTTGCCTGACATGCTATTAGTTTGACAGTTCTTGGTACCTTCTTGCCCCTGGAAACTCACTGTTGGATGTATCTTGCTACTTGGCAGTTGCAGTGACATAGGTATCAGTGATTGCTTCATTTTGGGACAGTTTCACATACTGCCATCATTTATTACAACAAGCTAAAATCTGCAAATTTTAAGCACTTCTATGAGGGTAATGCTTACTATTTGATGTTATCTTGGTCATATTTGGTGAACAGGTTCTTCTCTTGGTGAAATCCACCCTTTCAGCCAGTTTTAACAGTGGTTTTAGTACATTTTCTGCTAATTACAGCAACCTGCAATTTTACTTTTTTGCTTTGATTTGGGACAGTATGGCTGGTCATTTGAAAGACACTGCTCTCTTTAACATTGCCAATTTGGATGGTACCAACTATGGGTATTGGAAGACCCAAATATGGCAGGTTTTGGTGTAGAAGTTACAGATTAAACCCTTGCGTTTCAAGGGTGTCAAACCTAAGGATATGGATGATGATGTTTGGATGGAAGTTGATGAGCTATGCAAGTCTACCATTATTTTGTCACTCTCAGAAGAGGTCCATCATAATGTTGTTGAAGATGAGAATCAAAGTGCATGGGATTTATGGGAGACGATTTAGGAGCTCTATGCGCAGCAGAGTCCTACATCATAGATGTATTGGTTGAAGCTGCTATTGGACCTTTGCATAAAGGAGGGAACCTCCCTTTCATCTCATTTCAGTTAGCTTCATGCTATCATGAAGAGTTTGTTGTCACAGGGTATTGAGTTCAAAGACAACTTGCACCCGTTGTTTCTGCTTGGCACCTTTCCTGAATCATGGGATGTCTTTCGTACTGCCATATGCACGAACAAGCTTGATGGGCTAAAAATCAAAGATGTTGAGAGTGCTTTATTGACTGAGGAAATCAACAGGAGAAACAATGAAGCTTCCCGCTCTTCACATGCATTGACCGTTAGAGGTGGCAGACATGGCAGGCATGATAATGATCATAAGGGCAAGGACTCTCAGAAGTCCAGGTCCAAGTCACGTGGTCGCAGTAAGTCCCGTGGACGGAAGTTTGATCTTACCTGTAATTATTGTAGGAAAGCACGACATATTAGGCCGCAGTGCCATGAAATGCGCGATGATAAGCGCAAGGAAAAGGGAAAAGAGAAAGTGCAGGAAAAGTCTTCTGAGCGTAGTATTGTATATGCAAAGTCTAGTGTAAAGATAGAAGAGGTCAATGTCATGCAGGCCACTGATTCAAATGATGATTACATACTTGTAGCTTCTTTATGCAATGCCTTACAGACTTCTGAGATACATTCTATATTTGTGCAGTGCTGGCTCTTGGATTTGGGTGCGTCCTTTCATTTGACACCCTGTAGAGATTGGTTTTATACCTATCGTACCATGTCTGGTTCTGTGTGTCTTGGTGATGATAGGTCTCTTGACATTGTGGGCATTGGAGATGTTAGGCTGCAATTTCCTTCTGGCAGCTCTTTTGTTTTGCATGATGTACGCCATGTACCTGTGTTGACTCGCAGCCTTATGTCAGCTAGACAGCTTTATGATGCAGGGTATTTTGTGTCTTTTGGAGACTTTGTATGGAAGATTACTCGTGGTAGGCTTGTACTTGCAAGAGGTGCCAAGTCTGGTAGCCTCTATCCTTTACTTGTATCTGGAGCTACATTGGATCATGTTTTGTCTGTGGGTTCTATTCCCCATGTATCCCTTTGGCATGATCATTTGGGGCATATATCTCTTAAAGGAATGAAAATGCTTTGTGCTTTGCAGTATCTTCCGCCTTTTAACTCTTCACATTTTGATTCTTGTGATCATTGTTTGTATGTCAGGCCGACTAGAAATACGCATAAAAAGTCTGGTAAAAAATGCATGGGTGAGCCCTTGGCTCTTGTGCACTCAGATGTATGTGGGTCCATGCCCGTCAGTCACTTGGTGGGGCAAAGTACTTTGTTACTTTCATAGATGATTACTCACGTAAGGTTTGGGCTTATCCCATAAGGAGAAAATCCGATGTCTTAGACACATTTTAGCATTGGCTTGCATTGGCAGAGAACCAGTCTGGGAAAAGGCTCAAATGTCTAAAGTCAGATAATGGGGGTGAGTATGTATCACATGCTTTTGAGCAGTTTTGTGATGAGTGGGGTATTAAGCGTCAATTGACCGCCCCTTACACCCCACCCCAGAATGGTATGGCTGAATGCATGAATAGGACCATTCAGGAAAGGGTCTGTAGCATGCTTAGCCAAGCTGGCTTACCTTAGTTCTTTAGGGCTGAAGCAGTTGCTACTGTAGTGCATCTCATTAACAGGTCGCCTAGCAGTGGCATTGACTTTCAGGTTGCAGAGGAGGTATGGGCAGGCAAGCCCCCCTCTTATGATCATTTGCGTGTCTTTGGATGTGAGGCATTCTGCCATGTGCCCAAGGACAAACACAATAAGCTAGATCCTAAAAGTGTCAAATGCATTTTCATTGGCTATGGAGATGCAGGAGAGATGGGTTACCATCTATGGGATCCGCAGGAGCGGAAAGTGATTTGCAGTCATGATGTCATCTTTCATGAGGACAAAATGCATATGTAGCCTGAGAAAGTGGTTGAGGTGAGCAGAGTTATCTTTCAGGAGGAGCCACCTGCTCCCATTCAGCCCAGTCCACGGCGAGCTAGACAGTGCGAAACATCACCTAATGCTCATGGCCCAGATGCTAGACATGCTGATGTTAGACAGGATGTCGGTCAGGCAGTAGATCCTGGATTGAGGAATTCTACTAGAGATAGATGACCTCCTAACCATTTTTCACCCTCTATGGATTATGTTCTGGTTACAGATGCAGGAGAGCCTCTCACTTATGATGAGGCTATGCATCGGGGTGATTGTCACTCTTGGGAGAGGGTTATGTAGTCTAAGCTTGACTCGTTGCATAAGAATAAGACTTGGGATTTGGTTTCCTTGCCTCAAGATAAGAAGGCTTTGCCATGCAAGTGGGTGTACAAGCTGAAAACTACCCCTGGATACCCCAAGCCGGCATACAAGGCTCGATTGGTTGCTAAGGGTTTTAAGCAAGAGCATGGTGTTGATTTTGATGAATTCTATTCTCCTGTGGTCAAGATGACCACCCTACGGTTAGTCTTGGCCTTGGTTACACAGCTTGACCTGGACTTGTACCAGATGGATGTCAAGACGGCCTTTTTACATGGGGACTTGCATGATGAGATTTACATGGAGCAGCCTAAGGGCTTTGCAGACCCTAGCAGGGAACACCTAGTGTGCAAGCTAAAGAAGAGTCTATATGGCTTGAAGTAGGAACCTAGGGAATGGTACTATAAGTTTGATGCATTCATGTAGTCACAAGGCTACATCCACAGTGCTATGGATCCATGCTTGTACATGAAGAAAGTCCGTGATGGTTCTTTACTGATTTTGGTACTATATGTGGATGACATGCTTTTAGTAGGGACAACTCATGAAGAGCTAGATGCTCTTAAGGCTTAGCTCAAGAAGAGCTTTGAGATGAAAGATCTGGGACAAGCCTCTCATATACTTGCACATTACACGCGATCGAACTCAGAGACTACTCTATCTGTCATAGAGGGAGTACATTCATAAAGTCCTTGAGTGCTTCCGCATGTAGGATGTTAAGCCTATTGACTATCCATTACCTTCTCATGTGAAGGTTTCACAAGCCCATTATCCGCAGACAGATGAGCAGAGGGCCGAGATGGCCAAGATTCCCTATGCATCAGCCATGGGCAGTCTTATGTATGCCATGATAGCCTCCCGTCCAGATATTGCTTTTGCAGTTGGGATTGTTGCATGTTATATGGATACACATGGCAAGAAAAATTGGGATGCCGTGAAGGGTATCATGAGGTACCTCAAGGGCACAACAGATATGTGTCTTTGTTATGGTAGCCAAGATCTAGGAGTCATGGGGTACACTAACTCTAATTATGCAGGACATGCAGATAATATGAATTCCACTTCTGGCTATGTGTTCACTTATGCTAGAGGGGCTATCTCTTGAATGTCCAGGGCACAGAAGTGTAGGCCCTTTCTACTACAGAGGCCAAGTATATTGTAGCCACATAGGCTTGCAAGGAGGCTATCTAGTTAGGCTGTTTGATTGTAGACCTTGGTATGACAGATGTTATGACTACACTACATTCGGATTCTATGAGTGCCATTCAGTTGGCCAAGAATCCCCAAGAATCCGGTCTTCCATGCAAAGACGAAACATATTGAGATGAGGTATCACTTTATTCGTGAGGTCGTTGAGGACAGGTCTGTTGACCTCGTCAAGATTCCGACTGAGCAGAATCCTGCAGACTTGCTCATGAAGAGCCTCACTATCAAGCACTTTGCCTTCCTCAGGAGATTGATGGGCATTGTATGAGATGGCATATTTTTCCTCATCTTGTTGTACATGTGTACATGTTGTACTGTCTTTTGTGTTTCTCTCTCACTGGGGTAGATTCGCCTTTAGGTGGGAGGTTGTTGGGGGTAAAGGCACTTCACCTAGCCGCTTGTGTATTACTACACTGACAGCACCCGCCATTGCACACTGCAGGTGGTGGGCGCTCGTCACAGTCACTTATTCTTTATTCTTTTGGTGACAATTTGAATAAAGGAAGGCCCAGCCACACGTTGTGGTTGTTGGAGTTCCCACTTTTGAGTCTCTCTCTTTTTTGGCTCTTGCTCTCCATCCCCCTTAGCTCTCACCGCCAAGCTTCTTCCTCTTGGGTGGTTCCACTTCCCTTTCAATGAACTGATGCCACATTCCATGTTGATTGCTAGCTTCTCCTCTTGAGTTAGACCACTCTATGATGCCCCAAAATGAAGGTGTAGGCACCCCATGCGTCATATTTTTGATAGGTTTTTTGCATTTTTTCTCTCTAGCTCCCAACCATCCTTGACATTGTACATGACTGTGAACTAGAATCCTTCTTATAGCTCAAACGGTGTCATCAAGGATTGTCTCCACCATTCCTCTGAATAATTTGGTGATACTGACCTTGATTGGTTGAAAGGCAAAGGGTCCTCAAATTTTAGTTTTCGTGTACCCTTTCTTCTAGGTATGTTTTCAGTCACATACTCAGGCTTGTGAGAGGCGCTGGCTTCCTTGGACCCCACTTTCCCATCAACCTTACATTTTCTTGCTATATTCACATTGTCCCCTCGAAAATTAGGACATTGATGCAATTCAATTCCTCCTATCATGTCCTCAAACATCCTTATTGTTGCTCAAGGTGTGGGGCTAATTCCTTGTTGTAGTCGACTCAAAACCTTCTTTGCATTGAGTCTTGAACCATAAAACTTTCCACCAACAAATGCATGTCATTTTGTGCTCTATAGTAGTAGAGCATTGGCCAAATCACTGACACATGCATTGTACAAGCTAATAGATCCCTTGAATCCCTCCCTTGCCAACCAACTTGCATGCATTGGCTCTACTAGATTCGTGGTTGGCATATGAGTAATGTCCTCCACCCTTGGACAAAAATACAGCATGAGAAGATATGGAGCGCGAGAAAAAAAATGCACCAGACATCACATCATACTATTACGAACTAGTCTTACCTCGACAAAGTGTCACCTCCAACGTGGATATCTGATATGCCACCAACTAAGCCAAATTACAATCTATAGCTTTCCTTGAGGCCCACCAAGCCCGAATGAATTGATATTGCATTGTTACAACATCTTCCATGGTTGCACACCTCCACATGTGGCACAAGCGCTTATGCTCATCTTGGAAACTCTTGTGCATATACTATGATGTGTGTATCTGGAGACTTTGTTGCTAATGAAATAAGCAAGATCTCTCCCTTCCTTGCATTATTTGTCTGGACCACCAATGAATACTATGTGGATTGCCCTCGAGTTTGGTGGTTGCAAAAATCTACTATGAATCCTCAAAAATCAATGCTTGGGTTTCCATACTTCTCCATCACTTCATTTATCTTTGTCCAAAAAAGAGCTGGTGCATTTGTATCCTCTTCCTTCATCTCACATATTGCTAGAGTCATCAACTCTTGTACACTACAGAAATGCAAGACATGAATGGAAGAGTGAGGAGAAGTATGCTAGTTAATTTCGTGTTGTGATGGTAGAATTGTGTAAGAGAAACTACCTCGGGTCATACACATGAGCTGCCATGGTGGTCCAATCATTAATGTGATTCACATGGTCGAAGCATATCCAACTGTTGCATAGGTCCCCAATGCCATTTCTTCGCATACAATTCACTAAGTCAACCCATGAGGTTGGCCTAGTAGTTGACATTTTGAATATAAAGCACCTACTATGTCAATGGCTTGCCCAAGAAATTGGCCACCATGGAAAAATTTGTATACACAGTAACTTTAGAAGACAAGAATCCATTTCCTGGTTGCTCTCAGCATGTGCTGCACATACCATATGTTTGAACCTGCATGAATAGAATATTGATCTTCATATACGTAGCTTTTTAATGATATTTTGGAATGTGTTGTGAATGGAATAATATGTTACATGTTCCTCTAAATGAGTGGTGGGAGTCCCTTGAGTATTATCGAGAGTTCATTGTCAGACATGGGGACACCTTGCATACAAACCAAGGCACTTATCACTAGCCTTCTAGCCACAGTCATTTGTAGGTGTCGAGGTCTAGCTGCACTAAAGTATCTTACCATTTCCTCTATGGTCTTTCGCACCTCTTTGACATTAGCTCTGCACATGCCTCTTTGCACCACATGGTTACGTGTGCCTTGATGAATGAATAGTCTTGACATTGGCTTTGGTAACATCACATAATACACTACACACTCACACTTGGAGAGCAGGATGGGGGGCTTTTACGATAGAAGCATCCAAGGCTTCCGAGACCATTAGCTGACATTCCAATGGTCGGCATGCTAGTATTGAGTTTACCTACATGGCATGTATTGGGACTTGATTAGTATGATTTACTTGCAATCGGATACTAGAACTATGTCATGCAACTCTGCCATCATTCTAATGATAGTGGAGCGAATGAAGGATCTTGTACTACCTGTCCATGCCACCTTATTTAGGGAGCCAAAAATTGACCTACTAGCACAATTTCTATTGGGACACTCTAGTTCTTTGACACATTTACTTTAGGGAACAATACCGGGGAATGTCACCAATGTTGACGCAGGCTTTGTCCGTCAATGGCCATCATACTTTTGCTCCATTCCCTCCATTGGATGCATATTGTCTGCTAGTGGTGGAAGCTCGTATGCCACATTACCATCATACAAAACATGGATCTCCTCCACTCTTCTTTATAGTGCTAGTATTCTAAAGAAAATGACATAAGACTTGGTGTCGGTCCCCTGAGGACATTATGTACTTAACCACACTTACAACATAAGAGGATTTTCACATCCCCTCCTCTTCCACATCAAATGTGGTAGGGATGGTTTTGTTTTTCTCAATGTCCAAGGGGGGTGGTGAGGCTTCCACAATGATTGTTGTTTTCTCAACACTGCAAGGGCTTTGGGTGAGGTCTATGGTGGGGGAAGGCTGTAATGTAGGCCCAAATTTTCCTTGTTCGACAAGATAGTCTTCCAAGACCAAGGTATCCAAAACATATACCTAGCCACCCTCATGGTCATTGTTACAATGGATCGACGTGCTTTGTATTCGACCATTCGCATGGGTGATAGCAAGAACATGGTAGCCATTTCCATTGCAAATGTCTTCCTTCTTCAACATCAGGAACTGACTACTTGTGTAATGCATAGTAGGTTTGGCAAAGAGGGAGAATACATATATGTGGACCTCAGTGTTCGGTGTAGCACTTGATGCTAGATCCATTTCCAAAGCTATCTACACATGTACAAATACACATGTCAAATATGGGGTGTCATTGAAAGACTTAGTGTGGGGGTATGTGTCATATATAAGAGAGGGAGATAGAGAGTGTGCATATGTGTGTGTGTGAGTGCTAGATATATAAAGTATTTAGCATGCGAGAGAGAGAGAGAGAGAGAGAGAGAGAGAGAGAGAAAGGGAGACTAGGAGACATGTGTTGTACGAAGAGAGATGCAAGAAAGGGGGAAGGGGTGCTTGTCATATTTTTCTACACTAAATATTGGGGTGCCAACAACCCCTTCTTTAGCAACAGAATGATCCCAGTCCACATGCTCTCTATCTCTCTTCAACCATCCTGGCCCACACGTACTCTCTCTCGTATACCTTGGACCCTAAACCCAAATAACTGACGCAGATGTGGGTGCCGATGACCCCTTTCTCAACGAGCAGAATGATCCTAATTCACATGCACTTGCACTCTCTCTTCATTCCCTCCAAAAAAAATCCCATACAACCAACATATTAATGTACTATCATATCAACAGATTAATTAGTATTACTCTCTTCATTCCCTCCAAAATAAATTCCATACAACTAACATATTAATGTACTATCATATTAACCAACTAATTAGTATTACTATGCTAACACATTGATTTATATGAAATGATTAGAACTAACATATAAATTATAGACAAGTTAAGTAATACTAATATACCAATGGTTTACTTCATACTAGTTTATCCCTATAATAACTAATTAATTAATAAACTAGTTGATATGCATGAACTAATAAACAAGTCCACTAATATTAATTAATAAAATCACACCTTAATAGTTGGTCGTACAAATGACCTTGAGATGATCGTGATTGTACACTTAGGTACATTGTTTGAACTTCTTTGCTCAAGGAACTAATTCAAGGCAAAACACTTAATGCTTCAGGTTAAAAGCATGGAGGGAGAGGCAGGTTCAGTTACCTTTGACTATCTGCCTGGCCCTATCCAAGGGGGTTGTTAGCTGCGCCAGGTATATGGACCGAACCCGCCATGAGAGGTCTCTCCATGGGTGCTGCTTAGAGCGGGAGGACACTTGGGTGCTAGGGGAGGCTCTAGCTGTAAATTCCTTGCCTCCGGATCCAGCACAAGAGGTCGATGTGACTTGAGATGGGATCTCAAGGCCCATGTACTAGTCTACAGGCGAAAACTTGGAGCAGTAATCCTCTTGATTGCTGGGATAGCCTTCAGGCATGATACTTGATGTATTCTGGGACTATGATAAATATAGATCAGATATTTAAAAAAGGAACTTGCTTGACATTGTTTTTGTGTCAGTGCCTAAGTTACGTGAAGGAACCTGTGTTTAAATTGATTAATTAAGAAAATTGCTTTTACATGTCAAACATAATGTGGTAGGTAATTAGATAACTAAGCAACCCGAGGAAAGTGCGGTGGATGTGACTTGGGTCCGTCCTACGGAAGGGTGGTCCCAGTTAGCTGGGAACTTTTCTCAAAAGACATGAAAACGATACTGTGAAGACCCTAAAGTCAATAGAGTTAGAATCCCGATTTATGTTGTTTTAGGGGGGCGGAATGGGACTATGCCTTATGGGCAAAGAGGTTGAGCTTTGCATCCCTCTCATTTCCCATTCTCCATGAACCAAGTGCAGCATAAGTCCGCTTCGACTCTGTTGTTCCTATGCAAAGTGGTTCATCTAGAGCTCGATGCTAGCTACTTCCTAGAGACTTTGCTCATAGGAAAGAAACTCTAACTTCAGGTCGATCCTAAGCGGGAACGGCCGGATACTTCCGCTTGGGGCAGACTCGGGAAGACCTAGATCGCAAACCCTGTGACATTCCTTGCGAGTGCCAAGTGGCGCTTTCTAGACTCAATTCCCGATGGGCTGTTAAGACATGTCCCACAGGTGGACGAGCATACACCTTACAAGTATGACGACATGAATGAAGCTAGAGAGAATCTCCAATGTGTGCAGGTATATCATAATGATTAGGGAGGAAAGGAAGAAATCTACTAGGTTCCCCCTTCAATCATTGGTAGACGTTTTTCCATCATGTATTTTTCTTTTTTTTTTAAAGAAGTTACCCTATTAAACAACCATGCTTTTTATCCAAAAGATAAAGGGTGAGGCCCTCTTTTCACAAGGACACATATCCCCTTCTTCTCCATTTATTGATCATGGAACATTTCTCCTTACCTATGCATGAATTTTACCACTCGATCTTCCATAGTCTTACTCTCCATTATTGCATTTGTCCTCGATGCAAAGGTGCACCTTACATTTTATAAAGATCCCACAAGTTCAATATATTTCATGCATTTCATTTTGCAATGAGGAGTCAACAAGGATGAATGATTTTATTTTATTTTTATTTTTTATATATTTTGGATTTCAGTTCAAACTTCTTCATAATGTTTGCAACAAACAATCAGTGACTATTACTTATGATTGTGAATCACATGAAAATCAATAGTAAAACTCTCTTAACATGAAAAAAAAAAGACAATTCCTAGCTATTAGCATGCATTTTGGGTTTGCACTTTCATGTTAAGAATTTTGTATTTGATTTTCATGTGATTCACAATCATAAGTAATAGTCACTGATTGTTTGTTGCAAACATTATGAAGAAGTTTGAACTGAAATCCAAAATATATAAAAAATAAATAAAATAAAATCATTCATCCTTGTTGACTCCTCATTGCAAAATGAAATGCATGAAATATATTGAACTTGTGGGATCTTTAGGTGCACCTTTGCATCAAGGACAAATGCGATGATAGGAAAATAACACTTATGGAAGATCGAGTGGTAAAATTCATCCATAGGTAAGGAGAAATGTTCCATGATCCTCTATGGCTTCCACATGCATGAGAGGCGTATGGATATGGCAAGAGAGAGTGTGGAGAGAAGATGAAGAGATTCACTCACTTAGTCTCCCCACTCTAACTCTCTCTCTCCCCCTCTCTATCTCTCACTCTTTTTCTCACTCTCTCCCTCTCACAATAGGAGCAAGAAAGTGCTAAGTATACCAAGTTTACACACGCATAAATAGCTTGTTCTATTATTCCTTATCCTTTAAATACAAAAATATTAGGGTTAGGTTTTTCCCATCACCCTTGGCTTTGTGCCTCCTTTTGTGGCCTTTTCATCTAGTCATGGCCTTGTTTACATGCAAGTTTTAGTCTTGCTGAAAGAATAAAGCAAATATAGAACACTAGTTGCTAAGTACAACTTGCATGGGAGGGAGCCTTGCTCTCATAAAATAATGGAAGTGAGTGTTATAAAAAATAATTGATGTCCTCCAAAATTTGTATCAAAGTTTACATGGCCTTTTTTTTTCTTGCATGATGTTTTTATCTTTCTTCTTGTTGTCTTTTTGTTAACAAGTATTTTACTATTAAGCATTAGGACTTAGGGTTTTAATGCAATGTACCACTTTACATTTCCTTATCTTCATCAATTTATGTGAGCAACCAAATACAAGTGTACTCTTCAGCTTCACATGTGTCTCACACACATGCAATGTGTTACTTTGCCTTTCCCTATCTACATATATTTGCAATGTGTCTATGGGTGTATATGTGTATGTATGTAGATAGAGGCGAGTTTTAACCCTAAGAGGATAGAGCTCTCTCTCTCTCTCTCTCTCTCTCTCTCTCTCTCTCTCTCTCTCTCTCTCTCTCTCTCTCTCTCTCTCTCTCTCTCTCTCTCTCTCTCTCTCTCTCTCTCTCTCTCTCTCTCTCTCTCTCTCTCTCTCTCTCTCTCTCTCTCTCTCTCTCTCTCTCTCTCTCTCTCTACACACACACACGCGCGCGCGCGCGCACACACATACATATATAAGATTTACAACTATATTCAAAGTATTATTAGAACAAAAGTGTGCATTCCTTATGTGCATGTGCATATTTAAATATATAAGCATTAAAAAATATCAATATAAAGAAAAAAATTTGGGTAAAGTCCTAAGGTGAATATGCATGAATGGAAAGCCCTAAGGGAAATAGAGAACATACTAAAACATATGACATGTAACAATTAAAACTTTAGAATGCTCAAACTATTATCAAGATAAATAGTAAACATATAAATTATATAACATATAACATTAAAACTTCAATTTTCCTAAACTATTAAACATCCCCTCAAAAGGTTTCAAATAACCAATCCAACTTGGTTGATAAATAGAGCACACCCTTGAATGGTCAAATCACGGTAGTGATCGATAGCAACATCAACAATCAATAAAATGGAACCTATAATGACCACAACATAGCCCCATAAAAAGTATGCTAAATTGAAACATATGTTAAATCCAATCTCTCTCTCTCTCTCTCTCTCTCTCTCTCTCTCTCTCTCTCTCTCTCTCTCTCTCTCTCTCTCTCTCTCTCTCTCTCTCTCTCTCTCTCTCTCTCTCTCTCTCTCTCTCTCTCTCTCTCTCTCTCTCTCTCTCTCTCTCTCTCTCTCTCTCTCTCTCTCTCTCTCTCTCTCTCTCTCTCTCTCCCTCAAAATAACATACATGTACTAAGCATTTCTTCCTTGAATTTAGAATTTAAAAATATTTTGTTATACATACTTTGAAAAGAAATACATATTGAGAAGCTCATCCAATAGACACAAAATAATAGTGTAAAGACTCTATAAAAAGAGCACAAACAACCATTCATTAAAGATAGTTATCATTTACTACCTCAAACTTCAAAGTGAGAAGAGCTTCATACAAGCAAAGGCAATGTGTCAGTAAGTTTACAAAAAAGAAATATAAATCACAAAAATAAAACATCAAAGATTTATTGACCACAATACTCCATCAATTGGTGTAACCAACTTGCTCCTAGCTTAAGCATCAATGCAAAAATCTAGCTTGTTTATAACAATTGTCATGCATGTTATAAGCTTCTATAAAGATTAAAAAACATGAGTGCATTTAAAAATGTAAAGCTAATCTCACTACATGATTACATGCAAAAGCTAAAGTTTGTGACTTGAGATTAAGTTTCAAAGGGAGGGGGGGGGGGGGGGGGGGTTCATCAACCTTCCCATGGCCCCTAGTCCAGCTGTGGTGCCCTTGCCCAAAAGAAAGATGATCAAAACAGTGTGCTAATCCTTGTCTCAAACTCAGCTATGATGAGGACATGGGGGCTATGACAAGCCTAAGACATGGCTCTTATAGCCATTTCTAAGCTATGGGACTAGCTTTGTGTGGTCTAATTTGGTCCTTCTTTGTAGATGTAGCTTTCCACTTTCATCAATTCATGGTGATGGTCTAAAGTTGAGGAATGAATTTAGGCATGTCTAGGTATGTGGAAGAAAAATAATACAAAATGAGCACATATTATGTATGCTTGAATGCAACATTATGTACTAAACATGATTCTAGAAGCCGCATCATATTACTCCATCTTGACACTACTATGCTACAACCCTGATGAACATAGCCTAGACATAGGAGTAAAGCTATAGCACAATGTTATTGCTCCTCACAAAATTGCAATAAAGCCTAGTAGGAGTAAAGCTATGGCAAAATACTATTGCTCCTCACAACCTATGAGTTGATGAGGTGGTAGGAGAGAAGTGGGTAGGAGCTATTGGACAAGCTCCATGAGAGAGAGAGAGAGAGAGAGAGAGAGAGAGAGAGAGAGAGAGAGAGAGAGAGAGAGAGAGAGAGAGAGAGAGAGAGAGAGAGAGCATGTAAGCTCACCTAGAGTACAACCCTCATGATTAGCAAAGATGACCATGGAGTGCAAAAATGACGTTCTTCATGACCCTCATGAGTGATGATAGAGTCTGAGATTGAGAAAGAATGAAAGCAGTAAAACGAATGTGATGATAGGGTTTGAGAGAGAGAAAGAGAGCAGTAAATGATGGTGGTTGTTGTTAACATGGTGGCTCGTGGCAACACATTCAAATTCTCTAATTATCCTCATCATCAAGTTTGGAGAGAGGTTCGATAAGGTTGGAAACTAGGAGCTCATATAATATATAGTATAGATATAGATATAGAATATGCATATGGATATAGATATGGATGCCCTATAGGGTAATGCTAAGCACTTAGTCGCACCAAGGGTAGGTGGGTGAAAAAAGAAATATCCCAACTTTAGGTTGCCCTTGTTGATTTTGTGGTCACTCCAAAGTTAGTGGGGAGAACTAATTTTAGAATAAACAATTATAAATTTCAACACACCTATTATAGAGAGTCCACAATTCTCTCTCTCTCTCTCTCTCTCTCTCTCTCTCTCTCTCTCTCTCTCTCTCTCTCTCTCTCTCTCTCTCTCTCTCTCTCTCTCTCTCTCTCTCTCTCTCTCTCTCTCTCTCTCTCTCTCTCTCTCTCTCTCATGCCCCTTGTATTAACAATGAGAAAGACATAGACAAAGAATGGAAACCACTGTGAGGAGCCATATGCTCTCACTCATTCTTTTTATCTTTTATTACATATATATATCAAATGATTACAACACACTAAGGTCTATAAGACCATTCGCACCAAGTATTGAATAAGTCTAAAACCACCGACTTATTTAATGTCCCACACTTGTTGATGCAACTAGACACAGCTAAGACTCTGTCGGCGGTCACACACCATATGAGCTTGAAATCTCAACACCCCCTCTCAAGCTCAAGATAGTAGCTGCACACCAAGTAGCTGTCTAAAAACACTGAGCTTATCTTTACCCAGAGACTTGGTAAAGATATCCGCAACATGTTCATCAATCTTCACATGCATGAGATCAACTCTTCCCGCAAGAACCATCTCTCTAATGAAGTGGTAATATACCTCAATGTTTTTTGTATTGACATGGTATACTGGATTCATGGCCAGGAGTACACTACTAAGATTCTCACATAGCAAAGTCATTGGAGCATCTACTGTATGTCCAAATTAGCCATAAGCTTGAGAAGCCATACAATCTCACATGCTGCCAATGTAGCACCCCTATACTTTGCCTTAGTACTCGATAAAGCAACAGTAGGCTGCTTCTTGCTGCTCTAGCCGATCATTTCGCTTCCAAACCCGAAAGCATAGCCACTCGTAGATCTACGGTCATATGAGCATCCAGCCCAATCTGCATCCGTGTATCCAACTAGTTTCAAGGGCTTATCTCTCACATAGAACAACCCATAACTACAGTGGACTTAACATATCTCATAATACGTCTAACCGCATCCAAGTGCAACTTCCGAGGCTTTTGCATAAACTGGCTTATGAGCCCTACAATATAGCTCAAATTAGGCCTAATGATGGTCAAGTAAATCAGACTGCCAACCATCTACCTGTACATAGTCATATCCTCAACTTCAGCCCCAGTGCTCATGTCTAACTTTACATTTTGATTAAGAGGTGTATCCAATGGTTTGCATTCAGCCATGCCATACTTCTTCAGCATTTCCATGGCATAGTACTTCTGCATCAACCATAAACCATTTTCTACTGTAACCACCTCCATGCTCGAGAAATACTTCAAATCACCTAAGTCTTTTATGTCAAATTTAGTTTTTAGCATCTTCATTATATGCTGTATGCCCAAGACATCATCACCAATGATTATCAAATCATCAACATATATGACCAACACTAACAAACCACTGTCAGTCTTTTTCATAAATAGGCTGTGATCAGCCCTATCAACAGCAAATCCCAAGCTCTCCATGTAGTTATTGATCTTTGCATGCCAGGCTCTCGGAGCCTGCTTTAGCCTGTACAATGCTTTTTTCAGCCTGCATACAAAGTGCTGAAAATTGTGGTGTACATATCCTTCCGACTAACCCATATAGACATCCTCTACCAAGTCACCATTGAGGAATGCATTCTTCACGTCCATCTGCTGCAATTTCCAGCCTCTAGCAGTAGCCAAAGCAATCACAATGTGTATGGTTGTCATCTTGGCAACACGGCTAAATGTTTCCTCATAATCAAGTCCATACTATTGGGCATACCCCTTAGCAACCAGCCTGGCTTTGTACCTTTCCACACTGCCATCCGACTTGCATTTGATTTTGTAGACCCATTTGCAGCCAATGGTCTTTTTCCCTTCAGGTAGTGGCATGAGATCCCATGTTTTATTTTCAGCCAAGGCATTCATTTCTTCATCCATAGTTGCACACCAATTCTCATCTTTTACTGCTTTAACATATGTATCTAGTTCTTTGATCTCCATCACTTTTTTCATGTAAGCATAATGCTTTGCAGAGTAGCCACTATAGTCAATCTGTCAACAGGATATCTAATCCTCTGCGAGTGTCTAGGTTGTGGTGCACTACTCGATTCCCCTCTCTCATGAGGCGGAATGTACCTATTCTGCCTAATACCAGGCGTATACATAGTCGAAAAACCAAGTTCACTATCTAGACTGTCAGTTGAGTCATAGCCTGAAGTCATCCTGCCAGGTGTCATCACACCAAATATATCATCAATGACTTTTCCTTTTCCTTTGTTGTCCACTACATCATGTCTCCCCCTCACTGACATAGTGGTGTCAGTGGACAGTGAGCCAGAGCTCCGCAATCTCCCTATCCATGGAGATACCGTCTGACCACTAGGACCTGGTATAGCAGTACTCTACTGCAAATCAGCTGTAGATACATGAGTAGAAGGCGTATTCGATGGCACTGCAACCGGTGATACATACCAAGAGGCCATGTCATCAAAGATGACATCTTTGCTCACCAAAGTCTCCTTGGTAGAGGGATCATAGCATTTGTATGCCTTCTTCTGAAAACACACTTATGCCGTCTTCTGAAAACACCAAAGACTCCCTGGTAGAGGGATCATAGCATTTGTATGCCTTCTTCTGAAAACACACTTATGCACTTTTGGATCCAGCTTCTTCCTTTTCTCATCTGGAATGTGCACATAAGTAAGATAGCTGAAGAATTTCATGTGACTTATATCCGGCTTATAGCCATATAGTTTCGTATGCCATTTTCAGCCAGAAAATTGTCAAACTCATTTGACACATACTCCCCAGTGCTGTTTGATCTCAAACAAGAGATATAGTAGTCAAATTCCTTTTCAACCTACTTTTTAAACTACTGAAAAATAGCAAACACCTCATCCTTTGTCCGTAGAATATACACCCAAGTGAGCGACTGTAATCATCAATAAATGTCACATAGTACTTCGAACCTCCCATAGATGCATTATGGGCTAGCCCCTAGACATCAGAGTGCACTAACTGCAATGGACGGGTACTCTGCCTTACATGCCTGACAAATGGCAACCTCGACTACTTACCAAACTAGCAAGCATCGCACACGTGACCAATGTCTGTGTATTGGAACTTGGGTAAATCTGTAACGAGCTGTTGTTTCTACATAATTTGCAGCCTTTGCAAATTCACATGTCCCACTCTCTTATGCCAAATTTCCAAATCTCTGACAGTGCCAGAACCATGGGCAAACATAGCTAAATTCAGCTCTGACATAGTGGTATCAAGAGTAAACATTCTGCCATTCCAGTGACCGCGAGCAATCAACTTACATCCCTTTCCAAAATCTTCAATAAAGCAACCATTCTTATTGAACCTAACCTGCAAGTTCTGCTTCGTCATCTGACCAACAGACAATAAGTTCTTTGTTATTGATGGGACATGCGATACATCATGCAAATTTTTCTTTCTGCCATCATGAACCACAAGAGGCACTTTGCCTTTATGCTCAATGCTATGCTGCATGTAATCACCTGTGCATACATAGCCATGTCTTCAACTACCATGTCAGTAAACCAATCACCGTGAGGGGTCATGTGGTTCGATGCCCCTGAATCAATGTACCATACTGCATCATCAGTGAATTTTTCAATAGCCCTATCTTTCACATACTGCATGGCAAATAATCTATCTCCTGAAGCATCATCTGCTTGACTAGACGTAGCAAAATGTCCATGTTGTTTGCCCTTCTGATTGCCTTTCTTCTTCCAGCAGTCCTTGGCAATATGACCATACTTCCCATAGTAATGACAATCCTTATCCTTATTCGGATTGTCAGATGGATGCTGCTACTGCCAAGAGCCTCTGCCTCTAGGGCTAGATCTCCCCCTACCTCTAAAGTTTCCACCACCTCTTGCATTCGATACATGCTGGCTGTTATTGCCATAGGATGCATTTTGATGGCCTCCTCTGCTAGAACCATAGCCTCTACCATGGCTACCACGACCGCGTTGATTGGAATAAAAAACTACACCCTTGCTTTTGGAGCTGATTGACCCTGTCCAAGCTAAGTTTAACCTCCTCATGGTTAAGCAATGCAACCAGTTCGTTGAAATCAGGAATTTCAGCCCACAAAGAAATAGAAGTATCAAAAGACTTGTACTCTAGACCCAAGCCATTCAGAGTCAAAGCAACCATATCTTCATCTTCAACCTGAGTACCAACAGATGCCAGTTGATCTGCAATGGTCTTGATCTCTGTCACATAGTCCTGTATAGACCTGCTCTTTCTCTGCATATTGTTAAATTTTTGCTTTAATTGTATCTTCCTGGCACTTGTAGTGTTATCATAGTACCTGATCAAAATGTCCCGTGCATCCTTAGGAGAGCTCCAATTCATTATCTACATTACCATGGCATCTGATATACATAGTGACAGCCAGTGCAATACCCTACGAGCTCTTTCTATCCAAGCTTAGTGTAGTCGTCTTTGATCAGCTGTAGGTCTCTCTGGAAGTTTAGGTTCGGCTTCTACTCGAGTCACCAACTCCCAATATCCTTTTCCGATTAAGAAGTTCTCCACGTGGAACTTCCATATGGCATAATTATGGCTGTCCGATTTCTCCCCCACAATCTGGGTAATATTGTCTGTCCTATCAACATTTGCCATGTCGTATGTTCTGCCTGACTACCTGCAAGCCAAAAATCTTCCTGACAATTCAGTTTCTGCTTGCAACTATTTATGACAGTTTTTAGCACTCTATGTGCTCAGACAGTCAGTATTTCAACCTAAAAACCAATGATATATACATCTCCTGACACTTGGCAATCACCTTGGTATGGCAGCCTGCATATATAGACTGTATTCACTGCATAACCAGCATGGAATCAAGTAGACTATTCATGTATAGACAAGCAGTCTGTAAGCATAAAATGACAGTTACTAGTAGCTTCTCTTCCATCCAAACAATAGAGTGTATGTACCTCAAACAGCCCCAAGGCATCTCAGATAGTTGTTATTACATGCATGTATATATACATGTCCAACTGGGCACACTGCAATGCATGTACATCATGTATGGAAGCCAAATATCCTTCCAACTAATAAAAATAGTCAATACCCTGCTATAGCCAATAGTACATCAGCCCAAACTTTGGGCATTTAATGCTCACAGTACCCCACAACACATCTATAGCTCCAATGGCATGACTCAAGCCTTACGGGTACAAGCGAATGTCAAACCGCTTTAACCATCAAGTGATAACTATTATACATTCAATTTCAAATTTGTGCCTGTAATTTTGAGATTTGTAAATGCATTCCAGAATTGAAGTTTTAATCCCTTTTGGTCATGTCCAGATGATGTACATGGGTGTTGCATAGACATTTACCAAGCATTCTTGATGATCATTTGCATCATTCCAAAGGCATTTGTGGACCAAATAGTGCCCTGTAGTAGTGCTGGAAACTTCTAAGCAGATTTCAGCCTGTTATTCCCTGCAAGCTCTGAGCATTTGGCATTCCAAACCCTAGCTCAAAAGCATGAGAGACAACACTTGTACCTTGCCAAGTATGCCTATGCTTCAACAGAGTTCATTGTACATGTTAGATAGATTCCAAGCTTCAAAAGTATGTCTCCCTAATAGTTTAGCAACAGGCCTGTCCCTATTTTCAGATCTGTAAATAACCATGTAGCTCAAAGATGAGCTCAAGACATAGCATCAATACCATGGGATCTTGCATATCCCTTGACAAGTGATTCATCAAGTAGTAGAGCACTATCCACCCTTCCTATGCCTTGGGCTAGACCAACAGAGTGCAGGTAGCAATCAGCCCCAAAATATGTGATCTGTTTGGAGATATGTTTATAGACCTGCTAGTTATGAAGATTAGCACCCACTTTACCATGCCCAACCAAGCTTCTCTAAGCTTTACATAGCATTGCTCCTCCTTCATGAGCAATAGAGTGCATCAATGGATGACTTGAGCTGTCCAGTCATTCCCAAAAGAAAACAGGCGCAGAAATTCCAGCACCACGTCTGCATTTTGTTGCTCATGCTGAGCATGCATGACATCATACATAAGCTCTACTACATGTTTTTGATCCCTTGAGCAACCCCCAACAAGCTCTGATAGTTCCAGAGACTCAAACTAAAATGCATACCTTTCACATGAGATCAATGGCAGCCTGTTTCTTCAGGAACATGCTTTGTCTTCAAGCTTTAGGATCTGCTCCACCAATACCATCCTCCAAAGAGCCCATTCATGGCTTTGATACCATGTTAATAGTGAGAAAGGCAGAGATAGAGACACAGAATGGAAACCACTATGAGGAGCCGTATGCTCTCACTCATTCTTTTTATCTTTTATTACCCATATATATCAAATAATTACAACACACTAAGGTCTATAAGACCATTCACACCAAGTACTGAATAAGTCTAAAGCCACCGACTTATTTAATGTCCCACACTTTCTAATACAATTGGATACAACTAAGACTCTGTCGACGGTCACACACCATACGAGCTTGAAGTCTCAACACCCTGGAACTTGTGCACCTATAGCAAACAAAGAAGCTTCATCTAGATATTTCCATATGATTGTTAGCTCCCAAGGAATATTTGATTCTTGGATCAAAATCATGAAGAGATACTCTAGAGGTGAGCTTATATCCTAGGAGGAGAGTTCAAGAAAGAAGGGAAGGCAACCTTCTCCCGCAGCATTTCATTGCCTTATGGGCCTAAAGGATGTAGACATCCTTACACTATAAGAGGTGTGTGTGTGCGTGTGTGTGTGTGTGTGTGTGTGTGTGTGTGTGTGTGTGTGTGTGTGTGTGTGTGTGTGTGTGTGTGTGTGTGTGTGTGTGTGTGTGTGTGTGTGTGTGTGTGTGTGTGTGTGTGTGTGTGTGTGTGTGTGTGTGTGTGTGTGTGTGTGTGTGTGTGTGTGTGTGTGTGTGTGTGTGTGTGTGTGTGTGTGTGTGTGTGTGTGTGTGTGTGTGCCTATACCTACAACAAAAACTTGCAGCCCAAATATATCTACATATGACGGCCCTTCTACTGTTTGTTCATAGCTGAAAGACTTATCATAGGAGAAACACTTCTTGTTGTTTGAGTACAGCCAGTACTGCTCTTCAATGCCTTTTTGCTACAGTCCAAACCCTGTATTCTACTCAATCATATGTACCCCAATCTCCTATTTCTATGACCCTCTAAATTCATTATGTTATCTATATCTCCTATTGTTGCTATTGTTTTTCCTCATATAAACACCTCCTGCTATCCCTTGCTCCCTCAGTCTAAAGAGATGTTATTGCATACTCATAAATCCTTAGAAATACTCCCCTTCTACAATGATGCAACGAATCAATCAATGTTTAAATCACTTATTATAGTGGGTCACTGAAGAACTATTTGGTGCTAGCTCATTTTAATATGATCTGTTAATAGCTACAAAAACTCAAAACCATGGAACATATGATGCAAAGTTGAAAAAACTATAACAAAATTGGAGGGGGCAAGATATATGCCTGCAAACCTCGAAGCTTGCCAACCACTTGAATGCTCACATTTGAAGAAGCTCATCACATCAACAAGCTAAAGGTCCAACAGAGTGCTATAAGAAATGCTATCTTGAAGAACTGTAAAATGATCAAGTTGCTTGTGCATCTAATTCCAAATCCCCCATGCAGAAGGTGATACTGAAACCCCAAAATCCTGTAACACTAGTGCTCATTGTAACAAATGTATATTTTCCATATTGCATGACAAAAACCATGTTTATGTAGAATGAAATTCAATTTCATACACATGTTGTTTTTAAATTTTCCATGTCCCTGTTTGTTTTGTGCATTGTTCTACCATGGTGATGGAGATATTGAAACATTCTATTTCCCTCTCCTTAGATATCTTTTGTTCACTTCTTTATGTGACCTTGTGCGCCTAGACTTGCAATAGGGAAACATACTTGTCTACTTTCAAGGTTTGCTTGGTCACAAATTCTCAATCGAGAAGAAAGTCACCATTGTTGTGATGTTGCTTGCTTCTAGCAACAATCATGCCCATGGATCTAGCACTTTTGGTTGCAGTCACTCGACTGTGATTGAGTTCTGCCATGAGATTGTAGTGGCCATCATGAAGCATGAGACACACTTTATACAATGGCCTTCCACCCAATCCAAGCTAGATGAGGTGAAGGATGGATTTAGGTCGTCTCATTGAGGTTTTCCAAATTGTTGTGGAGCTATAGATTGCACCCATATAAACATGATCTTGCCTCCAAATGAACCTTCTATTGCATGGTTTGATTGGTACTCTAATTATAGCATGATAATTCAAGGGGTCATGGAAATTAGGATGAAATTCCTTGATGTGAATGTTGGATGGATAGGTTCTGCCAATGATAAAAGGGTTTTGAAAAATCCATGCTTTCATAAGCTCTGTAAGGGCCACCAAAGGCTTATAGGTAATTTGATTATCATGGAATTACTATCCCTGAGTGTATTGTCGGTGATGGTGGATATTACTTCTTTCATGGCTTATGACACCCTTTCCTTGTGCCATGTTGTTTGATCCATGCATTGCTCCTTACAACTTCTGGGAGTCCTCTACTTGTATCATGTTGAGCGAGCATTGGGGCAATTAATGGGCACTTGGAAAATTCTTGATGGAAAGGTTTATGCTACTAAGCTTGATTTCCTTCCCTACACGATCATTGTATGTTGCATGCTTCACAATCTTCTTATAGATATTATAGATGAGCCTACACAACTTGATGATGTGGCCATTTACATTAATGATCTACTTTTAGATAGCCCTTTTGTTGATATTGGGGTAGATGACTCCTTAGATGCCCTTATAGGTGCAAGTATCTTTGATGACATTGTTGAATACATACACATGAGAGGATTGTGAGCTAACACACTTATGCTCCATTTATCAATTGTTTGCTTATCCTTCATACTCCACTTAAAGACCTAAATGAAGTCCTTCTATCTTGTTTCTATCATAAAATTTGTAGTTTATTTGTTGATTATATGCTCATTGTTGTGTTTCCCTTCAAAGTGTACATTTTGAGTACTTGATCATTTCCCTTAAAGTTGGGAAATTCATTAGAAATGTGCCATGTATAGAGCATACAATTTGCTTTTATGTAGAAGCATGGAATTATGCACTCTATATTTAAGAGCTTGAGATGATCAGACTATGAGCAACATACTTATATGCCACTTGTCAATTGTATACTTGCCTTTTTTTTCTCACTTAAGAGCATAACTTTGAGTGTTTATATCATGTTTTTATCATACACATGTAGTCCACTTGATTGTTATATTCTTATTGTTGGTTATTGCTCTAAAATATACATTCTAGTACTTCATCATGTGCCTTTATGGGGTAGGTAATTCATAGGTAATGCACTACTTAGAGGATACAATTCTTCTGCACTTGTTAAATCTATGCTCGTCTCTCATTTCTCGCTTAAAAGCACAAATTTGAATACTCGTATCATACATTTGTAGTCCATTTTTTGATTATATGCTCATTGTTGTTCATCACTTAAAAGTGGATTTTCAAGTGCTTATTCATGCACAAGGGTACCATTCGATATTAAGTTGGAGAATTTGAATGAAGTGCACAATGTAGCAATATTCTCCATATTAATGATAAAAACAACTTCTTTGATAGACCGTTAACTATGCATGCTAAATGTAAAGAGGATACAATTCAAAAATAAGAGTAGAAAGCATATAGGATCCAATGAATGGAGGCTACAATTTTTTTAAAAAAATGGATTTTCTCATAATACAATCAAAACCATCTTCATATTAATTACAAAGCACAAACTAGTCATTATGTTTCATGGATGCTCACAATGAACACTTTTTTGAAAGTATCCTCTATTAGTGACTATTAATAAGATCGATTGTATAAAGAAGTAGAGAAAAATGATCACATTTTTGCATATCATGGCTTTCATAACTACGATAAATATCTACATTTTCTCTGCCTCATCCTCAATGCTGCCACCATGCCTTGCACACCATTGGCAAATTTCATGGAGACATCAAGCTTTCTCTGCCATCATCCTCAATGCTGCCACCATGCCTTGCACGTCAATGGTAAATTTCATGGAGACATCAAGCTTTTTTAGCTCAATGTCTACCATCTCCTTGTGTTGTTGCGCTAGGGCGTCCATTGTGAAATCATGCCTCTCCTTCTTCAAAGCCTTAGCGAGCTCCATGGCATGAGTCAAATCCTTTGTGACCTCATTCAAGCCAACATCAAAAGTGTGGGTATGTTTGCAAGCCTTCTTTTCAACCTCGCAGTTTGTTGGTGTTTTCTTGAAGCACCAACTTTGTCGCTCGATGCTCCAACTTGTGGCACCAAATTGGAAGAAGTCTTTGCTGTGGGTAACCTTGCCAGAAAACTCATTCAGCATATTAGAGTTAAATATAAACATCACAAAAATTCTTTTCAATGAATCACTGGGAGAATGTACCATTACTGCTATATAGAGCTAATGCGATAGGATTCATAATTCGATCCTACCTGAACAACTCTTCCATTAGGTCATAAATGTCCTTGTCAAAATTGTTGTGACTAAATATATATTCGACTTGGCACTCTGAAACTATCATTGTCCAATATCTATCTTTGCCTAATGGTATATTGCACTTCTAATCTACAATGTCTCTATAGCACAGTGACATCCACTTGAACTTCTCATATGCTTCTTCCTGATCCACTTTCATGTTGCTTTCTGCACACATGCCAATCACATCCACCCATTGCTCCTTGGTAATTTTGATCTGTTGGCACAAGTCTCCAACACATGTGCCTATCATCATATCTTTTTTTGCACCCTAGTAGAGTTACGATGCTTTACGTGTCCTAGTGGTATCTCCCCATTGGAGCCTTCTATTTTGCTTACTTAGTGTTGGTATTGTTATTCTTGGTATTACAACCCCTAGTTTGGGAGGGCGACTCACTTTGAGACTACCTCGAGACTGCAAACCCTCATCACCACTATCAAATGGGAGAGGTGCAAATGGAGCCTCACTTACACTTGTTAGGGCATTTTGAGAAGAGGGACAAATGGGTGGGCGGCCTTGGCAATTGGTTGCTGGTTGTGTTGGAGGATGGTTGCTAGGATTACTAATTGGTTGGGATGATGGATGGCTTTGGCGGCCATTGGATGGTTGAGTATTGGAAGAGGAGAGTGGAGGTGTGTGCTCAATATGAGATTGAGGTGTGCTTACAATAGGTGAGGTGGGCTACATGAGGGCATTTGGAGCATGTGGCAGGGGTACTGACATTTGGAAAGAGGGTAGATACGCATCATCTATAGATATGAGATGCTATTGAAAGCCAAGAAAGTAGGGGGGCACATTGGAAAACCAGGTGGTTTGAGGTTGGCTATCTAGCACAACCTTGTTTGCCTTGGGAGTCTTGGTTCAAGTCCATGGCACTTTTGTCATGGTGCACAAAATGGTGGAGGGCCTAAACGTACGAAGGGAAATCAAGGAAACATTATGAGAGCAACCTAAAAACCTAAAATATTTGTTCATCAAGGTGCAAGGTTAAGATTATGGCATGATGCATTGCAAGGGCCGTTACATAGAAAGATATACACGTGATTTATCCTTGTTATTCTTACTTCTTTTATATCATATTATGGAGGATATACTATGGAATTGAGAGAAATAAATGCTGGCTCGGTTCACACATTGCATGTAAAGAGTAATCAAATAACAAGTAATGCATGCCCAAAAATGAAAAAAATGAAGCAAAGAATAAGGATAGATTGAGGCTTAATGGCATGTGTAGAGAGGCTCATACACATTGCATATAATGAGCAATCGAATTAAAAGTAATGCATGCCCAAAAATTAAAAAAGTCAAGCATAGAACAAGGATAGTTTGAGGGTTGGTGGTATCTGTAGAGGAACAAGAATGGAAAACAAAGGAATATTTTGAAAAACATAAAAGAAGGGTGTAGAGGGATATGCAAGAATTCATCAAATCAATGCAAACATAGGATACAAAAGGGTCTCATTATAGACAGGTAAAGCCTAGTCACTCTAAGCATTAAAAAAGGGTGTAGAGGGATATGCAAGAATTCATCAAATCAATGCAAACATAGGATACAAAAGGGTCTCATTATAAACATGCAAAGTCTAGTCACTCTAAGCATTAAAAAATGTCATATTAAGGACATGTGGAGCCCAGTTGCATTGAGGGTAGCAAAGCAAACAAAGATCACAATGAAAGGTCTCATGTGAGGGATTATGGAACGTGTGAGGTAAGAGCTCAAACCACTTAAGAAATGCAAAGGGAAAGCAGAATTACAAGAAATGGAAGTTGGAGATATGCAAATGTGTTGATCCTTTGCCTACAGTAGGCTCATTAGTAGAGCCAATGTGATAGATTGGAGCCATCTTGATATACTTCACTTCCTTTACCATGGTGTCAAACAATGACACCATGCACAACCAAAGAAATGAAGAGAGAGAGAGAGAATATTGAAGACACAAGGGAAAAAAAGAGTGATAAAAATCCTCCAAAACACAAGCACATTCCAATCAGGCCTCTATACACAATGTGGCCCATAAGCATTTGGAGGATGCCATCAAGGAATACAAGCTTTCAACTGACAAATGCTAGTTGCAAGGTGGATGTGCAATTGCATCAAGAATTGAGTGATACTATAAGCTAAAAGTACGCACTTTCATACCATCCCAAAACATATTAATCCCACCTTGAATTGTATTAATTATTCGACAAATTCACCCATTACAATGCAAGCAACATGAGAAATGAGGATACATTTATTCTCCAACATAAATTAAACTCTATCATTACAAATAACTAGCTAGAGCACATGAGGAAACATGTAAGGGCCATTGCAATTCAATTGATCCAAACATTTAAACAATGTGATGTATACATTGTAATAAACAAACCGTTGTGACATTTATAACACCATGTTCAAATCAAAATTAGCATTGATTGGCAAGACCTTTCTATTAAATTTAGGCATGATTGAAATCAACAAGACAAAAGCTTTAATTCATGATCACTTATTCTAAGCTACCCATCATAAATCAACAAGACAGGATGATAAAAATACACAAAATTTTCAAGCAAAGCTGCAACGATCGTAGACAAACCTAGCAGGCCTACAGTTGACTCAAGCAGCAACTAATAATCCCCCCCTTTTGATGTCTGCAATATCCACTAGATGCAAAATAATGCTTCCCATGTATAAGAAAATGTGATTCCTCTAAGAGATATGCATGTACAATTCTAGCATGCAAGGTGGATGAAAAAAAAATCGGTTTTTTGCATGCAATATGAATATCCAATTTGTTGAATGCAAGACCAAACAATCATTTTTCATGTCAAATTTTAAGATATCCTATATGCAAAACCGGAAACTTTCTCTTTGTGTAAAATGCATGCAATTTTTGGTGCATGCAGAGTGGGAGAGGAACCCAATACATGCACTTCAATATATCTTTGATCAGGGGCCCTGGCTACAAATGACCACTATGTGATATAGGTGAGAGAGAGAGAGAGAGAGAGAGAGAGAGAGAGAGAGAGAGAGAGAGAGAGAGAGAGAGAGAGAGAGAGAGAGAGAGAGAGAGAGAGAGAGAGAGAGAGAGAGAGAGAGATTGGAACATCTCCCCTCTAATTGGTACATCACCTGTGCATAATCCTACACCCTCTATTGCAATGTGAAGAGGTAATACAATTACAATCGGGATGCTTCAATTACAACAAGACCACCCCAAATTTGCAACCAGGAATAACTCCCGTTTGATTGGAGTCAACATTGGGGTATTGTGGCCCAACAACACAGATGATTACAATGTAGCAAAAGCTCTCTCCAGTAATCATTGGGAGAGATATGAGTGAAGAAAAAAGAGGGGAAATATTGCAGAGATATGAGTGAAGTAATCATTGGGAGAGATATGAGTGAAGAAAAAAGAGGGGAAATATTGTAGAGAAATTTGTGTATGTATGCACATAGAAAAGCACATAGATTCCACAAAATAGAAGCGCAGATTAAACACAACAATAAAGATAAATGAAGGATGATTCACACACACACACACACACACACACACAGAAGCACCATGTTCCCCATTGGCCAATCAAAATAGATTCTTTTCAATGTTTCTTGCCATTTGGATTAAGGAGAAATTCTAGTGTCCCACATTTTTAAGGAGGCAGGGCGGGGCAAGGTATGTCGATTAGGCCTAGTGTTCATCTATACTACAATATTATTTTGGTTGTAAGTTCAGGAAGCCTCAAACTTTCAGAGGGCTTTTTGAACCTATCTCCCTTTGCCAAAGTCCCCCCTTTTTAATTAAACCCCCCTCCCCTCCTTCTCATGTAGTCTCTCTCTCTCTCTCTGCCTGTGACCCTTGCCCCCCCTACGCCTGCTCTGCTCGCAACCCCCCACAGACCAGCTGCCATAGTCCCCCCAATCCCGCAAAATCTCCACGATCCTTGAACCAGGAGGGGGCTTTTTCCCCGTGAGGCGACATGCCGCTTGAGCTCCATAACGTGGAGCTCCTAATCAGCCAGGCTATCAAGGAGGCGAAGAAAGATTTCAAGAAGGATGCGGATAATGCTTTGAACCAAGAAACCCGCCGGCTCCATGAGAGGATCCGGCGACTGGAGGAGATGGTGAAGACACTTACGGAAGAGAAGAGGGATCTCAAAACCGACCTGGACAAGCTACAAACGGAAGTGTCACATCTACGGGAGGCAAGAGAGGACGCGGATTTCAAAGCGGACCTCCGAGAGGCTATCACGAAGGAATGCTGAGAGGACCTCCAGGTATGCATTAAAACCGAAGTTGAGGCTTCGAGAGAGGGATGGGAGGAAAAAATCAAAGCAAACATGAAGGAAGAATTAGAAGGGAATAAGGAGGGGTGGATTGAGGTAGTGAAGAAGAACATTAAGAAGGAGGTCCATGAAGAAAATAAAAAGGAGGAGGTAGTCCGGGTTCAGGAGACCTTAGAGGAGGAGAGGCTCAGGAACGCGCGTAGATTGAATGTGTGTATTATCGGGCTCCCCGAAGGGGCCTCTCTGGAGGAGGACACACGCGGGCTATGCACCCGACTAGGGTACACGAGCATGCCCTTTACTCAGGCATGGCATGCAGGATGAGATACTACCAGGGTCAGAGCTCTGATATTACATATGAGCACATAAGAGGACAAAGCCACTTTCTTTCGGAAGCGGATTTCGCTCCGAGGGATGACTGGGGCTCCCATCTTCATGGATGAGGACCTGACTCAGATGCAGATTGCACACAGACAAGCATGCATGCCACAGATACTCCAAGCATGTAGAGAAGGCCGTAAGGCCTTCTATCAAGATGGCCGGATTTTTATAGATGGACGCCCCACCAAATAGGGGGCGTGGCCTATGAGACGGGGCAAAGGACTGTACATGAGACCCCGATACGTGTGGTAGTTTGGAATTGCAACGGCTCCCTATGGTCACGACCGGACAGACTTGAGGAGATTTTACCCGACCATGATGTTATATGCCTCACAGAGACACATGAGAGCCCAAAGAGAGGGCTTCCACGCATTACAGGATTTGAGTGGGTATCTGCATACCGGGCTACTACTAAGCAGAGTACATCTAGGGGCTCAGAGGGGTGGCAGTTCTATTCCATCAAGGGATACAGAGACATATCCAGTTAGTGAGACGAGATGAGGAGGCCAGTTACATATGGATCAGAGTGTAGATATCAGATGAGAGATGGATCTATATGGCAGTATGCTACTTTTCACCACGAGGGTCCAGATATGCTACTACGCAGGGTGATATTCAGGCCAGAGATTCCCCCTCCCCTTATTCACAGCTCTCAGAGGACATTATTCTGTATTCTAGTTTGGGTGAGGTCTTCCTTATGGGGGACTTCAACGGGCGCACACAGAGCCGACAGTGTGAGAGTTTTGATATGGAGCAGCCAAAGATCATGAGAGCATTAGACCCTGAGGAGTTGGGGATCAGTCGGGAGTCTACTGGGCCAGACGCCACAGGGTATGGAGGGCATTTACTTGAGCTTGGTAGTAGACATCATCTCGTTATTTATAATGGGATGGCAGGATGACCATATTCAGGAGGTCTTACATGCTTCCCACACGGGGGGGGGGGGGGGGGGGGGGGGGCAAGAGTACTGTAGATTATCTTCTCGGACCGATCGATGGGATGCATACTATCGAGTCCTTCGGCCTTGGGAGACTTCCACTCGGTGCCGATCACACCTTTCTCAGTTTCTCACTCCTCACCTCATTACCATCACCACCTGCAGATATCATACCCCACATGCATACTACCATACACTTCACTCATGAGCTCTCACATGTTTACTCACAGCATCTGGAGGAGCACATCACGTCACTTGATCCATACGCACCCCTTGATACACTAACCACTGATATCACACGTATTCTGCATGATTCTGCTACACTCAGTTTTCCACATCACACATACACGCACCCCCCTCGGACTGGTACCATGCCACAGAGCAGGTGGTATGATGATGAGTGCAGATATCTACGTCAATAGCTATGCGATTTGGAGGCCAGAGGAGAGATCACACACAGACAGGCACAAAGACGCATGCATCGCTTGACCCGCCGTAAAAAGCGGGAATGGGAGGAGGAGAGATATTGGGATATATACCACCTTCTTATGAGCAGAGATTGTGGAGAGGCATGGAGGCAGATCAGAGAACCACGCTCACCCACACCGATACATGACCCTGCAATATGGCATGGATATGCACAGAGTTTCATTCATGTACCCGCACAGCCGCTAATACCCACACCATGTACACCGAGACCGGGTATTTCATCCTTTTTCACCACTAGTATGGTGAAACATGCTATCTCACGGTTACAGCATGGCCGCGCTCGAGACCAGTTTGATCTTCAGGCAGAGCATATTATATATGGCACAGATACATTGGCTCCGCTCATTGCTCACCTCTTTAACCATGCATTGTCTGAGGGGTTCCCTGACTCGTGGACAGAGCACACCATTGTACCTATCCACAAGTTAGGGGATCTTATGGATCCTAACACATATAGGACCATCATGATTGGGCCAGTTTTGGCCAAACTTTATGGCACGGTGATGGAGGAGGAGCTCAGTACGCTGGCAGAGAGAGAGTGCATGCACACACCCGGACAGGCAGGGTTCAGACGGGCATTTTCTACCATAGACCACATCTTCACTCTCCGTTGTCTGATCGACCAGACACGAGTGAAGAAACAGAGATTGTATTGTTGCTTTGTGGATTTCCGCAAAGCCTTTGACATGGTTCCGAGAGAGAGGCTTTTCAGATGCCTACTTGATCTGGGGGTGGATGATGACATGATGTGGGGTATTTATGCACTATATGAGCGGGTTACTGGTGGCAGAGTCAGATGTCCGGGAGGTATATTAAATCCCCTTGTGAGCACCATTGGTGTGAAACAAGGATGCCCACTCTCACCGACTCTATTTGGGCTATACATTGATGAGATATCAGAGTTTATTCAACAGCGAGCCGGTGGGGGTATAGATCTCAGTGGAACCACAATTCATATCTTACTATATGCAGATGACATTGTGTTGGTCTCAGATTCAGCTCAGGGATTACAGCAACATTTATTAGCATTGGATGATTTTTGCATACAGAGAGGCATGACAGTGAACCTTGGTAAAACCAAGGTTCTTATATTCCATACCTCAGCTCAGATACGCAGACAGAGTATTTTCATGGCAGCAGGAGGGAGTATTGAGGTCATTGGATCATATGTATATTTGGGAGTCACCTTTACAGCAGCTTCAGGGACTTTCTTGATGACACAGCCAGCTCGTGACCGCCTCACTAGAGGATACTCAGCATTGGCTCTTATGGAGCGACAGTGTCATCAGGCACATTTCCAAGGGTGGCTCTTTGATACTCTAGTCACTCCAGCACTGATGTATGGAGCAGCTATATGGGGGCCAGGCCTTGCCGATTATGGATGGACATTGATGGAGAGACCTCAGGTGATCATGATATCTAGATTGATTCGCAGCAAGGCCTCAGTCCCACATGACATTGTGCGAGCAGAGCTTGCCACACCGCCCATGCTAGTCGAGGCATTATTTCAGACAGTCTGCTTCCTACACAGATTTCAAGATATGGACAGAGATCGCATTGCATACAGAGCATATATGGCATCTCAGGAGATGGCTCGAGCGGGGGATACCACATCATGGTATGCACAGACTAGAGCTTGGTTTGACAGACATGGGCTGGACATTGATAGACTCCCACCTCTTCTATATGATACTCAGGCTCCCACTTACACCCTCTCTCTCTCTGAGAGGAACAGAGTCATCAGACAGGAGATATGGCATATTTATATACAGAGGACATGGGTCAGCCCTGCACAGCCACTGCCATTGAAGATGGCACATTATTATACACAGTTCTTGAGCATATCAGAGCAGGGATTCATAGAGATTCCGAGATATATGCAGATCTATATGCCACATCGATTGAGAGTTCTTATTGGACAGCTCAGGGTATCATCACATCAGCTTATGATTGAGAGTGGCAGAGCCAGTGGCATCCCACGGGAGGAGAGGATATGCCCCCTTTGCAGATCAGAGGTGGAGAGTGAGGAGCATTTTGTTCTCAGATGCCCGGCATACTCAGAGTTGAGATCTAGATACACATTGAGCAGCTCACTTCAGGGATGTATGATTGATATGGATCAGAGATCATTTGGCCGTTTTCTGGGAGAGGCATGGCACATCAGAGAGAGCAGAGCACACAGCGGGTCCCAGTCAGAGAGGGGCCCACCCAGACGACTATTACACAATTCTTTCAGACAGACAGAGTGAGAGCTACTGTACCAGCCTCCAGCCAGACCTCTGGGCTCACACTACAGCAGGCTGAGGACCAGCGTACCCAACGCCGCACGAGGATCCGTGGGTTTCGGACCCCACAGCCACACCGACAGGAGATCCGGAGGATTCTTGATCTACATCGACAGCAGACTGAGATCCGACGACACTCGACACATTGGATCTCAGATCTCCAGTTTGCTCTTTCTCCACCGCCGATGTACCACATCCTGCATCCAGGAGGGATCACCTGCTATTAGCGACTTCGACGACTGCTACTACATCCCAGGATAGTATATCTCCCTGCATCTGTTACATATACACATCGCACCACTTTATCACAGCCGACAATTGTTCCCCTATCACAGCCGACATTTGTTCCCCTTTTGTAGCCATTATCTGGAGTACCAGAGCTACATACGCACATACACATACACGACACTTATCACACTCATAGCACCGTATTTTCAGTTTCCAGTTTTTAGCTTTTCATTCAGCACTTTTATTTCGGATAGCTGGACCTCATCAGTTGTATCACAGTTTGTCTCATAGGCCAGTTTTGGTCTTTAGAAGACGTTAATATAACTTTCTTTCTTTCTTTCTTTCTCTCTCTCTCTCTCTCTCTCTCTCTCTCTCTTTCTCTGTTAGAATAAACTTTCCTTCCTTTTTTTTTCTTTTTCTTTCTCTTTTAATTAAATATTTTTAGATAAAATTGTAATTTTTCTTTTTTCTATTAATTAATATATTTTAAATATTTTTTAAAGTAAAGTTTTTTAAACATATTTTTTCACATACTTTGAGAGAGAGAGAAGGGGGAAGGGAGAGAGAGAAGAAGAAGAAGAAGAAGAAGAAGAAGAAGAAGAGAAAGAGGGGGAAGAGAGAGAAAATATAAAATTTAAAAGAGAGAGAGGAAAAAAAGAGGAGAGAGGGAGAGAAGTGGGGAGAGAAGAAAATGAGAGAGAGAGAGAGAGGACAAAGAAGAAGAGAGAGAATATGAACACATAGAGAGAGAATTATAGAGAAAAATATAAAATTTAAAAGAGAGAGAGAGAAGCAAAAAATTTAAAGACAAAATGAAGAGAGAGAGAGAGAAATTAAAATTTTTAATTTAAACTTCACTCCCTTTTTTCTATTTTTTCTCCTCTTTAATTAAATATTTTTAAAAATCTTTTTAAAATTTACTCTCTTTTAATTACTAATTTAATTTTTTATAATTTATTTGTTTGGATAGTTTTTGACATTGAGAGAGAGAGGGGGGAGAAGGGAGAGAGAGAGAGAGAGAGAGAAGAAGAAGAACAACAACAACAATAGTAATAATAAGAGAATATGAACACATAGAGAGAGAATTATAGAGAGAGGAAAGATAAAATTTGAGAGAGAGAGAGAGAGAGAGGGGGAGAAAAAGAAGAAGAGAAGAGGGAGAGAGAAGGGGGAAAAGCAGAAAGAGAAAAGTCTTTTTTTAAATTAAACCTTTTTGACAGTTTTTAACTTTATATATATATATATATATATATATATATATATATAATTTGAGAGAGAGAAAGAGAGAATAGGGAAAGAGAAAAATAGAGAGACAAAACAAATGTACAAAGAGAAAAGAGAGCGAGAGAAAAAACTTAAGAGAGAAAAAGAAAAATGAGAGAGAGAGAGAGAGAGAGAGAAAGAGAGAGATAGAGAGAGAAAATAGGGAAAGAGAAAAATAGAGAGAGAAAACAAATGTACAAAGAGAAAAGAGAGCGAGAGAAAAAACTTAAGAGAGAAAAAGAAAAATGAGAGAGAGAGAGAGCGAGCAAAAAACCAAGAGAAAGAGACAAAGAGAGAAGGAAAGAAAAAAGGAGAGAGGGAGAGAGAAAGAAGGAAGGGAAAGAGAACAAAAAACTAAGAGAGATATTAAGCAAAAAGAAAAGAAAAAAGAAGAGGGGGAGAGAAAGAGAGTGAGAAAGAGGAAGAGAAGAGAGAGAGAGGGGGGAGAAAAAGAGGAATAAAAACTTTTTAATTTTTCTCATTTTTTTCTTTTTTTTCCTCCTTTAATTACATATTTTTAAAAACTTTTAAAAAAATTCATTGCATTTTAACTTAAATATTTTTAAAAGCATTTTTAATTTAAAATTTTGACATAGTTTTTTACATACTTTGAGAGAGAGAGAGAGAGAAGAAGAAGAAGAAGAAGAAGAGAGAATATGAATAGAGTATTGTAGAGAGAGGAAATATAAAATTTAAAAGAGAGAGAAAAGCAAAAAAGAAAAAAGAGGTGAGAGAGAGAAGAAAAGTGGGGAAGAAGAGGAGAGAGAGAGGAAGAAAAAGAAGAGAGAGAATATGAACATAAAGAGAGGAAATATAAAATTAAAAAGAGAGTGAAAAGAAAAAAAATTAAAGAGAGAATAAAGAGAAAGAGAGAGAGAGAGAGAATAAGAAGAAAAATGAAAAAAAGGAGGGGGAGAGCGAGAGAGAGAGAGAGAGTTGGAGAGAGGAAATAGGGGGAGAGGGAGGAAGAGAGGAAAGTGAAAAATAGAGAGAGAAGAGAGAGCGAGAGAAAAAAACTTGAGAGAGAGGAAGAGAAAAACGAGGAGAGAGAGAATAAAAATTTGAGAGAAAGATAAGAGAGAGAAGAAAAAGAAAAAGAGGATGGGGAGAGAGAGAGAGGAAAAGAAAAATGAGGAGAGAGAAAGAGAAAGAGGGGGGAGAGAGAGAGAGCAAGAGGAAAAGAAAGAGGGGGGGAAGAGGAAAGCGAAGAAATAAAAGAGAGAGAGAGAGAGAGAGAAGAAATAAAATAGAGAGAGAAAATAAACAAATTAGAAATAGAGAGGGAAAAGAGGAGAGAGAAAGAAGAGAAATGGATTGTCGAGCTTCACTTGTTGCTTCGAACAAACAAATCTTTGAGTTGAGATAAAAATCTTTGCTTGAGAATGTGCAGGTTTTTCTTCCACTTTATTGGTATTTCAATCATATTATAGCTAAAATAAATATTTTGATTAAACTAAACGCCGGTTTTTTTACAATGCTGCCGTTAAGCTCAACCACCTCCATCTATCTAGGTCAGTAGGAAAACGCCCTCCAGAGAGTCTGGCCTAGAGGCTGAACAATCACCACACAAGCCCAGCTGGAGGTATCTCATGTGCCAAAAAGCTCATTAAAATGCAGAACTCCAGGAGGCCCATAAGACTAAAGTATATTGGGCAATGGTATCTGGTATGGCCCACTGGGCCGGATAGTGGATTTTGCTGTCCCGACTCCCAAGCAGATCCCTGACCCTGGTCAAGGTACTACACTTTCCACTCTAGGTGCTGACTTTTGAGATTTAAAAAATGCATTTCTGTCTTTTTAATGTTTCTTGTGCTTGAAAACGTATTGCATTTACAGAAGAAGGGTCTGTTTCTCCCTCGAGATTCAGCTATGCTTTCCTTGCGATTGCGCCTCTCCTGCGACCTCTTCTGCATTGCAATGCTGGCCTTGGGCAATCTGCATTCAATCCTCTCAGGTAAAAGTGTTTGTTCGATGCTCTTGCTATATAAGAAAGGCATCTGATCTCAAGTTCTCCTAGTACTGACATTTTGCACAGCTCACATAATTCAAGCATCCAGGGTAATGATAGCTCACTCCATTCATGCATCCATGTTGATCAAATGATTTTACAATAGCTCACTCCATTCCGGCCTCCATGTTAGTGACATTTTGCACCATGCACACAATTCAAGCATCCAGGTTAACGATAGCTCACTCCATTCAGCTTGCATCCATGGTGATCAAATGATCTTACGGTAGCTCACCCCATTCAAGCATCTACATGTTGACCAAATGACCTTCTGCAATGCAGATGATTCCATGGTGTCTCTCTCCAATGGGGAATTCGACCTAGGCCCGGCCCTCAACAGCACTTTGCAGGAGGTGGAGCTCTCCTCTCTTCCAGGATGGAATATCAGTGGCATTGTTCAATACATCCATGCTGGCGGCAACATCACACTCCCAGGCCAAGGCAGCGCCGTCCAGCTGGGCAGGGATGGCCAGATCAGCCAGGCCTTTTCTGCAGCCCCGGGTTCTGTGTATGCCCTCACCTTCACCCTCGCCTCTGCAGGCGAAAATTGCTCCACCGCTGACCTCTTGAGCGTCTCTGTGCCCTCCTCCCAGGCTTCCGCTTCCTTCATACTGGGGGAGTCGTACAGCGACAAGACTTGGGAGACCCGTGCCTGGGGCTTTACTGCCATATCTAGCCATGAAAATCTCACCTTTGCTAATTTGCTCAGCAAAGAGGCTATCCAGCAAGACCCCAACGTCACCTGTGGCCCAGTGCTGGATACAGTATATCTGAAGAAGATGATCACAATCAATCAGACTGATGCTGGTATGCTCTCGTAATTGCTACATCCATACATGTTGAATTGCTTTGGACGCTGGGTCCCTATCTACATTAAGTTTATCAGATTTTTTGGACCAGCAATGTGCATGCTTTTCAGGTGAATGTTTTGCCTGGAGTGTGTCATCTCTTGCAAGCCATCTCACATAATATCAACCCTCTGACATTGTGCAAAGAAAGGGAGAAAGATTCTGTGATTAGGAATATGGGGGAGAGAAAAGATTACATGATTAGGAATCTGGGAATGTCTATAAACGAAATTGTCCGCATGTTCATGTTATTGCTGTTGGAAGCATGTCTACTCTTTCCCATACTGGCCCTTGATGCAGTCAGTCAGCTTGAAATGTTGGAGGATAGTTGAATGCATTACAGCCCAAGTGCTCACACTTTTTATTTTGATGTAGGACTGGTGCCAGAGATCTGCCCCAAGGCTCTTCTGCTTATAATGTATCTTGGAGCCTTCAGCCTCCCAAACTGAAAAGAGCACACTGTTCACCCAAGTATAGGGAATCTCCCTGTCACACTTGCCATGAAAGTTGGCATGGTTCTTGCACCATTGCTGGTTGCTATTTCTCCATCTAGGTGATGTTAAGTTCCATCATCTGTGCTCCGTGACTTGCTAGTACACCAATAGATTGTCCAGCCATGCCTGGCACTGCAGGCTTATTAGTAGACCAAAGCTGGAAGACGATCAACCATGCCAAGCTATCTGAGATCACACATCCATCTCTTTGTGGGGAACTGCCACATCCATGCAAGTTGTCTTGATATGCATCCCATCATCAAAGGAGAACATCATGCTGACCTTGTAACTGCTATATGAAAGAAGAATCAAAAGTTTGACATTAGGTCTCTATGTCTTCGATAGATTATTCACAAGCTGGCTTTTGATACCAGTTGTAATGAACCTAACACCTATATTCACAACTGAGAGTGTGAGAATAACAAGGAACAAAGATAACCCTCCAACTCTGTTTTAGAGCAGTAAAAGGATGAAAGGGATTTCTTGTGAGAGTGCGCAACGGAAGAAGAACACGAACACAGAGGAGGGGAGAGAGAAAGCAGGGAATGAAGGAAGAAAGTCTGCACTGACTGAGATGAATGCTGAATACACTGAAATGGACAAAGCAGTCCCTGCACGCAGCCCGGAGTGTCAGTGAGGGCACTAGACCAGACTGAAAGCAATGGCAGCACCAATGCCGGAGCGGGAGAGGATGGAGAGAGTGCTGAACCTGCAGAAGACAATGCTCGGAATGACTGGGGGGCTGCTATATATAGCCCCAGGCCAGAAAACTGGCCAACCTGCCAAATCTGGCCGACTTGGCCAGATCTGGCCGACCTGCCCAGAAATCTGGGCCGACTGCACATGAAAAAGCCCAGTGTGGGCTGTGTGACTCCCGAAGCCTGAATACAGACAAGAACAGCAACTACTAAGCTGACAGAGCTCCTCTGTCTCCTGTCAGACTCTGACAGGAGCTCACAACCAGGAGATGACAGACTGAGAATGATAAAAGAGCAGGCTAACATTTCTAACAATGGCTCAGAGGCTGGAACACTTGCAGCTCCACTGCTCAACTCTACAGGATGTTGGAACACCTCCATACTTCATGTAGATGCTCATACTCAACCAGCTTTTGATGCCACTGTCCTGTAGTGTGCTACAAAGGAAGGAGGTAGAGCTTTGGCAAAACTCTTTCTGCGGGAGGATGGGCAGCAATTGAGAAAATCTGCTCAAATCCCCTACTGTTTGCCTAACCTTTGGCTGCCAGTGCCAAGCTGAGTCTGCTATGTATTTGGAGGCTGCTGGTTTCATCAGTAATAGTGAGCAGGAAGCAACCTTTTCGGTTTTGGTGGCTGCCCTGTTGTCATTTGGTGGATCCAGAGATAGCATTTCGCCTCTGGAGTTTTCATGTCCACTGATATGGCTAACTGATTGGCATAGAACTGTTCATTGCCACTATTAGTCCCTTGCAAGGTTATTTCTTAGCTCCAACATAAAGCCTCTATGCTTTTTCCAAGTGTAGGTGCTTGTGCATTTTCCCCTTGGATGCATTCTGCCATCGTCTATGGTGCTCGTAGGCTGGTTTTTCATCATCCAATGAGTCCTTGCTGCTGTCGAGATAGTTCATAGTCGTTTGGTGTTTTTCTAGAGGAGGTGCTACGGAGTTAGTGTGTGGCTTCACTCTCATTTTAGTACACTGGTGCTGGGCTGCTAGCTATTAGCTATTACTTTATTTCCACTTCAATAATTTGGTAGTTTGTATAGTAAGTTTGCGTTGCTTCAAGGTCATGACCTCTTGGTGGTTCCATCAATTTTCTGAGCAAGGCAAGCTTAGTGGACCTAACTATTAAGAAGAGTGCTAGGGTTTGCTCTGAGGACACACAGAGTGTACGACCACGACAGAAACACAAAGACACAGACACGGACACAGAGGACAAAACTCAAACCCTAAACGCAAAACTCAAAACTCAAAACTCAAACAAAAATAGAAGAAGGGAGAGAGAGAACACAACTCTGAAGTGAATGAATGCTGTAAATGAATGTAAGAGTGTACAGTGTGCTCAAGGGCAGAGCAATGTTGGAGTGTGACGTCCACCGAAGATGGATCCCAATCCTGTGACCACTAGTAGGAGTGTAGGAGTGCTGAATAGTGAATGGCAGTAGGCTGGTCACCAAAACGCAGCAGTCTGGAGGCTGGAAACTGGTAAATGCAACAGTGTATCACTGATCGGGGGCTGGAAACTGTGCACAGTCTGTTGTAAACAGCAGGCTGAAACAGTGTTTGAGAGTGTCAGGGCTTGCAATGCTGAAAACGCAGGCTGGTTGACTCTGGAGATGATGGATAGTAGGCTGAACAGCAGTCTGGGACAGTTTAGAGCAGTTGCCAGCAGCTGAGAGTTGTCGCCTACAGCAATGGACAGGCTAAAGATGATGCGGTTGCAGTTGATGATGGCTGGACAGCAGATGGAGGCGGGTTGCAGGCTGGAAACTGGGCGCCAATAGCAGCAGAGGGTGTGTGGACTGGTGTAACTTGCAAACAAGAATAATTGCTGAATGGGGATAGCTTGTCTATTTATAGACATAGAAGGGCACCCCAAAAATTAGGGTTTCCACTAAACTTTCTTGAACTGCTCCCCATTTTAGGGTTTCCATTGAACTCTCTCGAATCGCTCCCCGTTTTAGGGTTTTACTCTAAAAGAGCATTTTTAGTGTGTTTTGGGGCTGTCTAAGAGGCTAATCAACAAGTAATGCATATTTTAGCTCAACACCCCCTCTCAGGCCCAAAATTGAGCCGAAAGGTTAGGCCAGCCATGGTGATGTTTATGTACCCCAAGGCGTCCCACCCCAAAGCAGCCAAGGAATCGGACAAAGGGTGCACGTCGGCTGCCCAGTGGCCTACCAAGACTACAGAGACAATGGTTATCTTACCAAGGGAATCCAAGTAGTCACCCCAGAGAGGATAGGGCATCGGACAAAGGGTGCACATCGGCTGCCCACCAGTAGCCTACCAAGTCCTACAAAGGCGGATGGAACCACATTGAACTTTGTGGTTTTTTTTTTTGAATAAGTGTGGTAAATTTTATGGGATACTGCCGATTGAGGAATAGTGACCCAGAAGACGAGAGTAGGGAGGATACACCCAACACATGACAAAATAGTACAAGCTAACCTATCCACTTAGGGTGTCGATGACGAGGAAAAGTAGGTGATGAGGTATCCATGTGATGAAGAAGGATGGTGGTGTGGTAACAACAGCCGCCGGTGGAAACAGCTTAGGATCCGCTTAAGTGGTGCTCTGCACAATGAGATGCAAAGTATGCTACATGTTGAAGAATGCTCATGCAGCAGGTGTCACTTGGAGAGTGTCCCGCATGGAGAAATTGTTCACTTGTCTAAGCGCCCCAGTACAAAGATGATGAAATCATGCAATGCAAAGGGTAAGGTACAACAGGGGGGAGAAGCCGATGTCGAAGACAAAGTGCTGAAGCCTGTAGAATACCAAGAAGGGTAGGAACCCCCTCTCAATCTCGATGTAGATGCCGAAGAAGGAAGAGGAGCCTGATGTCGGTCCTCGTGTGGTGCCGAGAACCATAAGGAATGAAGAGGAGGAGGAAGCATCCCAGCTAGAAGAGCTAGGTAGAAGTCACCACTATGATAGCATCAAGAGAGATGCTGCACCGCCTCGGGAGGGGAAGCCTCCATGTTGGTAGAAGAGCAAAACTCCAAGGATGATAAAACCATGAAGGAACGGCGCGCATCCCAAGTCTCCAGCCCAGGCAGGATTGGGCTAACCTGTATGTTAGCCCTACACTGAAAACAAAACCTGCAAAGGAGATCAAAGTCTGTAATCACAGAGGTCAGTAGTGAGATGCTCCAAAAACAAAACTAAACTAAAATGAAAAGCTAACTGAAGGAACAAGTGTAAAGATGCAAATGGGTATGTGTGTGTGAGTAAATGCAACGGAAGACTTAAAATGTAGAGACAAAAATCCTATGGGCTCGACTCTAAGAGTGCGAAAAATGAATGCTAGATTAACCTAGGGTATCCAACAGGACCTAGAGACATGCTACTCTAAGAAGGTGGCCACCATCACGTACGTCCAGTAGTAGGGCTCTGCCAAGGGAATGCCTGACGAGGTGGGAAGGAAGGTGAGATAGATGCATGAAGTGCAACGGGATCGGAACCTGCAGACCAATCAACCAATCCTTTAGGAGTAGTGAAGGATGCGCTGAGGCTTTCCGGGTGCCACATGTCCAGCAGTCGTTGTGGGGGCTGGAGGAGTAGATGGGGCAGCAGCAGAAGGCGTAGCCCCACTGGATTGTGAAGTCGTAGCGGTCTGCTGAGGCTTTTTAGGTGGAAGACCTTGGGCCTTGGAGCGACACTTCTCATCCACATGGGCTGCTGTCTGGTAGTGTGTGCAAAACCGGTTTTTCTTAGGGAGTTGCTGCCAAATAGGTCTTGATTCTTTGGTTCTATCGGAGAAAGAGAAATCACCCTTTGATTGGCTTGCCTTAGCATCTAGCGAGTTCTTGCCACTGGTGGTTTTCCCTCCCGAAGAAGAAGCAACCAACCCCCTCTGCTCTGAATAAGGCTGTGATGAGGATTTCTTGTGGACTTGATCATGCAGCCTTGCGTAACGCAATAACTGGCACTCAAACTCGTATAAGGTTGGTAATCGAGGTTGGGACATGATGTGTTGAATGAAATCGAAGTATTTTGCGGGCAACTTATTTTAGAAGAATGTAACTTGATCATCATCTGACTTTGGAGAGCCAATAGTAGCGAACTTGGCAAGTAACCGCCTATAGTCAACCAGCTTGACTTTCAGATCATCCCCTTCCTTAAGAGAGAACTCTTGAAGCTCAAAGTCGAGATTGATGCGCCGAGTACGATCATGAGCCGCATAGCAGTCGAGAAGGTGACTTCAACGCTCTGACGCGAGCGGGAAGTGCTGCAACTGAGTGAAACTCAGAAAGCAATCCCTGCATTAGCTCAACATTGGCTGTAGCATTGCGGACTCTTCATTGACGGATGTAGTCAGGGTGAGCTAGTCGAGGGTCCAGCATAGGCTCTAGACTAATGATAAGGTCCCAAAGACCTTGAGACTCAAGTACTTGTTGCATGAAATTCGACCAAGTAGTGAAATTTGACCCGTTAAAACGTGTCTTATCCGTGAAGGCATTCTTTGCTATTGCAACAGGAGTGGTAGTGCTCGGAGATGGATAGTGTGAAAAAATGTAGTGGGGGTAGGATGGGGGAGTAGAGTACACTTGGGAATGGGCCCCAGAGTGCCCACCAGGCATGCGGGTAGTGTGCAAGGTGGATCCATAGGTAGGGATGGGCTGACTAGGCATGGGCATGGTAGCCACATGAGGAACCCAAGGAGGTGGGACGGGAACACAGGAAGCAGACGATGGGAATCCCTGCGTAGGTGTAACCCAAGGAGAGTATGAAGACGCACCATAAGCTGAGGATGGAAACCCCTGCGTATGAGTGGTCATGGGAGATGTGAAGCTGGGGATAGTGAGGGGGATGCCCATCACAGTCGACCCAGGAGTTATGGGTGTGCTCATTTGCTGAAAGGTGAGAGGCACTGTATTAAAGAGTGGCATTCCCCCTAATGAAGTACCATGGTGCAAAGAGGTAGAGCATGGGGTGGAGAAGGAAAAGGTGCTAGGAGTGGAGATGGTAGATCTAACCCCTAGGGTGTGTGATGCAGATGTGGAGTATAATCCAAGATTTTGGAAAGATGATGAGAGATGATCAAGGTGTGATATTGAAGAGGGTGGGATGGGAGGAAAGTGAGAAGTGTGTGTAATATGCTCAAATGAAACAGAAGCTGTAGATGTACGTGAATTTCGTTTGCTTCGTGAGCCCCCTCTATTGAAGTTCACATATGCAAAGCCATCCGGATCCTATACCTCAAAAGAAGAAACATGCGAGGGTTTTGATTCATGCAACATAAAAGAATTGTACAAACTTGACATTGAACCTGGCGAAGATGATGAAGATGGATTGCCAGACGTTTCGAATGCCGTATGTCCTCCATGATCGGAGAGGTGGCCAGCCTCACCAACCGGTTCGAATGTGGTAGCAGAACTGGTAGGAGGGATATAAACATCACCGTACTTGTTGCAATAGTACTCCTCAAAGTCCTCCTCTGTCATGTTAGTGAAATTTGGTGAAGGTGGAGTGTCGTCCTCCTCATCGAGTCCATAATGCCATCTCACGGCCTCCAATGATGGAGAAGCCTGATAAGACATCATAGGAATTGGAGAAGAAGGTGTCTGGGACATTGTGATTTGGTTACGAGTCGTATTGTGTGCTTTGCACAAAGACTAGCTCTCAACAATATGCGCAGGATACTCTTTACAAGAGCACCGGCTCTGATACCAAGTTAAGAAGATTGCTAGGGTTTGCACTGAGGACACACAGAGTGTACGACCATGACAGAAACACAAAGACACAGACACAGACACAGAGGGCAAAACTCAAAACCCTAAACGCAAAACTCAAAACTCAAACACAAATAGAAGAAGGAAGAGAGAGAATACAACTCTGAAGTGAATGAATGCTGTAAATGAATATAAGTGTGTACAATGTGCTCAAGGGCAGAGCAATGTCGGAGTGTGATGTCCACCGAAGACAGATCCCAAGTCTGTGACCACTAGTCGGAGTGTAGGAGTGCTGAATAGTGAATGGCAGCAGGTTGGTCACCAAAACGCAGCAGTCTGGAGGCTGGAAACTGGTAAACGCAGCAGTGTACCACCAATTGGGGGCTGGAAACTGTGCACAATCTGCTGTAAACAGCAGGCTGAAACAGTGTCTGAGAGTGTCAGGGTCTGCAATACTGAAAATGCAGGCCGGCTGACCCTGGAGATGATGGACAGCAGGCTGGACAGGAGTCTGGGACAATTTGGAGTAGTTGCCAGTAGGTGAGAGCTGTCGCCTACAGCAATGGACAGGCTGAAGATGATGTGGCTGCAGTCGATGATGGCTGGACAGCAGATGGAGGCGGGCCGCAGGCTGGAAACTGGGCACCAACAGTAGCAGAGGGTGTGTGGGCTGGTGTAACCTGCAAACAAGGATAATCGCTGAATGAGGGCAGCCTGTCTATTTATAGACGTGGAAGAGTGCCCCAAAAATTAGGGTTTCCACTAAACTTTCTCGAACCGCTCCCTGTTTTAGGGTTTCCACTAAACTCTCTCGAACCGCTCCCTGTTTTAGGGTTTCCACTAAACTCTCTCGAACCGCTCCCCGTTTTAGGGTTTTACTCTAAAAGAGCATTTTTAGTGTGTTTTGGGGCTGTTTAAGAGGCTAATCAGCAAGTAATGCATATTTTAGCTCAACACTAACCACCCTTTTTTGAAAGTTCAAGAGCGAGATGGTTGCTTCAACACGCTGCGGATGATTGTTGATGGCAAGGAGCTGACACGTTTTACTGGCAGGAGAGTCATTCTTGAAGCTATTGGTAGGGTTGGAGCTGAGGAGGTCTAGGTTTTAGGATCCTAGATTGGTTGTGCCAGAGCCGCATGAAAAGTGGGGAGATGTGCAATGGGGAACAGAGAGTGTAGAATGAGTGGATCTGAGCTTTTCTTTTCTATCCATGAGCTCATCATCGAGTGAGGTGGTTGTTCAACAAGCTGTTGAGGATGGTTGATGGCAGGCAGTTGACACCTTGCACTAGATGAAGAGTAAATCTTGAGGATGATGGTAGGGTTGGGGATGGGGAGATCTAAGTTCTAGGATCCTAGATTGGTTGTTAGAGTTGCATGACAAGTGGGGAGATGTAATGCAATGGACACAAAGTGGATTCAAGCTTTTCTTTGTGCGGCGTAAGCTCATCATTATGGATCTGAGGTGGGGCATCAGAAACTATATGTGAACTAATCTAGAGTTACGGCAGACATTGGAGTGTCCTGGCCTCTTTTTGGGTCCTAACTTCTGGTGTTTGGGTACTTTGGAAAATGTTCTCAGTTTCAGAAATTTTCAATTTTTGGTCAATTTCACTGTCTTGTGCATTCTTTTCACTTCACTGTTGTTTAGTGCATCTTCCATATCTCCTGTAGTTCTTGCTTGCCCCATTGCTGTTCAGTTTTCCAACAGCAGTATGCAGAGCTTAAATCAATGTGATACTTTTCGCATGCACAAGCGACCACCAGTGCACTCAGTTGAACACCTTGCTGAATTTGAATTTTGGGCAGGTATCAATGCTGATCATCTGCATATTGATTGGTAAAATCCTGAATGGTTTGAGCATCTGTGATGGCCAATTACAGGTTAATGTGCTCTTTGGCAGGCCACTTGAGCTACTGCACTACACCCTTATGAGTCTTTCTGGCCTGAAAATGCTGCAGTTAGGGTCACTACTTTCTGTGTACTGTTGTCTTCAGAGGTGGACAATCAAGATATTGAGTTCCTAGTTGTGAGAATTCTGACCCAGTTCAGTACGTGAGTGACTGATTGAAGCTACCCATGACATGTTCTTCTAAAAGGTTTCAGTACTGAAGACTCTGAAGGATTTCGAATCACTGGCTAAATGGGACAGGGAGATGTTTGGAAACGTTTTATCCACCACCAATGTTGTGTTTGAGCTGCTGAAGTTTTACACTGCATGATTAAGTATGAGCTTATTTGTGTGAGGTGAGAGATATTGTACTGCCAAAAACACATTAACGCCTCTATCTCTGTAGAAGTGATTCTCGTTCTTTTTGAAATTGGCAGGGAACTTGCTGGTCAATGGGGACTTTGAGGATGGCCCATACTTGCTGTCCAATTCTTCTTATGGTGTACTCTTGGATGAAATTATAGATGCAAGCTCATCGCCACTTCCTGGATGGACAGTTGGGTCTACAGTAAGATATATAGATGCAGGCCACTACTTGATTCCTGAGGGCAGAGCAGCTATTGAGCTGGTGGGAGGCCCTGGTGCCAGCCTTAAACAATTGGTAAATTTGAGCAATGGTGCAAATTACATACTGACCTTTAGGATGGGAGATGGAAAGGATCTATGTGCTGGGAACATGACAGTTGCAGTAACAGCTGGGAAAAGCGCACAGAATTTCACATTCAATTCGGTGGCAGAAGGACTCTCAGATAGTTATTCAATGAAATTCCAAGCAGCATCAGAGTTAACAAACATCTCCATTGTGAACTTGCTCCGTAACGAAGATGAAAACTCATTCTTCTGTGGTCCTGTTATTGACAATGTTACTCTCTCTTTGTCCTCCTCTGGGTGCTTGTCTACGCTTGGAGGAAGCAGAAGCTCCACCTCCATTCTCATTCTCTTCCTCAGTTTTGCAGTAATACTAGCTGCCCTGTAAGAAGCAATCCTTTTGAGATGCAGCCATAGAAACAACCTTGCTCAGCATTGTACATTTCACACCTGAAACTCTGCTGTGCCAACTTGGCTTTTCTCCATACAGTCACTCACAAAAGGGAGCTATCCAACCAATCTTCTGAAGCTGCGTGTAATTCAAGGTGGTAGAGCACAAAATCTTAAAGCAAAAATTTCTAAACTATACCCAGCTCCATACAGTTTTGTCAATGCAAAGGGAGTTATCCAAGCAATCTTAGAACAGCAAAAATGGAGTTATTCTCCAGATATGGTGGTGGAGAGTACAATCCTTGTACTGATACTGAAGAAAGGTGCCACGATACCAAGACCAAATGCATTCTACATGATTATGCATTGCTGTATTACAGGATTCTTTTGATGATCGGTATTGTTAGCTACCATAAAACAAAAAGACATTATTTCATATCCAGGCAGCTCGTTTTCATCTTAAGATTTAACTTATAATTTTGTAAAACCATAGCAATAATAGGAACAAACACATGAACTTGCTATATAGCAAGCATGCCGAAGAGTTGGTATGAGTCTCTTCGTTGCTTTATAATTATAGAGGAAGGTTTCTTAGTCTTTTAAGAAGAAATGCACTTTTCTTTGCTTTTATACTAAAGCTTTTAATGATTATATGGAACCAAATGACCAAACTACATTAATTGTAAGTATAAATAATTATTAGTTTCATGTTCCATGCCATGGACTTCTTGATATTACTTGATGATTGGTCCAAGAGCAAGCTATTGTTTAACGTTCAATGGTATCCATAAGACAATTACATGGTAAAATAAATATACATGGTAACAAGTGTAAGGGAGGATCCTCATACTTCAATGTTGTAGGGAATATCTTCAAAGATTAGCACTAAAAAGAGATAGAAGCACTAGAAAGCTAGCCAACAATAACTTAACGTATGGCCTTATTACTAGTTGGCTTTTTACCACTCAATCTCTTTCATACACATTAAATCCTTGTAACATTCAATATGAGCATTCTTGCACTTGTTTATAATTTCAAGAAAGGAGTTTGTATGGATAGGGTGCTATGAGTTGATTGCTATCATCTGACTTTGGGCTACATGCCTTCAAGATCCTTTGCTTATCTAGAAGGACATGCTTAAAGCCAAGGTGATCCATGACATTGTTTGGAGTAGGAAGATATTTTCTCTTTTCAATTTCAAATCTTCATAGTAATATAAATAGTGTTATCCACTACTGTGCTATGATGATCAACAATGCAATGTGAAGTTTGGAATTGTTGGTAGCAACATGAGCTTAATCAACATATATAGTAAGAATAATAGCTTCAAAATGATTATTAGCATAGTAAAAAAGGCCATTAGATTGAGTAGGAGCATTGTGGTTATTAGCAATAGTAATATTATGACTAGCTTGAAGATCAAGATTGTGAACAACATTGGTGGTTAAAGTAGGATGGCATTGAGCAACATGACTTATGTGATCAACTCTAATATTATCTTACAAAAATCATGACAAGAGCAATAGCTCAAACATCAATTGTTGTGCAAGTAATGTCATTTCCCAATGAAGGGAGATAAGGTGCTCAAGCTTGTCAAGAGCTTGCCATGGATCACCATGATCTTTACCATCTCATCATTGCCCAACACCTCTTGCTTAAACCAAGAGCAAATATATCACATTAATGTGTTGAAGCCCACCACCGTGCAATGCATCCCCTGCCACCCCTCCATCCCTTGTACTAGCTTAAGTGGCATTGCACCCCTTAGAACATATTAGGTCTTAGCATGCTCACATGTTCAAGAATGTGGGCATGCCTATGACTTGCACTAGCTCCTTGGGATGAAGCCTAATCACCTCGTCATTACCATCCATTCTAGGATTAAAATCTTGGAATAAAATCTCAATATTAAAACAATCATCCAAAAAAACAACCATCAACACATTTTTAAAAAAAGCTCAATATTTTTCCTACAAATAAAGTAGTTTAATGTTAGAAAATTTGTGGAAAAAAGATAAGTAATATTTAGTTGTATGTGTAAAACACTTAGAAGATGAGAAAATTGAGATGTATGGAGTTTGTTAATGATAAAAATATCGATCTATATAAACTCAATATAAAAAATGGTGAGATATTCTTTTCTTAATAAATACAATTCTCCAAACTTTGTATCATTACCAATATTTGGGAGAAATATTATTGCAACATGTACATAAATCCTACTAGTTTCCAAGTGTAAGGAAGACCATGCCACTTTGTAGTAGTGCAAGTACAAAGGTGTTGCATAGTAGCATCATGAGGAAAGCAGTGCAACATCTTGTCATCTTCCTCACATTTTTTGTCCCTTTTATTTCTTTTTCAACTTCTCTTTCTTACATATATATATATTTGTAAAGAGTATGTGTATTAGTTAGAAAGAAGTACAAAGTTAGGGTAAGCTCATTAAAGATGTTGTCCGCCGATGCCAAGATACTAAATCATCTTTTGGTCATGATATCAACATGCTGAATAAGATCGACCAGATGCCTGAGGTGAGATTTAAAAATGAATTCATTGTAATTGACCCAAATATGCAAGCAACCCTAGAATCTAAGAAAGTGAAATAGAATCTTCATATGAAGTTGTATTGGACCATGATGTTTAACCATGAGTGATCTTTGATATCAGATGATGAATTTGATTAATCAAATAAGACTCAAGACTCAAATGCCATGCAAGGTCCCAATCTTGCCAAGGACAATTAGAATCTAAGACAAAAAAGGATTGTCAGTCTTGTAAAAGCTTAGAGACCTTGCCCCAAATGTCACTATAGCCATGAGGCCTTTTTAAGGTACACATGAAATGGCCAAGCTTGAAGTTTCCAATAAATAAACTTGCTTTTCAATTTTTGTGATATCCATTTTCGGAAGAGTCTTGGCTACACATCAACAACCAAGGGATAACCGAGATGTCTTACAATGTCTCCTTGTTGAAGAACCACACCTTGCAACCCCAAATTTGACAAACATGAGCCAGTGCAAGCAACAAGGGAGGATTTTGCTACATTAATATGGAGATCCGACATGTCCAAAAAATTCCCAAACATTTAAAGCTTTGCAAAGGTTAAAGTGTCTGCTTTCAAAGCCATAAATGTATCATCAACTCACTTGGCCAACAAAATGTTGGTGCGAAGGGAGAGATAAACCAATTTGTGGTCTCGTATAATCAAGATGTGATAACATAGAAAGAATGGGGTGAGTAACAAGTGTAAAAAGGAGTGGGCTCAGAGGGTAGCCCTGTTGGACTAAGTATGTGAGAAATAAGTGCTCAATGACTCCACCATTTAGCATAACACGAAAAGTAGCACTCGTATTAATTGTATAGATTAACTAGGCCTTTTCCAAATCTAAATGCACTAGAATCATTATATCCAAAAATGTCCAAAAATGCGCTTTTGTTAATCCTTGGATTGAGAAAAGAGTGAAAGAGAGTTTTCCACGTATACAAGAATATGTATTGTTGTCTCCTTCAATTTGGGGATAGTAGAGTCCATTTCATGGTTCTCTCCTCTTTTTAGACATGTTTTAGGGGTCCCAACAATCCTATTCACTACAAAAGCTATCAAAATATTAGGCAAAGATGGGACTTGAAGTTAATACTTAATACTTTGAAAATTGAGAGATCTGACTATATTACTTCTTCCTAACACCCATTCATTTAAGCTGTCTTGATTCTCCTTCTTGACCTTCCCTTCAAGTTTCTTTCTCTACATAATTTGGATGCTTTCATTTTCTTTCCATAGCATCCACAAGGCATTCTTCTTGTTCCATGAATTCTCACATATGCTATGACGGAAGTGCATGTGAAACTTGGAAGCCTAAAATCTTTATCGTAAATTATTAAATTACCATGGTGCCACCCTACCAAGGGCTCCCACAAGGTGAAAAAAGAAAAACAAGAGGGTGTAAAATATCATTGGAAGGGACATATTGTTACTTTTAAAGCTTAAGAACATCTTCTCAGCTTCAACATGTTTGCATGACTAGGGATATATATTTACCTCAAATTAAATGTATTTTTCTACAAATCACAATAATCTTTGATACAAGTAATAAACATATTTTTTGTCTTATTAGTGCTAGTAAGAAAAAAAGGATTATTTTCTACATACATCTTTCTATCAACAAGTTTTAAGAAGCAATCTATGAAGAGCTTGAGTGGTACTTTCCAAGACATTAGCAAATATGAGAGACATATTGAAGTTCTTGAAAAAACAATACAAGTTCACAATAAGCTTTTATGATAGCACTTGTACAACTTAGTTTGTGGTGACACTTATAAAACTTGGTTGTGCATATTCAAGTCACAAAACAAAACAAAGATATAGGTTTGAGTTCAATAGTTTCCACAATTGGAAAAAGAGCTAACTGCACTCTACCTTATGAAATTTGTATACAATTAAATGTTGCAAATATCGAATTAAAGATAGAAACAATTGAAAATTTATTCTTGCTCAAATTTGGCATTGTTATGAAAAATATTTTGTTAGAAATATCTACTTTTAATGTGATTTCATAAACAACAAAGTATTCAAATTACATTTTCAAAAGAATTTCATTTCATCATTTGAGTTACAAAAATGGCAATATATAGTATGGAATTACACTTTAGGTAAATTATTGGGATAATATATAAATGATACATTAGATGCTCTAGTATAAACACATTATAAGTTTTTGACAAGATAATATAACTTTTGAATAAATGGTGTAGACCATTGAAAAAAGAGTTGAATGTTATTTTCCTTGTATAAGTTATATATCTCTCATTATTGTATTATTGGAACCATGAATATATAAACCATGGAGAATTTGGTCTTACTTATTAGCACCTCTTGTTGAAGACACATTTGGAAAAAAACTTTAAATACTTCAATATGATTCTACAAATAAAAATATTTTTAATTTATATACCCAAAGTTTCTTATTAGATTATGAGTCATAATATGTCAATTTACATTAATTAAGATATAAAATAATAATTTATCCTTGGGGGTGTATTCCTCAAATATTAGCAAATTATTAGCAAAACTAGTAAAGAAAAACCTATTTACAAGATAAAAAGTGCAAGAAAAGAATATACACATTAAAAATATCCAAAAATTTTCAAAAATAGTTATTGATACATTGGTGTGATTAGAGGATGTTGAAATCCCCAAAGTAAGTTGTCAACATCTCTTTTTTGTGATTTTTGATACTTTTAAAACTCATTTTTAATCAAAAAAGTATTTTTAAAATGGATGAGAAGCTTGCAAAATTTTTAAAGTTTTTTCACACCATAATATATTTATAAAAAAATTAAAAGCTTTTTTGAAAAGTGTAACAACTCATAAAAATTAAAGATTATAAGATTATCATATGATCAAATCTAATAGTGATCATACCCCTAAAGTTGAAAAGTCTTAGGAGAATCAAAGATTTTAGTTATACTTGAAAATTTTTGAGAATATCATGAAAAAGAAGAAATACATGATGTGTAAATAAGAGGTTCAAGCATGGCTAAAACCCCCTATTCGTGTCATAGTAGAGATTTCTTATTCTTCATGGTTTTTCCAAATGCTCTTGATTCATATGGCTTGATACAAAAATTGTTACATCTAGTTTGGAGTGTCACTTGTAATGAAAATATTATTATATGTATTTTGGAGTATCTTAAGCATTATAAAACTTGGAAATTTTTTTGCCAACAAATCGAGGATCTGTGACCATGTGACCATTTGCATTTTGTAACCTCATCGTATTCTCCTGCACAAGGGATGCATGCAAATATTTTAAAAAAATTATGCTAGCTTGTTGATAAGACCACATCTGAAAACATTGAATAAGTTTAGTGAGCTTTGTCAATAACGAGATTAAAAAAGCATCACATGGAGAATCAAGTAGCAAAAAAACAAACCAAGTCTAGGATGTCCCTTGCATTATGCAAACACTACCTAATAAGTGAAGCATGGAAAATTCCATCTTGCCTTGACACCATCTACACAATAAGAAGCAATCTTTCAAGTAAGGCCAAGCCTTTTGGTGGAAATTTGCGTACAAACCTTTCAAGCAACCAAGCATCCACCACAAGCTACTTAATTATATCAAAGTGCTAAGGGAAAATGCTATGATAAGACATATTGCTACAATTGCAAGGGTAGCATGACCAAGAGACCCATGAAAGCATCTAGCACAAGCTACCCAATTACATCAAAGTACTAAGGGAAAATGATTTGATAAGACATATTGCTACAATGCTTGAATGTTCAAAAATCCTAGTACAAATGAATCCTCATGCATAGAATAGACGTCGTCCAATCGAGACCACATGGCCAAATATGGGGTTGAGTGAGATGTAAACACGGAAGCCAATGGAGAAAGCAATGACCAAAGATCCTATTTGAGGGCATCCCTCACAAAAACATTACAAACTTGGCTTTTCAGGGTATCCATCAAAGAGTGCTTTGAAATAGATTGGAAAGAGCAATGCATACATTAAAATCACCCATAAAGCAAATGTAGTCCATCTATAGACATAGAATCATGAATGTGGTTCCACAAGGCTCGACAATACAATGAGCCATTAGGCACATAAATGTGGAGCCATAAAACCAACCCTTCAAAAATAATTTCAACCACTAGAAAGCATCAATGGACATAATTCTTAACAAGAACTAGATGGAATTTCTCATCCGTTGCCATAAGGACACTTGAGTAATGCATTGCCTTGCTATTAGCATAGACAAGCTAGAAACCATAACAATCCAAAACAAAACTAGCATCATCATGATCTTTGTGCTCAACATCATACAACACATCGCAACTATTCTCATGTAAAATATGGCCACATATTACTGGTTACTACGTGAACAAATCCTGTGAACAAAGTGGCAATCCACATATCTGAAACCATAAAAATCAGGGACCAAGCTACTCATGCCTTGCTTGAACTTTCTTTGTCAATGCCTCAAAAATCCCATCATTAAGGAAATATGCCAAAATTACGAAAGCATTCTGCCCCAGATGAGCATGCCTCAAAGAGGAAGGGGTAATTCCATTCATCGGGGGCCGAATGAGGGTATCTACAATCTCATGGGACAATCACCTTGCCTTTATGATCAAAAGTAAGGCGTGTCAGTGGGTCCCTTGGACAATTAGAAGATATGATATCATTTCCTCTCGAAGCAGGGGGAGGAACATTTGAAGGAATGCCTGAAAGGTGAGAAGGATCGAAGCTTGCACACGAGCTATGGCGGGAGAGCAAGAGCAAGAAAGAGAGAGACAAGAAATGGGAACTCCAACCGTCACAATGTGTGACCGGGCCTTCCTTTATTTACTAGTCACTAAAAAATGAATGTAAAGAATAAAGTGACGTGACGGGCGCTTGCCACCTGCAGTGTGCAGTGGCGGGTACTGTCAGTGTAGTAATACATGGGGCGGCACGGCGGAGGCGCCTTTACCACAGTACAATTGTACAGAGGTACAAGGGATGAGGAAAGGCAACATCTCATCCAACGCCCATCAATCTCCTGAGGAAGGCAAAGCGCTCAGTAGTGAGGCTTTTTGTGAGCAGATCTGCAGGATTCTCGTCAGTGGAGATCTTGACAAGGTCAACAGACTTGTCCTCCACGACACCACGTATGAAGTGATACCTCACCTCAATGTGTTTTGTCTTCGCATGGAAGACCGGATTCTTAGCCAATTGAATGGCACTCATAGAATCCGAATGCAGTGTAGGTATAGCATCAATCCCAAGGTCAGTAACTAGACGGCCTAGCCATATGGCCTCCTTGCAAGCCTCAGTGGCTGCAACATACTCGGCCTCAGTGGTAGACAAAGCCGTACACTTCTAAACCCTGGACATCCAAGAGATAGCACCTCCAGCATAGGTGAATACATAGCCAGAAGTGGACTTCCTACTATCTGCATGTCCTGCATAATTGGAGTCAGTGTACCCCACGACCCCTAGATCCTGGCTGCCATAGCAAATACACATATCTGTTGTGCCCTTCAGGTACCTCATGATACCCTTCACGGCATCCCAATGTTTCCTACCAGGTGTAGCCATATAGCGTGCCACAACACCAACTGCAAAGGCAATATCTGGACGAGTGGCTATCATGGCATACATCAAACTGCCCACGGCTGAAGCATAAGGGATCTGGGCCATCTCGGCCCTCTGCTCATCTGTCTGTGGACAATCGGCCTATGATACCTTCACATAAGAAGGCAATGGACAGCCAATAGGCTTTACGTCCTGCATGTGGAAGCGCTCAAGGACTTTATGAATATACTCCCTCTGTGACAAGTAGAGGAGTCCCTGATGCCTGTCACGTCTAATGCGCATACCAAGTATGTGAGAGGCCTGTCCCAAATCCTTCATCTCAAAGCTCTTCTTCACCTGAGATTTAAGAGCATCTAGCTCATCATGAGCTTTCCCTGCTATCAGCATATCATCCACATAGAGTACCAAAATAAGCAATGAACCATCACGGACTTTCTTCGTGTAAAGACAGGGATCCATAGCACTCCTGATGTAGCCCTGTGACTGCATAAAGGCATCAAACTTATGATACCATTCCCTAGATGCCTGCTTCAAGCCATAAAGACTTTTCTTCAACTTGCACACTAGGTGCTCCCTGCCAGGTTCTGCAAAGCCCTTAGGCTGCTCCATATAGATCTCATCATGCAAGTCCCCATGTAAGAAAGCCGTCTTGACATCCATCTGATATAGATCTAAGTCAAGCTGAGTAACCAAAGCCAAGACCAAGCACAGGGTGGTCATCTTAACCACAGAAGAAAAGACCTCATCAAAGTCTACACCATGCTCCTGCTTAAAACCCTTTGCTACCAATCTAGCCTTGTATGCCAGCTTGGGGTGTCCAGGGGTACTTTTCAGCTTGTACACCCACTTGCATGGCAAAGCCTTCTTGCCCTTAGGCAAGGCAACCAAATCCCAAGTCTCATTCTTATGCAAGGAGTTGATCTCAGACTGCATAGCCCTCTCCCAGGAGTGACTGTCACCCCTGCGCATAGCCTCATCATAAGTGAAAGGCTCTCCTGCATATGTAACCAAAATATAATGCATAGAGGGCTAAAATCTATCAGGTGGACGTCTGTCTCTAGCAGACCGTCTCACTGCAGGCTCTGCTGCCTGCCCAGCTACCTGTCCAACACCCTGACCATGAGCATCTGCTACAGCTGTAGGTTGTCCAACTGGCTGTGCAGGAGCTCTAGGCTCCTCCTGAAAGATCACTCTGCAGATCTCAACCACTTTCTCAGGCTGCATGTGCATCTTGTCTTCATGGAAGACTACATCATGGCTGCGTACTATTTTCCGCGCCTGCGGATCCCATAGGCGATAGCCCATCTCTCCTGAATCACCATAACCAAGAAAGATGCATTTAATGCTCTTTGGATCCAACTTACTCCTCTTGTCCTTGGGCACATGGCAGAATGCCTCACATCCAAAGACACGGAGATGCGCATAAGAGGGTGGCTTACCAGCCCAAACTTCCTCTGCAACCTGGAAATCCAATCCACTAGAAGGCGATCAGTTTATGACATGCACTGCCATACTAACTGCCTTAGCCCAAAAGCTCTGTGGTAGGCCTGCATGGCTAAGCATAGAGCGGACACGCTCCTGAATAGTCCTGTTCATGCGCTCAGCCAAACCATTCTGGGCGGGGGTGTAAGGGGCGGTCAACTGACGCTTAATACCCCTTTCATCACAAAACTGCTCAAAAGCACGTGAGACATGTTCTCCCCCATTGTCAGTCCTAAGGCATTTCAGCCTATACCCAGTCTGGTTCTCAACAAGAGCAAGCCAACGCTGAAAGACTGCCAAGACATCGGACTTTTGCTTTATGGGATAAGTCCACACTTTCCTAGAAAAAACATCAATGAAGGTAACAAAGTACTTCGCACCACCCATAGACATACACGGCATGGGCCCACAAACATCTGAATGCACCAAAGCCAAGGGCTCACTCATGCATGGTCTACCCGATTTCTTATGCGTAGACCTATTCTGCTTACCATAAAGACAATGATCACACGAGTCAAAACGTGCATAGTCCAAAGGCGGAAGATACTGCAAACCAGATAACATTTTCATTCCCTTCAAAGACATATGCCCCAAACGAGCATGCCAAAGTGATACATGTGGGATAGAGCCCACTGCCAAAACATGGTCTACAGAAGACCCAGATACAACAAGAGGATAGAGGCTGCCAGCCTTGGCGCCTCTAGCAAGCACAAGTCTGCCTTTGGTAATCTTCCAAGCAGAATCCCCAAAACAGACATGAAACCCTGCATCATCCAACTGTCCTGCAGACATAAGATTGCGCGTAAGCGCAGGTACATGACGTACATCCCTGAGCAAAAAGGAACTGCCAATGGAAAACTACAATTGAATATCTCCACAGCCCACAATATCAAGAGACCTGTCATCTCCAAGTCTGACTGATCCAGATACAATACGGTAAGAGTGAAACCACTCACGGTAAGGCGTCACATGGAAGGACGCACCTGAATCCAATAACCAGCACTGTGCATATATACTAGGTGTCTCAGTCAAGTGTGAAGCATCAGAAGAACTAGCTGCAAGTATGAACTCATCACTACCATCGGAATCCTCGGTCTGCATGACATTAATTTCTTCAATCTTGACGCTAGACTTCACAGGTTTTATGCTGCGATCAGAGGACTTCTCCTGCACTTTCTCTTTGCCCTTATCCTTGCGCTTCTCATTGCGCAACTCATGACACTGTGGTCTGATATGGCCCTTTTTCCCACAATGATGACAAGTGACATTAGCATTGCGCCCACGAGACTTACTATGCGACTTTCCATGAGATTTAGACCGACCCTTCTGTGAGTCACGGCCACAGTTATTACCACGATCATTCCTGTCATTCCTGCCTCTAACTGTCAAAGCATGTGAAACACGAGAGGCATCCAAGTTTTTGCGATTAACCTCTTCTTTTAGAAGAGCACTCTCAACATCATTCAGTTTCAGAGTAGCACTAGAGGCACATAGGGCAGTGTGGAATACATCCCATGACTCATTCAGAGTCCCAAGCAAGAAAAGAGGAGTTACTTCCTCTCCAAAGGTGATATCCTGCGAAGTCAGGTTCTTCAGTATAGCATGGAACTGGCTCAAGTGAGCAGACATAGTCGCATTATCCTTCATGCGCAAATCCATAAGCTGCTTCAACCAGTACATCTGACTCGCCGGACTTTTCTTATCATAAAGATTCTTGATCTTATTCCATAGATCCCATGCACTCTGTGCTTCCTCAAATACATTATAATGTACATGTTCAGTGAGAGACAATACAATCATGGACTTGCATAGCTCATCAAGTTCAAGCCAGTCATCATTGTCCATAGTTTCAGGCTGCTCCCCACTCAACCGAAGTGGCTTAATCTAAGATTTCTGCACCAAGACCTGCCAAATTTGACTCTTCCAATAAGAGTAGTTGGTACCATCCAACTTTGTGATGTTAAATATGGCATTATCAGTCGAAGAGGACGCCATAATGCAGGCTGGAAATGCACAGACAATGTAAACTGCTGGCTGTTTTACTGCAGAAAATGCCCAAAATCCACTGAAATGAGCTCCAAATGGCGAGAAAAGTGTGCCAAAAGATGCTGCCCACTTAGTACTAGGTGTGGTACACCAAATCAGGATATTTTAGCATAAAAAATACTGCTCAGACCACCAATAAATGCTTGCTGTAATAAATTTCAGAATTGCAATAATGAGAGCAAACTGTCCCAAAACTGGATCTAATGTCAACTAAACAATGCTAGGTCCAAAGCCGGCATAAAGAGGACAAAGCAAAGCCAAATGACAGTGAAAATACATGAGCATAACACCGAGAGATGTCAAATAGCATCTGCCAGTAAGAGGCATATCCCCAGACAATCTAGGCAAAATGTAGAACCAACTACCAAAACCTGACACAAATAGGTGTCTGCTCAAAAGAAAGCGGATCCAAAATTGAGACTCAGCTCATAAGCATCCTGTGAACCAAGACATATACTCAATGCAACATCCAATTGTCGGAGTATAATCCCAAAGTCTCAATACATCTATAACTGCTCAATGACATAGACTGCTCCAATAGCATGTAATCCATGCTCAAGGTCAAGTAAGCATGCAAGATGCTCCCACTGGCACAAAAGGCGTACAATCAAGTTAAGGGCTCAAGCAACCCAAGACAAAGTACCACTGACAAGTGACCAAGTCAATGCGTCATACGCTTCCCAAGAGCATGACATACATGAAGTAGCTGATGTAGCAACCACTAAGCAAGACATAATCCCAATGGCAAGATCTCTGTCAAGTCAATACATCCAGTAGCAAGCCAAAGTCAATATCCCTGTGAGTCGGAAGTGCTCAAAACATCCAAATCGGAGCTCCAAAATATATGTCAAGCATGGATGAACTAAGAGGCATCAACCGCGGACCAAAGCATGTAATGCATAGAGCTTATCCGTCAAGTACAGACAATAGGCATAAGCGGCCCAAATGCCAGTCAAGTCGACCAAACTGCCAATGACAAACCAATAACAACGGAGCAAATGCGATGCTCAAAAGCATTCCGGAATCACGATCATGAGTTCGAAGTCGATCCCCAAAGTGTAATACATCATGACATAACCCATAGCATACATCCAGTATCGATAGAGAAGCAATACATGTGACAAATGAGCTTCAGCCCGCTCATGTATAGCAGCTCTAAACAATCCAAAACTGTCAATTTCCAACCCAAAAACAATGCCAAATCATGGGCAAATCGAATGCATACATTCCCAAGACATTAGGTATCATGTAGACCGCATACGGGCATCAAACAAGGTAACCGGAGTAGAGTATAAGCATCAAATGCCAATGCCAAGTGTGGCTGCCCTGTTTCCAGCACTGTATAACAGTAAATAACTGTCCCAAATCAGCCAATATTTCAGGCCAAAAGCATGGCATAATCATGTGCATACATTCCCAAGGCACTAGGCATCATGTAGACCGCATACGGGCATCAAATAGCACAACCGGAATGGAGTATGAGCAACAAATGCTAATGCCAATGGTGCTGCCGTGTTTTCAGCCTGTTATGATAGTTTATGACAGTCCCAAATCTGAAGAAATCAGCCCCGAATGATCAAGACCAATGCCCAAAGCTTGAATGACATCAAACATGAAGTTTATAGCCCTCTTGATCAAGGTAGAGAGCAAGAAGCAATGGCCAAGTGTGGAGCTGAAGTAGACGAGTGCTAATAGCCTAGAAAAAAATGGTGCAATCTGCCCTATTGGTGCTGAACTTGCTGCTGCTCCACATGGGCTGAAAAGGGGGTAATGGGGGGCTCAAGAAGGGCCTATCAAAGGCCTATGACAAGCCTCTTTGGGCCTTGATAGGTGTAAGGCACAATATGAGGGGAATAAGCTTCAAGGGTTTGAAGCCATGGCTGCCCTTGCTATTTGCAACCTGTAGACTGAAATAAAACCCTAAAAGAATGATCAAATACCTCAGTATCAATGCCTTGAAGGTGCCTCAATAGCCGGGAAGGTGCTCGGGAAGCCGGGGAGTGACGGGAGCTCGGGGAGATCAGATATGGCTGCCGGGATGGAGACCCAATGCGTGAAGGGAGTCGATACGAAGGTAGAGAAGCACCGAGTCGAGCTCAAGCAAGAGGAAGTCAAGCTCTGATACCAGTTGAAAGGTGAGAAGGATCGAAGCTTGCACACGAGCTATGGCGGGAGAGCAATAGCAAGAAAGAGAGAGACAAGAAATGGGAACTCCAACTGTCACAATGTGTGACCGGGCCTTCCTTTATTTACTAGTCACTAAAAAATGAATGTAAAGAATAAAGTGACACGACGGGCGCCTGCCACCTGCAGTGTGCAGTGGCGGGTACTGTCAGTGTAGTAATACACGGGGCGGCACGGTGGAGGCGCCTTTACCCCAACAATGCCATTAGGAGGAAATATAGCCTTCCTTTGCACACGTGTGCAAGGGATCCTATGGGCTAGAGTACAAAATTGGGGATGGTTGAGCCTCCACTCTTTGGGATACTTTGTCGGCTAGCTAATTATTAGAATAGGGCATTGGCTCTTTTGTGCAGGGGACCATTTCCTCTTCTTCATCAGTCTCAGAGTTTGAACTAAGGGCTCCCATGGTTTGATCAATGAATGTAGTATCAAGTCCAACCATTTTTTCTAACACTTAGCCCACATGAAGACTAAAGTTGTGTTTGAGAAGGACATGCCATAGGATGATTCAATTGACCACATGAACATGAGTTGAACCAATAAAAAAAGTAGTTTGTAGAGAACACAAACTATAGTGATACTAGTCTAAGGTCATGTAGAGTTGCTTTCTTGTTAGTTGTCTCCCTCTACCTCACTTTTGTTGTTGCCTTGTTTGGTTGTGTGTAGGGTAGGATAGCGCACGTGCAATCTTGAGGAGGAGTGCAAGCAATGCATAGAGTAGGGTTGGAATCAAACACATGTCAGGAGCAAGCAGCCCAAGGCAAGTGGAAGAACTTACTAGGCAGGTGCAATCTAAACTCTTAATCTCCAAATTACGTAACTTACACTTTATCATGGTTTAAGTACTATGATACCTCTCACTATTAGCAATGCTTGTCAAGACCAAAAACTGGGCCTGACAGGGCTCTATCAGTCAAGCTCCTAGACACACTAGATGATCCCACACAGCCTCATAGGCATGAGCGTCTAGGTACTCTACATGACTCTTCTAAACATTGTGTTTGTAGATATGCTTTTCAATTTGTACTCCAACAAATGTTCCTTTCTGAATCCAAGCAAAGGGAGCTTTCTATACATAGATGACTACTTCACCTCAATTCACACACACAAAGGACACCCCCCAATCGATTGCTATGGCCCCTATGGCTCTTGTATACCCTAGGGATTGACCCCAGGTGCACCGTCTTAAATATATAACACATCAAACCAAAGTTCTCTTTAGTGTTTATCATTTTCGAAGATTTTTTTTTTGTATCCTCACACAATCTTTCCCAAAGAACCCATGCTATCCTACAACTAGGGATTCTCTCTCTTAGCCTAGGTCAACCATTTTGCAAATAACTGTTATGAATCTAGGAGATTTTCTATGATATCATGATTTTATGCATATGCAACGCATCATGCCTCATGGTGCCCAAACAATTCTTACTAATGAAAAAACATCCATGTGGCATGAGAAACCATTCTTTTCATGATTTATTCTAACGTAGTGTAGTATTGAAGAGATGGAATCGGGCTAATCTACCCTTCCAGTCCTTTAAATATTCGATAAAACCCCAAATGCCTTACTACAATGCACAAATATTTGGTTCTTCATTGAAAAGATGTAGAATTTTAGCATTCATTTCATATATGTATCTTATATGTATTCATTTTATATTTTATGCCATTTTCCATAGAAACTACCCTTATCCGACCACTTTAACACAAAAGTGAGTGTAAGGCTAAACCCCATGTCCTATTGCTCACTACACATTCATCGACATTCTCCTAAAATTTTCTATTTTTAAAGGCTCGAAATCTTTTTTTCTTATTTTTTACTTTTTTATTATTTTTCTTAATTATTTTGATCATAATGATTGATAATTTTGTAAATTTTTATCATAAAACAAAGAAACAATGTCATTGCAACTAGGTGCATCATTTTGTCCCATATGCGCCATTACTTTTATAAATTTTATCAATCACCATCATATTTCTTAATTTTACGTGTTTTGTATGGATGAATAATTAATTTTTGCATTATGAAAACCACAAGTTCTAAAATTTTGGGCTTGCAGGCCTTAAACACAACACATATCAAATTTCAACCCATACGCATCTTAATTTCATAATAATAATAATAATATATCAAATTTTCTTTAAACCCGAGACTTATCATAGGAAAACCGTTTGTTTTTCATGATTTCGAAGATGTGTTGGTAGCTCGCTGACACTCCACATAGTCGCTAACAACAACCTTCACACTCATTCGCTCCATTTTTCACATTATACCACATTCTAGAATCCATTTCCCCTCACCCTCTCAGCCCAAACAATTATGGCGAGAGAGAAAGACTGAAAACTAAACTTTTAATATAATGCATTATTTTAAACTATTTTTGTGGTGATTTGTAGTGAAAAAATTCAACATCTCATGGCCAAGGCTACTTCTTGCATCTTTGTCTATTGAAAAATCACATTTCATGGGGATTCACCGTTTGTTGGTTTTTAATCCCCTTAAGCTTAATTACTTAAAAAGTGGTTTGGCTAAATAGAAGGCCCAAATGAACTCAAACTCGAGATCTAAAAACACAATCATGTACTTGGTGTCATTTTCTACTGACTTGGTCTCTTGGAGACTATTTTTGGCTTCTAGTTCAAGTAGTTGCTTTGCAACTTGAAAATTTTTCCTCTTTAAATGGGTTGTCTAATGAACTTTGATTTATGAACGGATGCTTTCAATGCGTTTGAGACACCTGCTTATGCTTAGAAGACTCCAACATCTCTTGATTTTTATTACAAATGCTCCATTTTTTGCTTCAATTTTGGTGCTTAAATACACCTCTCAATTGGACATAGTCAACTTGACAAAGAGTAAGAACAATCAGATAAGCATCCCTCCACATACTATTGCAAGCAAGTACTGAAGTTACCTCTGACAATGTGAATTATACCCAATCTCTAGAAACTTGATAATTAAAATTTCTAAATTCTTTATTGGACTCATCAAATTTTATAAAATGGAGTTAATTGATTTATCTCTTGGATTCCATAGTTTTTAAAGGCCTTCTCATGTATTGGATGCTATGCAGACACAAGTATTTTAAACAATTAAGTATGTAATTATCTTGAGATCAAGAATTCAAGTTACTTACAATCGACTTGGCAAAATCAACTTGAAATTCTAAGGTCATATTAAATTCTTCTCCATTAGTTTTACTTTTTAAATCATGCTCATAAAATTTCTTTCCATGCAGATCACCTCTTAATGTATATAAATAAAATTTCTTCAAGCGCATAATCTAGAAGGATATCATATCCATATACTCCAATAGTTTATGCATTCACATCAAGAGGAGGACAATCAATGTAATATCGTGTTATGGATACAATTTCCTTCTTCACAATACTATGACATCTACATTTGGCTTAGTGTTGTTAAACCTCTCAAAATGTTAGCTAAGAAATGTAAGCAATAAACACACTCAAAAGCAGCCAAATATTCATAACTATGCAATGCCTCTCTTTTTGTGATCTCAAGTATGGCATCTAAAGAGTTGCATACTCTACTAATAGCTATATATCCACTTAACCATCTCACATCAAAAGTATGCTCAAGTTAAACAATGGAAAATGCCAAATCTTGTTACATAGCTTACAACCCTTCTAATCTCTTCATGATAACATTAAAATGTGAAGCTATAGCATTAATAAGTTTTTTTAGCTTTTTGCAAGAAGACATCTCTTTTGGTACACTAGATACTGCAAGGGCACTACGATGGGCAACATAATGAGTAGAAGTTAAAAATGGATTAACGTGTTAATAAGGCCAAGACACCATTCTCCTTTTCTATGGAACATCCATCAGAGCCAAAAGCAATGAATCTAGACAAATCTAGCTTACATTTCTTTAGCTTACTAATAATAGCCTCAAACAAAGTTCTTGTAGTGCCATCATGCACATGTATAATTCTATAGAAACTTATTTTAGGAATGCAATGAGCCTCAAGTTATGATAAATAAATAACTATATGTCCATGTGATGAGATATCATTGGACTCATCAATTAAAATACCAAACCATGGAATTGCTTAAACATTTCCTATTGTACTTTTCATAAGATATGATACCACACAAAATATCATTTCAAAGCATGCCTTGTCGTCATTATAAAAACTAGTAGTGTAAGGTACATGGTGATCTTGTAACAAGCTTATCATTTCAGGAAACATAGAAAATGGTACATTTTTCTTGGCAAATACATGGTTCTAAATAAATGCCTCATATTTTACTTCTCTTATTTTTTAAACTCTCTTTTCAATGGAGTATTTTCCTTTGAGCAAGACAACTTGCATAGCAGACTTATGACATGATGTGCAAACATGGGATTTCAAGTTGCTAATTTTAAATTTTATAGACTCCCCTTTCAAACATGCACTATGTGGATGAGGATATTTCAAAAAAAAAAAAAGGAATACATTTTTACTTCATCTCTATCATAAACAAGCCATTTGAATTGGTATAGCCAATCATCTTAAAAAAGTAAGATTCCTTCTTTCTTCCTTTCAAAATCAGCCTTTTCTTCAAGTGACGTTATCAAATGATTCATTTGAAGATAACACATTAATTGAAGTTGAGCCTCCAACATTATCTATGTTTCTTTTACCTTTTTAAAAGGATGTTTGGCTATGTTTTCAATCCCATCCCATGCAAGGTCTCTTTATCTCTTATATTTCAATTTAGGTGCCATTTCTCAAAAATAAAAAGAGTAGTTGTAAACTCACCTTGTTTTTTCATAATAATTGAAATTTGCTACATTTGTGGTATTCATTTTCTTTGAAACCCAAGCTCCTCGATCCTCTATCTTCAAACTACAATGTCTCTAGACTTCATGAACCTTTAACCTTGTGCTTCACATAGCCCTTGCTTGCATTTTCCTAGGAGTGATGGCTCTCTCTCTCTCTCTCTCTCTCTCTCTCTCTCTCTCTCTCTCTCTCTCTCTCTCTCTCTCTCTCTCTCTCTCTCTCTCTCTCTCTCTCTCTCTCGGAGCTGCGCCGACGTAGAGACCAACTTCTACAGGTCCAGGACCAAACAGGCGGGAACACACAGCAACACGCCCTCCAAGAGTTCTACAAACCCTTGGCTGTTGAGATATCGAGCTCCACTCGTGATACGCCAGGGTGACCGTTGTGTATTTATGTCACCGACTTGTCAGTTGCAGATGCGGTTGGTACACCGCCCCTGAATAATAGCTACATGATAGCTATCCTTATCTACTCTAGTTCGTGGCTCAGTTAGTATGCCACCTTAGTTAGTTGAGTTTGGTTTGAGACCCATATCTAGGGTTCTTCTATTTCTTTGTACTAGAGTTCTTTTGGCTTACACAACTAAGAAGAGGAAAACTGTTTTCAGCCTCCACCCTTGTGTGTCTTCCCCCATTGTGCAAGCAAGAAAGCTTCAAGCGAGACTCCTTCCTTCTCTCCCACAATCTTGACATGGTATCAGAGCCTTGTTCGTGGTAAGGAGCTCAAGAAAGCAAGCCAAGCTCGCGGTGGTCTGGTAAGAGGAGCAGTGTTGCTTTCATTTCCTGTTTTGGGAGCAGATCTCTGCAGGTAGCACAGCCGGAAATTGCAGGAGTGCATTGTCTCAGGTTGAGACGCCCTTCGCGGTGAAGCAAGAGGGCAGTATATGCTGCGGGCGAGGGCTTTAGCCCTCGGCGACCTTGTTTTTTTGATTTGAGGCCATTTCGGGGCCTGTTTTGCAGACGGAAGTTTTCTGCACGCACTCAGGAAAAGGCTCGGTTTTATGCTGTGCAGCCACTGTTCTACAGGTTGGTGAATAGTTACAGTAAAAATTGCATTGTATGCTTGTGCGCAGAGACATTGGGAGTTACAGAATCATCCCTGTTGCCTGTTGATGCAAAATCGTCACTAGGAAGTGACTGTGTGGTCAAATACCACTTTCGCCAGATTTGCAGATTCTCCCTTGTGAGGGTGAAGCTGTGGGTTTTGCAGTGACAGAATTTTTTGCAGTCTTTTGTAATGGCATCTGATTCTCTTTCACAGATTGTCACTGAAAAGCTTGACAAGAACAACTTCCAGGCATGGAAGTTTAGAATGACGAATTTCCTTATGGGAAAAGGATATTGGGAATTTGTTGCAGGAAATGAAGAAGAACCAGTTCTTCCTGATGTTCCCAATCAACAGCAAATGCAGGCATTCAAAGCATGGCATGAGAGAGCCAGGAAAGTTATGTATTGGTTGTCTATCAGCATTTCAGACTCCATGATTGTGCATATTCAGGATGCAAGTACGCCAAAGGAGGCATGGGATACTCTGTCAAAGATGTATAGCACAAATACGCAAGCCAGGAAAATGCAGCTCAAGCAAGAGTTGCACAATGTGCAAAGAGAAAATATGAGCATCAACGACTACCACATGAAGGTAAAGAAGATTGCAGATGCACTTGCTTCCATTGGGTCACCAGTGGAAGATGATGATTTAGTTTCTGTGACCTTGAATGGTCTAGGAAAGGATTATGCACAGTTTCGGACATCCATTTCAGTTCGTGAAAGATTTCCTGATTTTGAGGAGTTGATTGCTCTTCTAATTTCTGAGGAACAGAGAAATGGTGGTGCATCTTCTTCAGGAGGAACTTCAAAAGAAGCTGTCTTCTACTCAAATGCTGGAAGAGGTAGAGGCAGAGGTAGAGGAGGCCGATTTGGAGGCCGTGGTAGAAATCAGAATATGCAGCAAACTCAAGAAAACCAGTCCTATGGAGGAGGACGTGGTAACTCTAGAGGCAGGGGGAGCCAAAGAGGTCGTGGTGGATGGCAAAGAGGCCAAAATGCAAACAGTAATGTTGAATGCTACTATTGTGGTAAAATGGGTCATATGGCTAAAGACTGCTATAAAAAGCAGAATGACATCATGAATGGAAAACTGCAACAAGGGAATTATGCATCTTCTAACAGACAGGGTGATGACAGAAATGAACATTTGTTCATGGTGCAGCACATGAACAATTCTGTGACAAGTGCAGAAGAAAGCAATGATGTATGGTATGTTGACTCAGGTGCATCAAACCACATGACAGGTCATGCAGAATGGATGGAGGATGCAAGGAAAATGGAAAAACCAGGATTTGTGGAGACTGGTGATGATACTGCACATCCTATTGTGCAGATTGGAAAAATTCCCTTGTCTATGCAGGATGGGAAAAAGAAATACCTGTCCGATGTATTTCATGTCCCGAATATCACTAAGAATCTAGTTTCTGTCGGTCAAATGGTTGAACAGGGCTTGCAGGTCAGATTTAATCCTCATGGATGTTTTGTTGAGGATATGAAAAATAAAGGTCGCTTGGTAGCAAAAGGAAAGAAGAAGGGCAGAATGTTTACATTGGATGCAGACATGTCTGAATTGAGTGCAGCAATGTTTGCACATGGGACCGGTGTAGTTGCAGATATTGATATCTGGCATAAACGCATTGGTCATGTTAATGTACAGCGACTTAAATCAATGCAGGCCCAAAATATTGTTGCAGGATTGCCCAAATTCAAGGTTGCAGAAATGCATAAGGTATGTGAAGCCTGTCAGTTTGGAAAACAGGCAAGGAAACCATTTCCTAGACATGTTCAAGAGAGTGAGAAGCCATTGGAATTAATTCACTCTGATGTGTGGACAACTAAAGCTGCATCTCTTGGAGGCTGTCATTATTTTGTCAGTTTTATTGATGACTATAGCAGAAAAGTTTGGGTGTATTTTATGAAAAAGAAAAGTGAAGTTTTTGGGCATTTCAAAACTCTTAAAGCTATGGTTGAAAAAGAAACAGGCTTGCAGATAAAATGCCTAAGGTCAGATGGAGGGGGAGAGTACCTCTCAAATGAGTTTGCAAGGTTCCTGCAGGAGCATGGCATAAAGCAGCAATATTCATGCAGTCATACCCCACAACAAAATGGAATTGCAGAAAGGAAAAACAGGCATATTGGAGAGGTATCTCGTGCCATGCTCAATGAAAAAGACTTGCCAGATTTTTATTGGACTGAAGCAGTTTCTACAGCAGTCTACATAATGAACAGGACTCCCACTGCAGCAATACATGGAATGACTCCAGAGGAGAGGTATACTGGTAGGAAACCAGATATTTCTCATTTGAAAATTTTTGGTTGCATTGCCTATGTACATGTGCCAGATGAGCTGAGATCCAAGTTGGATCCAAAAGCTGAGAAGTGCATCTTTATTGGTTACTCTCTGCAGCAAAAAGGGTATAGATGCTATAACCCTTCTACTCGTAAGTTTACAGTGAGCAGAGATGTTGTTTTTGATGAGATGAGTAGCTGGTATAAACCAGTAAATGTGATTGATGATATAGATGCACAAAATGGTAATGCTGCACAGAATTCACAGCAGCAGTCACAAAATATTAGTGGACCTGGAGCATCCTCTAGCAGTGGTTCACATTTTTCGCCATGGACAGGCAGATTGAGATCAGGAGAATCTTCTCAAAGCAATGCAGATAGTGGTATGCAGGTATCACGAAAAGGAAAAGAGAAGGTTGATCAGCCCATGTTTGATGTGAATGCAGGTCACTCTTATGTGGATGGTGAATCCAGTGGCTCAGAACAGAGCATTGATGATGAGTTGGGTATTCCTTCTATTGTTACACCTGGAGTAAGAAAGACCAGGGATGTTTTGAGAGCACCTGGGAGTGAACCTACTTTGCGCAGGTCTACCAGAGCTAGGTATCCTGTGGATAGGCTGAAATATGATGGATTTACAGCCATTCATTATGCATATATGGTTAAAGTGATACAGGAATCAGAACCCACTTCTTTTGAGGAAGCCATGGGAAAAGAAAAATGGGAGAAAGCCATGGATGAAGAAATGGATGCCTTGGAAGCAAATGCTACATGGGAGTTAGTACCTTTGCCTAAAGGTAAAAATGCAATTGGCTGTAAATGGGTTTATAAGGTGAAGCACAATGCAGATGGTTCTGTGAACAGATACAAGGCAAGATTAGTAGTCAAGGGTTATGCACAAACATATGGCATTGACTATGAAGAAACATTCAGTCCGGTTGCAAGGATGGCAACCGTAAGAGCAGTCATTGCTATGGCTGCATCAAAGGGATGGTCTTTACATCAGATGGATGTAAAGAATGCCTTCTTGCATGGTGATTTGCAAGAAGAGGTCTATATGGAGCAGCCACCAGGTTATGTGCATGCTGTTCATCCTGAGTTTGTTTGCAGGTTGAAGAAAGCCTTGTATGGCTTGAAGCAAGCACCTAGAGCATGGTCTGACAAGATAGGACAGTATCTTGTCACTATTGGCTTTCAGATTTCCAAGGCAGATTTCTCACTTTATGTGAGAAAAACAGAGAAAGGTATTATGCTACTTGTCATTTATGTTGATGATTTGATTATGACAGGTGACAGTGATGAAGATATCCTTCATGTGAAAATGCTATTGAAGCAGAAGTTTGAGATGAAGGATTTGGGAGAGCTGCGTTATTTCTTGGGCATTGAGGTGATTAGATCACCAAGTGGGATACAGCTCTTGCAGAGGCAGTATGGATTGGACATGCTGTCCAAATATGGGATGACAGGCTGTAAGCCTATTTCAGTTCCTTTGGAGCAGAATGTGAAGCTGAGCACAGATGCAGGTGAGCTTCTGGAAGACCCTACTATGTACAGACGCATAGTAGGAAGTTTGATTTATATGACTATTACCAGGCCAGATTTGAGCTATGCTGTTGGATTGGTAAGTCAGTTTATGCAGGCTCCAAGGAAACCACATTTGGATGCGGCTAGACGCATACTCAGGTATGTGAAGTCCACATTGCAGTATGGACTATTTTATGAGACTGGGGTTCAGATACAGTTGCATGGATACACTGATGCTGATTGGGCTGGTAGTATTTCTGATAGACGATCTACCAGTGGATATGTGTTCTCTTTTGGGAGTGCTGCAGTCACTTGGAGCAGCAAGAAACAGCCTACAGTTGCCTTGTCGAGCACAGAGGCTGAGTACAGGGGTGCAGCAATGGCTGCATGTGAGGTAGCTTGGTTGCATAAGCTACTTTATGATATGCATCAGTCTACAGATGGGCCAGTTGTCATTTATTGTGACAACATGAGTAGTATACACTTGGCAAATAACCCAGTCTATCATGCTAGAACAAAGCACATTGAGGTGCATTATCACTATGTGCGAGAGAGGGTTTTACTAGGTCTTATTGATCTAGTTTATGTCAGCACAGAGGATCAGGTAGCTGACATATTCACGAAGGCATTGGGCGCAGAGAAGCTGCGCAAGTTCAGAGACCTGCTTGGTGTGCAGAAATTGGGATTGAGCTCGAGGGGGAGTGTTGAGATATCGAGCTCCACTCGTGATACGCCAGGGTGACCGTTGTGTATTTATGTCACCGACTTGTCAGTTGCAGATGCGGTTGGTACACCGCCCCTGAATAATAGCTACATGATAGCTATCCTTATCTACTCTAGTTCGTGGCTCAGTTAGTATGCCACCTTAGTTAGTTGAGTTTGGTTTGAGACCCATATCTAGGGTTCTTCTATTTCTTTGTACTAGAGTTCTTTTGGCTTACACAACTAAGAAGAGGAAAACTGTTTTCAGCCTCCACCCTTGTGTGTCTTCCCCCATTGTGCAAGCAAGAAAGCTTCAAGCGAGACTCCTTCCTTCTCTCCCACAATCTTGACATTGGCTACCCCCTCTACAATGAGGACTGTAGCCAACCAACCAGTGGCCCCACCTCGAGGAGTCACCTTAGATAGAGCTATAGAGAGAGGTAGAGCTCACTGCCCACACCTGGCAGGCCCATGCCCTTGCAGGAGGAGACATCACCTACAGATACTACAACACCACCGGGGAGCCATACCCTGCTGCTTTAGCCTCTCCATGCTAGACAGGCCCCTGCAGGACATCTTAAGGTGGCCACACTCCATGAGCAGTTCCACACTGCACTTGCAATGCATCTAGATTGTATCGAGTTTGTATACCATTTTGCACCTACTCACCTAGTTCACCATAACACTAGAGCTTTACTGGGACTTGGAAAACTTCGTAGACATTTTGTATGTAACCTTTTGGTCTCATAGGCCAACTTGGCCTTTTGTAGGTGTTAATATAACTTCCTCTCTCTCTCTCTCTCTCTCTCTCTCTCTCTCTCTCTCTCTCTCTCTCTCTCTCTCTCTCTCTCTCTCTCTCTCTCTCTCTCTCTCTCTCTCTCGCTAGTATCCCTGGGTTGCTAGAAATCGAGCTACCTAAGCACCCAGGCTCTTAAAATTTTTCTCAAGGCTTAGGCTATATAGTATCACAACATCAAGAATCAATATCTCCATGTGGACTTTGGAGTAGGTGTAGCACAAACAAACTATACAAGTGTGGCTGTGCAAGCCGTAGGTGGTAAGTGCTCTAGCGACAACTACTTTATTCTTGTTAGCAACCACCAGAAGTTGAACCACTTGGAATCAGGCTCCAAAATATCCACCCATAGTCCAAGCTATTGTAGCATCAGTATCACCACGTGGAGTAGGTGTGATGCAACATGGAATAGGTGACACATGTGGCACATGCACACTACATAGGCATGGCTAAAGGTTGAGCAAGACCTAGGTACAACATTGAGGTGAGAGGCAACACCATAATAGGCAAACTATAGCACACCACTTAGCAGCATTTTCTTGATCAAGTAGTGGGATGCAAGAGGCATAGGATACAAGAGCTGTAGCCTTGCAAAGCCTAAGTGTATCAAGAGGCAGTGCCACATTAGGAAACACAATGGCATTGGCAACAACAATGATCGATCATCAATGGTAATGAGCAAGTTGCAATTGAGTTTGAATTGAAGTCTCAAAGTAGCTTTGCATGGTGAAATGAACAAAATTTTGGTTCCTTCTCTCTCTCTCTCTCTCTCTCTCTCTCTCTCTCTCTCTCTCTCTCTCTCTCTCTCCCCCCCTAGCAGAGTCTAACTTTAATTGTAATTAAAGATAAAATAGGAAAGTTTAAAAGGTTGATTCAAAATTATAATTTGATTGGAATTTGGTGGGCTAGTTGTTTTATGTTTATTTAATATTTTTATATTATATGTATTATTTAAAATATTTTTCCATGTATATATAGAAGCACCTTATCCTTTTACTCTATTCATGAGAAGGATATTATCCTTCCATATGATAAAGGTGAATTGGTCTAAATCCTTTTCACTTATATTTTTCAAAAATAGGTAGTTTCTCCTCACATTCAATAAAACCAGTTTTCACTTAAAATGAACTAGCTTTAGGATGGAGTGAACCCGTATTTTCCGAAACACTACCTTCCTTTTGTGATGAGCATCCACCGTGTTGTCTGAGCTATTGGCCTTATTAGGTTGCTTACTTGTATTCAATTTGTAGTGTTGACTTTGTCACTATTGTTTGTTGACATCTTGCCCATGGTGCCCACCCAATAGGGTTGCTTGCTACCTTTTCTTATCATTGTCCCTTTATTACTTGTGTCAAAGACAGCATAGATGTCCACTAGTTGCACTTGCCAATGTAGAAATGCTCCACCAATGATAACCAACACCAAAATGACACACACATACATATACTCTCTATGTGCTCCACCTCACTTTGCCAATATACTCCACATTGCCACTTCTTCCCTCTTGTTTTACATCACCACACTCTTATTGCTTCCTCTCCACCCTATTAGGTCCATGCCATTCACATTGTTTCTCTTCATTGTCTCGTTGCTTTGATACTCTACTATTGCTCACATTTATTACTTTGTTGCCATGGCCTTGTTGTTGTTGATTGTTGCTTGGCCCCTTGCATTAGCTTTGAGTGATGTGTTGCATACCGCACCAATTTTGTGTGATTTCACACACACACACACACACAAAGAGAGAGAGAGAGAGAGAGAGAGAGAGAGAGAGAGAGAGAGAGAGAGAGAGAGAGAGAGAGAGAGAGAGAGAGAGAGAGAGAGAGAGAGAGAGAGAGAGAGAGAGAGAGAGAGAGAGAGAGAGAGAGAGAGAGAGAGAGAGAGAGAGAGAGAGAGATTGTAACATATCCATTCAGGGAAGGTGATGTCTGGTAGTTGCTCAAATGTCTTTCATGATAAAAAAACACTACCAAGACCCTATATGATTTACAAATTTACCTAATCACACGTCTTTCCATCTACCTTGCAGCAAAATATCATGGCCTTGATCCACTAGGATTGATCTAGGGGACCTATGCCTTCTTGGTCTTTATGAACAATCTAGTGTTCGATCAAGAGGATCACTTTGTAACTAATCAAGACCAATAATGGACTATCATTGCACTTGGTTCAAAGAGAGGAAGACACAAGGGGGAGGTGAGTATTGACTCCTTTAGCTTGACACAATCTCACTCCAATATCCTAGAATGGTATTACTTGGATTTTAAGACTCGATCACACAATTTGGCCCTTCTTATAAACATCTTCAGGAAAGCACCCAACTTATCAGGTTCACTTGTTTGTGTGAAGAATTAAGCTCATCTGTCAGACTCCTTGTCTAGCTGTAGTTTAGCTGGATGTCATGCACACCTCAATAAATGAGTTGAGATCTAACTCTGGTTTAGGAGTATGGTTAAGAAAGCACTATGGTTTGCAATCTATTGTAGTTGTGTGTAGTATGTGGGTTACTCAATGAATAATGAAGAAAACTATTGAGAGCACTTTTCTCTCTGAGATTGCCTCACTGAGTGTCTTTCTCTCTCCCTCTACATCTTGAACATGGCATTAGAGCATGAAGGCCTTGTGTGGTAGTGAATAGATGCTGAAGAGTGACCTTAACGTATAGCTTGAAGAAGGAACCTTGTAGAGGTGCATTGACAACCATAGCCTACACCTCGAATGGTATGTATCAGTGTTTTTAAAGCGTTTACTTGATAGAGCCTATTGAGGCTTGTAAGGAGAGATCATTGGCCTTCACAAGAGCCTATGAATGAGCTAAAAAAGACCAACACCTTCATTAGAAGATCAATGTGATCTAGTTTGGACTGCACCTATTTTCTTGGGGGTTAAATGGGTAGCATTAGCAAGTGGTTGTCATGATCAATGGGCTTGACATACTTGTCATCATTTAGGGCCACTTGACGCTCATCATTAATAGGACATATAGCACTTGTGAATGCTCATTAAAATGCCATTAGCAATAGCCACATGGTCTCCAAAAATCAACATGGAGCTAGAAATTTACACATGCTCTATGGCTGTCATGATTAGAGGATTTCAGCCAAACATTGCTTGGCTTTGGCATATCCAACATTAAGTGGATAGTTGGAAACTAGTGTGGCACCATTCATGTATACTTGAGACATGGGTATGAGGACCTAAGACTCAATTTTGAAGTTCTTCACAAGCTAAAATCTATCTAGAAGTTTGATAGATTGCACTTGAAATCTTGGAGCTTATTGAAGCTTGGTTGGTACTTGCAAATGCTTAGACCTTGTCACATGAGTTGTGGGATATACTGAGCATTGAGTGCTCAGATCTAGATCAACTTACTATTGGTTATAATAGAGTGGTGGCTGTTCACAGCCTATGAGAAGTGTATCTGACATTATTACTTGAAGACCGAACAAGAAATGATGCTTCTATGGCTATGTATTGACTCCCATACGCATTGGCACATTTCTACTATGATTTGAATGTGTTTTGAGGTGAGAATACTTTGATTTATGCAGAGTTTATATTGCTGGTTATTATAGACTGTGTTTGTTAGTAGATGTTGAGGCATACCTACATGTCCACTATGCAGTCAATATTGTCTACATGCAATGCTACTATCCCCAGATATTATGACACATGGTTGGAGATACGTGACATGTTTGTGAGCTGAAATACCTTGGTTAATGCAAAAATTTCAATGATGTAAACTCTTGGATTGAACTTGTCGTGTTTGAGCAGTGGTACACTTATACTACGTGATTGAAAGTTTTTGGGATTCTCATTTGTGAATTGATATATGCAACATGTTTAGATGAGCTAGACGGAACTGGTTGTAGGGTACCAATAGATATACATGCGGTACTTGGATGTTATACAAGCATCTTGATCAATGAAAGATTAACTTGGTTTATAGGGAGTTTGGCAATGATTCTTTGAATACTCTAACAAATACATAAGTTGTAAACATGGCAAATGCAAATAGATTTGACAATATTACATAGATAGTGGGTAAGAAGATGGATAATAATAACTATGCAATATGGAAATTTTCCTAATTGGCAAAGGTGATTGTGACCTTGTTATAGGTGTTGAAGCTGATCCCAAGCTTCTAGAAAAGAGTCCAATTTTTGAACAACTTAGAGCACATTGTGCTTGGCTAGAAGGAGCTCACAAAGTCTTGGATTGGCTCTTGCCGTGAATTTCAAACGCCATGGTACTATAGATTATGAACTGCAAGATGTTGAAAGATGCATGGAATATCCTGATGAGATATTATGGTACTGCTACTCATGCAAGGAAAATACAACTGAAACAGAAGTTCAATACCATGGATAGGAAAGGATTGATGCCCAACTTTAACGACCTAGTCTCATTGCTTATATCAATGAATCTGAGATGCCCAACTTTAACGACCTAGTCTCATTGCTTATACATGAAGAGGTTAAGCTAGGTTTAGCTACTAGCTCAAAAGGAAAAGATGCAATATTTTATTCAAATCAAAGACGACGTGGCAACCATGGCAAGGGGTCCTTTTGTGGTTGTGGGACTCAACAAAATAAATCTTAGAATATGCAAAATTAGCAAGGACATAATGCTAGAGGTGGTGGATACTCTCGAGTAGCATGGGGGAGGTCCAACTCTAGAGGCAAAGGATCCTGGCAGTCGCAGACTATGCATGACAATGCAAGCAAGGATAAGGACTATCACCACTATGGGAAGTATGGACACATCGCTAAAGAATGAAGAAGCAAGCAAATTAAAGAGGCAGGTAGCAGGGCCATTATGTCTCATCCAATCATGTAGAATGTGAGAGTGGTGATATGTTATTTGCTATGACCTATGTACAAAACAAGGCTACTCAGTAAGAAAATTCAGATGGCATATGGTATATTGATTCAAGAGCATCAAACCATATGACACCACATGGGGAGTGGTTTTATGAAATGAAAGTAGGAACAAATGGCTATGGAGGAGATGACACTCAGTATGACATAACTCATACAAGAGTTGCTCCATTGGTTATGCATGATGATAAGAAGAAGAAATTGTATGATGTTTTACATGTTATGTCAATCATGAAAATTTTGTTATATGTTGGCTAGATGGTTGAACAAAACATGCATGTACGGTTTAACAAAGATGACTGTTTTACAGAGGAATATTGGAGGTTACAAGCTAATTGCAAAAGGCAAAAGACATGGAAGAATATTTACCTTGGATGCAAATATTCATGAGTTGAAAGTTGCAATGTCTGCTCATGATGATGCAAGCGTTAGAGACATAGACTTATGGCATAAACACATTGGACACATAAATGTACAAAGGCTAAAAAATATGCAGCAAAAAGATATTGTTTCAAGATCACTAGAGTTCAAATATGCTAATTTGGGACATGCATGTTCAACCCATCAATTTGGGAAACAAGCTTGGTTTCCATTTGTTTGATATACATGAAACATAGCAGACCTTTACAGATTGTTTGCTTGGATGTGTGGGGACTTTCTCATAATGTATCTCTTGGAGGATCTAGGTATTATGTGACCTTTGTGGATGATTTTAGAATGTATACTTGGATATACATTTTGAAACACAAAGATGAAGTTCTTGGCAACTTTATGGATCTTAAATGTCATGCAAAGAAAGAGTTCAATTGTTATGTCTCATGCCTAAAGTTTGATGGTGGTAATGAATATGCATCAAAGGAGTTCAATAGGTACTTGACTAAGCATGGGATCAGAAGACAGTTGACATGCACTTATGCTCCTCAGCAAAACGAAGTAGTTAAAAGGAAAAACAAGGTCATTATGGAAGTAGTTAGGGAAATGTTGAGTGAGAAATATATGCCACTTTCTTATTAGGATGAAGCAGTTCTTATTGTTGTTTACATCATGAATCAAACACCCATAGCTAGCATACATGAGAAGACACCATACGAACAGCTTTATGGTTATAAGCTTGACATTAGACACTTAAAAGTATTTGGCAGCATTGCATATGTGCATATACCTGATGAGAAATGGAAAAGGATTGATCGAAAAGTAGTGAAGTTTGCCTTTATTGTTTACTCACAAGAATAGAAAGCTTATAAGTGTTATGATCCATCTACTAATGAGACTTTGATTAGCCATGATGTGGTATTTGATAAGCTAGTATCATGGAATGATTCTAAGCAAGTAACAACTCATGATGATACTTCAAAAAGTACATGTGCTAAAAATGGGATGCATAACACTACTACTGCTAGTGGACCTACACATGATATGTCTACCAGTGTGAGTCCTTGGATAGGACAATTACATAGTTATGGTTCTCATTTTACTGACACAAATATGTCAGTGAGGGGGAGATTGGGCTTGGATAAAATGGATAAAGAAAGAGGGAAGGCATTTGACAATCTAACAGGTCCATTGAAATCGGGATATAATTCCATTGATAGCTTGGATAGTGAATTTTGAATACTTATAGTCCTTACACCTGGTGTTAAGCAAAGGTATCTACCGTCTCATGAGAGAGTAGAATTACATAGTGCACCACAACTATGAAGATCACATAGAGATAGAAAACTTGTTGACAGATTTACTTACAATGGATACTCAGCTAAACACTATGCATACATGAAAAAAGTAACGAGTTACAAAGAATCCACATCATTTGTAGAAGTAGTCAAAAATAAAAATTGGTGTACATCAAGATGAAGAGTATGATGCTTTGCTAAAAAATGGAACTTGGGATTTAGTCAAGTTACATGAAGGCAAGATGTCTATTGGATGCAAGTGGGTCTACAAAGTCAAATGCAAATCAAATGACTCACTTGAAAGATACGAGGCCAAGTTAGTTGTGAAGGGTTATGCTCAACAGTATGGGCTTGACTATGAAGAGATGTTTAGTTCTATTACGGAGATGCCAACTGTATGAGCAATCATTGCATTGGCTTCATCCAAAGGTTGGAACTTATATTAGATGGATGTAAAGTATACATTTTTGAATGGTGATTTGATGGAAGAAGTTTACATAGATCAACCGAAAGGATATATACATTTTGAATATTGGTCTTATGTTTGCAAATTGAAGAAAGCACTATATGGATTGAAATAGACACCGGTCTTATGTTTGCAAATTGAAGAAAGCACTATATGGATTGAAATAGACACCATGAGCATGGACTGCAAAAATCAGCTCGTACTTACGAAGACTTGGCTTTCAAATGGATAAAGCTGATTATAGCTTGTTTACCAAGAAGATAGAGAAAGGATATGTGATTTTGGTTGTTTACATAGATAACTTGGTCATTATAGGTGATGATACATATGGGATTGATGAGATCAAATCTATGTTGGAGAAAGAGTTTCAAATAAAAGACCTGGGAGAGTTGAAAATTTTCCTTGGAATTGAAGTCATACACTCACATCAAGGAATTTGGATGTTACAATAGTAGTATGTACATAATATGCTAGAAAAGTATGGTATGCTAGAGTGCAAGCCCATGGATACTCCATTAGAACAGAATGTCAAGTTGATAGTTGATACATGAAATGAGATTGAAAATGTAACTATGTATAGGAAGATGGTTGGTAGCTTGATCCATCTTGCCATCACAAGATCTAATCTCATTTATTCAGTTGGGATGATCAATCAGTTCATGTAAAGGCCAAGGAAATCTCATTTAGGTTCAGTGTGAGAAGGATTATGAGGTATGTGGAGGCTACACTATACTATGGACTATTTTATGAGTATGGTAAACCTCTTGAGCTTACAGGTTACATTGATGCAGATTGGGCTAGATGTGCATATGATAGAAGATCGAAAAGTGGAAATGCATTTGGTCTTGGCAGTAGCATGATTAGTTGGATCAGTAAAAAGCAATCCACCATGGCTCTCTCTAGTACTGAAGAAAAATATAGAGGTGTAGCCTTAGATGTATGTGAAGCTACATGGCTAGTTAAGATGTAAGATGACTTGGGAAAACATGTGGATAAACCAGTCAAGCTATACTGTGACAAAATGAGTAGTGTGCTTCTAGCAACAAGTAATCATGTTTATCATGCTAGATTGAAGCACATAGAAGTGCATTATCATATCATCAAGGAAATGGTACTTGGAGGCAAGATACATCTTATCCATGTGAAGATAGAAGACTAGGTAGCCAACATCCTTACCAAATCACTTGGTAAATATAAGTTTACTTATTTTAGATTGCTATTTGGGATACAACAGATCAGTTGAGCTTTAGGGAGAGTGTGAAGAATCAAGCTCATTTGTCTGAGACTTCTTGTCTAGCTTAGCCGGATGTCATGTGTGCCTCAATAAATGAGTTTGGATCTAACTTTGATTAGGAGTATGGCTAGGTTAGCTTTATAGTTTGCACGCTATTGTAGTTGTGTGTAGTATCTAGGTTACTCAATAAATAATGAAGAAAACTATTGAGAGCACTCCGCTCTTGGAGATTGCCACACTTTGTGTCTTTCTCTCTCCCTCAGCATATTGAATAGTTCGTAGAGGATAACGTTACCATGATAGCTATCCCCTATTTTCCACCCAAGCACCTATCATTTTAATTATTTAATTAGGGTCCTACCATATAGTGAGGACATATAAAAATAGCTTCTTTAATTTGCAACATTCATTGAAAATCCTTTAAGCACAACAAAAAGACAGTTAAAAATAATCTTTTTCAATCATTATTTAGGTTGATACCATTGTATATTGGTGTTAAATATAACCAACAAGCACTAGGTACTAATCAACAAAACAATTGTCTTATAACCACCCTTCTTATCTAAATTGTCTCGACCAACTTGAGCAAATTTACATACACTTCATAAGCCATCTTTTATGGCACCCCTTTAAACAATCCACTTTCCTCACAATGACAATAGTTTATCAATATGAGTCCGGGCTTAAATTTCAATATCTTCCCCTTGTATTTATCTTCAATTTAGGTAATTTGAAAGAAAGTCAACTATCTCCTAATGTCTCCATTGGTGCATATAAATGCACATTCCAATCTTCCTATTGTACTATAAGTAGTTCTTATTATTGTTTTTGAGTAAGCAACTTTTTTCCACCTATTAACTTACAAATAATCAACCCTTTCTATCTTTCTACTTACTTTACCAAATTTCATCCTTTTTAATTTCCCTTAGAGATGTTTTCTCCTTTAATATATATTCCCTAAACATATCTAATATATGACACATGATTATCTTCTCATCACAATAAGAGCATCCATGTTGAATTATATGATGAAAAGAAATACATTAGCTTGTACTTGAAATTGTGGCTCAAAGAGACTATCTAGCACCATCATATTCAAATATGTTGGATACCAAATCTTTGAAGTTTGTGTGGATCCCATCTTCTAGCACTAGGCATTGCATTGAGTACCTTGTCTCGGATACTTGCATTTTCTTATTTCTTTTTTATCTTGTATACTAAGGCTATTTGGTGATGCGGAGTAGAAAGAATTGTAAGATGGTGGGTGTGTTAATGTGCAGTCTTTCTCATTATAAACCTTGCTCTCTTCCTCTAATCCCTTCCTTTAATCTCTTATATATCCTTATACCAAGTGTTTAGTGCTGATATATTCTTCCTCCTATCCTAACTAACGTCCTTCAACTCTCTCTCTCTCTCTCTCTCTCTCTCTCTCTCTCTCTCTCTCTCTCTCTCTCTCTCTCTCTCTCTCTCTCTCTCTCTCTCTCTCTCTCTCTCTCTCTCTCTCTCTCTCTCTCTCTCTCTCTCTCTCTCTCTCTCTCTCTCTCTCTCTCTCTCTCTCTCTCTCTCTCTCTCTCTCTCTCTCTCTCTCTCTCTCTCTCTCTCTCTCTCTCTCTCTCTCTCTCTCTCTCTCTCTCTCTCCCCATTCTTTCTTCTTATATTAACAATGGCATCCCAAACCTATAAGAGTTCCTTCTTTGCAAGTCCACTATTCATTAAGGTGAAGGGGAGGTGTGTTTGAATAGCATGAGGGGATCCAAGGTTTAATTGAGCCAAGATGTCGTATACTGTGTTTAGTAAGTATCCATGTGAGTGACCAGATGGTGGCCATGTTTGGAGCCATGTACACTTTGGCAGTATCAACAGCTAAGGAAGACAACATGGTTAAGGGTATGTGGAAGGAGAAAGGAGGGGTATATTCCTTACTACTTGCCATGTTAGATTTGTGGACGGAGGAAAAGACAACTACCTTGTCGATGGTGCTATGGTGATGAAAAGGGTGAAGGGGTTAGATGATGCAAAGATGATGGAAGAAGATGATGTCATTCATGGGGTGGCAAGGGGGCAATGAGAGGTAGTCTATTTCTTTTTTAATCATGTAGTGTTAACCAAAGAGAAATAAGAGATATATACATTAGCCAACTTGTGGTGACATGACAACTAGGACTTAGTTAGAGACCTTGAGGAACCTATGAAATACATTACAATTGAAATATCTTCTTGTCGAGTCACTAAAGACTAGTAGAATATTACCCCTACAAAGTGAGAAGTCTAAACTACAACATTCCCTTTCAAAAATCATAATGTTCTTAACACTCCATAGTTATTTGATTAGGACAGCCCTAATTATATCCCATAGCTTTGCCACTAAATCATTCATATTTACAAAGTCACCAAAAAGGGCCCCTTTATAATCAATATTTCTATAAAAGCCTACACTCTCCACCCATTTCATTGTTTTTTGCCACAATGGTCTTACTTCTTGGTATTCCTAGAAAAGGTACTGTAAGGATTCCATGTGTCTTTTGCATAGGCCACATTGGAGATGATCTTCCAAACTTTGGTAGCCTTTCCTTGGTTGACCATTTATTTTATAATGGTCCTCAATAACATTAAGTTTAGTCAGCATGACAAAGTGCAATTCAGGACCCTCCTCTTCCATGTTCTTAACTTCGTTATGGGTATCTTCTCCTCCATTGCTCAAAAAGATTGAAGATGAAGTGGCCATCCTTCCTCTAAAATTCTCTCATCTTCTTAGCGTCAGCAACTATGACCACTCTCTTGGTTTGAAAGCACCTCAATAGATCCACAGGTTTTGGCATATGAGAGGTAGGCCAACCCTCCTTGATTTTAGTCAAACCCCTTCTAGCCAAGTGGCCTTCCTTTTGTGCACATCATGTACTGTTCGGTCACATCCTCCCCCATGCACCATTCCAAGATATTGGGAGTTCCATAAGTCAACTGAGGTTCTATGACCCTTGTTGTGGATAGTACATGCCAACTTAGACTGGCTCCTTATTGGAGAATATCCATTTTCATAGGCTTTAGGAGAAAACCAAATGACCCTTAGGAGACTTGGGTCGACTCTCCCCTCCTTGCTCCTTGCCCATTCAGTTTCATCAAAAACCTTCGCTTCTACACCATTTCTAAATCTAGAATTTTTATTGGGAGCCCCTTGCAAAGTAGTGTGTCACACCATTTGAGGTCCTGTCTCATTGAGACTACTAGGGACCTTGCTCCTTGCTAGCCACTCCCTTAATATTATTGCCCATGGCTATGTTGACTCTATCCTTCTTAGGACTCCTAGGAGCATCTGCCTAGCCTTGTCCCTAAGGGCTTCTATCCCCAAGCCCCCCTCACATTTTTTGACTATGACTAGATCCCATGGGAGGGAGTGCCATTTGTGTTGTCCTTGCAAAGATATTCAAAAATTTCTCATCTATCCAAGTGTAGACTTTAGTCTTGGCTTTGCTGAGGAATTAGTTAAATCTCTATTGTTGTGTGAGGCCTAGTCTTGACTTCTCCTCTATCCAAGTGTGAACTTTTAGTCTTGGCTTTGCTGAGAGGAATCAATTAAATCTCTATTGTTGTGTGAGGCCTAGTCCTAGTGGGCACCCTAGGTAGCAAAAAACTTATCCTGTATTAATCATCTTGAAGCCATAATTGGCCAACCATCTAATCCCAAGCAGGGCATTTATGTTTTGTGTTGACTTACCAAAGAGCCTAAAATGTCATAGAAGATTTGGTAAGTGTCAAGCAATTCATCTAATTGATCCTTCTTTGCTTCCACAATATTGGAATTGTCATTTGCAAAGAATTGTGTAACAAAGTGTTCTCCATTAGGTAGCCTTAACGGCTAAAAAATGCTCCTATGACCACACCATTCAAATCGATGTATCGAAGGGTCTATAGGTATAGCAAAGAGAAGTGAGGCCAAAGGATAGCCTTGCCTTATAGACCTCTATAGAGAAAACTCTTGTGAAAGAGAGCCATTGATGCACATTTGAGCCACAGTATTAGAGCACACAGTGTCTTGACTATCCCCACACATTGTGCCCAAAGTCAAGAGCTTTCATAGTTGACAAGATGAAATGCTAACTGACATGGTCATATGCTTTGTCAAAATCCATATTAACAAGGATTGACCTTTGACTAGTAGTGATTGCCTAGTCCATCGAGGTAGCTAGGTTGAGTATGGCATCTTGGATTTTCTTTTGGTGAATGAGCCCATATCATCATGAATGGATGTTTCTTGCCATAAAAAACTTGAATCTTATTGCTAGAGCCTTGGCCATCAGGTTTATGACATGAGCATGTTGAGGAGTCTCCATTGGCTCATCTTTATGCGATCAATAGACTTGGGCATTGGTTTGATAAGCATGGTGTTTACTTCTACAAGTACACTCTTCTCCCTCATGCATGCATTAAAGAAAGCTACAAAATCTTTGCCACACATGTCCCATAAAGCCTTTTAGGACATGACCAACATACCATCTAGACTTGGGATCTTCCCATCTTTCATCACCTTCAAAGCACTCAATAAAGTAAATGTTAACTATTTAAAGACCAAAGAATAATATCAACTAATATGCTAGCATAATTGTTGTGGTTGCATTGAATTTCTAACATATCCTTACGTAATTTTGACAATAGAAAATTTAAAAGATAAACTCAATTATTTTACAAAGGTGGCCACCACTTAAGTTAGAGAGAGGGAGGGAGAGAGGGCAAGCTCATAACTATGCTTGTCACTTTAACAATGTCCTCTCTCTCTCTCTCTCTCTCTCTCTCTCTCTCTCTCTCTCTCTCTCTCTCTCTCTCTCTCTCTCTCTCTCTCTCTCTCTCTCTCTCTCTCTCTCTCTCTCTCTCTCTCTCTCTCTCTCTCTCTCTCTCTCTCTCTCTCTCTCTCTCTCTCTCTCTCTCTCTCACACACATGTATAACATTTATACTAATCAATGGATAGTCACAACTTAGCTTTAGTATGAGATAACAATAAGTGCAATATGATTATATCTTCTACTCTCAAGGATGGCTTGGCTAAAATCATAATTGGAGAAATCTTGTGGTATTTTGTAAATAAATAATAAAATTAAATGTCTCTTAATGCTTAGACTTTTTGATATGCAACAGGCAACAATGAGGGACCAATTGACCATCTTGTTAAGTCCAATTCTTTATTCCATTGACTTGCTAATCTCAAAGTGTGGAAATAAGATTGGTATGCTTATCAAAAGCATACAAAATGTCACACACTTTGAATCAACTATTGAAGTTTTCCACTTAGCCTCAATTGCTTTTGAGAATGTGGTGGCTTTACTTCTTAAGAAGCATTGTCTTTACTCAATTGCTTTTGAGAATATAGTGCCTTTACTTCTTGAGAAGCATTGGTGCATGACAAACAAAAGAATCCTCTTCAAGCAACATTATTGATATTGATAAGCTATCTTATCACTTTGTCAAATTGAAAGGTCTACAATATATAATAGGCTCCAAAATATGCCACTTCAATGCATTTTCTTATACGTGGTGTGAACACTCAATAACTAATAAAAAAGGTTCATACCCTTATAATCTTAACGCTTTCTATCAATTAAATTGACAATTGATGTGGATGACAAATGATTGCAACTAATAGTCTGACATCTTTAACAATATGAATGAATTAGCTCCACAAATGATCACCAACAAATACTACTGCCAAAAAATCAAATTTCGATAACACTCTGACGAATGCAAGAGGTATGAAATAGAGAGAGAGGAGGAGGAGGAGGAGGAGGAGAGAGAGAGAGACAAGAGAAGGAAAAGAAATGAGAGATAAGAGGAGAGGGAAATAATGAGAGGAAAATATACATACTTATGAGACCTCACAAATGGACACACGTGTATAAAACACATGCACACTTGCACACATCTAAGCATATATATGAGAGAGAGAGAGAGAGAGAGACCTGAGGAGAGAATGGATACACATATGAAAAATGCGCTTACAAACATGCATACACCCACATATGCAAACACGCACACCCACACACAAATATATACATGTGTACATACATGCAATCACACGTGTATATACATATACACATGAGTACACAACATGGACACATATGAGATTAAGAAAGATGAGAAATAGGAGGAAGAAAAAGAAAGGAGAGAAAATAAAATTGATGAGAGCAAGAGAGAGGACACACATTTATGAGACCACGTCTACACATGTATTAAGCACACATATACATGCATGCAAACATACATACACATAAATACATGTTTATGCACACACGTGTGCACTCACACACACAAACACACACATGCACACACAAAGAATAGAAGAAACAAGAAGAGGAAAAAGGAAAAAAATGGGTATATGCATGTGTATCACACACACACACACACACACACAGAGGAATATGTATGTTGTGTGTGAAGTGTATTATTCACACACAGACACATATACACATTTTTTACTCCCACTAAACCTCCACTAAACATAGATCCCATATAAGGATAGGGGGGGGATGTGTTGCGGGTCTAGTCTTTTGGTATGAGCTAGAGTTTTGGCTTGGATGTACTCAATATGTCATGGAATATGTCTCATTAAAATACTTTTGACATGTAAGTTCTTGTCGCTTTGCTATTTTTCTAACATACATCATGAAAATAATACTAGAAAATCTAAACATTGACAACAAAGTTTATATTTTTCTAACATACATGTAAGTTTATATTAGGAAAATCTAAACATCAACAATGTAAGCCACACTTCAATTGTTTTTTACCAGGAAATTCTATTAGTAGCTATATCACCCCTTCTTAATACATAGTGGCATACAATTTTTCTAAAGGTTATTACATTCTCCTACTAGCTAGTTGACTTGGTATCTATCATTTCATTTCTCCTACCACCACCCACAAAAAAATGGAAAATTGAACCCACATGATAATGGACTGTCACCTCAATGATCCTGATGTATGCTTTATAATTGATGCAACTGCTATAGTAAATCAACCAAAAAAATTGGCACCATGATATCCATATGTCATGCACGAGCTTCTTGTTGACATACTTACACAAATTTTTTCCCTATCTTTTCACAAGTAACATAGCTTGCCTCTTGCCATATTTTGGAAGCATAGCTATACATTGAGCTTCAAGGTTGCCCTCTTGTTTTACTCATCTACCGTTAACTTACTGAGTACACCAGGAACCACCCCAACACCAAAGCCTTTTTACCCACATGCTACTACAACACTATATTAGGGAATTTGGGAATTTCCATGCACCTTGGGAACCCCCAATACCTTTATTATTTGACCACTTGGTCAAATCTTCTTGTCTTACTCAAAGATAGAGTCTACCCTAAATACTATATAAGCTACCTTCCCAAATCCTACTTTCGAATATGGATCAAGATTTAGCCATGTGGTCAAATATTTATCACTTATTTGAAATTTGGACTTGAAAATTTTCCATATTCTCTAATATGGTGTTCTACAGGCTTTGCTTTGTATCTCACAAGTTATATCCTTGTCATTGATGAAAGTAACATGGCAACACCTACTTTCCTTAATGACTCTAATGACACCTTAGATTCCTACCTAGCTTCTTGGTGCTCTTGATCATGGTGGCCTTAATCTGGTCCAATGCTGCTCTCATGACATGCTAGACTACACATCTGGTCCAATGCTGCTCTCATGACATGCTAGACTACACATAGGTAGGTTGCCCACCACTTCATACTATCATAGTTTTCTTGTGGCTGCTATTCAAACATACAGTATGCATTGAAGATCGGATATGACTTGCTACAGCCATGACATATCTTCTAATTGGTGGCTTGTTTTACTGGATGACATGGTAAATAGCTCCCATGATTTGGCCAACTACATGTTTAATGTAGGTATTAAAAATCTTAAAACTCCACCTTTCCTCAATAGGGTACTTATTATAATGGGCTTGCTTTTGGGCTACCACTTGACTTGGTATAGACATGGAACTCTCCAATATCCTAAATCTTTTACGTTTGGAGTTATGGATGAGCTAGTTTCTTGAATGATGGAGCTACTTCCTTTCAGCTTGTAGCGCATCCCTTTATAATGATTAGGATGCAACACTACTTTATTGTGGTAACTGTGCTTTAACAATGCCATGCTAATGATCTCATTTGAAGAAAATATTGGATTAAAATCAATAAATTCATTTGAAAAACTCGGAAGCTTTACACTATGATGCCAATTATACTTGTAATATACATATTATAATTATTAATATGTGTTAAAAAATATATGTATATATATCATTATGATTATATGTGATTTATTATGTATTAATTATTAGCTATTAAACATCATTATGTACATTATACTAAACCTATAAATAATATGTTTATTTATAATTGATATCTATATTACATATTAATAAATAATCTATAAATAAATTATCATTATAATATATATCTTATGATAATTAATATATTTATTATATATACTATGATATTAATCATATATATAATTATAGTTTTTAAATTATTATATTTAATATAATTATTATTTATTGATAAATATATATATATATTTACATTATTATTCATGTATTATTTTTTATTGATAATTATAATATATATTTATACTTACTAATAATTTGATGTACTTGATTAGGTGTATAATAATTAATATGTATAATGATACTATAATATAATTGATTAGAAATTAGTCATTTGTGTGTGTGTGTGTGTGTGTGTGTGTGTGTGTGTGTGTGTGTGTGTGTGTGTGTGTGTGTGTGTGTGTGTGTGTGTGTGTGTGTGTGTGTGTGTGTGTGTGTGTGTGTGTGTGTGTGTGTGTGTGTGTGTGTGTGTGTGTGTGTGTGTGTGTGTGTGTGTGTGTGTGTGTGTGTGTGTGTGTGTGTGTGTGTGTGTGTGTGTGTGTGTGTGTGTGTGTGTGTGTGAAGAAGAAGAAGAAGATAGAGAAGCACAAGTATAAGAATAAGAAAAATTTCTCAATATAGTTTATGGATTGTCAAATTTATATAATGTTGTAGGCTCATTATGTGATGATAGTATGCATAGCCAATGCGAAGCACCAAGATAATCTAGGTGTAGAGTGTCGAGGATGATAGTTAAGCTACTTCTCACAAAAAAGGAGCCTAAGCACAACCAAGAAATGTGGAAAAGGATGTCTTGCATAACATCCTTCCAAGAAATTGAATGGATAATTACATTATTCAATCATCTTGTCTATGAATAAGGAAGCTACACAATCAATAACCCCCATTTTCTAGTCAAAAGATGGCAAATAAATCATGAAGGGACACATTTGTGAGATCCCACCTAAGGCCGCACCTCATGTCGTGAGCCAGCCTCTAAAGTTAACTATTTGAACAAACGAAATACTGATAAAGTGAAAGTCATTTTTAGCCAAAATCTAATCATTTATTTTGTGATCATTTGTGGAAAAATAAACTTAAAGATACAAGAGCTAAAATGTTTTGAAAACAAAAGAAATGAGTGCTAAAATAAAATCATGCTTCTTGCTCACCCAAGATTGTGAAACAACTCAAGGTGAGGAAGATAGGGAAAAGTTGTACATAACGAACACACACCAACTAGTACATGGGATAGAGAATAATGACAACAAGGGAGAGAGAGATAAGCAACAAAAGAGTGGTTAAAGAACAAGATATGGAGGACAAAGGGAAAGAGGCCTATACAAAAATATCACAATATTGGCATCAACAAGAAGATGGAGATGCCTTCCATGCATGCCATGGAAAACAAGGTGATGCAAGCATTAGGACCAAAAATGCGAAAAACAACTCTTTTGTTAATCCTTTTATTAAGAAAAGAGCCAAAGAGAGTCTCCTATGTATATGAAAATATGATATTATTATCTCCTCCACTTTGGAGATAGTAGTCCATTTCACAGTTCTCTTCTCCTTTTTATCTGAAATATCTAAAGTTTGACATGTTTTAGTAGTCTTGACAATCCTATTCAATGAGAAAGCTATCAAAAGATATGATATTTTAAAATTTGAGAGCTCTCTTTTAGATGAACTCTAAATTCTAATATGTTTTGGTAGTCCCAATAGTCATATTCACTAACAAAAGTTGTGAAGACATATAATAAAGATAGGACCTGAAGTTAATACTTGATATTTTAAAAATCAAGAGATTTGACTATATGACTTCTTTTTGGCACCCATATATATATTTAAGCTCTCTTGATTCTCCTTCTTGAGCTTCTTTCTCTACATAATATATACACCTTTATTCTTTTTCCATAGTATCCATAAGGCATCCCTCTCATTTCATGAACTCTCGTATTGTCTATAATAAAAGTACAAGTGAAACTTGGAAACCTAAAACTTTTATTGTAAATGATTGTACTACCATCCTACAAAGGATCTCGCAATGAAAAAAGAGAGACAAATAAGAGGTTATACCCCAAGAATATTTGCTCAACTTCAGCATGTTTATATGGCTAGGGATATATATTTTCCTTGAACTAAATGTATTTCTCTACAAATACACAATAAGTTTTAATACAAGTTATAAATGTAACTTTTTTCTATCAAAATAAGTAATAAAAATGGATTTTTTTAGCAAACATATTTCCATCAACAAGTTCTGATTAATAGCCCATGTAGAGATTAAGTGATACTTTCTAGGACATTAGAAGATATTAGAGATATATTTAAGTTTTTAATAAGACAACATGAATTCAAGTTATAAATCCTCATAATAACTCTGGCATATTTGGTTTGTGATAATACTTACAAGACCTAGTTGTACATACTTGGCTTAATGTAAACACATTATAAGTTTTTAACAAGACCTAGTTGTGATAATACTTACAAGACCTAGTTGTACAAACCAAGATGTAAGATAAAGTTCAATAATGTAAACACATTATAAGTTTTTAACAAGAAAATACAAGTTTTGAATCTATATTCAAGCTTAATGGTGAAAAAAAATTAAATATTATTTGCTTTGTATAAGTTATATATCTATCACTGTTGTATTTTTTGAGCTATAAACATACAAACCATTGAAAATTCAGTCTTGCTTATTAGCATTTCTTATGAAGAAACATTTGGAAAAAAATTCTTATGCTTAATATAATTCTAAAAATAAAAATATATTTTTTATATATCCAAATTATTTTATTATATCATGATTTATAAAATGTGAGTATATATATATATAATAATAATCTACTCTTAGAGTGTATTCCTCAAATATTAGTAAAAGCAGTAAATGAATACTTACAAGATAAAAAGAATTAAAATGGATATTTTTTCTTTTTCACAGTTTTCTCAAGTCTTCTTCAACTATATATAAGATGTTTGACTTTCTTAAGATTTTTCAGCCTTAGGATAATGGTCACTATTAAATTCAACAATGTGATAATGTTATGATATTTATTTTTAATGAGACCTTACGCTTGTCAAAACGATTTAAAAATATTATTATAAATAACTTATAATTTTTAAAATATATATTTTCAAAAAGAATTTTTAGAGTCCACTATTTATTTTATAAATATTTAAGGCTAAAAATAAGCTTAATAAATTTAAAAATTTATTAAAAATATTTTAAGGATAAACTAAACTTTGAAAATGAAAAAAAGTGAGAATTATGCTGTAAAGATCATAGCATTATCACATAGTTGAATCTAGTAGTGAACATTACTTTAAAGCTGAAAAATCCTAGAAACATTAAACATATTAGATATAGTTGAAGAAAACTTGAAAAAAAAAGGACTTGTCCATATGGCACAATTGGGGGGGTTTGTTGCATCTAGCCACCCCTCGAATCGTGCCATATCAGACATTTCTTATTCTTCATGGTTTTTTAAGATACTCTTAATTAATATGGCTTGATACAAAGAATATTACCTAGTTTGGAAGGTCACTTAATGGAAATATCATTACAGGTAGTTTGGAGTATCTCAAGTATAATAAGACTTGAAATTTTTTTGGTTAGTCTTTTGCTATTTTTTTGTACCTATCATTACATAATCTAGATCCAAAAAGGACTATCCTTGTGAAGAGATATTGCATTAGAATATCTTTGCTACATGAATTCTATCTTTTTTAAGAGCTTAAAAAATATACAAGATATGTTGAACAGTTATATATTTTTGGGATAATATATTTTTAAAACTATTTATTTGCTCATTATTTAATTATATCACTAAATTATTTTTATTTAAGAGAGATTATCTTTTAAAGAGTTATTGAATTAAGTGTATATTTGCTAAATAACATATTCTATCATTTTGAGCTATACAAAAATATTAAAGAGATGTTGAATAACTATATATATTATCATGGATTTCTTATAAGAATGGAACTACTAATTACTTATTTATTCAACTCCATTGACTTATCAAAAGTTTATATTGTTGTATATAGGACTACTAATGATTTATTTATCTAACTCCATTGACTTATCATTCATATAGAGAACTATGTATCATATCTTACAAAAAAATTTAAACCATTTTTAAAAAAATAAATAATTTCATGAATGCTATAGAGTAAAGGAGATATATAATCACAAGGATCATTTTGACTGACTTTTTTTGTGAAATGTGAGATATATTACATTTGAAGAAAGGTATAAATAAATAAGACATCAATAGTATAGTGATGCTTTCAATCCTAAAGTCACAATATTCTTTAAACCATTTTTAAAAAATAAATAAGATCATGAATAAAGGAGATATATAATCACAAGGATTATTTTGACTTGCTATTTTTTGTGAAATATGAGATATATTACATTTGAAGAAAAATATACATAGATAAGGCATCAATAGTATAGTGATGCTTTCAATCCTAAAGTCAATCTGCATTAGAATCAAAGTTTTGAGAGTAAGAAATAAAGTCAATGTTAGATCTGTTCACTGTCCCACCCTCATAAGGTGCCACCAATAATCCATGGTGCTCTAAGTTGTAAGGCCCCCATTATGAGAAGAAGCTATGTGTGAGCATGGACATTGGGTAAATCCTGACTTCTATGTCAAATGACATCTATGTGACCATGTGGCAAAAAGGTGACCTTTGTGGATCTAGCCTTTGGGTTAGATAGAGTAGTTATGTTGGTAGCAACTTCAAGCACAATGAATCGAGTTGCGGGGTGTGGGAGTTATCATGGGTCCCTTTTTTGGGGTTCGAAGGCCACAAAGGTAGCCCTTGCATACGAGTTGACAAGGGGCAAACACCCCCTTGACGAGGGTTCGGGGGCAGTGCCCCTAGCCTGACAATAAAGGATTTCATGAGTGACTAGGGAAGGTTCATAATATGGTCAGATGACAAGTTAACCATACTTCCTTCCCAAGGTAACAAAGGAAGACCCTTCTAAAGCCATTGTCAATCTATCCTTCACCCAGTCAAAGTTCTTCTAGTTGCCCTTAAGCTCTTCACCTATCATCTGTCTAGATCGCCATCTAAGCTTCATAGTGGAAGTGCATGGTTGGATAGAGCCATCTTTGTATCAGTTCATTTGAAATTAAAGCAATCTCTTTTTTTCTCATATTTGCTATGTGTTTTCTACTCCTTGCTCAGATTCTATCTACTGTGCCGTGTATTTTCTACAGTCAAGTCCTTTCTATTTTCTCCTACAAATCAAGGGGAGAGATCTTATGAGAGTGCTAAGAATAGGATAACATATGCATCACCATCCCATAACATCAAGCCACCATTCAAGTATTGAAATTTGATAGTGCTACTAAGAATCACAATTGAGTACATTGAAATTTGATAATGCTATTAAGAATCATAGTTGAGGATATGATGAAAAAATGACTTCCTAGAGCTAATATCAAGTAAAAAATTGTCTCCTTTATATTCTCCATAGCATCCTCCACACATGAAATCCTCTCAATCTTGATGTGGATACGATACACAATGTCACTAATACTTTTATCTATTGCTAGGTTAATCTTTTTTATATTGTAGTAGACTAAAAAGTGAATAATAAATATTTAAAAAAGGAGAAGACTTACCAATAGTATTATGATTATTTGAATCAATGTTTTTGTATTCCAAAAATCAAAGTACTTCCTTTCTTCTAATCATATTAGTACCATTGACTTATACATCAATGCTTGTTAAAAAGTTGACATTATAACACAAATAATGAAGATCTTTTATTTTTAAGTGCTAAGATTAAGGCGAATCTTTTCACTTTCTATTCTATTAGCTTGAGGTTCATCCTTAGGATATATATCCCTACCAGTTTGTGACATACCATAAGTCTCTTTTAACCATTTTCTTATGAATCAAATTAAGGAGATGGAAGAAAAGGCTTGCATTTGGTTAAAATAGAATCTTGCTAAACAAATGACTTGGGGGACAATGTATAGATAGGGCTTGGATGTCCTAACCCACTCAAATCTATTGAAAACTAATGAGTTGATCTTGTTTTAGGTCCGTGGAGGCCCATATCCATGTAACTAAGTCATCAAGTAAGTGGTGTTGGTCCTCTAAGCAGAGACTCCTTTGATTATTGATAACCTTCTCAAGGGTTTGTGAAAGAAGATGAAGGGAGACCAAAGCAAATTGTTGATAAGAACCGGATGTCATTTTGGTGAGAAAATTTATAACAAAGTATAATCTTCTTTGAGAACTAAGAAACAAAGAGAAGAGAAGAGAACGATGGTTCAAATGTCATTAAAAAAACAAACATAATTTTGGTGGGAAAATGTGACAGTAGGATATTTAACCATTTAAACAGAAAGAATAATAACCGAAAAGTAACCCCTACCATGAGTTAACTTCCTTAGGCATTTAACGATTGATCTCTTAAATGAATAATATATTCTCTCATTAATCACATTTGAATTGCCAAATTTGGAGGGTTCATTCTTCTAAAACCTCAATTACTTAGTATCTTAATCATTTTCTTATAAGTGTTATTTTTTATATGTTTTTGGCCTTAATGAGAAGGAAGCAAGAATCCTTTCATACATATACTATGTCAAACTAGCAAACTAGACCTCTAACTCTACTTGCACATTTGCCTATGAGAAACTATGCCAGTTATCCTCGCCCATTGATGCACACTTTTCACCATATATAGTTTGAAAATCATTAGAGATGTTTCCCATTGAGTGTATGAAAACATCATTGAAAAGGAACGGAATACATGAGAAGGAGCACATTGTGTATTCCTTCACCTTCTCACAAGCTTAGTAACTATGGGGTGGAGGAAAGCTTAGTTGCCGGTGAAACTAGAATAAAAAGGCAAATGATACTATCGATAGGTAGCAAATAGTTCAAAAGATGTCAATCTAAAACCTTCTTACCAACTCTCGTTGAAAATGTGACGAAGACATTCCAAAAGCACAATTTTTGAAAACACAAATTGATGTAACTCACCATGTGAAAGATCTTAATGTGAAATGATCATGGTTTTTTTGGTTTCAAAATGCTTCAAGGGAGATCTCTCTTATGAGAAGAGAAATAACAATTGGTACCTAGTTCTTTAGGAACAGTCATGAAAACTTTGCCCATTTTGGATAGTTAGAAATTGTAGCCTAAGTTTTGAGAAGTAGGAAATGTATTGTCAACCTTAGGTGTGCAAAGAACTAAACCTATACTCTAAGTACTGTGCAAGAAGATGCATTCATCCAACATTTTGCAAATCATTCATCATTTAACATGATCAACAAAAGGAAGCCTCCTTAAGTAGGCCAAGAAGAGATCCTCTCTCTCTCTCTCTCTCTCTCTCTCTCTCTCTCTCTCTCTCTCTCTCTCTCTCTCTCTCTCTCTCTCTCTCTCTCTCTCTCTCTCTCTCTCTCTCTCTCTCTCTCTCTCTCTCTCTCTCTCTCTCTCTCTCTCTCTCTCTCTCTCTCTCTCTCTCTCTCTCTCTCTCTCTCTCTCTCTCTCTCTAGTTGGTTAGTCATTTTTTAGCAATTCTACTATTTACACTATTACGTGGTTGATGTCATTGCGAAGGAAAACAATCATGCTTATAGCATGCTTCACACACAATAAGCAATGCACTTTGTGTGTAATGATGTATTGATAGTTTTTAGTTACTTAAAGTTGATGAAACATATTCGTAGATACTAAATGTAGGTTTTATGGAGTCAAACAATTCGACCAAATGATGCTTTTTATACCTTCGTTTTTGTAAAACCTTCCAAATATGTATTCTTTAGTGTCACTCTATTGGCCCCTTAATAGCTTCATGTTTGTTGGCTACTGAGGAATCTTCCCTTTGTTGGCAAATCATGAAGGAGGTTGCACCTTGTGTCAAAGTTTCCACATATACTTAGGCTAGATGTGTAAGTAATTACACTTGAGATAAGGTTTAGTTTCTTTACTAATAGACCTATATGTGCATAGAGATGTAGGTGCAGCTACAAAGGCTTATGCATATACACATTTTCCATGCAATTACATATAAGTTAGTCAAGAAATATTTTTTTCAAAGGTAATGGCAACTTGCGTTCATAATCATTAGGTTGGTATAAAATTTTAATCCATTTAATGAGAGGAGGGTAGTATGGCTAAAAACTTACTCGTGTATGATGAGTACTAAGAGTGATTGATGTTTTGATAAATATTTCAATAAATAGACTCAAGAAAATCACTTGTATTAATAAATGTAAAGCTAAGGTGATGAACTTACAATTGGGATTTCAACCACCAAGTGCTTGCTTATATATTTACCATCGATGATGGATCCTTGTTACACAAACAAATATTGGTTACATTGCAATTCTAAGATGCATTCGAGGTGTGTATTCTCTCTAGCCCATATATGTGTGCGTAGATGACACATATAATATTGTATATATACGCACACATATACACCTCTCTCTCTTTCTCTCTACACACACACATGCATACACAAGGAAAAGATACATAAATATATCATACACTTGACCCATTGTTGTCCAATGAGAAAATCACTTTGATTGTAATTTTATTAAGAGGTTTTCCAAACTTGCATTTGGACATCCCTCATAGCTTCTTAAGAAGTAATGGGTATCACATGTTACCTACTTATTTGGATCTACTCTCTACATTTCATAGACTATTCATAGTAAAAAAACAAAGAGAACTTAGCCCCATCTATACTATATTATTATTTTTGTTGTAGCTTTGGTCATCCTCGAATCTCCATCTTGCTCCCAAATCTCCAATCTTCTTCCAAGCTTATAAAGCCACTTTAACCATTTCAATTTGAATTTGAATAGGAGGTGGTCCATTTAATTATGTGTTTTAATTTGAGCCAGTTAATTTAATGAGTTGTTTCCACTTTTTGAACATTTTCTATTTTTCTTCTTCCCCCTCTATATCACAACCATCTCAATTTAACTCAGGTGTGTGTGCGTGTGCGTGTGCGTGTGCGTGTGTGCGTGTGACCAGCAGGATAGAGAGACAAAGAGCTAGCAAAACAAGGAGACAAGTAATGGGCATATAGCAATCTATGTCTCTCTTTCATGCACGAATCAACACCTACCCTCTCTTCTCACTCGCTCACACTCTCAATGAGTGCTTTCTTGTGTCTATATGATGGCCAATTAGTGGAGTGCTTAAGCAATGGCAAAGTGTGGCAACAGCTAAAGCAAGGAGTAGTTGATGGACAAAGGTCAACAAGTAGAAGAAGTAGGCTAATAGTTAATAGTAGGAAGAACCACAATGTGCAAGGGTACACAAAACGAGCATAATGGGTAGACTAAAAGTAGGTGAAAGTGGTGGTGGCATACAACGATTATGTAGATGGTGCATAGTAGGCCTCAATGACAATAAGAGACAAGCAACTATTAACTCAATATATGTTCAACACCTTTAATAGCCCATATAAAATTTAAAATTTAGGAAGCCAACTAGAAGCCACAAGCCTAGCCATTAGGGGAGATTTGAGGACTTGAAAATACCATGTAAAAGATCCTAGAGAGAGAAAAAAATTTAGGAAATAAAAATAATCTTAATTTTTTTATAATTATATTTTGATAAATAAACATATCTAAAATCGCTAAAAATTCATTATCATAATATTCTCATGCCTTGCATCAAACCTAGAAATGTAGGTCGTCGTAAAGATTATGATGATTTATTTCATGAAGATCCTACCTTATCTTGATAGAAGTGAAAGTGAATATTCAATTTGAAATTTTTCGACATATTGCCTCCCTCCATCCTCACTCTCTCTTTTCCTTCTTCTTCTCCTTGTTAGTTACTTACTCGTTCTTTTCATTTTTTAAATTCACATAGTATTATTATTCAAAGTTGCAAATCACATATTTAGCTATGGATTAATCATCCAATGGTCTTTGTAACATTGGTAAAAGAGCTCTCTATTATCTTCATGTTGAGCTCAAACATGAGTATGAACCAATCAGAAAGAAAAGAATAACAAAGCACTATTTTAGATTCCATGAAATATGTGTTTCCATTTGAAGGAAGAAAATATTGATCTTTGGTTGGATAGAAGGTTATACCCCCTAGAAATCCTATCAAAAATAATACTCCTCCTTTTTATAATAGCTCTTCAATAATATGGTTTATTGGTGATAGTTATAATAAAATTTTAAGCTATACACTTCATCTTATTGTAACGAAGGATATTCTTAGATTGAACAATCACTTGTTAACAAAACATAGAGATGAGTTGCTACAAAAACTACAAGATTTTCAACAAAAGAATCATTCATTGGAGAAGTGTATCAAAGCATACCATAAAAAACAAACTATTATAGAACTTCAAAATCAAAAAATATATTTCAAGAATATTGAGTATCTCAAATAAGGATGAGGTAGTTGCAATAAAAGAATCCAAGCAGCAAGGTATATATTTTTACTAAAGAAATGTTAAATATAACTTTGCTTACAATAGTACATAAGTTATGATATTGATCTTATTTAGATCTCTTCTTCATCCAAATGTGAGTGAGAGAGATCTCAGCAATCCCAAAGCATATTCTTGAGAAGAAGAAGCTCAAAAAAAGTAAAGATACAATGCTTGGATTCTTTTATTAGGCATCATTCTTTGGGTTCTGAGATAGTGCACAAGACTTTGAATAGTATTGGTATTAGTCAAGGTGTATATATACACATTTTTTAGCTAATACAATCAAATATAAAACAATATTAGATACACACTTGTTTACTTTCAAGGCCATCTCTAGTGAAGAATATTAAACAATGAGTTAATGGAAAGGTGATGGAAATTTTGGGTGAGCCTTTCCATATCAAGGCTAGCTTCAAGAGTAAGAAAAAAGAGGTTCTTTACAATGTATGTAACAACATTTTTCTTGATCTACCTACTATCGTGAAATGTTTAATGATTAAATTCTATTATGTGTCTTTAGAAGAGGCACAAGGTGTAGCCAGGTTTGTGATTAAACTTGATAAAATTGAGATTTTAAAGTATAAAAATTTAAAAAGGATCTCCATTACCTTGATAAATAGAGCACTCTTATCAAGTCATTGCAGTGATTCAATGTCATTTAGTATTCAATATGAACACAATATCTGGTGGTTATGAAGTAGACATAGAGATCCATTTGTTGAGAGATTTGGAAACTACAAGATCGAATTGCACATAGTTGGTGACTTAATGACATTCAAATACATATACAATGTATCTAAAGGAGAAAACTTTAGATGTCCCTGCCTATATCACATGTCTCCAGTTGCATAGTTGAGCTCAAGCAACTAGAATAGAGCCCCCTCCAAGCATATGAAAGACCCACACTTCAAGCTAATTTTAGATATTCCTTTGGTCAAGGCTTACATATGTACACTTCATGTACTCTACAGAATAGATAAAAAGCTAATTCATCTTTATATGGTGTTTTCTTAGCAGCTAAAACCCTTATCAACTAAACAAGATGCTATAATAAAGATCAATCAATTTCTTTCTATGATTTGTTCGCATGGAGATAATTTTGCTATTGAACTAGATCTTCAAATGTCCAAGGATAGAAAACATATTCTCAAAAATCCATCTACTAGTGGGATGAAGGCTAGAATGTTCCTAGGCTTTCATGGAAAGCTTGGCAATATTAACTCTAATAATAGGGGTTCAACCAGTGAATATAATCTATGGAATACCCTACATAATGTAGTTAAGGATCATGTTGACAATATACATGCTCTAAATAGAAAAGCTAAAGTTTGGGAAACACTAGATAAAATCTTTTGTTATTATGATTGAATCAATTGAAAATATGATGATCTCAAAGACTTAAAAGACCAATTGAACCTTTTCAAAAAGGCAATGACAGAAACCTAGCATAATCAACACTTCACTCACTCTATGGTAAGAAGTTCTTATGTTTGTATGGTAAAATGTTGCTATGTTTCTTCATTGTCTACCTCATGTAAGATTTTTAACTAACTCTCTTTGTTTTTAAACTATGCAATATATTTTATGCAACCATATTTCATATTTCATCAAACAATATGGAAGTCTATCTATTTGGTCAACCCAAGGCATGAAAAAATCACATTATTAAGCAATAATAGAATACTTTAGGTACATAAGACATGGAGGAGGAAGAGTCAAAAGCAAACAGCTTATTAGGGGTCTTTCAACAGTTTTACAAATCAATTTGGCATAAATTCAAGCTTAAAGATACAGTTACATCATGCAATACATCATATTTGCAAAAAACCATACAAATGATTACGTAAAAAATAAAATATGAACATCTACACCCTTATGCAAAGCAAAGATTTTCATAATGGTTACAAACTAAATAAAGAGAAGGCAAAAGATAGGTTTCAATAAACCCTTGGTTATTTAAGATACTTCAATCTATCTCTATTGTAGAGGAATCTTTGGCTTCATTCCACTCAATAAGGCCTCTACATTTTAAAAACACTTTAAATATTTTTTAGCTATTACATGCAGGAGAGTAAATAAGAGCTAAGAACTTGTAGTCAAAAACCCTTATGACTTCTTCCTTCTCCACCAAAATTATCTTATCCACTCCTCTATTGAAAACTTTAGATCTATTGACCTTGGAAATAGCTTTTAAAGCCATCATTGGAAAACTTGGAGAGCTTGGAAATCTGTTGTGATAAATTGTAATAGTCTGATTATTTAAGTTTTTAATATAGTGGTCAAGTCCTTGGCTTTTTCCAAACTTTAGTGGTGTATTATTGACAAAGATGTAGCAAGACTTCCACAAGTGTATTCTACGTAAGAATTTCCTTGTAGACTTTTATGCTTGCAGCTCGTAGTTCCTTGCTTGAATGTCACTTTGATATCATAAAAAGATGGGGAGAGAGAGACAAGCTTAAGATCTTTCAAGTCACAAAACAAAAAAGAGAATGCATATAATATAGGAAGTTGAAACCCTAGTCTTGCTTCTTCTTCTTCTTCTTCTTCTTCTTCACTCTACATAAGTCTACCATGAATAAGAGGAGTACAACATGCATAATATACAAGTAGTCCATAGTGTAAACATGCTAAATAGAAAAATAACTAGATAGATATCTCATAACTCAAGTAGGTGTCCAGTTGTAAAGTATCATTGGATTGATATGCCGATGCAGGTACCAACCATGTCGATCATATGAATGTGGAAACCATCATCCAAGTACATGACTATCAGCTTGTATTGAGCTTGATATCTCAATAATATAAGAATCCAGAATTGCCATGATAAATGCTATGTCAGATCTAGTGTGATATCATGGCATATATCAAGTTACCCACCATGAATGTATACAAGATATTGGCCATGTCAGCCCTCTTATCATCTGACTTGGGACAATCTACCTAACTAACCTTCCCATGAGAAGGTAATGGGTAGCCAATGAGCTTACCGCCTTGCATATAAATATACACAATAACTTTATGAATGTACTCCTTTTGTGACAAGTAGAGGAGTTTCTTAGAGCGATTATGCATAATGTACATACCAAGTATGTGAGAGACATTCCCCATGTCCTTCATCTTGTGAAAATATCAGAGAGGCAAGCATTGGAATGTGTGCACAAGAGGGAGAAGAGAGTTCAAAGTACGAGAACAAAATCTTTTTTACTAAGTTGCTTAGAAGTACAACTTGGGTACACTCTCTGACACTTTGATAGTGACGCATAGGCTATTTATATAGCCTCTTCCTGGCTAGGGTTAGGGTTTCCCCGTCCTTCAAGCAATTCACTCCCATCTGCCCTCATACACCCTTGCTTATGGTGGATTCTTATGCCTATCTTCTAACACCCCCCCTCAATGCCAGGGTGGCATTGGATTACAAAGCATGTAAGATATCCCCCCCCTCAAACAAATGGAATGTCTTTATAGATCAGGCTATAAGAGTGTTTATAGGTATATGGTTTAGAGGCTCAAAAAAGTCGATCATCAGATGGATTGGAGACATAGTTGGCCACTAGTTCTTTGGGTACTTCAGAAATGTTGGGGCATTTACTAGTGATATGCCCTGTCTTCTTGCATTTGTTACATTTCATTTTTTTGGGATACTTCTTCCAACAATTGTTTACAATATGCCCTTTTTTCTTACAAAAAGAACATTTAGTGAGAACTGTGTGTACCAAAGCTTGATCACGGAAATTTGAAGATGCTTGACTAGTGCTACCTTCTTTGTGGTTCCTCTTTTCTTCATCTAAATAGGATTGGATTGTGCTTGCCAAGGTAGGATTTGGAATGTTGGTAAGAGTGGTTACAAGGGTAGGAAACACCTTTTTCACAACTTTAAGGAGAATAGCAATAGCATCCTCTTCATGGATTGGAGCTTGTACTGAGGCAAGCTGTGCCATGAGACCCTTCATGTAAGAAATGAATTTTCCCAAGTCTTCTCTTGATTTATATTCCAAGCTAAAGAATTCAATTTTAAGGAAGATTTTAGTATTTTTACCAGTGGCTCCATAGAGCTTTTTAAGCTCATCCCATTTTTCTTTAGCAGTATTTAGTTGATCAACATGATGAATCAAGGACTCATCTAAGTGTAACATGATTATTGCTTGGGCATGTTGGTCATCCTCTAAATCAACCAGATTTGTAGAGTTTACAACTCTAGTGCCTTGAATGAGAGGTCAATACCCTCTCTCCATCATCTTGTACTTGATAAGTACCTGCCATGGGTGGAAATCTTTGCCATCAAATTTATGAATTTGATGGCAAGCATCAGCATATGTTGTGGCCATTGGGAAGGTCTTACCACTTGCTATGACAAGGGTAGTGTCTAGTCCCTTACAAACTTGCCAATGAATGCGGAAGCAAATCAAGGACACCCTTACAAACAATTGATATTCAAAATTGCAATGAAGAGAAAGGCTAAAAATCATACATATGTAGTACTTCAAAATATAACTTTGGTGGTCCTTTCTTATGTGGAATCTTGTTCTAAGGTTTAATGGTCTTTTTAGGCTTCAACGATGTGAACCTAGACTGGACTTCTAGCTCCTCTTTGTGGTATCGTTAAGTAGATGAACCTTGTATCATCCCATGCTTTGGTTGTGTAGCCTCAACACACATGCACTTATCACCGCATCATTGAGGGACGAGCTCATAAATAGCTACAATATTTGCACAGTCAATGTAGATGATTATCTAAAGGAGCTGTCACCACTAGAGGATGTTGCTTTGATTGGTAGGATACAGATGAAGCACACAAAAGGTGTTGAGCCTTGGTTCCCCTTGACAAGGAAGTACCTAGCAAAATTGGTTTATAACATAGGTTTCTTTACTCCAAGTTTTGACATTGCGTTTGACTTTTTGTGGCATGTATGGTGAAGGCATAATCTTCATTTGCTCTACATGTCTAAAGAACAATGACCTTCAAAAGAAGTTGGACCCCCTTTCATTCCTCTATGGCACCTATTGAATTTCAAAAACTAGAGGCAAAAGAGATGGAAGAGTTGTCTCACAAGTACAGCGATAGAATTGGAAATGTGAGACTATGCATTGTCCTTTGTGGTCCAATGCTCTTATTTTTCAGGCTTTGTTTTCATTTGAGTGTTTGAAACAATCTCGAAACAATAGATCTGCACTTGTACTTGATTTTAAAGAAGCTTTCAATAACTCTGTACTAGGACTATCTTCTAAAAACAATTTGCATGTCCTTTTTTTCCATGCTAATGTTGAATATTGTTATTCTACAATGAAGATCCTAAATATTCTAGACCCAAGGCTTGGTGATGATTGGTGGTGCCAAGTCCTATCATTGAGATGGAATGTTGAGAGCTTTGCCACCTCGGGGAAGTTACTATATGTATATCCTCTACATCACGTGTGTTCAAGGCCTATTTATAAATATCCTTATATGTGATTTTTTCTTGAATAAAACATAACCCTTTTCTATTAAATTTATAAGTAGCCCCTTTATAGTACACCCTTATGTATGTAAAAAGGGCAATGTGTTCTCTCCAAAGCAACATACAATGGATTTCTTGTTTGCTTTCGAAGGTTTGGTGGCTTGGTAGAAAATGATTGGCAGTGGCAATGCAAAGTGAGTAGCAAAGCTATAAGCAATGGTGGGTTAGTGCCTTGTAGGGCTAGTTAACACCTTGTGAGTTGGTAATAAGCAATGTAGTGGCTATGTATTTTGAGTTGGTAATGCAAGTGGATAATAAACAATGTAAATTCTCATGTGTGTGTAGCGGGATATGTGTTCATAGTAGCATTGAGTGGGCCATGTGTTCATTCCAAAGTAATGTGTAATGGATTTGTTTTTATCTTGCAAGGTTTGTGGCCTGATAGAAAATGATTGTCAGTAGCTACGCAAAGTGAGTAGCAAGGTTACCGGGAAATGGTGGGTGAGTGCCTTCTTGTAGGTTTGGTTAGCATCTTGTGAGTTGGTAACAAGAAAATGTGGTAGCTATGTGTTTTGAGTTGGCAATGTAAGTGGGTAACAAACAATTAAGTGCTCATGTGTTTGTAGCGAGCTATGTGTTTGTAGTAGCATTGGAGCTATTGAGGAAGTCCTCCTCATGTCATTTTGTGGACTCATGATATGGCACAAGAGGATAGGTTGGGAGCTAGAGACAAAGTCCTCCTCGCATCGTTTTGTGGATAACAAACCAAGCCTTGGCTAATATAGCATGAAGGGCAACGATTTGGACATTTTGAAAAAGGACTCTTCATTATGTTTCATGGATGACTCACTAGGTATGCCATTTGCTGGATGACCAAAATGAGCCATGTAGCTAAGGCCCATCTTACATACTTGGTGTAGCCTATGATACATAGCATTACATAATTGGCTAGGGTTTGCTATGGCCATCCGTGACGCAAGGCCCTCCCATTTTGTATAAATACAAGTGGCAAGGCCTTTGTTTGCTTTTTTATAGGATCTTGCACCTTAATTGTCCTAGGGTTTTGAGTTATTTTCAAGTTTTCTTTCTTATTTTACATGCTTTTTCCTTTCACTTGTTGTTTCAAGGATATAAAGCAATAAGTGCAGTTTGCTAGGCATACAAGTTTATTTTTGCATCATATTGAAATTGTACAATACAAAGCAAGGACACATTTTTCGTGTGGTTGGGTTCTTCTCCTCACATCATATCATGGACCCTATGATATTTGATGCAAAAGATATTCCAGGCTCCTTAGATGTGGGCACACCAAAGAGGAAAAGAAGAAGGTTGTCTTCAAGGTCAAGGGGTTCAGTTTGTGCTGCCTTTGCTCCTGAAATTCCATCTGCTTCTTCTTCTTGCTCAATAGCAAGTATGGGAATACCTAAGAAATCTCCAGGCAAAGGTGAGTCACCATTGAGGGCTCTTCGATTGTCTCAAATCACAAAGGTTTCTCCCTCAGAAAGGCACCTAGACTTTCTCCTTTAGAATGGCATGGAGTTATCTTGCTATGCCTATTGGGACCTCACTTTTGGTTGAAAAGGATACAAAGAAATATCTTAATATTCCTATTGGGATCTCACTTTTAGATAAGTTACTATTCACAAGGAAGTGTGGAGCTAATTCTCTTGACAAGCTTTGTGCACCAGATGTGTTTTGTTCTACTCATTCTAGGACATGTAGGCTTATGTCAAAAGCAGATGCATTTATTGTATATACTCTTGTTAAATATCATATTAAATCTGATGAACAATAATTGGAGGCATCAAAATCTTCTAGCTTCTACCTTTGGGATGAGGTGGCAAATGAGAAGGATAGAGAGGAATGTTTGGACCCTCAGCAAGAAGCATATATTGCTAACAAACTAGATGTCACCTAATTCAAAGCTGAGACCATTATTGAAGAAAGCCATGTGAATGTGGATATTGTGTCTAATTCCCTTTCTTTCTATATTGTTCCTTCTCTTCCAACTTTTCCTAATTAAGGACAAGGAATACATATTAATATTAGACATCCAAAGGCTCTTCAATCTCAAGGAGGATTATTGTTTGTCAATCATTGCAGAGGCTTCTGATGCTACAAATAACATAGTTGATGTCAAAAATGAATCGAATGAAGAGTTACTTAAACTGGATACTAAGATTGCAGATGACAAGTTTACTGATGCATGGGATGCTCTTTCTCTTGATTTCAACAAGGCAAAGGATGCTAAGAAAGAGTTGGGGGTTTTTTATGAGGAGCTTAATCGTCTTCAAGATTGACTTGGAATTTCCATTTTTTGAAGAGAGTAGTCAGAGTATGTTAAAGAATTACAAGATACCAATGAAACATCACCATCAATTAATATATGGAATCCAACTATGCTAGAGCATGATGAAAACCAATTTGTACTATTATGTTCAATTTTTTAAGATACATTGATATTTTTGATTTCAACTTTCACTTGATATTCATCTTTTTTGCAGTTAGAGATTGAAGATTTTGATAACTTCTTGGGACAAGAAAAAGGGTTGAGAGCTAGTGGTAGTTCATTAAAAGATATTGCACTTGGACATCACTTGGCAAGGATTAATCATCATGTTTTCTTAGTATTCCACAATATCTTCTCAAAGGAAGAAACATGGCCTATACCATGTATTAACGCACTTACAAGGCTACTTGGTTTCTTTGGATTATAGTATAATATGCACAAGGTGATATTTTTGGAGAAGCCTGCAGTAATTAGGATTTTTTGTTACAATCTTGGTTTCTTTGCTTCTAGAGTAAGATATTCTTTTTCCCTCTCATCTTATACTTTGGTAACAAATCAAACTAATATAAAATCCATAGTTGTCTACAAGAGAAGAAAATTTCTATGTTATAGAGGAAAGATCCTTGAGGAAGAGCAAGATGTAAAAGCTCTTGAATGCTAGCTTCGTACTTTTCTATCTTGAAAAATACTATGAATTCTCAAGTTTCATTGTCATCTTTAGTATTCATTCTTTGAAGATGTCATCGAAAAAACCAATTGAATAGCTCCTCAAGAGCATTGCATTTTGTAACTCCTCTTCCATGTCTTGTGCTTTGAAAAAAACTTGTACGTGCTTGATAGTGAGATTTTTCCATGCCTTGGTCATTACAAGTTGCTAGAGCACCTTGCTCCTCCACAAAGTAAAACCCATGGATATGATGGATATGTTGGATATGTTGCAAATACAAGAGAGTAAAAATCATTTTACACCATTGGAAAATTTATAGAAGATCAAAATTTCTCTTACCAAATAAAATGTGATATCCTTTTCTCCCCATATCTCCTTCATTGCTTGAACAAGATTTGTAATCGAACATTTGAACTCTTCTGGATATGTGTGTACTATCTTTTATTTCTTTTGGAGCTTTAGAAAGACATCCAGGTGTCTCTAAATCTCCATCCTTAGAAATGCAAGCCGTGGTGTGCTTGCAATGTTTGTCATTATCCCACACAGCTCTCTCCAATACTCCCATGTAATTGCTCACATATTTTCCTATATGGTTTTCTAAATAGCATCTGGATTTTGAGCCTCTCATTGAGACATCAGCCATGACATCTCTTATTTTCCTTGAAAGTGTTGGATCTTTTCTTAAGTGTACTTGACCTCCATGAAAACTCATTTTCAAGAGTAATGCCTCACATTTATCAATACACTCATCTAATAAAGACACGGGCTTAATCGAGTATGCATAGTCGAGATGTTACTTGAGAAGTTTATCAAATATTCTAATCTATGCGTGCAAAGTACAAATACAAACATTTCTAAGAGGAATTTAAAGAATGGGATCTCATATGTCTTCTATGTTTTTAAATTTATTTAAACCTATAGAGTCTATAGTTAGGGCTGTTATTTCAAGACACAAGTTGCTCCAATCTTTAGCTTATACACCATTCCACATTAAAATTACCAACCCCATGAACCACTAACATTTCTCCTTCACTTTGAGACTTAATAATGTTTGGAATACCTGTATGAGTGACCAACCATTTCAATGTTTGATCATTCTCAATTGATACCTAAGTTGCACTAACCCACCACATCTCCATCTTCAACTAGAACTTATGCACTGGTGCTTGACCTCCACCATCGTTCTAGTCCAATTCGTTGTTCATGATGCAAATGCTAACTCTTTCCATCTTTTATCTTTTTTGAATTTGTGCTTCATCTAACTTCAAGGCAAACTTCAAAACATGTGGGAGCTTTCGCTCAACCGCCAAGACCCATGGACCGCTTATTGTTTCAAGCGTTCCAAGCCGAGCACTAATGGCTACCTCTCACATAGCCGACGCGCCATCCATATCTACGAGTTTAGTGAGCTTACCTCCATGCCGATTGAGTTACATCCTCTCTCACGCACTCCCACAGCTCCACGATCCAAGTGCAAGCTTCAAGAAAGCTCCATCCTCAAGTTCCACGCTCCAAGCTCCATCGCCACGAGCAAGAGAAGAGAAGAGAAGAAGAGAGGAGAAGATGGAGAGCTTCTCCTCCTCAGTACCTCACCCTCACACACTCACTCCCTCACACTCTCACACTCCCTCTCTCAAGCACAAGCTCAAGCAAGCAAGAAGAAGAAGAAGAGACCCACTTTTGGCCACACACAAGAATGATCTTCTCATTCACTTTTCAACTTTATATACAAAACCCTAAATCCCTTTTGGGCGGTCATCCTTATTCCCTTTTTACATAGCCGGCCGTGGCCTAGGCCCTTTTCCCATTGTCCTTCAATCTTCCTAGCTTCCTTTCCACCACCCGTCTACATTTACAAATTGCACGGGTGAGATCCCGGTGCTCCTTAAATTAAATCATGATGCACTTGCGCTCTTTTACAAAAGTATTGACTTGCGCTTTTCCTTGTGCGCCTTTCTCCCTTATTTAGGACTTTTCTACGCTTCTTGTGTTTCTAGATTTTCCTTGTGCGCCTTTGTCTTTCGTTTCACTTTGCCTTGGCCTTTGTCTTCTGCTTTAGCTTTTCCGGATTTTCCACCTTGTTCGTCTACCGGTTAACATCACCCCCTCCTAGACGAGTGCCAGTCCCATGGCACTCACCATCGTAGATAGCCAGCTTTAGCCTACATTGAAGCCGTGGGTGGAAGGGACATCGGTGGTTGCCATGGAGGAGTGTTGGTGGTGGTGTGGAGGATGGTCGTTGGGGCACGTTGGTGGCCTAGGTGGCCTAGATGGCTAGTGGTAGGGTTGTTGGAGTTGGTTGGAGTTGGTGGTAGGATTGTTCTTTGTTGGGGATTGCACTGATGGCCAGCACAAGTGTTGGTTTATTAGGGATTCTGCACATGACAATTCTTGGCAGGCTTGCAGGATGATAAAGTATAAGAATTCAGAGTTGGATGTTGATGAAGAGAGAACGACACTTTCATTGGAGTCTTCAATACCCGCAATTGAAAACCTCTCATAAGTGGTCTCTCCCTAGGGGTAGTGCTAGTCTTCTCTATCGTGCAAAAGACATAGTTCAATTAGTTTGGGAGCTAGGTCGAACTCTAAGCAAGCTGAGAGTATTGTCCTGCACTTGAGGACCCAAACTATGTGTGTATTTCGATGCAGATATTATGTGAATACTCGTGCATACTTAGATATTACGTAGTTAGAAGACCGCGGGCTGGTTTCTCGTAATAATGTGTGGATAAAGCAAAGTTGTCCATGTTGAGAAAAACTACACGTAAAGGTGTATGAGACATCCTTTGCGTTGTGAGTGCACGATGTAGCATAATTGAACACAGGGACACTGCACTGTCGATAGTAGCTGGTAGCTATTGGACCTGCGTGATGAGGACAGTGTACTTTTCATGGCCATTCGTGCGGTGCTTACCACAATTGATTGCCATGGTATTAAGGCAGAGTGCAAGAGGGAATCGTGTGAATGGGTCAGGGTGACAGGTCCAACCATAGGCAAGACAAGCTCCCTAGGTATATCCTGCCCTTGATATGCCCTAAACAATTGTGGGTGATGCTAAAGTGCTAAGGGACTAGGAACGGAGCCAACCGACCAAGGTCACTGGACGTATCTAGTTTGAGGACCCTTAGGTGCTGTGATGTGATTGTGGGTGCTTCGTATCTTTTCATTCTTTTCTTTTCTTTTTTTCTTTTCTGTTTTCTTTTTTGTTTCTTTTTCTCGTGCTTTTTTCTTTCTCTTCTCTTTTCTCCTCTTTTTTTTTTTTGACTTGCCTGAGTACAACCATTGCAATATGTTGAGGCTATCAGCCTTTCAATGGGTTGGGAAATGTCAAGCTTCAAAGGCTCAGAAAATGGATATTACAGTGATGATTGTGCCCTAGCCTTGTTGTTAGAGAAGCAGTTGTTGAGATGGGGAGATACACTTGAGATATTGCAAACCTCTTTGTGACACGCGATGTCGGTACAATTGATGTAACAACTGCCGTGAGCCAAATGTAGAGCTTGACCCAGAAAGAGAGCATAACCCATGACTATGCTTTGGGCCATGCGATGTGGGCACTCGCACAGGTGATTTTTCCTTTCGGTAGCCTGGCTTTGTCGCAGCTCTTTGTGGGGTCAGTGGTCTTGCGGTGACTTGGGCATTGAACACTTTCGCACAAAGACCTACGTCATCCTGCATCCACTTGTCACTTCATGAGAGTACATGCACGGCATATGCCGCAACTATAATAAACCAGTGCAATGCAAGGAGACATCACTTGTCTAAATTCCATGGTGTTGACTTAGATACTTATCACCTGCGCTTGATTAGCTTTTTCTTTTACTAAAGACGTGAAATATATTAAATGCAAATATGCAAAGTTTGTACAATTGGGAAACATGTCAGCACGTAACCCTTTAGAGACAAAAAGTCATGGCCAAGTAGCATTTGATAAGCCTTTTACATAGCATGGAGCTACTCTATTTGTACGAGGTGGGGTGAGTCTAGGTGGTTGAGCAACTGAGGCTCTACTAGTGAGGGGCTCCTGTGAGGCTGGGTGGGGAAGATGTCGGCTGGGACCCGGATGGTGTAGTCCCTAGCCGCAACTATTTCCAGAATGTTTTTAAACAATGCATCAAATTCATGCTTGTCTCAAGCTGCCCTCTCCTCTTTCGAGCACCTGGTGCCCGAGTGTCTAGTGGGAGCCTGCACGGCTAGTGTTGCCACACCCCATGTGCTCCCTTGAGTCCTTGTCCTCTTGGCTTGGGGGGTTTTCGGCCTGCATCCTGGGCGGTGCCGTTTAGGGCCTCTTTTCGATGTGTACCTCTTTAGAGTAGACATGTAGCGTTCTGGTGGGGGCGCTAGTGCCTTATGCTCTTTTAGACGGCAGAGAGCTTCCTTGCATGCCAGCTGCACTATGTGGTCCATGACTACTACTGTAGGGGGACCTGCAAAATGCGAAACAAGGATTAGGCCCTAAGGCAGGATAAAACTATTCGCATGGAAGGGATTATACAATGGGTTGTCAAGCGCATATGACGAGGAGGGGTGAGGTGAGGCATGCAAAGTTTGTTGTAGAGGGACAGCCCCCTGTTGATGTTTGTTTTGCCTCTAACCATTAGCAGATCTTGGCTTATGCTAAGTTGCACAAAGTGGTTGTCATGGAGTGGAGTAAGGCTCATCCCTGGAAGGATAGACCGAAAAAAGGGGAAAGGTGTATAGAAAGGGACGGTGCCCCATCTACACCATCAGAGATGTTGGTCAAGGCTTCCTATGGTGATCATGAGGGTTGCATGCCCTCCAATTGGAGGCGGGAATGGTCACACGACTTCTAAATGTGTGTTGGTGAGAGGAGGACCTGAGGAGCTTAGTCTCTCAAACCCAACTCTTCTCCTTATGCTTGACTATCATTGCTTGTGTGTGTTGATATTATCTATACAAGGTCACAAAATTCATTGTTTATTTATGTACATGTTTACGAATCCATATCACTTCATGAGGATAAAAACCAATTGTAGAACTCCGGGTTGTACTCGAGTGTGGCACACGCATCTAGTACTCGTGGCAGCTTACTCAATAACGATAGATATTTTGCAACATCAAGTAGCATGGAACCTTGTTCGAGTCTACTGGGAACATGTAACTCCTCCTCAGTGAGAACCTTATTAGACAGAGAGTTCCCTTAGCTAGTTACAGCTAAGTCCGTACCCCAAATGGCAGTCAGCACTCAAAGGGAAGTTGGTGCCACATAGGTTGGGTCTCTTTGAGACCGCCATTTGGCCAATCACTCCTCTGAGACTGTCATAATTTGGGTTTCTAGTTCGGCCATTGCAATACGGTTTTCAAACCAACCTTCTTCAAATTGACTTAGACCCTCTGATTGTCGCTTTAGTTGCTCTTTCTCTGAGAGATTTGGTTGGCAGAGCACATCGTTGAAAGTTACAATTAAGCATAGTTCGTCGGCTTCCTCGTCAGAGGTGAGTCACATGCGTTCATGTAGGAGCATGTCATTGTGCTTGTCAAGATGTTCTTGCTCTTCCCACGATAGGGGAAATGGCAAGTATTCTTCAAGCTACTCCTTAGGAAATGTGCCCATGTCTCCCAGGATATAGACACGTGCAAACACTTTGAGCTTAGCATCCAACTCAGTTAAGCATTTTGCGACACTTCTATGTTCAATGAGGGCTTGCTCGGTTGCTATCTCATGCAAGGTTCTAGGAGTTTGCATAAGCTTTAGCATAGTTGGGGGTTTAGGCCTAGATGAGCAAGATTGGTCAACGCTAGGATTGCTTATGCTCTTGGGGTTTCCATGTTTCTCCTGAGGCTTTGTTGCTATTTTGTCATGGTTCTCCTCGGATGTGGCTAGTATAGATTTGTCACCGTGTTGTGACAGTGTTGTATCCACTCTTGATTGGTCAATGTGAGTTCTGTTGTCGATGGATTGAGTGTTGCAAGCAACCGTTGATGGTAAGGACTGCTTTGATTTTTTAGAGCACACGAATGTGTCTGAGGTTTCATCACTATTAGGAGAGATATCAATGGGTTCATTGGTGGATGGACTCACTCCAGCGCTCTTGGTCTCAATGTTCTTGGGGTCCACAACCACCTGTAGCTGTTGTTGTTGTTTTCTTTCTTTTCTCTTCTTTTTATTAGGCAATCAAGGTGTATCCCTTGAAGACTGGGGACCTTGAACTAGGTCAGTCTCGTTGATGTGCTTGGCTGTTCCTCAGCATTCTCTTTCTTTAGTGTGTCCTCATGGGGCATAACCGTGGCCTGTTGAACAGTCTCGCTAGGTTGTGAGGGTACAATTGCCTCTCTTTTTGGAGAGTCTAGCTCTTCAGTCAATTCCCTTCTGTTTAACTCCTCCATCTTAGGCTTTAAGCACTTTGGGAGTGCTGGAGTTGTCAATGATGCTGGTTGCGGCACCTCCTCCATAGGTGAACTGCTAAGGACACATTCCGCAAGGGGCGTTGTCATGGCCAGGGGTTGCGATTGCTGTGATCCCTGATTGGAAGTAGTAGCAGCTAGTCCAGTGGGCTGGCTACTCTTGGTGGATTGCGGTGTCAAGTCCCTAGGTCGATCGGAAGTGATCGTGTCTTTTGTTTCCCTTTGAGCATTCACCTGTGTAGATCGAGCATGAGTTGATCTAGTCACATTAAGTTGCACACGCATGTCCTTGGGCCGAGAGCTACGGTTGGTGTCATGTCCCACCTCTTGAACATTTGGAAGCTTAGATGGAGATAAAGATTGGGATTGAGCAGCCGCCCTTGCTGACTGTTGTTGGGCTTCTTGTGTCTGTTTGGGAAAAGAGGGTATAGGAGATCTAGGACTCTTAAGTGGACTTGGCACTGGCTGAATGATTTGCTCGAGGCTATTAGACGATTGTGCCATTTGCTTTGTTGAGCGATCACCCTTCTCACGAGCAGCATTGTGCCTATGGTGCTCATTATCCTCTTGGGAAGTCAAAAGCTCCTTGAGCACAAGTGGCTTTTGTGTGTCCTCAATTATAACATCTGATATCTGCTTGTCAAGCACTCTAGGCTGAGGATCTACCCTCCGATTAGTCTCGTTTGGTTTCTTGATTTCGACCGTGAGGGGCTTGGTCACTCCAATGTTTTTGACTCGAGACTTGGTCTTTCGTTTAGATCTCCACCTACGCTTCTTTGCTCTTGATACGATCTGGCCTTCAATCGACAAATGAGGTTTAGCAGGGGGTTTTGGCACCCAAATCCATCGGTTACCTGCGTAATACCCTTGAGCACGTAGCAACGCTTTGGATATCCATCGCGGTGTTGTGCTGACCCTCCATCGATGCCTTTGTCTATAAGGCCTGGGCTTCTTTTGGGGTCTTCTACGATATTTGTGAGTCCAAAGGCCATCCTTGGCATTGTCTCCTGATCTTTTTGTTTCACGTATGGCCTCACTCACTGGTTCTCGTTGTTCGACTCTTCCAACAAGTCCTTGCTCTCGTCAGCAAGCTTGACTGTTATGTCAGCACCTTCCTTGCCTTTCCCTCGAGGTTCAATGAGGTCACCCTTGCTAAAGGTTGTGACTATCCTCACATCCGGTAGCGTCAGCTGTATCCTCTGTGCTACATAGTCAGCCTCACACTTGGTCGCCCTTTTGAAGGGTCTTTCTAGGAGGGTTTCCTTCCCGTAATTAGCACTATTTGGAGGAACATGAAATAGGATAGGCAAGCTTTCAGTTTCAATTGTCGCAAGGATTTTGCACTTCCCTATGAGTGCTTGTGGGAGTCCCCCATAAGGGCTAAGAGTTGCATTAGTCGGTGTGAGCTCTGGTTGGCCTAGTAGGGTCCATGATTCATAGGTCAAGATATTAAAATCTGCTCCTTCATCAATCAGAGCATCGATAGTATGCTCTCTTTTCGCGGTGAGTTTGACCCTAAGATAAGTAGGTGGTACCATGTCTTCGTCTTCCGGGTCTTGGCTTATAAATTTAAGCCTTCTAACAAATGCCCTTGAGTCCCCAATTGCCCGACCAGATGTAGATTCTCCACTGATGTCTTGCATCGCCTGTGCAGTGCTATTCAAGGTGCATCTATCATTAGGACTGTCATATCTAGTCATTCTCATTGTTGTAGCTTGATGTTGTTGCTTTCTGCTTTGACTAGATGCAGTCCGAATGCAACACGTATGTGTTTTTGCAATGTGGCCTTTTTTCCCTTGTTGGCTAGATGGGCCCATTGAGGTTCTACGGTCTCTCTTTGTCTTTGTTCGAGTATGAGCTTTTGGTTACTCTTTTGCAAGTGAGAATCCATGCTCCTGTAGAGCCATTACTACACTAGGGTCTATTTTGGAGAACCTCTTACGACGCGCGATTTCTCTCCAACTTACTTGGGGGAGGTGCAGAGGTGCAGAGCCCCCTCTACGGGGGTCCGGGGGTGTGGGGGGGGGGGGGGGGAGGGGAGGGGGGCAATCCCCCTCGCCCCGCAGGGCCGTTATGGTAAATGCCATATGTGATTTGAAGGAACGTTTATAGCCAAAATTTGAACTAATTGCTCTAAGTTTCAGCCCAGTGATCGATCTATGATATGGTTTCGGCTTATATGGTCTCTCGGTCAGTTTCACTATCTATAGGTTAAAATTTGAAAAAATCTCAATTCGGCCCAACAGGTCCGAATTGCAGGGGCCGAGTGCCCGATTCGGCCCGTCCAAGAGCTGAGTAGAAAGGGCCGAATGTAACTAGTCTGAATGTCAAATTCGGCGAGTCCGAGTCTGGTTGTCCGCGGGCCGAGCGGGCCGAGGGCCGAGTCCAATGGGCCAAGGCCGAATTTCAAAGTTGGTCCGAATGGTCAATTCGGATGGGCCGAGCGGTGGTGGCTGTCCGAGTTGAGTGGGCCAAGGGCCGAATTTCACCACGTCCGAGTAGAGTGGTCCGAGTGGTAATGGGCCGAGGCCCAATTCTAGGACTCGGCCTAGAATCGTCGTCACTCAGACTAGCCGAATGCGGCACGACACTGGCCGGCACAATGATAAATCGCTCGAATCACACGATTCAGGTCATGGCCTATGACACACACCTCCATATCACAGATATGGATGGAGGAGAAGAGTTGTATATACCTGGAATAGCCAATTAACTCCAAAATGCAAATCAGCCACACCGAATCAAACCCTCATGCCCTGTTATGACAACAAAAACCCTGATGCTTGTTTTTTTTCTTTTTCTTTGTTTTTTCCTGCCCTAATGAACCCAAATCACAAAGCAAATAACTACCTACTCCAACATGCTTTTCCAAATCCAAAAAACCAAAAACCTACTTGCTAAGGAGATTGAATACCTCTTCAAACTCCCTCGCTTCCTACCTATCTACCTCAAACACCGGTTCGGGGAAAACCCTTACTTCGATGCTCGATTCAAAGCACGCAAGCGCTCAAGGCTTGAATCCATTGGTCTCGGCAATGGAACGAAAATGTGGGAGCTTTCGCTCAACTGCCAAGACCCACGGACTGCTTATTGTTTCAAGCGTTCCAAGCCGAGCACTAATGGCTACCTCTCACATAGCCGACACGCCATCCATATCTACGGGTGTAGTGAGCTTACCTCCACGCGGATTGAGTTACCTCCTCTCTCATGCATTCCGATAGCTCCATGATCCAAGGGTAAGCTTCAAGCAAGCTCCATCCTCAAGATCCACGCTCCAAGCTCCATCGCCACGAGCAAGAGAAGAGAAGAGAAGATAAGAGAAGAAGAGAGGAGAAGATGGAGAGCTTCTCCTCCTCAGTGCCTCACCCTCACACACTCACTCCCTGACACTCTCACACTCCCTCTCTTAAGCACAAGCTCAAGCAAGCAAGAAGAAGAAGAAAAAGAAGAAGAAGAGGAGATCCACTTTTGGCCGCACACAAGAATGAGCTTCTCATTCACTTTTCAACTTTATATACAAAACCCTAAATCCCTTTTGGGCGGTCATCCCCTTATCCCCTTTTTGCATGGCGGACAGTGGCCTGGGCCCTTTTTCCCATTGTCATTCTATCTTCCTAGCTTCCTTTCCACCACCCATCTACATTTACAAATTGCACGGGTGAGAGCCGGTGCTCCTTAAATTAAATCATGATGGGCTTGCACTCTTTTACAAAAGTATTAACTTGTGCTTTTCCTTGTGCACCTTTCTCCCTTATTTAGGACTTTTCTGTGCTTCTTGTGTTTCTAGATTTTCCTTGTGCACCTTTTCTTCCATTTCACTTTGCCTTGGCCTTTGTCTTCTACTTTAGCTTTTCCAGATTTTCCACCTTGTTCGTCTACCGGTTAACAAAACACCATGACATTCCTCTACTATGCATTTATGCATGTGGACCATTGTAATATGCAATTTCTTAGCTCAACCCATATATTGTTAAATGCATTGTATTAAAAAATAGATTTTCTTCTTGGCTTTTCATATGGCATAGGCCCTTCAATATGAATGTATTCTCCAAAAACATATGGAATCTTACGATTCATAGAAATACTTGCAACCAATATTGCAAGGGTCGAGGCAACTCAAACGCACTTATTCTATTACATTTAAGGTTTTTAAACCATAATCTAGAGATACCACAATAACCTTTTCAACTAATATCCACAGTATCACATGTCTCTATAATTTTGTTTGGTTTTACTATGACCTTCAAGTCCTTTACCAATTATTTGAGCGTTAGGCCTCTCAAATCCACATTTTGAGGTGACTTAAGAATCCTCAAAATATCTTTCTTATTCATGGTCTCTTTTAAAAGATTGATTCTCTCCTCACTCTCTCGGATATTAATGCCTAGTATGTTAGAGACATATTTCTTTGTAAGATTTTGTCTTCTTTTCTTTACTCTCACACACAAGCTAGTTATATTTTTTAATGGTCTCTTCCTCTCGCTTAATCCTATTGGAGTTTCCTTAAAGCATACTAGCTTGCAATGAACTTATTAGCATTTTATAGAATGACAATCTTATTCATTAGCTCAAAAATGCTTGTTTATGAAATTAATAATGCTTTTCTTACTTTGTGTATTTGAGCTGTGTATGTGCAAGATGTAGAGCATAACCTTCTACAATAGCCAAGCATCCTATTATAACATTCTCCAAAAACAGATCTTATGTAGTCCTGAATATTTAAAAAATTAGGAGGCTTACCTGTAGAAGGGTCCTTAGATATAAATAACAAATATACATGCTTCTTTCCTTGTATTCACAATCTATTAGCCTCCATCTCATCTATTAGTACTCAACCTCATCTATTAGTACTTGATGATGTTTACTTCTTCAAGATGTATAAATTGGATCTAGTTAAATGGTAAGTTTGTACTTGCATGTGCTTGCATATGTGTTACTTAAAAAGGTATCGCTAAACATTTTAGCAAATTGACCACAAATTAATATCACAGTGATAAGAGAGTGAGCTCAAAGAAGAGAATGGAGAAATAGTGGTATGTGAAGAGAAAATGTGGGAGCAAACAAACACAATTTTGGTGCATATATCTCAAAAATACAAAATCTCCCAAGTTTCAAGACAAAAATGGCCGAAAATGTGATCCTGACATAAATTAAAAGATGAGGACAATTAATGGCTAACCCCTTCAATGAACCAAATATTCTCTCATTAATCACATCTGAGTAACCAAATTTGGCAGTTTCATTCTTTCAAAATCTCAATTGATTAGCAACTTAATCATTTTCTTACAAGTGCCTTTTTTGAAGCATTTTTGGCCCTAATGGCATGTGTTAGAGCCTTGCCTTACACCCCAAGAATTAATTCAAAATTTGCTACGCTTGTGTTATGTTATATTAGAGGCTACTACATGCATGTCTCATACTCCAAAAATGAGATATTATGATTAGTCACTTGTATTATGTTGTGCTAGAGGCTTGTAAGAAATGGGACATTTGGGTGAGTTGCTTATATTGTGTTTTGTTAGAGACTTATCCTTAGACTCACATTCCAATAGTAAGTCTAAGCAATAAAACATCAAATTCTATGGGTGTTAGAGGCTTGTCTCATACTCTAACAACAGATTCAAACTTTGTGGTGCTTGTGTTATGTCATATTTCAAACAACTAAAAGGGATCCAACCATAAGATATCCATATCTAACCTACTCGAAGCATCTCTTGGAATGTGTTTAGATGAAGATTCTAAAGCAAGGTCTACAACAAAGAAATTGTTACAACTTTTGTCCATATCACCCCATATGGGCATTCCAATTATGAAAACCAATGTGTTATGCCTAGGTCTTGATTAATAAAATTGTAAAAGTGTCTCTTTTATTGTGCTTTGCTCATGATTTTGTTCTTATGGCCTATCTACTTCATCATGTATGTTGGTTTTGTATGGCATGTAAATGCAAATTAAAGTATATTTTCTTGATGTACTAAGTCTCATGTGAAAATGTAAATTAAAGTATCTTGTCTTGATGTACTAAGGCTCAACATACTCATGTGAAAATGCTTGTTTTTTTTTAATACCATAGAATATGTTGCAGGAACCACAATAGCACCTAACGTGCAAGATTATAACTTAAACCATGATGAGGCTCGAATAATGATCAAAGAAGAATAAGAAAGGCTTGGCAATCAAGATTTGCGAAATGTCCTCTAAGATGAACTAGCTGATGATTTTAACAACAAGCCACTGTCACTTAAAGAAGTTAGAAAGTTTTATCCAAATTAGTTCATATGAGAATATGTTTTGTGTATCATGCAAGCTAAGGAAAATTGTACCTTTGAAGATTTTTTAACTCCAACACATGGGAGCACATTATGGAGATGGAAACACAAGGAGCAACACTAGTATCACAAAAATAAAGTGTGAAGGCACTACTAGTTGGCAACATCGAGTTGGAATAAGAAAATGCTAATCTCCCAAATCTAGCTGATGAATTAAGAATGCAATTAGCACAATCACAAACCAACATGTTTGCTACTTTGACGGAGTCAACCCAACTAATAGCTGAATTTATAGATTCATTATGTCAAATTCTAAGAACTTCTAAACATGTGACATCATTTAGAAGATATAGTTGTTTATGTCATAATGTAATGCTATAAACATGGGATATCATTTTGAAATTTCTTTACCTAAAAATTTAACAGTGTAATCAAAACATGGATGTTTACATAATAATGCAATGTTATAATCAAAAAATATTTTATCCACAAGTGTACACATTCTATCAACAAGTTTATGCATGAGAACCAAAATCAAGAGATGTACACATGAGAACCACAAAAACATTCAAGTTGTGTATACAATGGTAAACAAATCGTGACTTTGCTTCTACAATATCATGCATATCCAAAACAAGAACTAGGTCATCAACCTCCTTTGTGTCAAAGCACTCTACAGCTATCCCTAAGTCAATTTCATCATTACTTTATCATTCTTCTATAAGAGTCCCTAAAGATTGAAGTATGTCAAAAGTTATCTATCTAGGTCTTGTTTCTATCTTTGATTGTGCATGCATTAATCTCATGCCACAAAAAACATACACCAAATCAGTTGCATTAGTTAGTGTGAACAAAGTTAAAAGTAGAGCAATTATGCTCACAACTGTCACTAGAATCTACAATTGATAGCCTACTATTGGCAACATGTTATAGCTCAACCATCTCTCCACGATACTTCTTCCACTAGAGGGGTCCACTAACTTTGCCATGGATCTTGAAACATTCCCATCCTATTCACATATGCCACACACTAGTGAAAAGCTCATTTGCCTTGATCTCTTGGTAACAATTGTGAGTATACTTTTGTGAAATTACCTATCACTTCATTGCTCACATTGATTGAGCATATAATTAATACTTGGGTTCCAAAACAAAGGTAACTTCGCCACCATTGCTAGTTTGCAAGCAATGTTATTTGGCTTTTCTCTCTTGTTGTAGACACGTTATACTCTCTTCTTGTCTTAAAGGATTCAAAAATATGCCAAAACACCTTGCCAATAACAAACTTATTAATGTCCATAAGGTAAAGCAAATCTACAAAGGGTTTAGAAATGCCAACCACTCTTTCTACATTGCACTACCAAAAGAAGACTAATTGCTCAAGGTGAACTCGCTTGTTGGCATTTGCTTGATGACAAGGATATTTCTCTAGCCATACCTCCCATTGCTTGTCGCCCACTAGCACTTGAAGCACCAATCACACATAATTCAATGTACTGAGCACATAATACGTCATAATAAATCATGTTGCACAAAATATTTGCAAGGTCTTTGAGGGTGATGTAAGTCTAAAGAGAGAAAATGTAAATTGATTCTCCCTTATGAACTTAATAATGTGATTTGATCTAAGAGAGTTTGCTTGATAAATAAAGGCTTACCAATTTCCTTAAGCAATAAATTCAATGTGTGAGAAGCATAAGGTGTTATTGTAACTTCAAGATATTCCCCTATTATCTAAGCACGATCTCTTTTAAAGTTTGAAGCATTGTTAGTACAATGGCAATGACATTATTAGGCCCTCCTAGATGAGAAATGGCTCTCTCATATGCTTTATCCAAGTATGTCAAAGTTTCTCCTTGAGAGATGTATCAATCACCTCAAGGAACATAGAACCCTAAGGACAACTACACATGATATTGATCAATGGTTTTTTCCTTTTCCTTGCAATCATATGTGAAAAAAAAGGCCTACTATCATAAAGACCCCTCAATTTCTTCTTAATGTCAACCCCATTTGTCCTAAGTTTGCATGTATATTTATTAAACCAAACATGTATCTCATTTGGTAGACATATGCATCCATCAACATTACTAGTAACTTTGAAAGAAACTTCTTAATTTGTATAGCATTTCCTGTAAATGCGTGTCAACAACTCTTACATCGTAATCTTGTAAGTTTTTCTAGTCAACTCTTCCACATATTCACACTTTGGTCCATGAACAATTATTTCAATCTAGGACATACCAAGAAAAATTTGCAACATTATGGAATAGAATAAAATCCTAAGTTTTATCATAATTACTTCAAAGTGTGAGTAATTTTTCAACATAATAGAATAAACTCCTATCACAATTTTCAAAGTGTGAGAACTTCTCCACAAGCCAAGTGCTCACAATTTGACAAATCACCTCCAATTCGGCAAAATTCAAGTAGATCTGAACATCATAATCCTACTTTTCAATCAAAAATAGTTTCAATTGAAAATATTTTGACCCAAATGTAAGAAGGTTTCAATTGTTTCTTCATATGGTGACATGTTCTCAAATTTTGGTGACTAACATTAAGTTCGGTTATTATTCACATTAAAAAACACTTTTCAAATAACAAAAAATGTAATCTAGATCAATGCAACAATACAAAGAGTGATTCGTTAAGGTTAGATCATGCAAAGCATCCTTATCATAGTACCATGGCACTAGATTATAATCAATAAGAGGCTTAATAAGCCTTAAATAGCATCATCTCTACCTGTGACAACTTCTACACATGTAGTATCCAAATGAGAGGCAAGATATCTTTTCCAAAGATAGTAGTTGAGCCAAAGGTAGCTTGTGAAGGACTAACTAAAGCTATCAAGGCATTCATCTATAGGTATTGGAGCTCTCATTCCACTCTTTATTTTAGTCCATAGGGTTTGAAGAATAGGGCAGACATGGCTCAACCCATGAGGGTTTGGAATTGAGCTCTCTCTCTTCTATACCTATTAAGGCCTCTTGGGAAGCTTCTTTGGGAGCCATAGAAGCTTCCTAACCATCAAGTAGTGCCCAAATCCCTCAATAACAACAAAAATGTGATTTCAGCAAGTTGTGCCATTTTCTCAACCTCTCAAAAACGTGGCCTTCATCTCCAGCACCTCTTTAGGCCATTGGCACTACACAAATGTCTCATTTAAGGCATAGGAGTATGTTTCAACCATGGTGTTGAAGGCTTGAGCTTGGCATTGACATTTGAGGTTGATATACTTCAGTCCATGACTATCATAACAGTCTACAAGCAGCCCCAAACAGTGCTACATTAGCATTTGCTATTTATGCTTGCTTGGTACGGGCTATTGATGCCATCATTTGGTACCCAAATCATGCCCAGATGTTATGGGAAGTTATGCATATGATATGCCATTGATTTGGTGCTGATTTTGGCCCTGTTTATGCTCAGTTTGACAATGAATTTACTACTGCAATAGAGTAGGGTTGAAGCTATTTAACTCAGGTTATGTTATGCCTATTGGTCTCGGGTGCTTCTCGGATGCTTGTTATGACTATTTGGATGCAAATGGAGGTTGGAAAATGTCTTGGATGGTTCTGGAATGTATTTTGAGCCTTGTTTGAGCTTCGTATTGATTGGCACTTACTTAACATTGGTCTACACTGGCATGCTTTGTGACATAGGTTATACCTATGGTCTATGCATGACCCGTTGGCACATGCTTTGAACATTATGTCAATGATGCATGATATCTACATTGTTTGAGCTTCTTTGCCACTTGAAGCTTTAGTTGGGCTTGTACTTGGATACTTTGAAACCTCTTTTGGATGTTTCTTGGCTTGTCAAAGATTGACTTGGCTTCATACATGATGTACTTGGATGCTATGATATGCTTGACCGCTTACATGCTCTTGGTGCTCTCATGATGTACGATCTTGGCTATGAGATGTCTTACGCATTTACATGCTATCTCTGAGCTTGGTTGCTCATTACCATTGACTTTTGTGTTAGTGGGAGCTTTATGCTTATGCTCTTGGATTTACCCAGAGCTTACGAGTTATGCATTTGAGCTATTACTTGAGATTTGAGACTGGGATCTCTTACATGTCCTTGACTATAATGTTTGCTTGGTAGATGCTTCCATGTCTGATCTTGGACACTTATGAGCTGATTTGATCAGTCTTAATTTAGCATATACCGACCTTTGTCGAGTCTTGCCAGTGGTGTGTACATCTTGTTTATTACTCAAGGGATGTATCAATTGTACTGATAAACTCTCTTGACACATTTGGGTGATTGGATCATGTTCATTCGTTGTCATAGTGCCTCTGTAATGCGTGCTTGATGCAGGATTGGACTTGGCAGTCACACTGTTATCATTGGATCTCTAATAGCTCATTGTTTTCTCTCATTTACTCACTGCTGTCATTTATTATAGCAAGTTGTTTTATGCAGATTGTTATGTATTTATTGGGCTAAATCATGTCATTTTGATGTACTATTGATAGTATTGATCACTTGTACTTCTACATTTTGTCTTGGTTTGCATCTTGGTTTTGGGCTGTTTATAGTAGTATATAGCAAGTTTTTTTGACTGTCTGCATTGTTTCCAACTTGCATTATGGCTAGTTCTTCCATTGATAATGCTATATTCAACATCACTAAGTTGGATGGTACAAACTACGGCTATTGGAAAAGCCAAATATGGCAAGTGTTGGTGCAGAAATAGTAGGTTAAACCACTAAGATTGAGTGGGCAACAACCTGCAATGATGCTTAATGATCAATTGCTTGAGCTTTATGAATTGTGCAAGTCCGCTATCATATTGTCTCTCACAAAATAGGTATACTACAATGTAGTTGAGGAATCACAAAGTGCATGGGATCTTTGGGAGAAAATTAAGAACTTGTATGACAAGAAAAGTCCTGCTTCCCAAATGTATTGGTTAAAACAACTTATGGATCTCCGCACGAAGGAACATGTGACTATGTCTGCTCATTTGAGCTAGTTCCATGATATCCTGAAACATTTGGTTTTGTAGGGTATTGATTTGAAGAAGGATGTGACTCCCTTATTCTTGCTTGGCACTCTTAATGACTCTTGGGATATCTTCCGTACTACTTTGTGTGCCTCTGCTACTACACTTAAGCTATCTGCTGTTGAGAGTGCTCTTCTTCAGGAAGAGATAAACAGAAAAAATTTGGATGCCTAATGTGTCTCTTAGGCATTGACAGTTAAAGGCATGAATGATGGAAATGGAAAGAATGGCAGTGGCTATGGCTGTGGATGGGATTCTCAGAGATCCCGCTCCAAGTCTTGTGTGAAATCATGCAGCAAATCCCATGGTGAGAATGCAAATGTTACATGCCATCATTGTGGGAAAAAGGGCTACATTAGACCACAATGTCATGAATTGTGCAATGAAAGGTACAAGGAAAAGGGAAAAGAGAAAGTGTAGGAGAAGTCCTCTGATCGTAATATTGTACTTACAAAGTCTAGTGTTAAGATTGAGGAAATTAATGTTATGCAGCTCGAGGACTCTGATGGAGATTATATTCTTGCAACTTCTTCATGTGATGCCTCACAGATGATTGACACTCACTCTATGTATGCCCGTGTTGGCTTTTGGATTCGAGTGCATCCTTTCATGTGACACCCTATATAGACTAGTTTCACACATACCTCACTATTTCTCGTTCTATGTGTTTTACTGATGGCATGTCTCTTGATATTATGGGCATAGGTGATATTATGATGTAGTTTTCCTCTGGCATCACTTTTCTTATGCATAATGTATGCCATGTACCTACATTGACCTGCAGTCTTATGCCAGTTGTGGACAACTTGATGATGCAGGATATCATGTGTCTTTTGGGGACTCTGCATAGAAAATTACTTGTGGCAGGCTTGTACTTGTAAGAGGTGCCAAGTCTGGCAACCTCTACACCTTGGTTCTATCTGGTTCTACTCCTGATCATGTTTTAGCAGTGGGTTCTATCCCACATGTATCTCTTTGGCATGCTCGTTTGGGGTATATGTCAAAAAGGAATGAAAATGTTTCATGTTTTGCATTATATCCCTCCTTTTGACTCTTCTAACTTTGCGTCATGTGATCATTGTTTATATGGTAGGCAAACTAGGAACTTGCATAAGAAGGCTCGTATGTTATGCATGGGTGAGCCATTGGCTCTTGTGCATTCTGATGTTTGTGGACCCATACCCTGTCAATCACACTAGGGGGTGCGAAGTACTTCATTGCATTTATTGATGACTTTTCACGTAAGGTTTGGGCTTATCCCATAAAGCAAAAGTTTGATGTCTTACCAATATTTCAGTGTTGGCTTACTTTAACCGAGAACCAATCTTGGCATAGGCTGAAATGCCTAAGAACAGATATGGCTTGAAGTAAGCACCTAGGGAATGGTATCATAGGTTTGATGCATTTATGCAATCACAAGGCTACAACCATAGTGCTATGCATCTGTGCTTGTACATGAAGAAAGCCCATGATGGATCTTTATTGATTTTGGTACTCTATGTGGATGACACACTTTTGGCAGGGAAAGCTCATGATGAGCTAGATGCTCTTAAGGCTCAACTTAAGAAGAGCTTTGAGATAAAAGATATGGGACATGCCTCTCATATTCTCGGTATGAGCATTACACGTGATATGCATCAAGGACTACTCTATCTATCATAGAGAGAGTACATTCATAAAGTCCTTGAGTGCTTCTATATGCAGGATGTAAAGGCTATTGGTTATCCATTTCCTTCTCATGTGAAGGTATCACAGGCCAATTTTCCACATATAGATGAGAAAAGGGCCGAGATGGCCAAGATTCCCTATGCATCTACAGTGAGCAGTCTTATGTATGCCATGATAGCCACCCGTCCAAATCTTGCTTTTGCAGTTGGTGTTATGGCATGTTATATGGCTACACCTCGCAAGAGGCATTGGGATGTTGTGAAGGGTATCATGAGGTACCTACAGGGCACTAGTGATATGTGCATATGGTATGGCAACCAGGATACAAGAGTCATGAAATACACTAACTCTAACTATGCCGGGCATATAGATAGTAGGAAGTCCACCTCTGGCTATGTGTTCACTTTTGCTGAAGGTGTTGTTTCATGGATGTCTAGGGTGCAAAAATGCACTGCCCTTTCTACTGCAAAGGCCGAGTATGTTGCAGCCACTGAGGCTTGCAAGGAGACCATTTTGGTTGGGTCGTTTGATTGTTGATCTTGGTATTGCAGATAATATCCCTACATTACATTCGGATTCTATGAGTGCTATCCAATTAGCCAAGAATCCATTCTTCCATGTGAAAACAAAACACATTGAGGTGAGGTATCACTTCATTTGTGGGGTTGTTGAGGACAAGTCTGTTGACCTTGTTAAGATCTCAACTAACCAGAATCCTGCAGACTTGCTTACGAAAAGCCTCTCTACAAAGCGCTTTGCCTTCCTTAGGAAGTTAATGGGTATTGGATGAGATCACGTCCTTCCTCATCCTCTTGTATCTATGTACATGTTGTACTACTTTTTTCTTTTTTTTATTCTCACTCCTCATTGAGACAAATTCGCCTTTAAGTGGGAGGTTGTTGGGGATAAAAGCACTTTCGTCTAGCTGCACATGTATTACTACACTGACAGTACCTGCACCTACACACTACAGGCGACGCGCGACCATCACTGTCACTTCATTCTTTATTCTTTCAATGAGATTTGAATAAAGGGAAGGCCGCTCACACATTGTGACTATTGGAGTTCCCACATTTGGAGTCTCTCTCTTTCTTGCTCTTGCTCCATCTACCATAGCTCTCACCTCCATGCTTTCTTGCTCAATCCTTCTCACATTTCAAGTAATATGAGTCTTTCAATCATCCATAAGAAAAATAGACTACAAAATTGATAGCTAATTAGCTAATTAGTTTGTGTATATTATCCAAAATAGTTACTAAAGTAAGCACATATTCTAAGAAATTAAATAACTACATAGCTACATATTTGATAACTAATAATATAGTATTGATAACTAGTAAAGTAATCAATTATTAACTAGTTAGTTTGCATACCTAATTAATTCACTCTAAATAATCATGTAATGTGTATTTAATAACTAGTTAACCACAATCTCTCTCTCTCTCTCTCTCTCTCTCTCTCTCTCTCTCTCTCTCTCTCTCTCTCTCTCTCTCTCTCTCTCTCTCTCTCTCTCTCTCTCTCTCTCTCTCTCTCTCTCTCTCTCTCTCTCTCTCTCTCTCTCTCTCTCTGGGACTTCATGGGGCTATGTTAAGCGAGCCCAAGGTCAACGTCCACTTGGTCAAGGAAAGAGGGCCAAAACAAATGCAGTCAGAATCTTCATACCTACGGGAAGTAATTCAAGAGTACTTAGGTGTTTCCACTGTAATGAGCCAGGTCACTTTAAAAGACAGTGCCCAAAGCTTGGCCAAATTCCTCACCAAGGACAATACAGAGGTCAGAACCAAGCTTTAATTGCAAAAGAAAAAGCATCTACTATGATTATTAAAGATCTTGAAAAAGAAGGAAACCCAACTATGGAAGCCGATATGAAGAGGGCATTAGTTCACGCCACCCTCCATAAGAAAGGCCCAAATCACCAATTTTCAGTGATTTAAACACCAGCACAATATGAGGGTAAGTCCTTTAAAATCCTGATTGACTGTGGAAGCACACACTCTTTCATGTCACCAAAGTGTGCCAAGAAATTATGTATAGACACAATACCTACATCTAGGTCACTTGTGGGACTTGCTAATGGAAAAGAAATCATGTCTACTCAGCAAACTTGCAAAGTGACATTTAGCTCTCTCTCTCTCTTTGCATGAAGGCCTCCCATCACCTCGTTCTGTTTCTTCAACTCCCTCATGTTCATTGCATCCTCAAGTCATGTCTACTCTCTTCTTCCTCCCTTTCCCTATAGGATGTGGCCTAATAGACCTCACATCCACTACCTAACCTAGGGTTCAAAGAGGGGGTTGCCCATTGCTATGTTGGAGAAAGGGTGGTGGATGGGCAAAAAAGTTGACAAGGAAGTAGCACAAGAGAGAACAAAGCAAGGAAGGTAGCATGAGAAAGGGAGGTTGGTGGCAAAGAAGTTGGCAAAGGAGGCAACCTACAATTCTTTTCTTGAAAAGAAAAAGCTTATTAATATTTCTACCTAAGGCTTTTTCATGCCTACCACCTCCTTCTACCTCTTCCATTTTTTTATTCCTCCCTTTCCATATAGCAAAGTATATTATGTTGATTTTGTGTGTGTGTGCACATGAGTGCACCCGTGTGCGTGTGCATGTGTGTGGAAAAAAGCTTAAAATGAGTCACTTTTTGAAAAAAAAGAATAGGTTTGGTAAAATGAAAGAGGATGAAGAGAAACAAGAGGTTCGCAAACTATCAAAGCCGCACACAAAAATAATATATAGAATATATAAATCCAAGAAACATATGAAGTGTATTCACATTAGTTCAAAATGGAGTGCATTTGTACAATAGATATTTAACCAAGAAATTTTGTTGAGATATAGACAATGTGTTAATTTTGGGGGACAAATCCAATCTAGCACAATCCCCAATTTTGGCCCAGCGATAATGAGGCCCCATGTGACTGCCTACATAGTTCCTTACAAAGTTTTGCCATTATCTCTATCTTTTATTTCACTTATGTTTTCCTTAATCAAATGTGGGTAATACTTGGTCTTGTGCTTCTTCTTGATCTCTCGCTAGTCATCCCTATTCCAAGTTGGTCCCGCTCCTCAACATTTCCATGATAGGACGAACTAGGTGATTATTCCATGTTTTTAGGTTGGCTTCCTATGCTCTTCAACTTTTAAAATGAATTATTAGTGTTAGAAATTGTTAAATGTATATATTTTTTCTAAATTATATTGGACATAAAAGAGCACTCATCCATAATGGTGTGGCATGTTAATGCCACCAGGGGCTCTACCACAAAGTGTTACTAAGGTGGCTAGCATAAGATAGCATCTTGCCCCATGCACCAGCATCTACGCAATTCATGCATGGATTTTGTGAGCATGTGGGTTGAAGTTAAATCTCAAGCCTCCCTTTTTGTTTTTTTTGTGTCTACGTATGTGGTTGTGTGTGTATGTGGAGCGGGAGGGAGGGGGACTAGGCAAAGTCAGAGAATCACCAAAGGAATCAAGGTTTATCATCTAAATAGTGCAAATCAAATAAAAATGTTACATGAACATTATTTTCGGCCTAATAGACACTTGATTGTCTATATGTTGCTTGTCATGACCCTACGATGCTACCATGGACTCAACCATAAAGTGTTGCTCGAGTGTCCAGCATAAGATAGCATCTTGCCCCATGCACCACCACGTGTGCAATTGCATGCATGGATATTGTGAGCATGTGGGTTGAAGTTAAATCCCAAGGGGTGTGCGTGTGCGTGTGCGTGTGCATGTGCGCGCACACACACATACATGCGCACGTGCACATGCACGCAGGTGCACATGTATATGCGGTTTTGTGGCAAGGAAAATAAGTGAAGTCAGAGAATCCCAAAAGAATCAAGGTTTATCATCCAAATAATGCAAATCGAATAAAATTGTTGCATGAATGTTATTTTCGGCTTAATGGTAAAGTTCGTTTTTAATGTGAACACAATAGTTGTTTATGTGAATAATCAATTGTTTAAAGTATCCGAGTGGGGAACAAATCCTATTCATTGCGATAGTTGCTATTTTGGCTATGCATATGCCCTTTCAAAAATGTTTACAATACCTTTATTTCACTAAAACACTTATCAAAGGCATTGTTTATATCTTCCTTGGCAAGTATGGATCCCCCATGAAGTCTAGAGTTCCTAGTCTACTAGATCATCTTGATATGGCACCCTTTATAATAGCCCACAATCCCTAAGAAACTTGTTTGATATTTTATGCATCCAAAGAAGTGCCTTCCTTAATTTGATTGATTGATGAAGGCTTTCCTTGCACATAAACTTCTCAAATTTCCTGTGCATGCATCTAGCTTGTAAACATTCCCAAAACAAGTGGAATAAGTTTTCTTATGTCCTTTCACAAAGCACACAAAGAGGGTTATGGTTGTAGAACTTCTTGAACTTCTTCTTGGTAGAAAGATTTAGATGGAGAGCTTCTTGAGAGGAAAGAAATAGTGGGATGTGAGGTAGAAGTTATGGAGTGCAAGATGGTTGAGAGGGAGAGAAGAACAAAAGAGAGTTATGTAGGTAAAAATCATGGCATCCTTATCCTTTATCTTCATTTATATATGATTGTACAATGTGCACATGCACAAGGACTGACCACCGAGCTATAGCCCACTGGGCTTTACCCGAACAACCTCCCATTTAAAGGCCATTGCATCTTTGTGGGAGTATAATAAGAAAGTGAAGATAAATGCCCATCAACACTCTGTAGTGTGCAAAGTGCTCAAAAGATAAACTCTTCATGGGAAGGAGAATGCACTTTTAGGCATCTCCTTGATAACAAGGGTACTTCTCCAACCATGGCTTCCATCACATATTAGGCACTATCTCTTGAAATGTTGGTCACACAAAAATCAAGGTACTTAATTTATAGCACACCATGGCAAACAATGTGGCACAAAACATTTTCATGGTCTTTAAGGGTGGCTTGGCTCTAAAGAGAGCAAATGTAAACTTATACTCTCTTATGAACTTAACAATGTGACTTGAATCCAAGAGCACATGTTTGATAAATGTGAGCTTGCCAATGTCCCTAAGCAATAGATTCAAAGTGTGAGAAATGCAAGGTACCCATGTAGCTTCAGGATATTTCTTCATTATCAAATCATTATCTCCTTTACAGTTTGAAGCATTGTCAATGACAATGGCAATGACATTCTTAGGCCCTCCTAGATCAACAATGGCTCATTATACACTTTATCTAAGCATGTGGAAGTTGTCTCGTTGAGAGATGTATCAATCACTTCATAGAACCCTGAGAAAAAATGCACAAAATATTGATCAAAGGTTTTCTTTTTGACAATTGGTCCATCCATCCAATGCCATTGTGCACCCATATAATGGCACAAAATCAAGTATAATTCTCTTAAGCATAGCTTTAGTACTACTCTTAACCTTATTTTACATACTTTTTCTGCATTTTATTATAATCAGGCAAAACAAAACCTTTTTTTTGTGCTAACCAAAGCATCTTGAGCTATGGGATTCCAAATCACATTGAATGGTATCACACATGCCATAAAAGCCTACTTCCACTTCAAGTGAAGTTCATGCATTGTAGATTTATCAAATGCCTCATGTAAAGTCTGTTATTGTCTCTTTAGAGGTATACAAACTTGTGCCCTCTGTAAAAGAGGATGCGCATGGCCCATACAATGTTGTCTCTTCTTCCATCTAAAGAGAGTCTACCTCTTGCTAAGTACCATCCACATGTGATATGAAAGGCCCTTGATTACTTTTCAATGACGACCTCATTCATCATAAGTTTGGCTTCATATTTATTCAACTGAGCATGTATGTTAGTCTATGGAGATATGCACCCATCTAGATTGTCAATAACCCCAAAAATATGCTCCTTAACTCGTACAACATTGCCTATAAAAATGTGTGCTTATAACTCTTGCACCATAATTGCAAACAAGTTTTTTGAGCCACCAACTCTTTCACATATTCCCAATCTGGTCCATGGATGATGATTTCAATCTAGGGCATACCAACAAGCAAATTTAGCCACACCATAGATTAAAATAGAACCTTAAGTTTTAAATATCATAATTATTTCAAATGTGAGTAATTTTCTCATACAATAAAATGAACTCCTAACTATCATGATTATTCCAAAGTGTAAGAATTTCTCCAACACAATAGGATAGTCAAACTTTACCGATACATTTATTCAAATCCTAGTTGTTTACTTTACTTTGTGCGCTTATCTTAGTGTTAGTGAGACTTAAATGCAATAAAATAAACTCCTAGCTATCATAAGTATTCCAAAGTATGAGAAATTCTCCAATGCAATAGAATAGTCAAACTTTTTTCATATATTCACATAGATAAGAATATCCACTTTACTTCTATGAGCTATCTCAGAGTATGAGAACATCTCCAATACAATAAAATAAACTTCTAACTATTATATTTATTCTAAAGTGTGAGCAAATCAAACTTTATTAACATATTTATGTAAAAAAGAATGTCCACTTTACTTCTATGAGCTATCTTAGAGTATGAGAATATCTCCAACACAATAAAATAAGCTCCGAACTATCATAATTATTCTGAAGTGTGAGCAAATTTCTAACGCAATAGAGTAATCCAAATCTCCTAACAATCATAATTATCCTAAAGTATGAGATTCTCCAACGTAATGCAATAATCAAAATCTTTCAATTTTTACAAAATTTAATTTATAAACACCTAAATATCAAATTAATTATCTTAAAACTATTTAAAATTTTAATGTTACTTCTGTTAAAATATCCATGTAAGCCATAGCTTTCAATGTTATCAAAAATCCAATATTTCTATATGCTTTCTCAAGTATAGAAAAGAAAGGGTCTGCTTTATTTGATTCATAAAAACTGCACTAAGAATTTGGCCAAATTGAAAAGCTTTTAGAGTTAACTCTAACAAAATGTGTCACCTTATCCCCATGGTTGGATAGATAATTATTATTGATGGTTGGACAAATTTTTAGCAAGAGCCACTTGTGAATGTAGTAACTATATGCTTTGAAGGTCTTATGGTTTTTAGAAGTCATTAAAAAATTTTGACAAATGTAAATTGGCTACCTACATTGAAAGAATGTGTGAATGAGAGATTGCATGGATATATGTGCCCAAACATAAAATAATATCATGGTGGACAATGCCATAAAATTACAAAAATATTGGTCATGTATTAAGAGCCAGCATCTAAAGATTGCATGATCCCATGTGCTTCAAACTTTAAACTTACTTCTACAAGACATTGAAAAGTCACCATTTATTCACACTACTATTAATAAACTTTCTTGTGGAGCTTGTGCATAAGCACTATTTGATCCACCATAATATGAGTTTAAAACATTATGTGCCAATTGATTTGTATGCTTTACCACATCAAAATGAGGAATGTGTGTAGCATTGTAGGAGATTGTCCTAGTAAGTTGAAGATGAGCCAATTGGTTCTAAAATATCACAAGTGCAAGGCACATGAAAATGTGTCAACTTAGTGAAAATGGTTTGGCATAACATAGATTGAATAATTTGTTATAAAAGCTATCCTTGTTTTGCTTCACTCAAGTAACTTTAAAACTTTTCTCTTTGGTAAGATATATTAAAACATTGGAGATGTGGTTTATCAAGGTAAAGAGCCAACAATTCATTATCAAAAGGAACAATGATGGATTGCAAGACTTACCAACACTTGTTGGGTATTGTTGCATACCCCACATAAGCAAACAAATCAAATACATCTAATCACATACATTTTATCACAAGCAACTCAAATTGCTTCTATAAGAAATCTTACATCAATACAACATAAGATTGATAGTGTGATTCTAATTTTTGGTTCTCCTAAATGCATAAAAGAAAAAAATTGTATTATGGATAGATAGCTTAGGAAATATGTACAACTCCAATAAGGACAAACTTGTCCAACTATTGACCAAAATATCCCCACAAATGTCTAAACGAAAGCACCCACAATGGGAATACTTCACATCTTTCTTGAGAAAAGCATAGGAAATCTTACAACTATTTCATTTAGCCTTTACTTTTTGCAAGCACTTGATAGTATCTTGCATAACTATAATGTTAGCTCTAGCAATGATTTCTCTCACTCCTTTTATATGCCCTATCCTAACAGCATTCTACATGTTCCTAATGCATTTAGTACATGAGCTTTTATGATATCCTAGATCTTCTTGAATTCTTCATTCATCCTTACTCGATCTCATAATAGTGCTTGTCTCATGCTAAGTTAACTATGTAAGGTAGCCCTATCCATGGCATGGATCACTTCATTCCAAACAATTGGAGATTATTCTACAACTACTTCAACACAATGAACACATAACAAATTGTAAAAAGATTAAAGTTTTAATGCATAAAATAAGTTCTCTTGGATATGTCATTTGTTCTAAATGCATTCAAATGCACCCTCAAAAGATAAAGCTAAGTTACGAATGGCTTGATCTTCATGGCATACATGAGGTGTGAGCTTTTCTTGGCTTGTACTCCTATTACCACCTTTTCACTAAGAATTTTCCATGTATGGCTTCTCCTCTTCATAATCTTACAAAGAAGAAAAGTTCATTTTGATGAAGGGAAAAAAGAGAAGGCAACCTTCATAAAGTTGCAACAATTGGCCCTTACTTTTGGACATGTTCTTATCCTTATAGATTCGGTAAAACCATCTATAGTGAAAGTAAATGCTTATCATGCTTTTGTTGGTGCAATGCTCAATTAAGGAGGCCATGTTATAGCCTTTGAAGCCGTTGTCCTAGAGAAAGGTATGACAATCTATGAAATGAAAGCTCTTAGTTGTAGTCTATGCTTGGAGATATAAAAGCATTATTTTTAGACAATGGATTCCTCATAAAAATTTCATGATCATAAGCTTGAATTATTAAAAACTCAAAAGTATTTTTTATATACGTTCCATTTGTGAATTATATACACGCACAGGAAGCATAATATAGCTAATGCACTTTCTAGAGTGCATCATATTGCAACAATTACAATTGCTCATCGTGAAGCTTTTTGAGTTATCAAAAATACTTATTACCAAGATATTAATTTTGCAATAATTTGAGTCGATTGACAATCAAGTTCTCATCCACCAAAGACAATTGTCTTCTCATGAATAATCATCTTTATGTTGCTCTTCCTACTCGACAAGAGATAATTTAAGAAAATAATGAATCTCCATATGCAACATAGAGATAAGATAATCAATTTAACTAAAAGTAAATATTATTTTATTGACCAACATTACAAAGAGCCACAACTTCATTAAGGTTTGTTTACATGTCAAAAATTGTAGTCTGATAGGCAAAAGACTCAAAGATTGTTGCAATCTCTTCTAGTATCTAATGATTCATGGAAAACTATCACAATGGATTGCATCTCAAATAGTTCAAGAACACATCAAGATCACGATAATTTGGGTCATTATTGATAGATTCAATAAACAGTCACATTTTATTTCATATCATTAAATCTCAAAATCCTCAAGCTACATGATTATTAATTCAATCAATATCCAAATTATATGGTATGCCTTCTAAAATCATCTTAAATAGAAATTTCAAATTTACAAGTAAATTTTTTATGTGCATTATTTATAAACTTGAAGATAAATTTAAAATTCTCATCTTTTCATCCTTAAATTATCCACCAAATAGGGGTAAATAATCTTACTCTTTTACATGTATTGAAAGCTTATTTTAGTGAATATGAGCCACAATGAGAGAATATATATTCCCTTGTAAAAGTTTCCTTACAATAATACAATCCACTCATTTATAAGAAAAGCTCCAAATGAGATAACACAAAGTAAGGTGATTCATCTTCTTATTACTCATATTAAAGATAAAATGTTTTGTTACTTATGAGTTTACTTTAAATTTTAAAACAATGGATGAAATTCAAACCACTATCAAAGCTACCTAAGAGCATCAAAAAAAATAAAAGTCTTACTTAAATTTTATAAAAGAAAAGTTAAAACAAGATTCCAAGTAAAAGTTATCTTTCTCAAAGCTCTTAAATAGATACTTTTGACCCTTTAGTTATTGATAAAATAAATGAAATTTCTTATTAACTTGAGCTTCCTTCTCACTACAAAATGCATAATATTTTTCATGTAATTTTCCTAAAGTCTTACATGAAACCATTATTGTAAAAATCTATTACTCAAGATTCCTTGAAAGTTCACGAAATGAAACAACTATTATAACCTAAACATATTTTGTTTCTGAAGGATCACATACATAGATCTTTTCACACAAAATGCGTATTTAATTTCAATGATTTACCATTGATATGTATGAAATGAATAATTGAAAATTATATAAATGATTATCCACACATTTTATAGCCACGTGAAAAAGCTTCTTACCAAAGAACAAGGACAACTGAATAAAAGCTAAAGAGCTATCAATATGCACTTTTTAAGTAATTTCGTATCCTTGTTAATTCATTTGATAATAAATTACTTAGAGTTTACTTTCTTTGAAATTCACAAACTTTTAAAAACGCATTAAAGCTGGTCAATGATGAAGACTGATCACAAGTTATAATGGATCCACATAATGAGTTAGAAAAAACATAACACATACTTCCACTTATATTATCTAATTGGTACATTAGAGCTAGTCAATGATAGAGTATACATTTCCACTTATATGATCTAACCAAAAAAGTACATTAGAGCTAGTCAATGATAGAAAAAGCACAAGTTATAGAGGACCCACATAATGGGTTAAAAGAGAGATAGCACATACTTTCACCTAGCACATCAAGGTTCAACTCGCACACATAAAGATTAGTGCCTTAAAGTGTTCACCAAAATAAACAATTACAATCAACAAGATGGTATGTTCATAAAAAGTCTATACCATGTGTAGATATAGATTAAAAATTTAGAATCCATATATCCTTGCATAGAAAATATGAAGGTCCCAATACTATTTTTATAATATACTTGAAAATAGCTTTCAAATGATATTCATATTTGGAAGTTTCTAAATTTTATAGAATCCTAAATTTCAAGAGATCTCTAAATTTCAAGAGCCTCAAACTGACATAAAATGCTAATCCTAATAAACAAGGATGGCAATGAGCCTTCTTAATTGCTTCTTTCTCTTGTACAAACACTAGAGTATTTCAAGAGTAAAATACCTAAGTATTTAATCATCCTAACTTTTTAAATACTTAACTAGAGCACACACCCTTACGACAAATTTTGATATACATTATGACATAGACATTGGGTGCCAAGCAAAGATTCTAGAGCACAAGCTTCATTGATAATTTGATTACGCAAAGCAACAAACATCTCAAATTCTTCTAAAGAACTTAAATGTTTCACAAAATTTCTAGTGTTCCAACTTCTAAGGTTATTGAGTTATATCTAGATTATCTATTCACATAGCTAGTTCAATTCTAGCAACATTCACATTCTCAAGCATATACACACAAACTCGCTTCTCTCCTTAACCAAGTCAAAATTAGTTTATTATCTTAATTAACGCCAACTTCTCACCTTTTGCTGATGTGTTCACCTTTCATTGTTTTAGATTTCTACACCCACCCAAAACCTAGTTAAGAAAAAATTACACTAAAGTTCAGTAATTCTACATAAATGTTTTCATCATTTGAACAAGCCGCTCCAAAATAACAAAAATTACCAAGAATAGTGACATTTGCTAATCATCCCATCAACCTATTAACCATTTGAAAATCCTCATTCTATCATCCATGAAATTGCACTTTGGACTTTCGACCAAACATCGTAAGTATTTTGGTAAATTTTTCGTGGTACTTTTTTCCGTAAGCGAGGGTATTTGTACTTCTCTAAAAGGGATACTTGAGCACAGAGCACTCTGAGATAACAGCCTTCAAAAATTGGCGTCTCAACGCGAGCGAGTAATGCGACAACTCAAAATACAGTTAAGCACACCATGCGAGTAATGAAATTGGCATGTTTCTTACTGGAACGTCAAATGTACTGATTGCAAAAGAATGAATGCAGCCACCTAACTTCAGTAGATATTCATGGAAAATAATGCAACCGCTTCAATAGATGCCATGGTTCAACAGCCAATAAATAGTAAGAGAGTTCCTGAGAGAATCTAAAATGGCATGCCAATTCAGTCAGTGGTGGCAAGAAAAGGGCCACAGAGAGCACTAGGAGCGCAATGCCACCCTGTTTGAGACACTTTTGTCATTTCCTGTAGGAGTATGGAGTAACCCACATTACAAAATTCTCAAAATTGATGGGCCTTGGCAATTCAGTTTCTTCAGCTTGATCGTATGTTCATACAGCAAACAAGGATTCTTATTCTACTTCTGCTAGGTAGTCATCTATTTCTGTTGGAGTCAAAACTCTGCACTCAAAAGAGTACAAATGGTCTCATCAGTTCAGAAAACACAAACAGAACTATTATGTCAGACAGAAATGAGTCAAAACACCAGCTACCTGAAAACCTTGTCAGATCCAATAATGCCGATTTCAATATTTTTCCCAGATATCTGACCCTCAAAACTGCCAAAAAGAAAAGGAAGAATGTGAGATCCTGAAATAGGCTTGCAGACTGTGTAAAGCACATTCATGCACCCAATTCAGAATACAAGCACCATTGTGTACTCTATGAGTCATGCATCATACCCCTCCTTCAATGTCAAAATGGCAGTATGGACAGCATCTTCCAGCTCCATATCATCCGTGTATCTGGATCCAAGCATCATATCCCATATGAATTATGCCATTTCTAGGTGTAAAAGTTATCAAAAGCTTTAATGGCACGTTGTGTTTAGTTGAAGAAACTCAAGGTGTACCTACCTTCAAAGCCCACACATGCTCACAAGCCACATGGGAAACTCAAAATTTGTAAAGTTCAAATTAAAAAATGGGGGAAAGCCTAAAGAAAATCACATTCACAGTTGTCTTCCGTGGTTTTACGAATATTATACAGCGATGGGTATTCACAATGACTAGCTGGAGTAGAGCACCTACAGCCCGCATACACGTGTAGAACAGATATCCTTAGGCTACAGGAAATACTGGGAAAGATTCCTTTTCATGCATGGACAGCCAGCTCTTAATTTTGCAGAAGCTGCTCCTCTTGTGCCAACTGAAGCACTCCTGAAAGTGTTCCCATCAATTGGGTGTTGTTTTGCCTGTTGATATACATTCATCTCGCTAGCATCATCCCTCTCAGAGTCCAGCACATCAGCTTGATCCTCTCCATTGGATGTTGCAGCAGGGGGCTCATCATCCACAGCGGCAGTGTAGCATCAATACAGCTGATCTTGGAATCCTCCTTTTCTTAATCAGGTGAAGTCTCAGTTGCAGCATAAGGGGCACCATCATCGCCATGCCTCTCCCTCAGACACCAGGCTCGTCTTCATCGGGACTTCACCATACCAGATTGGTGAGGCCAACAATTGACCAAGGGTTTGAACAAGGATAAGGTTTTCTTGTCTTCAAGCATGGAGAAGAGAGATGCAGCAGACAAGAGAGTGCGTGGCAGACAAAGATTTGAATGAATATGATGATAATAAATTGGGAATTTCAAAAATGGAAGCAGCAACAAGAATTTTTGGGGAGGGCGGCTGTCCAGCAATGAATATCAGGTTACTAGAAAGTGACTGGACATCAAGTCTGAAATTTACCGAGCCCATTTCTACAGCACATATGATCAGGAGCAAACAATCAGTACTCCATGGACAGAGCTAGGTGCCATACCTATGCTTGCAGAGGCCCTCTCCCAAGGAGTGACATTCCTTCAGAGATTATGAAGCTTCCACAGCAAAGTTATCCCCACCCCTGGCACTTAGGTCCTCTGGGCAGTTAGAAGATGGAGATTTTAATGCACTCCCACTATTCCACTCTAGACTCAATTGTCTTCAGCTTGGACCCAGCCATCCAGAGTTAAACCAAGTGGTCAGGATAGACATTGTGAGATTGGATACTAAGAGAGCTTGGGTCAAACCCATACAGCAATTGGGCAAGAAGATAGCACAATACCAGACTTGCACCTCTTAGGACCCCTAGCATATCTCGACACACCCCTCTTACATACTCTTGAATGCACTGTTTGCCAGCACCTGGTTGTTATAACACTTCGTATTCCTCCAAGTCATTCGGTGTGAACACAACCAATGGCCAGTCACTTCTTAACCCCTTGCATAGGAGGGGTTCTTTCCCTGTGTGAGCACCAACTTTGGGTGTAGGCTTTATACCTTTGGGTTTGTACCTTTGTTTCACTTTTGCATTGGTGTGTACACACACACACACACACACACACTCTCTCTCTCTCTCTCTGTGTATTTTTTTTTTTCGTAAATCTCTCTCTCTCTCTCTCTCTCTCTCTCTCTCTCTGTGTATGTAAAGGGTAATCTATTAATTACCAAAACATAATCTCAAAAGTACAATATGATCAAGAATACAAAGAGACATCACGATCAAAAGTACTGAAGCACTAGATGGCCTAGAGAGGGGACCAAAGAAACTGCAATGTGCCAAGAAAGCAAATCCTATCTAGGGAGGATATCTGCCAACTCAATCATGTCAAGCTGCCAATGAAGTCCTTTCAAGCGGACTATATACCTCTACACTCCTAATGAAGAATCAAAGACGAATGCATTCCTCATAGTCTATATGTGCCAACAACCCCTGAAGCATAAGAAATGAAAGAGCACTTTCATATCAGCTTGCACAGGATCCACAAATTTGGGATGTCCAAAGACCCAATCTTTTGGAAGCATCTATAGCCCAACAACTCAGGACCAAACAGCCAACAGTAGTAACCAAACCTTCCATGCCACCAACCAAGAAAGGAACCGATGGTGGGAGCTATCTATCAAAAGTGGATGTAGCAATGAAGCATAAAAGAATGCTGAAATAGACTGCTAAACACAAGACAAGAGAGAAAACAGAGCAAACACAAGAACACTACAAAGAAGAACTCAAAGAAGTGCTTGGGAAATGGAATCCATATACCAAAGACAAGACACTCACGTACAACACTGAGTCACTAGTTGTGTGACCAAGGCACCGGCTCCCTCTCTCCACAGGGCATGCATTGTTGAGAGGCGACTTCTTCAGTTTACAAACTTCATTTAGGGTTTCACACTGACAACCCCAAAAAAGGTTGATGTCCACATTCAGGTCACTTTTTCATTGGGCGCCCACTCAGTGGTATGCCACCCTCGACAGCTTATCCCTTATAAAAGGTCGACACCTCATTCATTCTCACACCCACTTCGGGCATTCTTTAACCCTCTTCCTGCGTCATCAAACACCCTTCCCTTCTCTCTCCAACCCTTTCACTGCTCTCACACCCTTTCCGCGGACATTGCGGTTCGTGACTCATGGCTATTTTCCACCTTCACTCTCTACTTCAAACACCCTAATCCATCATCAAGCTTTTTGTGTTTTGATCTTCCCCCCATCTTGGCCTTCAATCCTACACAATTAGTGATATCCTCTCCCACTTAGCAGCAATTACACTGCCTATGTTTGGGACTTCTTTGCTTGGCGACAACATTCTTCACTTAGCAACAGCCTTCACCCTTGGCATCAGCTCATCACCTCCCAAGTATTTGCATTTTGCAGCCTGGGAGATCCTCCCTCATCTCGTGTCATCTTGTACCTAGCATCAGCATCTAGACTACTTTCCATACATTTGATAGCTCTGACACACTCTAGGATTTGCATTTGCTACCAAGGCCCTTTCCCTAACGTTTGAGGCCTATAGTTTGCTCCCTTCACAGATGGTGATCGTCTTCCTCATCTCTGACCACATCAGAGGAATGCGGTTAGCTCCCTAATCAATTGTTCTTCACCTTCCAATGATTACTTCAATAGCTCAATACCCGAAGGACTACCTTTCACTCCCTTTGTTGTGCAAATTCCCTACAGGTTCTACCGCCTAATTCAAATAGGACAATGCAATCATCTCTTGAGCTTCAACTCCGTTGTATTAGCTTTTCTTCTCATAGCATGATTCAATGCATCATCATCGTGTTCTTATGTTTCAAAGTTTCTCTTCTCTCTTAGTGTTTGCCATGCACACGGTGTGTTTCTCCCTGCAAACCCTACTTTCTCTCGTCTCTTAGTCATTTTTTTGGCATGGTATCAAAGCCGCCAGAGGCGCTCAATGAGCCTCAAAGATCCTTTGCGTCAGAGAAGGAAAAGACAGGATGCGGGTTCGGCATCATCTACTGGTTTCCCTCCTTCCATTGCATTACCAAGGAGATAGAGAGACCCTTCTCTTCCTCTCGCACCCACCCTCCCTTTTACAGATTGACACTCTCGGGCTATGACTTCTCCACGGATAGATGGACACCATTGGGTGCTCCTCTTCTAGCATCATCAACCTTCCACTGAAGCTTGCCAACATGGATCGTTGCTCCCCACCCCCCAGAGTATATGCATCTACCCTAAAGCACTCGTTATGCCACCTCTCCCTTCTGGGCCAGCAAGTTTATTCTACATCAGCTTTCTAATTTTTATGCTCCATGCGATAAGACACATCCGATGCGCACTTAGTCCTCTCCAGCAAAAGGAGGATTGTTAGGCTCCATGGCCTCCTCGCGACCGCCACAATGCGCTACGGAGGTTGTTTCTACTTCTAGGGTTTCAAGAATGCCACCTCAACAACACGCAATTCTGCAGCCCACTCCACTAAGAGACAGTGATTGTTGGATACCATCCCCTCGACAATCCGCTCCTTCGCAAGACAAGGCTTTTTGCCACCTTCCATTACTTCAGCTCCACAATCTACTCCATTGAGAAATACCGATTGTTGCCCATCCTTCGCTCAACATAAGCCTTACCTTTCCGCACCCTCGCCTACTCAAGTTCGAGAGCCCACCTCCGAGAGTTCTTTGGCATCTTCAACACCCCAAATACCTTCTTTGACACAACCAATGGCACTTCCTTCGCCATCAAATGATTCAAGTCCGTGATCTATCAGTTTTAAGATTCCTGATCTCTTGTAGAGGGGGATATACTTTCTTTGCCCTCCACGATGGCACCTTCTTTTTTGGCTTTAGAGGGGACCCCTGCAGCACCACCCTCAAAAGAGACACCTACTCATCATGAAGTTCTTCACCCACAATTTACTCTTTGGGGATGGCTATCTTCAAGCAATCATTTCTCCTAATGATGCCCAAGATCTTAGGTAACACTTAGATCGGGGCCTTGGAGATTTAGCCGCTACTTGATGACGAGGCCTTTGAATTCCTTCTAACATGCAGTTACGAAGATAGTGGCTTCTCTCCCGAGGTGGAGTTTGGTTCTACAGTTCATCCCGTCTACTATTCCTTACTCTCGGTCTCCTTTCAAGTGGAAATCTTGGATCTCCGAGATCCTCTACATCTTCTTCGTATCTCTCTTCACTCCTCTTTCTTCATCCCTTTTTGGGGCTAAGAGGAGGGGTTAAGAAACCACTTCTTCAATTTATACACTTTATTTAGGGTTTCACAATGACAGCCCCAGAAAGGATTGGTGTCCACATTCTAGTCACTTTTTCAATGGGCACCCACTCAATGGTACACCACCCTAGATAGCTTATGCCAATAAACCGGCCGGCACTTACATTCATTTTCACACCCACTTCAATCATTCTTCACCTCTCTTCCTTCATCATCAAACACCCTCTCCTTCTCTCTCCAACCCTTCTAGTGTCCTCACACCCCTTCAAACAGACATTGTGATTCATGGCTCCTGGTTGCCTTCCACCTTCTTCACTCTCTGCTTCGAGCGCCCTGTTCCATCATCAGGTTTTGTGTTTTGGAGCTTCCCCTTATCTTGGCATCAATCCTACACAACTGGCGACATCCTCTCCCATCCCGCAACCATAAACATTGCTTGTGTTAGGAACTTCTCTACCTAACATTAGCTCTCTCTACATGGTGACAACATTCTTCACCTAGCAATAGCCTTCTCACCCCTAAGATCAACTCATCACCTCCCAAGTATTTATGTTTTGCACCTTGGGAGATCATCATCTTGCACCTGGGGCCAACATTTGGGGGCTGCTTTCCTTGCATTTGACAGCCACAACACACTCTGAGATGTGTGTTTGCTGCCCAGGCCATTTCCCTAGCACCTGAGGACTGCAATTCACTCCACCGACAATTGGTGATCATCTTCTTCATCTCCAACACCATGAGAGCATTGCAGTTCGCTCTCTCGGCAACTGTTCTTCACCTTCCAATGATTACTTCAATATCTCACTATCCGGAGGACCGCGTTTTGCTCCCTTCATTGTGCAAATTCCCTATAGGTGCTGCCACCTGATTCAAACTCGACAGTGCAGTCATATTCTAAGCTTTAGCTCTGCTATATCATCTTTTATTCTCGTATAATGATTCAATGCATCATCGCCATGTTCTTGTGTTTCTGAGTTTCTCCTCTCTCAGTGTTCGCCCTACACACTTTGTCTTTCTCCCTACAAATCCTACTCTCTCTCTCATCTCTTAGTCATTTCTTTCGCATACATTGGATGTGCAAGTAAAGAATGATTGGGCCAAAAGAATGCCATAAATGGCATCACAATGGGCAACATTTAATGCTGGTCGGCCAGCATAAAATGCCAAAATAAGCACCTCGATGACCAATTAATATACCTCGAATGTCTGATAGTGCTCAACAAATCCCAAACTCACACATGAGCTCTCAAATCATGGGTGATCTAACACAATACGATGATATAATGATAATGACGCATCACAGTCCATACAATAAAGACCACCACAATAGGACCATGGATACCAAGTTGTGGATGATCAAGCCACCACCAAGGTGCTTGGGACAGAACCTAATGTCAATGTCAATCATACCAGCTCCCAAAAATAAAGAAGAATCATAGCACCTCTTTGTGCTTGTCATTAATGCCTCGTAGTAGCATACCCGATCATCTTGTCAAAAAAAACCTCTGAGCATATGTGAACATGGATTCCCCACCTTTGGCCAAGACCACCAAAGTGTCCCCTCATGTGAGCTTAGACTAGGAGGCAATCACACTCTCTATCAACTAATAGCCAACCATGAACCGCGAAGTCAACCCCAACAAGATTTCAAAACGCAACCCCTACTGGCAGGAGCACACCAATGTCATCCGTGTTATTAATAAGCCGACCCAAGTTGTTTCTGGCACACGTAGATGGCAATGCAAGTATTGCAACTTCGAGCTCACGAGCACAATTTCTCATGTCGTGATACACTTGACAAGTATTGGCACTACCAACAATTGTGGTGGGTGCAAGCAAGTGCCGCCGCAAGATATCAGAGATAAGCTCATTGCTGAGAATTCATCAACAGCAAAGGGTTCAAAGAAGGTAAGGGGCAGCCAGCACACTCAAGATGCACTTCATGATGCGCTTGTGGGGGAGATGGGTGATTCTTCATACAAAGGATAGCCAGCCGACAAGGGGCAAAAAGAGGGCCCGTGTCATGCAAGAGGTTGATGAGGATGATGATGCACATGTGCTGAGACAGAATACTTTGCCTTCACGTGTGTCATCTCTTTCGTGGGTGAAAGAGAGATAAAAAGTGGCTGAGATGGAGATTACTCGCACTCTTGTGGAGTCCAACATCTCCTTCAATGTACCGAGGACTGATCAATGGAAGAGAATGGTGAGGTCCATAGCAAAGGTTGGCCACACAGACTCGTGGTCCGGGGTGGAGTATAACAAAATGCGTACCACAATGCTTGAAGAGCAGAAAGCCTTGATAGACAAGGCATTGGTACCTGTCAAGGCAGGATGGCAATCTTTTGGGTGCACCATCATATCTGATGGCTGGAGTGATATGCGTAGACCACACATTATCAATATTTTGGTGTCTTCATGTCTTGGCACATACTTCTTGCGGGTTGTGGATGCAAGAAAGGCAGGAGAAACCATCAGTGCTGAGTTTATTTATCACCACATCAGACAGGCAATTTTGGACGTTGGGCCAGAGAATGCGGTCCAAGTGGTGATAGGCAATGCTTCAAATTGCAAGCGTATGGGTGAATTGGTCGAGGCACAGTTTCCTCGCATTGCTTGGACTCCTTATGCTACACATTGCTTGAACCTGCTGATGGAGGATATTGGAAAGTTGCCATGGGTGTAACCTCATGTTGCAAATGCCATGAAGATTACTACATTTTTCAAAAAAAAATATCACGCTTTGGCCATCTTCAAGAGCCATAGTGCACTTGATATGGTGCGACCCTCCAAGACGAGGTTTTCTTATATGTTCTTGGTCTTACAGAGGCTTTTTAGATTGCGGGACCCAACACTACAGACTATGGTGGACCTGAAATGGAGGTTTATGCACCATGCGCAGATAGAGGCTACTCGATACATTCAACGGAAAGTGCTTGACGAGGCCTTTTGGACAGAGATACAGAGCTTGACAGTGGCATTGCAGCCTATCCATTGCCTCCTCCAAGTCACAGATATGGAGGGCTCTACTCTTGGACTGATCTATCATCTCTTCACGGAGATGAAGCGCCATATTGCCGCCTGTACGACATTGGCGGAGTCTCGGTGAGTGTACACTTGGATAATGTTCTTGGCTAATTATATTAATATTAAATAATATGCACATTGCAACAATATGTTTAAAGTTATATTATATAATTACGATTGGAATGTTGGCTTGTCAATTTGTAGCCGGGGTGACATCCTGGCTATTATAGAGCGGTGATGGACGTTTATGAGCTGCATTGCTTCATCCCTTCTACAAGAAGCCAGAGTTGTTTAGTAAGAGAACTTTGCTCACGTAGAAAGACCAATATATCAACAAAATGTACGACCAGGATGAGCAACTTCACGTTGATGCAGAGATGGTGAGTTTTATGAACAATCTAGGACCATCCTTTGCTAGAGCAGTGGTTTTGAGAGAGGAGGCGACCAAATTTCCTCTCACGTGGTGGCCGAGTCAGCCTGCTCTCTGAATCCTCTCGCATGTACTCTTGACTCTTTCACAATTGCATCCATCTTTAAAGTTTAATTCATTAAGGGTTTTGACTCCAAAATCCTATCGTGATTCGTGATCGTAGGATTGTTTGGAGCGCCTACTCCTTGGTTCACACGAAGATCCACAATCGACTTAGTACCGCTCAACTGGAGCGATTAAAGTATTGCCGAGCTAACATGAAGCTCGTGCGAGATCATCATGCTTTGGGGACACCCAAGCATGTATATTTAACTGTCCGATGCCGTACGTCTTTTGACACATTTTAATATAATTAAGTCATTTCTTGTGGTTCTGACTTGTCATATTTTGCTTTTCCACAAACAGATCCGACCCATGTGAAGATGGTGCCAACCTCTACTGAGGACGACATGAAGCAACGTGTCAGAGACGAGTAGGCAAATATTATACGACTCCTTCATAGAGAGTTGGAGAGCATCGATCGCCGTGTCACGAGGTCATGTGCACTAGCTTTGGCAATACCTTTGCGTGAGGAGGCTGCAGGTTCAAAGAGCGCTAGACGGAGGAGCATTCGTCATGGGAAGCTGCCTGTTCGTACGCAGCGGACTCAACGAATGAGGCTGTCACTCTCATTCATACTCAAAGAGAGCCAAGAGATGATAATGTAGCACATGGATCTCATGATACATCTTTCACATCATCCCATGTGCTTGTGATGGCAAAGCCTGAGTATGACAATGAGGGCAATGTCCTGACACATGGGGACTTACTCTCTTTTGGTGCATCGTATGAGGAGTTTTGATTCTTAGATCACGTTTCATTGTGGTGTCTAGACTCTGGACTAGCCCTTATGGGCCTTTTGAGGATATTTCTATGATGTAGTGTTGCAGCATGCTATGTAGCATGTGCATTGTATTCAGTTTGTTTTGATGCATTTGCAGCCTTTTAACATGGATGAGTGTAGAGACTTTTGTTATGTAAACACTGATTCATCAGTTTATATAGAGCTAAGAGTGGTGATTAGTGATTGAAGATTGATGTCTGATTAAAAATTGGTTTTGATATTTGATGTTTGATTTTTGAAGTAATAAGTTTTACAACGTGCGGCAAGGGTTTTGTGATTACTAATCAAATGCATATTAGCAAAGACCTTATTCGATTGTCTCAAAGGTCTCTCTCACAATTTAAAATGTATTTGGATATTTTTATGTTTATTTTGATATGAAATGCCATATAGATTGATATTTTTTACAATGGTACATATTTTTACATACATGAAAATTTTATATGTACGAAACAACGTACAAATACGGTACGGTACCGTACAGTACGTACACATCAACCTTGGGAACCTGTGCACCTATATACCTGTACAGATGAGGCTCACCGCTCACCTACCCCACCTCACCACTCTCTCATACTTCCTCTCTGGCACCAAAGAGTCATGAGGGATGACCACATCAACTGCGCGCTAGAAAGCATGAGGGGCTACCAAGCCCTTCTCGCAATCTAAAGAATATGACCCTTTCTGTGCCTTGGCCTTTGCCTTGGCCAAGGTATCCGAGTTGGAGTCAAAGTCAAAGGAGACAGGTGACTCCATGGAAAAGTCTAATCCTGTCAATTCTTCTTCTTCTCCCTTCTCAAAGCCACTAACTATTTGCAATCCTTGCGCAAATATCCCTTCTTACCACAATGATAGCACTAGGCCTTTTCTTCTACCTCTCACCCCTATTTGAAGCTCCAAAGGCCCCATTGGAGCCACCATACTGAGATGCAAGCCTCCCCTGTAACCACAGAAACATCTCATGCTCAAGCAGCATCGAGGACATCATGTATAAAGCTCATTGGTATCGATGATGTCTAGGCACGCAAAGCATTGGTTACTCCATCAAACTCCAAAGGGAGCTTGTAGACCACAATCCCCACAAGATGAGCATTTGAGAGGATGGATTGCATGTGTTGAAGTTGATCTTGTACCTGTCTAACACGAAGCAAGAATGATTGAATATCCTTCGGCTCAAACTTTATCTACTAGAGTTGGCCATAAAGGGTCATTACAAGCGTCAAAGGAGCCTCATACATCATCTAAAGCTTCATCCATGATGCAAAAGAGGTCCTCCAAGAGACAACTGCCCAAAGAACTTCTTTAGAGATACAACAAGAAGAGCAAAATACACACAGGTATCATCATTATCCCATGTGAGCACAGCTTCTTCATAGTTGTCCTCCTCAAAATCATCTAGAAGAAAAGGAGAGACGCTCAAGATGCCAAAAAGCTCCGGAAACAACATGCCATAACCACTTCTACACAAACCATTCTTTCATAACAATACTCCATGTTAGCAATCATGGCCATGTAATTTGTCATCAATCGCAGAAAAGGGGGAAAGCTAAAAGAGGATAGGAAGAGAAAATAATAGGACAGGAGAGAGAGAGAGAGAGAGAGAGAGAGAGCAGCCAAAGTTTTACGAAAAAAAAAAAACAGCCAAAGCATAGCACGGATTGCACTAACAAGAAGTCACACTCAATGCAAAACAAGCTGATCACAAAAAAAACTACTGCAAAAAGGGCAAGATCTGATCAAACACAACCAAAAGGTGAAAAGTACAACCAAGAGAATCTGAAAATACACTCGCCCAACCAGTAAAAGTCAAAACACAAACAAAATAAGCATTAAATGCAGCAATACCACAATAAAATAATGCAGAACTCAAAGATGTGCTTGGGAAATGGAATCCATATACCAAACACAAGGTAATCACATACAATACTGAGTCACTGGTTGCATGGCATTGGCACCAGCACCCTCCACAAGGCATGCACTCAATCTATAGGTGTTAATGTTGATCGGCCAACATAAAATGCCAAAATAAGCACCTCAATGACCAATAAAAAATACCTACAATGTCTAGTAATGCCTAGTACATCCCAAAATCACACCTGAGCTGACTAGACTGCTAACAGTTTGTACAAATGTCTAATAAAAGAGACAACCAACATTGGAAATCCGCCGCTTTGAGAGTGCAGAGGCAAGAGGAAGAGCACCAATCAATATTTGCCAAACGAAGACCTTGTATTTGAAAGGCGTTTAGTTAAGCTAGCCTATCATCACCACAAATTTCCACCACGCTTGACCTTTCTGGAGACCCTAGGTGGTGTAGCCCTTCTAAGTAAGCCAATTCTTATTGCATACAAGCAAGTGGCATATCTAATTGACAGAAGATTGATTGTATGTATGTATGTACATACACACACACACACACATACATATACATATATATGTATGTATATATACACGTACATGTGTGTGTGTGTGTGTGTGTGTGTGTGTGTGTGTGTGTGTGTGTGTGTGTTGTACATGAGCTTTGCACCAAACGTGATAATTGTATCAGAGCACTTGCATGGCTGCCTTGTTGCATGCCTTCAATGCGTGAATTGAAGCTCTTGCCTTCAACACAACTATCTTGTAACAAAAAGGAAGGGAGAAAAATTAGAGAGAGAAGAAAATAAAGTGTGACAGTTGACGAAAAATAAAGAGAAGTAATAAAGGGTGAAGAGCACAGCAAGTCATTATCAACAAGGCGGCACTCCATCTTAGCCTACAACCCATCAACCATTGAGTTTCTACATCAGAATCCTCAACATTTATATTCCAATAGAGGTCAATCTTCAAAGCACTCACTAGAGATGGTAGCTAGCATGCCCAAGGAGGATTCTTGGATTGTTGAAGGTTACTAAAACAGCCCAGAGACCCTAGAGAATCAGTAAGGCAACAACATAGACTTCTAGGATATTACAGATGGAGAGCAAGAGGCTTGAGAGGCATTCCTTTTTGCAATGGGTGCTAGTCTCCAAAGTTGTATCAAGGGACTTGGCCTTATGCACGTGAGACGATTCACTAGTCTTTTCCTAGGGCTACAAGCAACTAGAAGGTAGCATTTTGGAGCAGTTGGATTAGATCTATGAGAGTGACCCACGAAGCTCTCCAGGAAGACAAGTTAGGTAGTTGGTAGATACTACACTATCACATCATATGTCCATATCCTTCCAATTGTCGACGCACCCACATCGGCCTTGACATGTGCTCATGTTGGATCCCAAACTCAACCTATGGTTGCGAGGAGGTGCATAGACAAATCAAGCAATTCTGTGCTAAAGTTGGGCACAAGAGGGAACGATTGCAAAGGAGGTGACATAGGCCCCAAGCCTTCCATAAGCAAGATGATCACCTTTCCTAGGGCCACAAGTGACTAGAAGGTAGCCTTTTGGAGCATTGGGATAGGTTCTATGTGGATGACTAGGGCAACTCTGAAGGGGGACAGGTTGGGCAACTCACAACGAACACATTGTCAAATCACACACGTCCTCTTCACGCTCAACACACCTACCTTGGCCCTTAACTACTTATGTATGTTCCCAAACTCAACCCATGAGTGTGATGAGATGTGTAGATTAATTAGGCAGCTTTGGACCAAAGATTGTGTGTATAAGGGACAGATTGTAAAGGAGGTACCATGGCCCAATTAGGTTTTCCTTGATAGGGTCTCAACGCTCTACAAGTCAACTACACAAGTGATCATAGGATGGAGAAACAGAGTACAATTCTATCAAGAGCAATCAATCAAATACGGCTGCCCTCTAGCTCTATACCTCTCGTGCTTTGTTAAGGCAATGTTGTATTTCCTACACTCAAGAGTCAACATGTTGAGGAGCTCTCAAGCTGCCTGTGCAGATGAAGGCAAAGCTAGAGGACTCAAAGTAAGAAAATGACACTGCCTTAAATGTTTAGGATGATAAATTAATGTGGAGGAGAGTGAGAATGGCACAAGAGATGTTTTATATGACTGCAAGCACAAAAATCAACTACCATGAGTCAATCAGTTTTCTTGCAAATACTGACTCTCAATATTAATTAGGGAGTTTATTTGGCTGTCAAGTAGGTAAGAAGGGGTGCGCAAACAAGTATCTTGGGTTCCAAGTGGGACAACATCACAGCAACCCAACAACATGCACCAATGATAGACTCTAGTCCGTAGAAGCTAACCTATTGAAGCATGGCTTTATCTTTCCCTATTGGCATGATCTCGAATGGTCAACCAAGTCCTATTGGCAAAGACTTCATAGATAGCTTCACTCTGGTCTTTCTCCCCATCTTGTGTTTCACAATTACACCACTTCGTTCAAAACTTTTGTGGCCTAGATTGGATGGGATCATTGAGCTAAAATGGCTCGGCAACCATCATCAAACATGGCTCAAAGAGAGGCTTGGAGACTATTGATCTAGCGTACCAAAGTCAAGCCCTTCTAAGCAAGTGGATAGTCCGAGAACTAACAACAAGTGCATCCTCATCTCAAAGGAGATTAGAGAATCTCACGTGGAACCTTTGCCTTTGATGTTTTTCTTCGGGACATTCAAAAATCACGTAAACTAAGGATCCTTTGCCTTTGCAGCAAAGAGATTTGTTGTTGTCCTCATCCCATTCTTGAACTCGTCATCAAATTCCTCTTCACTTTGCCAGTCATCAGCCTCATTATGCCTTGAAGGCCTTGCATCTTCCCAACAACAACATTTTCAGCTTGTTGTCCATGGTTTGAGCCTTGTCAAAGGTCAAGCCTTGCATTTCCTTCATTTCCATGTGAATGTTCATACTAAGAGGCATCATCAATACTTGATTGCATCTAACTATATGAAAGACATATTGCTATAATTTCTCAGCTGAGAGCGAAAATCAGCACTAGCACAAAGCTTCGGCTTGCAATCAAGTGCCTTGGGCCTACCAAATCAAGGGATTGAGTGGTCTTCCAAGAATGGAACCATGGAGCCAGCCTTCCTTCTTGGAAAGGGTGGTAATTCCCTGATCAAGCACTTAGTTACAACAATTTGCAAATGAACATAACTTAAATTGCACAAAATTACCTTAATAATCTCAGACATTCGACACTTTGTTGGCCCCAAAACTAGCACCCTTTTTGGTATTTTTTTAACTTGATTGCTAATGGAATGAGTACAAGCTAAGATTCACAATGTCCTTTGTTGTTTCAAAAGCCCTTTTAATGTAGCAACAATCAACAATCAATTCGGGCCGATTACCCTTGATTTCTCACCCACGACTTACACAAATGGAACCATCAACTAGCCAAATGCTGCCCCAAATTACAATGAATGGACTGGCATATGAATTCCCTGGCAATATCACAATTTTCATGTGCTGAATTCAATGTACGATGCCTTCACCAATTGGCTCAAGTCTTGAGGTGGATGTCAAACCCTAATTTCTGCAAAAATTTAGGATTTACAATAGAGATTTATTTGCTGTCCACCAAATTTGGCTGAGATCTACTCAAAATGGCTGAGAAATACTAAGCTTGAAAATTAATTCTAGCTCTTCTGACCCTACCCAAAATTAAATGTGCCCATCTATAATTAAATTGGCTAGGCCATTTGCAACTCTGTTGACCTTTAGATTGGCATTCATTAATTAATTAATGCTAGTCCCTAAGTGTCACCACCGACACTTATTGGCTGAATAATCGTCCTAGGGTCAAAGCTGAAACCAAATTACCCTCGAAGCCCAGTTGGCATAACTTATCACAACTTTTACCTTTAACACCCACTGCCTCCTTGTGGTCCTTGGCTTGTTACCATGAAATAACTACCATGTGCATCACATGTGCTAAACAACCTTGCACATTTGATTAATAACTTAATCAAATGTTATCAACAAGATTAAAGCATCTCAAAATTTCATGTGCCCGTGACATCAACGGTCCTCCCCAAATCACCTTTCTTTTGCAATTTGCTCCAAGTTTGGCAAAGCCTATGAAAGGTGGCAATGCAACCCATATTATGAGGAGAAGATTGATAGGCAGCCAATCGTATATAATTCGCAAATTAGGGATGGAGACAAGCTACAACTTGGGGTATGCACACATATTCAATGGGCTGTCTGGGAAGCCACAGTCACCAAACTTACCCATTCCATCAAGTTTGGAGTGAGATTTAAGGATACACACTTGGAGATTCTTCAACATATCATGAGGAGCGGCAAGGAAGTGGGGCTAGATCATTGAAGATTAATATAGCAGGCCCCATGACTGGCTTGCCTCCCCTCCCCCAAAACATAGAGAGCTTGTGGAGAACCTATGCAAGTAGCAACCAAAGTCAGAGGTGCTCCCAAACACCTCCTTCATCATGCACAAGGGTTGCATGCTAGCACTAGATAGAGAACAATAAGGCTTAGCTTTTTCCAACCTCCCTTGGGAGAGAATTTGAGTAATGGGACTCTAAGGAAAAACGTGGCAGCTTGACCTGTACATTGCTTGGTCGAATATCCAAGAGCGACAACTATGGATCTGGGAGTAAAAAAGCTTTGGATGAGCTAGATTGGATTCCAAAAGACTAAAGTTGGCCTACCTTATCAATTTGACAAAAGACAATGAGTGTCTTCGCCTGCACAACACAAGTCAGAAAGCATATCTTAATGCAAGATGATACAGATTGAACCTTTTCAAACATACTTTCTAGAGACGCATATGCATTAGTTAGAGGCCATGGAGGTTCTCGTACTACCTATGGCTAGTGGCCCAGGGAGCTCTATCAATTGGTAGTTGATTGGCTAACATGCAACAACACAGAGCTTGCAAATAATGCCCATAACAATGCTTGGGGAACACCAAAGCACTATCTTTAGTATTATTACATTGCAAAGCTGGTTTGGAGAGGAGCTTGTTGTTGAGCTTAAAATGCATTATAAATTGATTATCTCCTTATTACAACCCAAAACTCAATTTTACTCAACTTTCATAAAAGAGAAACATATCCTTAGAGTGTGTCTATGTCCCGTAAGCCAAACCCTAATCTAGAAGGATCCACTCATCTATATATAGATAGGCTGCCCAACCCTCAACCCATTCCTATTTTGCACATTGTTGATGCTTAATTCTCTGCTATCCATACCCCTTCCTAGCAGATATCTCGATATCAACTGATGTCCATCAGTAATCGCCTACATCTAGCAGATGGTTGCATTTTGTTTGCACATAGATCCATCTAGTCCAATCAAATGTGCATGATCTCCTACCTCTACCTATATCTCTATATTCTTTATCTCTATTACAATGCATAAGCTTCTTTGCCACTTGGCACTTGTGACTTGCCATACCATGATCCATCATTGCAACTGGCTCCTTTTTTTATCCCTTGTGCATGTCTTCAATCTTATAAATGAAATTGGATCTTGGAAATTACTTACAACTAGAGTCTTAGATTTACATTTTGTCTCAACCTCTTATCATGTTCATGACTCTTTGTTGAAAATTGAACCAATGAAATTTATGGTTTGTAAATTGTAATAGCATTGAATAGATAATGCCTTGTAACACTATCTTATGGGTAGCCACTCTCATGTTAAAACAAGTGTATTTACTAGACTAAGACTTAGTTTCCTATGTACCTTTTAATGAACGCACGAAACACCGGATTTCATTCGACATTTTTTTGTGTACATCCAGTACCGTAAGTCCACGACAACTTGAATGGAATTGGACCTCTTATACCTAACTACCCAGATTGGACCCTTCTTCAGCACCAAACAATCAGTCTACAGCCCTCTACATCCAGCGTTTGCTGCAGGCAGCAGTTTTCCAGCCTGTCCGCACTATTCCCAGCCATCACCTATTGTCCAAAAGGCTTCAGACAGCTGTGTTTGCTGCATCCAAACCCTCAGCTGGCTCCATTTGCAGTTTTCTTGCAGTCACCATCTCTTCATGGGCAGCCTGATTGCTACATTTGCAGTTTGCAGCTGTTGCTTTAATTCTTCTGACATGTTTCAGCCTGATGCCCACTGTTTGAGGTACTCCACTCCAGTCTTGCACTGATCCAGAATCTACAAATCTGCCCTTGCTGCTGCCATAAGCATCCGGAGACCGTTCACTGCAATTCAGGATCTGTAGAGAGGACAACACTCTCCAGCTCACACTGTCTACCCTGCATAGAGATATGGGAGTTTGAGGTTTTGTATTCACCCTGCATAGTGTGTTTATTGTTTGAGCATTTTATCTATACATTATTCTTCATTTATCCTCAATGTCATTGTCTCCAAGTTACCCTAACCCTGCAGAGTTATTTTATCAATCTAAACGCTTTGTCCTACAATTCTATTTGTCATCTCTAGATGAGTATTTCTTTACATGGTATCAGAGCTAGGTACTCTTTAGAGAAACCTAGGCCCTCCAATGAAAAGGTTGACATCAAAAACAAGAACTTTCAAAGGGAAAATGACTTTGAACACTTCCACACCACTTCAGTCTTTTTCCAGTATGTCCTACGCTAAGAAACGAGCAAGAGTGGACTTCAATACTTGTTAGTGAGGTTCCAACACAGGTGGAGAGACATTTGATTACCATAGTGTCTACAAACCCTATGAGATCTCATGGGCCAAGTACGATTTCACCCTCATGCATTGAGCCAACAACAACCAAAAGGTAACATTGTCAAATCACCCTTAGTTTCTGCACACAGCATAGTTGTCTTCATACATTGTAAGGACTCATCCATTCTGTACGGTTGACACTATAAGTGTACCATTTCGTACATATCCGTCACTAAAGAGACAGCCCGATGCCCAAAAACTAAATCATCTCTAGTCAAGATATTTTAGCATGCTGAATAAGATCAAGTTGCCATTGAAGAAGTCCCTTAACTCTGTGTGAGAGAGAGAGAGAGAGAGAGAGAGAGAGAGTGTGTGTGTGTGTGAGAGAGAAGTGCACATCAGGTACACAACTATTTACTTCTATTTCAATTAGTCCTAAAGAGGATAGATACTTTCATGTAAACGCAAGAGAGGTGCATATAAGAAACACTCAAATTTCCTTCTTCTAGTTTTCCTTCAATTGTTGTTTCTGAAAATCAGAATGAAGTAGGTGTATCATCGTCATCATCGTTTCAATTTCAAAATCATTCATCCCCATTCACAAAATCTTCACCAGAATTTCAAATCCTACCCATCTCACCCTTCTACTGTTTCCATATCTAAATTCACACCATTTTCCACATTACCCTTCACCATTCCACACATCCAACCACACACCACATTGGGGGGATCTTCAAACAATGGCACATCCCATCCCTTTAGATCCTCGACTTTTGCACATTGAGAAAGATGATCACCAACTGTCCAAGGAATGAACCACAATCCTCAAATGCCGAGAAAATGGCCTGGGCAGCAAACGCAAAACTCAAGGTGTGTCAAAGCTGTCAACCACAAGTAAAGCAACCCAGATGCTAACACTAAGTACAAGAAGATGACACAAGATGATGGAGGATCTCCCAAGATGCAAAACGCAAATACCTGAGAGACAATGAGCTAATGCCGGAGGTGAGAAGGCTGTCGGTAGGTGAAGAATGTTGTTGCCAAATGGATAGAGCTAACACTAGGCAAAGAAGTCCCAAGCACAAGCATGTGATGGTCACCAAGTGGAAAAGAATGTTGCCTCTTGTGTAGGACTGACATCAAGATGAGGGGAAGCTCCAAAATGCAAAACTTGATGATGGAACAGAGCACCTGAAGCAGAAAGTGAAGAAGATGGAAGGCATCCACGAGCCCTGAAACGCAATGTCCGTCGGAAGGGGTGTGAGGGCATGGATGGGCTAGAGAAAAAAGGCAAGGATGTTTGATGACAAAGAATGAGAGGTGAAGAATGACTGAAGTGGATGTGAGAATGAATGAAATGCCTACGGTGGCATACCATTGAGTGGACATCCATTGAAAAAGTGATCAAAATGTGGACATTAGCCCCTTTTTGGGGTTGTCAATACAAAACCCTAAATGAAGTGTGTAAACTGAAGAAGTGGTTTCTCAACATCCCCTCTCAGACCCAAAAAGGGATGAAGAAAGAAGAGTGATGAGCGATAAAAAGAAGATGTAGAGAATCCCAAAGATCCAAGATTTCCACTTGAAAGGTAACTTGGAGTAAGGAACAATAGACGAGATGAACTGTAGAACCTAACTCCACCTTGAGAGAGAAGCCACTACCTCTATAACTCCATAGTGGAAGAAATTCAAAGGCCTCATCACCAAGTAGCAACTGAACCTCCAAGCCTCCGGTGTAAGTGTTACCTAGACAGTCTAGGTATCAATAGGAGAAATGATTGCCTGAAGACAATCATCCCCAAAGAGCAAATGGTAGGTGAAGAACTTAGAGTAGGTGCCCCTTCTAAGGGTTGTGAGGAAGAGGCCCCCTACAAAGCCGAAAAACGAGGAGGAGCCCTCATGGAGGGCAAAGAAAGTACATTTCCCTCTAAATCCCCCTCTGTTAGTGATAGGGTATCTAAAAACTTGTGGATCACAAACTCTAAATCATCTGATGATGAAGGAACTACCACCAATCGTGCTGAAAAAGGCATCTAGGGTGAGAAAGATATCAAAGAACTCCCAAAGGTATCCTTTCAAACCTGAGTAGGCAAGGGTGGGAAAAGGTGAGGCTTATGCTAAGCCAAGGGTGGGCAACAATCCGTGTATCTCAATTAAGTAGACTACACAGCCAAAGTAATGGAAGGTGTTGAACAACCACTATCTTGCGAAGGAGCAAACTGCTAAGGACATGATATCCAACAATCACCGTCTCTCAATGGAGCGGACTACAAAGCAGTAGGTTGTCAAGATGGCTTTCTTGAAACCCTAGAAGAAGTAGAAACAACATCAATAGCGCATTGCAGCGATTGCGAGAAGGCCAGGGCACCCAAGGGTCCTCCTTTTGCTCAAGAGGACTTAGTGCACATCAAATGTGTCTTATGGCCTTGAGCGTAAAAATCTGAAAGCTGGTGTGAAATACACTCTATGGCCGAGAAGGAAGAGGTGGCACAACAAGTGCCCAGGGGTAGATGCACATACTCTAGGAGGTAGGGAGAGAAGGTCTATGTCAACAAGAATCAATGGGAGGTCCAACGATGCCGAAAGAGGAGCACCCAATGGTCTATCCATCCACTTGTGGAGAAGTCATAGCACTGGAGTGTCAACCTGTAAAAGGGAGGGCGGGTGGGAGAGGAAGAGAAGGGTCTCTGTCTCTCCTTGGTAATGTAGCAAAAGAGGAGACATCAGTAGATGATACCAAACCTGCAACCTATTTTTACCTTCTTTGATACAGAGGATCTTGGAGGCTCATTAAGCACCTCTGCCTCTAATACCATAACAGACAAATGACTAAGAGACCAAAGAGACAATAGGATTTGTGTGAGAAATGTGGGATCCAGAGCATGGCAAAACCGGAAGCTATGGAGGATGGAAGGAGAAGTGTGGACTCATGATGAAAAGACACTGTTTGTTACACAAGTGAATTAGGCTCCAAGATTGAGACTTGGACTCATAAACACAATCTTGTGTATGTGGACAATGACATTGACACTTCATTGAAAAGAAAAGAGTACAATCATTGCATTAAGAAAAAGAAGCAAGTACAATACTTTATAGGAAAGTAGGAAACTGCAGTAGGCACCATTGTGCATATGGGATAAGTTAGCCTGCATATCCTTGACCCTGAAGCTCCATACAAAGAGGCTGTTTAGTGAGTGTGATTGCTGATTCTCAACAGTTTGCTGGGACAAACACAGTGTATACAGCAAACACCAAGAGAGTAAAGAAGCTCAAAAACACAAGAACACAGTGATAATGCACCAAATCATGCTATGAGAACAAAAGCTAATACAGCGGAGCCGAAACTCAAAAGATGACTACACTGTCTTGTCTGAATCAAGCGGCAACACCTATAGGAAATCTGCATAGAGAAGGGAGTGAGACGCACTCCTCCGAGCAATGAGCTATCAAAGTAATCATTCCAAGGTGAAGAACAAATGTCAAGGGAGCAAACTGCAATCCTCTAATACTGTCAAAGATCAGGAAGATAATCATTAGCTATTGAGGAAGCAAACAACAATCCTCAGACGCCGAGGAAATGGCCTTGATAATAAAAACAAACGCAAATCCCAAAGTATATCAAAGCTGTCAAACGCAAGGAAAGCAAGCCAAATGCTAATGCCACGTATAAGATGATGACGCCACATAATGGAGGATCTCTCAAGCTGCAAAAACAAATACATGGGAGGTAATAAGCTGATGTCAATGGTAAGAAGACTATCGGCAAGTGAAGAATGATGTCACCAAGTGGAGAGCGCTAACGCCAAGCAGAGAAGTTCCAAACGCAGGCAATGTGATGGCCGCCAAGTGGGGGAGGATGTCGCCAGCTATGTAGAACTGACGCCAAGATGAGGAGAAGCTCCAAATCACAAATCCTGATGATGGAACATAGCTATGAAGCAAAGAGTAAAGAAGGTGGAAGGCAACCACGAGCCACGAACCACAATGTCCACCAAAAGGGATATGAGGGCAGTTGAAGGGCTAGAGAGAAAAGGGAAGGGTGTGTAACGATGAAGAAATAGGGGTGAACAATGACTCGAGTGGATGTAACAATGGAGGAGTGAAAGTGCTACCTTCCCCTTGAGCTTCAAGCAATGCTCCAGACCACTGCTCTAATGAACCTAACTGAGCCCGTTCCAAAGTTAGCTCTACCTGAAAAGCCCCGAGATAAAGCTACGACAACAGAGGATGGTCTACAAGTCATCCTCTTCCATCCACTTAGCATCCATTAGTGAATAGTTTTAAAACTTCACCACGGAATGCCTCCCTTTAACACTGTACCTTCCACATACCCCCACCTTACAACATCTTTTCACTCTAGAACGGCTATGATGGGCATCCCCCTCACTACCCTCGGACACTCACAAAATCCCCACACGACCTTTCATACACAAGGATATCCATCCTTTGCTTATGGACCGTTGTCACACATCCCTTGGGTCACTCCTACGCAAGGATTTCCATCCTCTGCAACCCATGTCCCTATCCCTTCACCTTGGACTCCACAAGTGCTTACCATGCACATACCCAATCAGCTCTTCCCACATATAGATCCGCTATCACACTTCTCGTATGCATGAAGGGCACTCTAGGATTCCTTCCCAGGTGTACTCTACTCCCCCACCTTATCTCCCGTATTCACCCTACCTCCATTACACACATTCTCCATCTCCTAGCACTATCACTCCTCGTGAATTGACCAAAAATGCATTTACAGATAAGACTCGTTTTAAAATGTCAAATTTCACCACTTGGTCAAACTTCATGCAACAAGTGCTTAAATCTCATGGACTTTGGGACCTCATCCTTAGTACCGAGCCGAATCCTTGATTAGCTCACCCTAATCACATTTGTCAATGGAGAGCTTACAATGCCACAACCAATATTGAGTTAATACGAGGGTTGTATCTTGAATTCCGCTCTCAATAACAACATTTTCCCCTTGCATCTGAGCATTGGAGTCATCTCACTGACCGCTATGTAACTCGAAATCACACTAGACGTATCAATCTCGATTGTGAGCTTCAAGAATTTTCCATCAAGGGGATGAACTGAACGTCAAGTTGGCCGAATATCAATGGTTACTCGTAGAGTTTGCCCCTACTGGCTTCCTGAAGTCAAACGACAATAGATCACGTTCTTCTTGAACAATTTTCCCGGCAAATACACCCATTTTATACAGCACATTATCTCACTACACAATTTTCCAACCTTCTACGAGTTTGAGTGTCAATTATTGCGTTACGCAAGGATGCATAATTAAGTCCACAAAAAGTCCTCCACACACATCCATTCAAAGGGGTGAGGGGTGGTTGCCTCTTCCTTAGGAGGAAAAACCACTATCAGCAAGAACTCACAAGATGCAAAGGCAAGCCAAAACAAGGGTAACACCCCTTCCTCCAATGAAACAAAAGAAACACGACCCCTTTGATAGCAAATTCCTAATAAAAATACATTTTGCACACATTGTCAAAGGTCTGACTATATAGACAAGGAGTGTCATATTAAAGCTCAAGGTCTTCCTCTTGAAAAACCACAACAAACCGTTGCAACTGCCTCCACTCCCACTTGCCAATATAGTAAGGCTACGTCTCTTGTGGTCGCCCCATTTGCCCCAGCGGCTACTAGATACACACGCAAAATCCCTTAGTGACCTATATTATTCACTACTCCTAAAGGATCAGCTAATTGGTCTGCTAAGGTATCCACTCGAACTTCTACGACCGCGTCCCCATCTCGCCATACGTGATGGTGGCCACACACTTAGCCTTTCCCTTTTTAGACCTCCACCGTATACTTACATAATCCTTGCATTGCACTTCGCTTTGCTTTACTTTCCTTTATTTTCAGTTTTGTTTTTTAGAGCATCTCACTGCTCACCTTTGTGCTTGCGAATTTTGATCTCTTTTACAAAGTTTTGTATTTCAATGTAGGGCTAAAATACAAGCTTGCACCAATCCTACTTGAGCTGGAGACAGAAGATGCACGTCATTTCTTTCATGGTTCCATCTACTTGGAGTTTTGCTCTTCTACCAACATGAAGGCTTTCCCTCCCAAGACAAATCAAACAGCATCTCTCTTGATGCCATCACGGCAATGACTTCCATCCTTGCTCTTCTAGACGGGATACTTCATCATTTTCATCCACATAGTTCTCAGCACCACACAGAGACTGACATTCTCAGGCTCCTCTTCCTTCTTCAACATCGACATCCAAGTTGATAGGGGATTCTTACTCTTCTTGGCATTCTACAGGTTCGGCACTTGTCTCAAACATCACCCTTCCCTCCTATTGTACCTTCTTCTATGCATTGCATGATTTCATCATCTCTATATTAGGTCGCTTGGGTAAGTGAACCATTTTCCCACGAGGAACACTATCCAAGTGACACCTGCTACATGAGCATTCTTCAATATGTAGCATACTATGCATCCCATTGTGTAAAGCACCACTAAACAAATCCTAAGCTGTTTCCATCGGCAAATTACACCACCACCCTACTTCACATGATACTTCATCACCTTTCCCTAATCATCAACATCCTTGAGTGGTTGGGTCAACTTGTACTATTTTGTGATGTGTTGTGTATACCATATCTACTCCTGTATTTTGGGTCACTGTTACTTAATTGGCAGCTACCCCTGAAATTAACTTTTCCATATCCAAAAAGAAAACAAAAAAGAAAGTTCAATGTGATTCCATCCGCCTTTGTAGGGCTTGATAGGTCACTGGGTTCCGATGCCTTGTCCTCTCCAGGGTGACTACTTGGACTCCCTTGGTAAAATAACAATCGCCTCTATAGTCTTGATAGGCCATTGGGCAACCAACATGCACCCTTTGACCAATGCCTTGGCTGATTTGAGATGGGATACCTTGGGGTAAACATTTTGGGCCTTTCCTTTCCGGCTCACTTTTGGGCCTCAAAGGGAGTGTTGAGCTAAAATACACTTTACAACTGCATTTTTAAACAGTCCCAAAATACGGGTAATTAATGAAAAAGTCAAATTTGGTACGTGCTTTGAGAGTATCAGTGGTCCCCCAAACTTTTGGCGCATCCTTCAACATCTATAAATAGACAGGCTGCGCAACAATCAATCTTATCTTTTTGTGCAAGTTTCTCACTCTATAGTGTAGATTTCAGCCATCAACAACCTACCATCCCCTATCCAACCCTCACCAACTACAGCCCATCACTATCCAACCCTAGGCGACTTGTTTTCAGCCATGGCTTTATTGTTTGGAGGTCTCTATTTTCTACGTCATCATAGCACCTAATCAACCTATGCTTTCAACATTTGGTGCCAAGCAATAGGCTGCTGCCATCTCTTCTACCAAGCGGCGTTGCACTGCCTACGTTTTTGCTGTCTAGCAAGCCATCTACATCGGCAAACACACATCTTGTTGTCACCTGACAGTTCTTTGCCTCAGGTGGCCAAATTTCAGTCTTCTCTGGTAATACACTACTACATTTTAAAAATTTCAGCCTCCAACTGCTGTGTTTTGGTGATCAGCCTGCTGCCCTTCATTATTCAGCACTCTCTCACACTCTGACTGCTGGTCACAGCACTTGGGATCCATCTCCAATGGATGCCACTTTCCTATATTGCATTGCTCTGCCCTTGGGCATTCTATACACGCTCTTCAAAGTTTCTTCTCTCTGTGTTCGTCTCTGTGTTTGAGTTTTGAGTTTTTGTGCTTCGCGTTTAGGGTTTGAGTTTTGATTGTCTCTAGCTGAGTCTTTGTGTTTCAATCTTGATCGTACATGTTGTGTTTCCTTAGTGCAAACCCTAGCATATCTTCACATATCCATGCAAAGAGTGAAGAATCAACCTTGTAGAGAAGGCCAAGATCTTGGATGCCTTTCAAATACCGAAAGACACACTTTACTACCTACCAATGAAGTACTTAAGGGCTATGCATATATCTGCTCAATTGGGAGGCAACAAACTGAAGATCAAGGCTCATGTGACATATATAAATCAAGCATCCAACAACCTGCTGATATAACCTTAAATGCTGCAATTTAACCAACATTGGTCCCAGTGACAAGCATGTCATCAACATAAAGCACAAGAATAATAAAATCAAATCCTTTATGTTGAATGGAAAGAGAAGCCTCTTTAGGGCTATTCTAAAATCCAAGATGCAACAGATGAGAATGTATGCGGGTATACCAAGCCCATGGAGCTTGCTTTATACCATGCAAAGCCTTCTTCAAACGAAAGACTTTGATTTCAAAGCCTTTAACTACAAATCCTAGAGGCCGAGAAACATATACATCTTCAATGACATATCCATGGAGAAATGCTATCTTGATATCCAGCTTATACACCTCCCAATGAAAGTGGGCAACAAGGGCAAATAATACTCTTGACGGTAGTTATGCAAGAGGTGGAGACAAAAGTCTCCTCAAAGTCGATTCCTTGTTGTTGGACATAGCCCTTGGCAACAAGGCAGGCTTTGTACCTATCAATAGAACCATCTAATTTTCATTTAATTTTATAAATCCATTTGGTACCCGTGCACGCTCACCATGAGGCAAGTCATGCAACTCCCAAGTGTCATTCTAATGGATGGAACTAATCTCTGCCTTCATTGCTTCCACCCAACGGTCATCTGAAAAAGCACCTTTTTAACATTGAGGTTTTTCATTGCATGTTGCAGCCACCAATGCACATGCAAGAAGATTATCCTGATCCTTATGTGTAGAGGCTTGTATGTGGGCAGCCAAAGGAGGAGGCTGTTTGCTATCCTGAAGAGTGTCTAGCAGCCAACAAGGGAATCTTTTAGGCTGCTGAATTTTGGCCTTTGTATGCTCCAATTGATCAAGAATAGGGGGATGCTCTTCACACAAGGTATCACGATGTTGTTGTGGCTGTAAATCAAGCTGAATAGACTACTGCAATGTATTTATAGATGGTGGAAATGAAGGCTGAGAAGAAGGATCAGCCATGAAACCATTATGGAAAAGCGGTAGTACGCTGTCAAAGATGTCTTATAAAGACGATACCCTTTACTTTCAACACTATATCCAATAAATATGCAACGAACAGCCTTATCATCCAACTTATGCCTTTTCTAATAAGGCACATGAGCATACGCCAATGTTTGAAAATCCTCATATGAGAGAGAGAAGGCTTGGAGCCAATCCATGCCTCATAAGGAGCGATGGTGCATAAAGCTCTTGTGGGACACCTATTCAAAATATAAGCCGCACATAGAATAGCATCAAACCAAAAAGAATTAGGTAAATTCTTACTCTTCAGCATGCATCTTGCCATCTCCATAAGTAACCTATTCTTTTGTTCTGCTACTCCATTTTGTTGTGGGGAGTAAGGAACGATGCAGGAATACCTCAGTAAGCAAGATACACTGAAAACCGTTTAGAAAGATATTCACCCCCCTTGTCGGTGCAAAGGGTCCAAATGCAAAAGCCACTTTGGTTTTCCACCATGGCAATCAAAGTCTTGAAGCAAGAGAAGACTTCATACTTAGATTTCAGCCCATATACCCAAGTGAATCAGGATTTGTCATCTATGAATGTGACAAAATATAGAAATCCACCAATGGATTTGATCCACATAAGACCACAAACATCACTCTGAAGGAGATGCAAAATAGATGGCCAATGAACATGAGAATCCTTAAAAAAGGAAAATCGACGCATCTTACCAAGTAAACAACCTTTATAAATGTGATTTGATGGCAAGTGAATTTTTGGAAGATCTTTGACTATATCCTTTGACTTAAGCTTCATCAATACTCAATAGTTAATGTGGCCAAGCCTCTGATGCCATAAATGTGTATCATGAAAAGATTCCTTTCTTAATAAGGCACTATTAAGAGGATTTTCAGCAAGTTGTTGATCATAAGTATCAAGACGATAGAGATCTTTGTGAGGGTGTCTGTCAAGACAATGGAAGAAGAAACTTGATCATCATATACCGCACATCGAGGGCCATCAAAAATGACGCAAAACCCTAAAGTTGTAACAGCTGAAATGGAAATAAGATTCTTTTTTATGTCGAGCACATAGAGAACATCATGCAATGTGAAAGGAGTACCCAAGATGGAGACATGTTAATGCCTTTAAATGGATAAGAGCCATTGTTAGCACACATAACTATACCCCGCAAAGATACATCAAAGAGAGATGAAAATAATGTTCAGCAAGAGGTGATGTGCTTAGATGCACCACTGTTGAAAAAACAAGTAGAAGCCACATCATGAATAGAAGGATTATACTGACACTGAATGAAAAAAGTATAATCCTTAAACTGAGAATAGTTCGCAGTCTCATGTGTAAGAGCAAGACCTGATTCCTTCTTCTTCTCCTCCAATGTAATGCACTTAAAACATTTAGTGGTGTCATGCCCTCTCTTTCAGCAATAATTACACCTCTTAGGTTTGTTGGTTGTGTACCCTTGAAAGGATTAGAAAAGGATGGTCTGGCATCAAAGGGTGTCTTCGATCTAGAAGGGGTGGAAGAAGCAAGATAATCAGCATGAAAGTTTGCTGAATTTTTAACAGCGACCTTGTTTTTTACCTTCGGTTTGGGTTTTCCACGATAATGGGTGGAACAAGCATGTTCAGTCACCATGGTAGCATTGCGGTTGAGTTGGCTTTGTTCCTGCAACAAAAGAGACACAAGCTAGTCAAAACTATGGGTAACTTGGTTACCCATAATTACCAACCGCGAGGTGGTAGCAAAACCTTGATATGACTCCAGTAGACCATTAAGAGTGATGGAAACAAGCTGATTATCAAGAACATCTGCATCAATATTTAATAATTGGTCAATAAGATCTTTGATACTGGTGAGATAGGCATCCATATTACCTTCTTCTTCCATCCAAATGTCTTTTGAGTTGCAGCAATTGCTCGTGTAGGTGAGCAACTCATGCTTCATTGTGCACTTGATATAATGTTGCAAGCTTTTGCCATGCATCCTTGTGCTAACTTACATGATCTAATTTGTGAAATGATACCTCTCTTCACCGATAAAGTAATTAAGACATGTGCTTGGGCGTCACGGCCATCCCATCATATTTGATCTTGAGTAGGAGGCATTGTCGAAGAAGAAGAAGATTCAACATCATGAGAGTCACCTCACAATGTGGAAGATGGAGATAGTGCCTATGTTGGAGAGGCCGGCATTTGCTCAATGCCATTTGTAATATACCATAGATTTCTCACAACAAAAACATGTCACATCATGTAAGCCCACATTGGGTAATTCATGCCGTCGAGCTTGTTGTCGATGCCAAGCATGCCTAACAAATCATTATTCTTGTTGGCCATGAGTTAAAATCAGAAATAGAGTAATAATTTCCAAGTGAAGAGAGAGAAAATAGATGCCCGAACAATAATAAGCCATTGATATATGAAATGCTGCCCGCCTCAATGAAGTCAAGTAATGTGAAGAATAATAATTTCTTTTTTGCTGTTTTCCTGCTGAGGACAGAGAAAAATATACAAAATTTTACTATTTTTTGAAATAAATATTACCCGATCAAGGCGGTAATCAGTAATATGCCGAAATTAGAGATAAATGGCTGAAAGTGCTGCAATAATGTGAACAGCAGCAGAATATACTGAAAATTCACCCAATAATATACCAAAATAATAAAATTTGTTTTCAATGTTGGGAAAACACAAGGCCACGCTCCAGCAACCAAATAATATGATTTTGGAGCACATCAAGGGCTAAGAAAATGAATTGAGGCAAAAGCCCCAAATTTTAGGCATCTCGGTGGTGGAATTGGGCAAAATCCCAAATTTTACCCTGAAAATAAAGAGAAATTGAAGAAATTGGATAAAATTTTTACCCAAATGTTGTTTAATGCTATGCCACAATGTGTGTTGAGCCTTGATATTGATGAAAGTTGATGAATCTCAAAAAAGGCCAAATTTTCCAAAGAAATTCAGATGCAATTGAGTGCAAATGTTGAAAAACCCCAAAGTTATCAAGAAATTGAAGAGAACCTAGACAAATTTTTTGAAACTTTTACCTGGAAGATGTCAAATGTCACACCCAGTGATGAAGTTGAAGCTCAATGTCCATGAAAAATGCCAAATTCTGAAAAAATCCCAAATTTGCTCACAAAATTGAAGTGAAAATTGATCAATTTGACAAAAAAGCTCCAAATTTGATGATGACACTACTGAATTTCTTCGATTCGATGAAGAGTTTGGTTAAGTTAATGGAGAACCCCCAAAGTTTGGGGAAAATTGGACCAAATTGGATGACTGTGGTGAAAACCCCCAAATTTGGCACAATTCATGCCTAGATGGGGCAATCAACATGAGCTAGGGACCACTCAAAATTAAGAGAGGTCATTGAATAATGTATTCTTTGACGTTGATGTTGTCGGGAGAGAGACGGCATGACAACTGATTTGTTGCAATGACATGGTGCCTTGTCAGCTGGCAGGCAGCAAAGACGTGATGGCGCAGCAGTGACACGATGAATCGGTGAACTACTCGAGGTGCGTGGCAACAGTCCTAGCTGAAGCATGACATGGCAAACAAGTGGCGCTTCATGAATCAGGCATGGCAGCTAGCTATCATTACTGCGCACAAGTCACGTGATGTGTTGGGTGGTGAGCAATAGTGTGCCAATCACAGGGCGGCACGCTGTCCAACATGGCTTAACGCAATTCTAGCCAACTGGTCAATGCAATGCAAATAGGGCAGCAATCTATCCAGCTCAACAAATGTTGCATGCACACAAGCTGCCACAATTGGGCAAGCACATCCCAAAGATTGCAAGGGAGCTTTGAGAGAAGATAGAAGAGACCGAATGGCAGTGACAATGGCTGAAACAGTGGCATGTGACCGTCAATCACCACTCATCGATGTTGGTACAAGTCGGCACAATGGCAATGGCTTTGAGCGGCAACCAATCAAGGTGTGGCACTCAATGGCAATGGCTGCATGGAAAAATGACCGCAAGCAATGGCGAGCACAATGAAGGAACTTCGCTTTGATACCACTATTGGCCCAAGCGTGGAGCAATTGTGCAATTAATTTAAAGGAAAATGAATGAGAATGAAAGAATTAATCGATGGAGAACAATACTCAATCACGAATGAGAAGCAATGTATTAATGAGTGAAAGAGAATACAACACTCAAGGCGATCACACTGAATAATGCCACACTTGCAAATGAGGCACGAAGTGTCTTTGAATAATAAAAATGAAACCCTAACACTTAACAATCATAGAAAACCCTAAAATAAACCCTGACCCTAGCATCACTTAGCACCTAGGACACTCACGGCAACAACTGCATTTACTAACCATTTAAATGCCCAAGGAGCTTGGATCATGGATCAAAGAGCTTCAACGTGTAGCCCAAGAGATGGTCTACACTTAACCTTTGCATAGGCTACATCCATGTTTTCTACATACGAACCTCTCAAAGATTTCATCCTTTGTGTGCAAAATAGGAGGCACTTTCTTACCACCTTCCACAATCTCAAATGGAGCTTTGCCAATGGAACTATGCCCTATATTATTAAATGCAAACTCTACCAAAGGCAAATATTGCTCCCACTGTGACTTATGCTCAGATGCATAGCATCTCAAGAGATCAAGCACTATAGAATTTACCTCTTTTGACTAACCATCTGTTTGCAAATAAAAGGACGAGGAAAATTTTAGCATGATACCCATATTTTCAAATAGCCCCTTCCAAAACAAACTAGTCGTCTAAGGGTCTCGATCACTAATGAACGACTTTGGCCTGTCATAATACTTAAAACACATGTTGCAAAAATAGGTGTGTCATATTATCAACCTTTATCTTCTTCTTCACCACAACAAAATGAGCTTGCCTACTGAACCTGCAAATAATTGTTTGTATCCCACCATTCCCTATAGGTGTTCTAGAATAGTCCATAGCAATGCTCTATCAAGGCCTATTCGAAATAGCCAAGGATTGCAATAAACCCAACATCTTTCACCTATTATACTTCACTTTCTAACATACGATGCATATCTTAAGAAACTATTCAGCATCATGTCTCAAAGAAGACCAATAAAAGAAATGCTCCACTACTCTAATTGTAGCATCAATCCCCCTATGTCCTACTTAAGTAAGAGTATAACTCTCAGTAAACACTTAAAGGCCTCAACTACTTTGTAATACACAATCATCCATGCATCATCAGAACCAAGCACAAAGTGCCCATGCCTCTGGCCATTGCAAGGCTCATCATATACATTCCCAAAGTCTAAATCAACAACATACTGATCTTTCATAGCATTCAACTGAGAGTGATATACCATAGTGACTGCCAAAATCTAAGGCTTAAAAGACAATGCATTGACAACCACATTTTTTTTTCCCATCTATGTGAACAATTTGAAAGTGAATCTTAGATAAGAAATTGGCCCATCTCTTGTGCTTCTCAAATAACTTAGTCACAGTCAAGAAATAGTGCAATGTCTGATGATCTATCTACACTATGAAATCAGCCCCTAAAAGATAGTATTTCCATGTCAAAAGTACATGAATTATAGCAAGCAATTCTTTCTCATAAACGTGTAAATTCATCTTTGCACCATGGAGAACACAACTCTCATATGCAATAACTCCAACATCTTACATTAAAACATCCCCTATGTTATTCCCACATGTATCACACCGAATAACAAATGACTTCCTCAAATCTCGCAACGCAAGCAAAGGATGTAAACTCATTTCTTCCTTTAACTTCTCAAAAGCTAAAATTTCCACTGCAATCCACTTAAAAGACACTCTTTTTCTGCAAAGCATACAATGGAGATGCAATTTCAATCAAACTCCATACATACTTCCTATAATAGGAGTAAGAAGCTATAAATCTCATCTATATTCCTCAAAGGTAACCATGAACATATAGCCCCAACCTTTGCAAGGTTCATATGAATACTATCAACCAACACTATGTGCCCCAAAAAGTGAATCTCATGCAAGAAAAAGCTACTCTTCTTGTCATTAATGACTCACCTATGCTTATGCAACTCATTCAACACAGTGTCCAAATGCTTTCTATGCTCTACCCCATTCTTTGAGTAGATAATCATGCCATCCAAGAAGGTGCCCACAAATCCCCTATATGGCCTATAGATGCAATCCATCATCCGATCAAAAGTGGTAATAGCATTCATAAGTCCAAAAGGAATGACAAGAAACTCATAAAATCCAAAAGATGTCCTGAAAGCGATCTTAGACACATCCCCCGGTCTAATGCAAATCTAATGATAACCACTTTTCAAATCTATACAACTGCATATGACTATCCCATACAATCTATCCATAACATCATCGATCCAAGGGATCAAAAACCAATTCTTTCTCGTGATTTTATTCAAAGTACGATAGTCAATGCACATACCCCATGAACCATTCTTTTTCCACGCCAAAGCATTGGAGAACAAAAGGGAGATGAGTTGGCTGAATCAAATCTTTTTCCAACAGCTCATTTACCTAACTCATTATCTCCTCCTACTGGTCTGCACTTACCCTGTTGGGTGGCTTATTAGGTGGCCTATTTCCAGAGATAAGATCTATGCCATAATCTTCTACCCTTTCAAGTAGTAGCTACCTTAAAAGTGACTAAGAGAAGTAATCGGTACACATTTTTACAAATGAAATGCAATTCTTCTCTGACTTTGACATGTCCCCAACATTTTCATTATCAAGCTTATCCTTAGTGAAAACCCCGTATACCAAAATGTGATTTTTCATTACTTTGAAAATAGAAACAACCAATACAACAAGGAGAGATTTCCCTTTGAACTTTACATCCAAAGTATGAGTCTTGTGCTTCTCTGTTGAATAGTTATCACTTTAGCATACAAATCAATCACCTTTTGCCCCATGCACTACATAACTCAATATCATCATTTAAAAATCCCCAGTTCCCTTAGACAACCCACATACATACTTTTCCACTTGCTTATGAAAAGAGACTAAACAATAAGAAGGCATCCCAAAACATCTTATTATACTATTCCAAGTTCTTACATTGCGTTGCATCAAGCTTGTTTCGAGTGAACATGATGTCCACCTCAAATGTACTAGACAACAAATTGGATGTAAACATTTGCTTGAGTTGTACCCATGTCGGTCGCACTCTACCTTGCATTAAGAGTATGGACCACTACCACAATGCATTCCCCTTCAAGACAATGGCTGCCTTCTGAATCTTTGAGGATTTGGTGAAGTTTCCCATTGAATAGGTTGCATCAAACTGCTGAATAAAAGTCAAGGCTTTCAATCTATCTTGTGCACCATTAAAGGACTCAAAACTTTACCCCTTTTTCACCCTCATCGTAGTCTTTTGCTACCCCCTTTGAGAGTCAAGTTGTCATATACTAGCTGCTACAAAAAGAGTGCATTTGCTACATTAGTATCATAACCAACACCAAAAGAAGCATTTGTATGACCAGCACTTATTCCCTAGCTCCGTAAGCATTTGGGGGTACAAATGCATTACCAAGCATGCCATTTTGTGCTCCAAGCATCATGTCAATGCAGCTATACATGGGGTTATGCATATTACCAATTGTACCCAAATGCATTGGGCATTGCACACCATGCATTGGTTGTTACATACCATAAGAAGTTGTGCCATGCATTCCCGTATGCGGTCTCTAACCCACTATTGCATGAAAAATAGTGTTATCGCCCAAGTATCTTGGCTGGCCCATCGAATCATGCATGCGCAGCAATCCAAAATCCATTCGATCGGCACTACCAAGATGAGCCTTGAATTTGGATATCCAATCCCACTAGCACCATTTACTTTTGCTCATCCCCAACCTTGGGTGCATCTTTAGGCTACAATAGCTGTCCTTTGGAAGCTACTTGCTACCCTAAACCCCTTGAAGGTGACACTTTCTTCTTGGAGAATTTAAAAATCTCTCAAACTGTGGATATTTGGCCAATAAAACAAAGACGTCAGCTGCTGCCTTCAATCCAGCATTGAACTGATCATCATATTCTTCATCTCCTTGATGGTCATTAGCATCTCATAGCCTTGAAGAACCCGCTTCTTGGTAAACACTCACATTTTCTCCTTGTTGTCCATGCTATAAGCCTAATCCAAGATTAGGCTTTGCATTTTTCCCTTCATTATGTGGATTTTCAAAATGAGATGCATCATCACTACTTAATCCCATCTCACCATAAGATGCCATATTGTAAATTTCAGCACTAGAGCGAAACTTCTAAGACCTTCAATCAGGTGTCTCAAGCCCACCAAGTCAAGGGATTTCATGGTATCCCCACAATGGGACTGTGAAACAAGCCTTCCTCCTCGAATAGGGCAGTAGTAATCTAATTTACTACTAATTACAGCCAGTACAAAATTCACATAAACTGACAATGCAAATGTTACCACTTAATGTTAGACATTGAACAACGTATTGGCCCCTAGCAAGCCTTCAAATCAATGCGCCCCTTGATTTGCTAGAAGCTTGCAGCAAGGTGATGGCTGAAAATAGGGCTCCTAGGGCTGGATAGTAGTGGGTTGCAATCAATGATGATTGGACAACAAATGATGGGTGGCTGATGGTTGAAATATGCATGGTAGGGTGAGAAACCTGCACCAAAGGGTAAGGCTGAATGGTGGGTAGCCCATCTATTTATAGATGTCGAAGGGTGTTTCAAAAAATTAGGGGTTTGGGGGACTATTGAAACTCTCTCAAACCGCGCACCAAATTTGTGTTTTTCGTTAATTAAGCATGTTTTAGTGTTGTTTAAACATGCTAATCAGCTATAATGCATATTTTAGCTCAACATCCTCTCTCAGGCCCAAAACTCAACCTAAAGGTTTGCTTCACCCATGCTTCTTGAAAAATAAAGTAGCCCCAAATTCAATGCTAGTTGGCTGGCCTCTTAAATCCTCCCAACCTTCACGTTATGCAGCAGCACCAATCTCATTGATTTCATTCGATCCTTTGATGAAACAACTGACGATACAAGAAATTTAAAATACACTAATTTCAGCTTTGAAAATCAAGTCTTGAAGCTTTCAAATCTGGGCACACTTCCCAAGGTGGTCATCAAACCCTAATTTATGTTGTAAATTAGGGTTTATAGCAAAGATTCATCCATGGATTGCTTGGAGCAAAGCTAGGAAATGGTTGGAAAAAGAAAGAGAATGTTGTAGAGAGAGAAAATCCAAAGATTTGTTGCAAGAATTTGGTGAAATTGAGCTGCTAACCCAGTTTTCCAAACCCAAAAGGATTCACCAACAACAAAATGAGTATTAGAGGTTGTAATCTTCAAGAGAAAATGCATCAACCACGATCAGCAACTTCCCCTAGTCAAGAATATGCAACTGTCTTCACCAAAATTGTATCCAATGATGGCTAAGAAATGGGCCCAAAAGCAAGCAACAGCAGCCCAACCTCCCATCCCAATAGCAAATGCAAAAACGAGATTTCCTTCTCCCTTCAGCCCCAATTCAGCTTTCTCAAACTTGCAAGGGCAAGTTTTTACCAAGTGGCAACCTTGCAATAGCATTATCCAACCCATTAAATTAATTTTGAAAATATAAATTCTAAAAAAAGTAACAATTATTTTTGTGCCTAGAAAAATAATCTGACCAACCAACAATTTATTTGGCTAGGCCAATTTATCAACCCAAGTGATCTTAACCACTCATTAGCACGGAATTGATATTAATTAATTATTCGTGCCAATTTCCTAGTTTCACTACTAACACTAATGGCTAATTAAATGTTCTAGGCCAAGTTCTAACACTCAATACCACCTAGTATCTATCAACCATAACTTATTACAACTTTTTCCTTTGGTACCAATTCATATCTCGAGGTCTTGGGTCCCGAACTATGAAATAATTGACATGCGCCTCACATGTGCAAGTCGCATTTGCACATTTGATTAGCTTTTAATCAAATGCTAAGCGAAGAAATAAACTTTACGTCCTCGTGGCATCCAACCCTTCTTGAGTACCTAGCGATCAATCTACAGCCCTCTACATCCAACTTTTATTGTAGGTGCCAGTTTTCCAAAATCTAACCAATTTACACTATTCTCAACAATCGCCTATTATCTAAGAGGCTCCAAACAGATGCATTTGTTACACCCAAACCCTCAATTGGCTGCATTTACATTTGGCAGCCTAAATGCTGCATTCACAATCTGCATATGTCACTTTCATTCTTTTGACACATTTCAGCCTACAGCCCACCATTCAAGGTATTCTAGTCCATTCGAGTACAAATGTAGACTCTACAAATATGCATTTGCTGCTGCCATACACATTTGAAGACCATCTACTACATTTCAAGATCCGTACAAAGGAAGACACACTCTCCAGCTCACACACTCTACCCCCAGTCCTAGAGACACGGGAGTTCGAGATTTGGTATTCAATGTTCACCCTCCATAGTGTGTCTACAACATGAGCATTGTATCTATTCATTATTCTTCTTTTACCTTCAATGTTCATTGTCTCTAAGTTGTCGTAAACCTACTAAGTTCTTTTATCAATATGTGATTTGTCATACACTTGTGTTTTATTATTTATAGCCGAGTATTTTTTTACACTTGTAGGATCCTTTGTCAAGTAGAGCCAACCTTGCATGTATCATCAAGGGAGCTTTTTGCTACGATACCACCTCCCTACAAGGCGAAGATGCATGGAACAATCTTCATCATTAAGGGATGTTCATGTACAATTATGGGCTTGAAGGCTCTACCCAACCGTCAAGTATTGTGACCTATTGTATCACAATTAGAGGTGTGTTACATTATCGATAACCTCACAAGGTGGTACATTTGGAAGGCTAATTGCCAACTAATCTTCAGCAATGAAAGCCTTTCACTATATGCCACCTTGGCAAAGCTTTGGTCATCCATCATTCCCTCCCCTCAAAGGACATTGGGAGCAACTTCATGAGGAGTCTTGGCAACAGTGAGAGCTTCAACATCACTTCCTTCACATTTGGAGTTGTCATAGCCTGTTTTTTATTGAGATGAAAAACCCTGATGGTGTACACTCATCCACGATGGCTTCTCTCCCATCCCCCAAAACCACCTTGAGAGACCTTGTTTATGTATGATTTGACTTGCATTCAGCTCCAGCTAGACTACTAAGCACTTGTACTTCTTTGTATTTTTTCTGGGTAATATAATTAGCCATGTCTCTTTTCACCCAAAGAAGAGTGCAATAGTTTTGATGTCTTCATAAGACAGGGTGTGTTCCATACATAAATTTTGCATTATGATTGTTAACTTTATATAAATTTTGCATTATACTTGTTGGCTTATGCATGCTGTTGGACTGAAATCTGAGGAAATTGCTGGATCTGAGCACCATGATACATCAAGTGTGTTTTACACTTGAGAGAAAAAAGAATGAATGAGAATGAACACACAGCAGTTGCAATAAAATGCACCTTGTCTAAAAAGACTTTGCATAGCATGAAGTTGTATAAGATGGTACCTTTTCTCTAAAAAGGTTTTGGCATTTGAGACATTTTTCCCGATTGCCGATGCCTTCCATGAGAAGTATGAACCTGAGGGATCCACCTGTTCATAATGTTGCAATATCCATAAACATATCCCTCACACAAGCAGCAAAAGATAGATCATAAGGAAAGGCTAAATTAGAGCATAAGTCAAAGCATTATGAAAGGCCAAAACAATATTTTGATCACCTGGTACAATTGTGGCCCATTATCATCATAACCAGCCACTAGTAATGACACACCAAAGGGTCTCACACCACTGCATGGTAAGAGACAATGTCATTGGACACCACAGTCCACATTGCTTTATAATTTTCTAATAAAAATCAGTTTCGCATATAAGTTAACAGTCACTATAATGCAGGCACATCATGATTATGGTGCAGGTGACTATAAAAGAGACTTGGTGCATATTTCAACTAGTAACAATTGGTTGCACTTTCAATTTCAAGCAAAATCTAAATGCAGCTTCCTTAAAACCTATTAGCGTTCTTATATGTTGTCTGTATAAGAAATGGGAAGATAAATAAATAGCTGAACCTGCAAAACAAGCTCTTGAATATGTGAAATATATATTTACCCAGATTGTGTAAACTCCTGCATCACAGCTGCAGTCTCTCGGACCAATTGCAACACAGGAATGTATTCCTAAACCGAAAAAATCAAATCAGAATTTCTTCACAAAGGATGTGAACCTCATGTAAGAAAGCTTACAGCGAGTACCTTGTACACACGGTAATATTGTTGGGCTTGTTTTCTGCTTTTTCGTACTAACACTCGAGAATCAGGACCCATTCCACTGTTAATCAAAGATTGCTGTGAGCTTTACAAAGAAAACCACTGACAAGGAGAAAATATGGACATATGTAATATAACAGGAAATAGAACAGTATTAGCATCTTGGGAGAACATGTCAAAAGAAAAGACTTCCCCTCTGAAGGGCAAGATGTAAACAACAGAGAGTCAAAGACATCAAAGGCACAAACCTGTAAGCAACACCAATGTTTGGTGTAAGCAGCTGGATTTTTTTAACCTGCAAAATAAACATACTCTAAACTGTAAAAGCACATCAGAGAAAGCCCTTCTAAATTTCAGATCTTTAATGTGATACACCACAAGAGCAGAATTGTCAGCTTGATTCTCAACAATGGACAAGCACCCACAATCACACTAAATGTCAAATAAACCAAGTTAGATATTTTATAGTGTTTAGAATAGTCTGATGCAATACAAACCATCACTTATTGGCTTGCAGGATTACAATGCGTAATCCTTAAGCCAACTGAGGCAAAAATTCAAAGTGATGCAAACAGGCAGCAAAATAACATGTGAATGATATTGGTTCCAGATCCTTTCCAAGTAGAATATAACATAATGGTCTTCAAATATTGATACATTTAGCAAACTGAAAGTTGAACCCATACCGAGCTTTCATCTACAAGAATTGATGGCAACTTCTTTTCTGTCGCAATAACCACTCCATTTGAAGCTGCCATGAAAAATTTACAGGCAGATCAAAAAAGTAACTATCAAATAGATTCAGAACACAACATAAGCAATCATTTACTAAGGAATGTCCACAAGCAGCACGCTTCATCCACAAACTCATCAATAAAAGTAAGTGTACAGATTACAAAACATGGCCTTGAGATATATATATACTGCACACACATCCTCCATGAGCATAAGTATGAGAAACAGAGCTGATCAGTTCAGCTAGTGATTTGTATTTTTCACTTGCTCACAACAGCCCACTTTACAAGAGCCCCATTCACCAACACAAAACTTGTGCAATGTGCCCATACTTGAAACATGCTCATCGGATGAAACTTGCACTTCAGGCACTACACAAGCCATACTCATGTAGAATGAAATATAAAGGAGTGGGTATCAAACTCAACTCCCAGCCATAGAGCCAAGCAGGCTCACCCCCGAACCTAGGACCAACAACATGACAAGCCATGCTCACATAACAAGGCTTGGCATCTATATCACCACCCACACCACCCTGCTAGGCTGAAATGATACATCCAAATAAACAGGTCATCCAGCACCAATAAATGCCAATAAATCATATCAGCCAGCATTAATTGTGTGCCACCTCAAAAATGAAACGCACTCAACCTATGAGCCTGTACATCCAGGATATGTACGTCACTAACATGGTTGGTGCAGTTATAGGGGAGAGTGCCTACTCTAGGCAGTGCTCCAGATGTTCAAGCTTTTGTAGCTATAGAGAGCAGATACAAGAGGAAGAAGGTGATGTCCTTCTATAGCAATAAGTGTATCTCCGAAAGAATTGCAAGAAGCTAGCGGCTTTGGGGAAGAAGGGGAAGAAGGGCAGGGGCAACCCAAACCTTTCATCATCCTCAGACTCCAACTTCAACTCCCATCGTGCAGCTATAAGACTACAATGATTAAGGAATCCATTTTGTAGCCCTAGTGATGACATCCTCATGAGTTCCTTGGCCAGAGAGGGACTATGAGAGGGCGGTGGCAAGGCTTGTTGACCTCATCAATTTATCAAGATGGTGGATCCAAGGGAGTTTTGCCACATGTATATCAAATTAGTCTAGAGCTCAAAATCCCAAAGTTGGTGTGGGCCAAGCCCATGATGGGAGGTTTGGTCAAAGAAGGAATCCCTGGTCGTGATGTGCTTCTGCACAGCATTAGTGACACGCATCAAGATTCAATTATTTCCACTTTTTGTGATAAAGAAACTATTAGCAATAATGTGTGCCTTGTATGGTCATCTCTTACTTGTGAGCCTCAGCTTGAGTCAAACGAGGACATTAGGAGCTCTCACATTGTATTTGTTTGTCATTTTGTGTTTCTGACACTTTAGATGGATGACACATCAATGCATTTCTTTTTCTGCACTTTTGGCTATTTTTTAGGGGTTTGACCACATTTAGGATTTTCCCTCTTTTTCGCCTATATATAGGTAGCCGGCCCTCCCACTTTCATTATCCATTATCCATCATTGATCCCTCATTATTAGCCAGCCCCAATTCTCTCATCCCCTTCCTACCGTCTAGTGCCCACACTAACGCATAGAGCTGCATATTGGGGCTGACTATTGTAACCTTATATCTTGCAATCACATTGTTCCTTCCCTCTGTGTTCTCTCTTTGTCTCCTCTCCGTGTTCACTTTCCGCTTTCCTTTGCACACTCTCACATGGTATCAAAGCCATGTGTGCTGGAGATCTTAAAGAGGAGCACTTTTTTTGAGGTACCAGTCATTTTTGTCACCAGTTTGGGGCTGCAGATTTGTGTTTTCAGCCAGGGCGGATTATTTTCTCCCTTGTGGCAGCTGGCTGCTGGAAACTTTGCGTTTACAGCAGGGGAGTGTTCTTCTCTGCTGGGTGCCTCTATTTCAGCTAGACATGCCCTCATTTTTGGCAGTCAGCTCTTTGCACATTTGCGATTTGCTGTGCAGGACCTCCCCTTTCTTTGGATGACCCGCTTTTCAGGTGAAGAGACCCGTGTCCATCTGTGTTTTGGTTCTGAGGACCTTCTTTGCTGGGCAGCATCCTACAGGCTGGGTGGCCTGTTCAGCAGGCGGACAGACCTCCGTATCTATTGCATTTCAAGCAAGGAGTGTTCCACAAGTTCCTAAGCTCTCAGGAGAGTGTTTTCTCTGCAGTATACCTGCGTTTTCAGCAGGATCTTACAGATCAGACCTATCACTGTTTGCATTTTGCATCTGGGCTATTTCCTCTCTGCTGAGTGGCTGCCACACAGGCTGAATGCCCTGTTCATAGGCGGACAGATTTACTGTCATTGCTGTGTTTCCTACTGGACAGCCTCTCTATTTGCCAGGTTACCTTTTTCTTGGCTGAGCACCAAGTTTTTGACCTTTTTTAACCGCATTTATTGCAGCCATATCTGCGTTCTGCAGATCTGCCCCTTCAGCTCGGCATCGAGTTATCTCTCACACCTCAAATGCTCCCCATCTACCTTGCTCTCTTATCAGCATATTGACAGACCCCATACAGGTGGAGGACTTTCCAATGGCAGCAATTTCTTTGTTTTCTTGCAGGTACTTTATTGAAGGACAAATATGGCCAACGTGTATGCTATGGGGCATCAAGTGGATCAGGATCATTCAAACCGACCACCATCTTATTATTTTCTTTCCCGTTATATTCTTCCGGGGCTTCTAGTCCCCGATTGGCACTAATGGCATCTCCTAAGCAAGAGCTAGTTCTACCCTCTCTCTCCGCATCCGACAAGCTGGATGGGACGAACTACGCTCTATGGTCGTGCTGCATGGAGTGTCTCCTCGACAATTGTGACCTTTGGGATTTTGTTAGAATCCATATACCCTAGCCTACAATGGATCCTCATGATAATGTGACTATGAATTCAGTAGCTTTATGGGATGAGCCTGCTCTTCTCTCCTTTTGAGTTGTACAGATTCTGTGCTCACGCATGTTAAACATCTCTGCACCACTGCAAAGATTTGGAGGAGATTGGCATCTCTTCCGAATCCAAACATTTGGGCATCGCTTATCTCTTGAGTTGAAGCTACAACAACTCTATTGCAGATTCCCCTACGATGAGGGATTACATCCACAAGATGGAGGAGATTTGGGATGAGCTTTCATTCCTTGTTATAGACATTTCTTCGAAGGACCTAGCTCTAACACTTCTCTCATATCTTCCATCATCGACATATGATGTGTTCTACAACAATCTTCTCACTTCTCATAGTCAGCAGACTCTCACTTGGGAGGAGCTAGTTCCATTGGTGCTTGAGCAAGATGCGCATCACAATGCGACACATTTTTGTGGAGCCCGTGCACATGGCCATGCTTGTACAATTTTACCTATAGGAACAAGACAAGCCAAGTAGAAGAAAAAGAAGAGGAAGAAGTTGGAGTTATCTTTCGACTCTGATACAATTTTTGTGGGAAAGCATAGAGGATAGCCTACGTGTCCTCATTGTGGAAAGACCTCGCACCTCGAGGAGAAGTGTTGGAGGATATACCTTCACCTTCATCCGAGAGCGTCAGAGCCTTCGTCTACCTCTACTTTATCACACGCTACTTCCACTGAGTCAATGTTTCTACACATTTATCAAGTGGAGAAGCCGCCTAGTGCACCAAGTCCTATGACTCCCCAAGGTGATTTGTTACAGTTCCTCGTAGGTCAATGGTATCATTACTGCTAGTGACATTTCTTTGATCCCTATTAGCGATGTTGGCACCTTGCCTCTATTGTCTAACCATCCATCGACCTCTGTTTCTGAGAACCTCCATGTTCTTGACTTGGACTTCCATCTTCTCTCAATTTATGGCCTTCCTAGGACCCGCATTATCTTCACACCACCGACCATGTTTGTTGAGGATCCTTCTAAAGGAGCCACTTTTGTGGCAAGTTGGCAAGAGGGGGCTATCTATGCCCCCTTCCCCTTCCATGGTGCAGTTCCCTTTTGAGGCAATTTTCTATTGTGGCACCTGTTCTCAATTGTGCACAATTTTTTCCACACGTTCCATCCCATCCCCCACCATCTCCTTTGGCGATTCCCTCATACCTCCCATCCCTTTTAGAGGGGGACAATATTGGTAATGCAGGTGTGGATTTCTTGGCCCTTTGTGTTTCAAAGGGGGCCGTTCCATCCCATCCCCCACCATCTTCTCTGGCGGTTCCCTCATACCTCCCATCCCATTTAGAGGGGGCCAATATTGGTAATGCAAGTGTGGATTTCTTGGCCCTTTGTGTTTCAAAGGGGGCTTCCCAGGATCGTCAAGAGTTGCTTCAAGGCACCTTGGTGGTGGTTTGATCACCCACTACTTGGGTATCCATGGTCCTACTTGATTGTCATTGTTTGCATCTACTATGATATTACAACTTCTCACAAGTCACTACAGTATTATGGGGCATGGTGGTGGTCCCTAAGGATTGTTGAGCTAAAAATGCATTACCTTCACTTAAACAGTCCCAAAACATGCTTAATTAAGAAAAAAAACTTGTTTATTTGAAAAGAAATGCATTCCTAAAGAGTGTTTGTATCCCATGAGCACAAACCCACTTGGGAGGGCCCAAACTTTCTATAAATAGGTATATGCTACCCTCTATTCAGCCATAATCTCGTTTTTGCAGGTTTCAAGTGTTTTCAACTTGCTGCCCAGACCCCGTTCATGGAGGAGATCTCAGTCCAACCTATCCATTGCAGTCTTCACTCATCAAGCGTTGTTTCCAGCCCTCCATCATTTTGCTATTGTTTCCAGTCGGGCGATTGCTGCTGTCCACCTATCCAATTGTCATACAGCCTACCACATCAGCATACTATTGTGATTGCTATCACTACAGATTTTCTCTTTCCTCAACCTGTGTTTGCTGTCTTCTCTCACCTCCTTGTTGCATTTGCAAATTATCTCTCCCCTCAACCTACATTTACAAATATTCTCTCCTCGGCCTACATTTACAGCACACACTCTCTACACTGCCATCTACATCAAGTCCAGCCACACACAAGCTGCATTGACTATTGTTCAATACTCGGAGGCTACCTTGCTACAATTCAGGATCTGTTCAGAAGACGACACATTTTCCAGCTCATTACCCTTGCCTTGATCCTTGAGATACAAGTGTTCGAGGTTCGATATTCATTCACTACATAGTGTGTTTGCTACATGAGCATTGTATATTCAGTAGTCATATCACTTCATTCATTCTCTGTGTTCATTGTCTTTGAGTTACCCTAACCTTAACTATGTTCTTCTATCAATCTGTGCTTTGTCATATGGTGTTATTTATGTTTTTGTGTTAGGGTATTTCTTCACATGGTATCAAAGCCAAGTTCTCTGAGAGAAACCTAGGTCCTAATCTAAAAGCCCTACACAAGAAGTAGAAACAACAAAAGGGCAAATGACTTCAAACACTACTCCCACACCACTTCTCACATCCGAGCTAAATCCATGGAGGAACAATTCGAAGTGGGCCTCACAGCTTGCTTCACAAGCTCCCGACATCGCTGGACAAACATTGCACTACCATGGAATTCCACAACCTTACGAGATCACTGCAACTGAGAGGATCTCATTTTGATGCATAGAGCCTAGCAACAAATAGAGGGTAAGTCTGAATTTTACCCTTTAGATTCGGTGCACCAATCTACTAACCATGTAGAAAGGGCAAAATCTCCACTTAGGACTGGCCATCTATAAGTGGAAATTGGGCATAGAGCACACTCCATTGCCTTCATACTTATTCTCTTTGGTGTCCGGTATGTCTACCATTTCAGATTCTATTAATGATGATTTCTCTTTTCTTGTTGGTATGGATGATTTTTATCATGAAGAATGTATGCAAAACAATTTTTAGTTTATGAGCAATAAAAAAGACAAATATTTCTTTATGAACTCAAGCCTAGGTAAGCACTTGAAACAAGAAACTGTGAGTACTCTTTCCACTTTTTTTCCTTCAAACAATTTTGTTTTCGAAGGTCAAAAAGAAGTAGCTACATCTTTATCGTCATCATTTTAATTTAGTGCATTTAATGAACAAAAGGAACCCACATTATTTTCCACAATTATACCTATCATAAATCCATTTAACCTCCCTCCCATCCCACCCTCTTATTTTGCTGTCACACCCTTTCAGCCTCCATTAAGTGCACCGCATGTTGCATCTCATATAGGATCACATGTCTTTTCATTCACCACACTGGGGGATTCTTCAAACTTAGGCACAGCCATCAAGACCTCATCTCTTCCTTAGTTGGGTAGTGTCCCACCTTTTCTTCACACACTTTCGAGATCATTGCAACCTGGGTATTCCCCCAATCTCTCCCAAGTGTGGATCAATTGGTGCCATAATTTGCCTCCATGGCATTACTTGGTGGACCTTCTGGTCATTATGATGTGTCCCAACCGACATTTCGACAAGGCGTACGTGCCCTAGTGCCTCCATCTCCACTGACACCTTATGGAAACATTCATGTTCCAATGTCTCCGCATCAATCTGCACTCATTGGACACTCACATCCTATTTCTGCCTATCCACCTCTTCCCCTTGCTCCTCCTTATCATCAAACTCCTCCACCACCACCATCTTATCCTCCATATCCATCTTACCTCACATTCCCAATACCTTATGGTTCTACCTCATCTTCCGCCAAGCATGCATTCAATGACAAGACTCGTTTTAACGAATCAAACCTTACAACTTGGTCGAACTTGATGAGACATGTCCTCGACTCACAGAAGCTATGGGATCTTGTGCACAGGTTGGAACCCCAACCCAATCCCCCACTTGTTTCATACGAGATCATCCACTCATGGAAGGCAAGGAATGCCTCCGCTATTGTCAAACTAATGCAAGGCTTATTGCCTGAATTTCATTCTCCGCTTTAGCATTTTGACATAGCATCACAACAATGGGCACACTTGACTGATTGCTATGTGGCTCGCAATAGGACCCATCAAATAAATCTTCACCATGAGCTTTTGAACTTCAAAATCTTTGACCGGGATGACTTGAAAGTGAAGTTGGCTGAGTATCGACATCTCCTTGCCAGATTCTTCACTACAAGGACTCCTAAGTCCTCTGGCGAAAAAGTAATATTGTTTCTCAACAAGTTGTCGTGTAAATACTTCACTTTTGAGCAGCAAGTAGTTTCTCTACCCATTTACCTAGAGTCTATGAATTTGAGTGTCAACTATTGCATTATGCATGGTTGTTCGATCAGTTCATCTGAATAATCCCTTAGAGGGAACTCTTGTTGCTCATTCTTAGAAGGGGTAACAAGGGAAGGATAAACAAAAAAAAAAGATGATAGTGAAAAGCCATGAGTCAGCTAGTCTCTTTGTCGAGCACCTTTCTAGACTATATGGTTTACTTCATGAAATAGTTGATGATTGGGATCCTAAGTTCATTGGCCATTTCTAGCACATGGTTTTTCAAAAATTGAAAACTCAATTGTCCATATCGTCCTCGAAACATACAAGATTGATGAGCAGACTAAACAGACAAATCAAACCATCAAGAATGTGCTTTATGCATTTGTCTCTTATAGACAATTTGATTGGGAATATTATCTTCCTCAAATTGAGTTTGCTTATAAAGATGCTAAGCATTCGGCTACTAGTTATAGCCCATTTATGCTTACGTATGGTTATGAGCCGAAACCACTAATTGCCATAGAGCTCAAGGGATGTTAACGATCAGATCCTGTGCGTACAGTCGGACTGACCAATGGGACTGCCACGTGGCAGTCTGACTTGTACCTGGTCAGTCGACTGCATCTGCCTATTTTTGACGCCCATTTTCTGGCTATTTATAGCCGATCTTTTGCAATCTCTCCCATCTCTGTTGATCGCAGGTTTCAGGCTGGAGGCTCCTGCAGATTACATCTCTGTTTGCAGATTTCAGGTTGGAGATCGTGCAGACTACAGTGGACTTCGAGGTGAACAGCACGTTGCATCGTCGAGGTGGAGACACGCAGTCCCGTGCACTGCGCCCGTGTACATATCTGCATATCTTTGTATACAGCAGATCTTCATCTTCCACTGTCTTTCTCTCTGATCTCTCTGCATTCTCTCTCTCTCAGTCTTGGTCCCACGCGTCCGCATCGTTGCACTCTGACATGGTATCAGATCAGTGTAGAAGGGCTGGCTGAGTGAAGAACCAACCTGAAGAGGAGCTTCCATCGCGACACAAGGCTGCGTTTCCAGCGTTTGAGGGCGAGCGGGAGGGCTGCGCCTCGGAACAAGGCTGAAGCGAGCGTGGGCGCGCGGGAAAGGAGTCCAGTTGGTGGATTTGCTGCTGTTTGCTGCCGTTTGAAGAGGAGGAAGGCTGAGTTTTCAGCTTTCAAGTGCAGGTTTTGCTTTTTCATCGCCTCCGGCGAGTGAAGAAGGTACGGGACGCGGAAGAAAGAGCCCTAGCAGGCTGCGTTTTCACAGTCATAGGGGGCTGCTTTTGCGTTTGTGAAGGCATTACAGGTGAAGATGTCTACAGAGATTGACTTGGAGTTCCAGACGATCATGGACTGGAAGGTGCCTGTCTTACCAGCTCTTCCCGCAGATCAAAAGCTCGATGGCGAAAATTACCGCATCTCGCACGTGATGATGTTGGCCAGCCTTGAGTCCTACGATTTGGCGGAGCTTGTACAGGAGGAGATCGACCGGCCCTCGGTGAGAGATGAGTCCAAACTCTCTTCCGATGCTCGTGCGGAGTTGGCCAAGGCACAATCTCACTAGGAAAAATTGAATGCCCGGATTCGTTCTTTTCTTTTTCTGTCTTGTACTACAGCCGTGATAGCCCACATCGAGCACTTGACGGTGGCTTGGGAGATATGGCTAGAGCTTGATCAGATGTATAACCGGATGACCCTTATGAAGCGGGTTTCTTTGGAGATGCACATGCAGACCTTGTCCGTGAACAAGTCTTCTTCGTTGCAGGAGCACATCAACAAGCTTAGACAGCTTCAAATGCAAGTTCAGAATGCAAGGAAGCCGATTTCGTCCGAAGACATGGCGATCACACTCTTGTCCCAGTTGCCACCACGATTCGGTGCTTTCTACTCCGCCCTTATTGCTTCGGGGCGTGAGTCTACTCTTCGGTGGGAAGAGTTGGTTCCTATGGTCTTGGACAAAGAGGAACAACTGAAGGGACAGCATGCTTCCAAGTCGGAAGCCTTGACAAGTCAAGCCTCTCAGAAAAAGGGGAAGGACCAAAAGAAGGAGGAGGAGGACAACAAGTCAAAGAAGGACAAGGACAAAGAATCCACATGCCATATTTGTGGAAAGACTGGCCATTGGAAGAAGGATTGCCCTGACAAAGACAAGAAGGACACGAAGGATTCTGGAGCAATGGCTACACCCTCATCAGCTACGTTTCTTCATCAAGCTGTCATTAAGGACTCTACACCGAATGCTTCTGATGCTGCGATGACAGATTCCCAGGCTCAAGAGTGGATCGTTGACAATGGTGCCTCCCGGCACATGACTCCTTCACCAGTTGGTGTTTGCCCAGTTGCGACCTTCGCGTGGGCAAATTCTCATTGGAGATAGCTCTTCGGTGTCTATTGCAGGACAGGGTGAGATGCAGCTTATTCCAGATGGACGTGGTGGTACCCATACCTCAGAGGTCTTGCATGTGCCAGGTTTAGGGTATCGTCTACTTTCGGTTCATAAGATTTGTTCACTTGGACTTTTGGTGGAGTTTGACAGTGATTCGGTACGAGTCCTTGATCGTGGGTCAAGGAAGGTTCTCTTATCAGGATATGAGGAGAACGGCATCTACAAATTGACGTCTTCTACCGCCCTCCCTACTCTTCTTCTTACCTCTCAGACACAGTCAGAGCTATGGCATGCTCGGTTTGGTCACCTCAACTATAATTATCTTCGGAGGGTGTCACGTGGACAGCTTGTTCGAGGGTTGCCGGACATGGTGGTGAGCCAGCAACCATGCGTCTCCTACATTCGTGGGAAACAGCACAGGGATGCGATTCCCAACAAAGCTTCGCGGCAGTCTACTTCCCCAATTGAGCTTGTATCTACGGATCTCTGTGGCCCTATGAGGAACGAGTCCTTGAGAGGAAGCTCGTACTTCATGTTGATCGTAGAGGACTACAGCAGGATGACATGGGCCTACTTCTTGGCGTTGAATTCAGAAGCTTTCTCCCACTTCAAGGATTGGCTTCTCTTTGAGGAGAACCGATCAGGCCGGCGATTGAAGACCTTGCGATCCGACAAGGGTGGTGAATTTGTTTCTAATGAGTTTGCTCGTTTCTGTGCAGATAAAGATATTCACCAGGAGTTTGCTAACACCAACACTCCTCAAGAAAATGGCATTCTTGAACGGAAGAACCGAAGTGTGATCGAGATCGCGCGCACCATGCTGGAGCACCGACAGACACCTCAGTTTCTGTGGGCCAAGGCTATGGCTACTGCAGTCTACATCCTTAACCGATCCCCCACTTTGGCCGTTGATGGGATGACACCTTTTGAGACTTACTTTGGGACTAAGCCCGATGTTTCTTATTTTAGGGTTTTTGGGTGTGATGCCTATGTTCACATTCCCAAGGCTCATCGTGATAAATTTAAAGCAGCTTCCCGAAGATAGGTGTTTGTTGGCTACAGCTCTCAGTGCTAAGGCTATCGTTTGTATGATCCCGTCAAGCGGGATGTGTACACCAATCGAGATGTGCGGTTCGTGGAGGTTCCGGCCATAGCAGCAGGTGAGGAGCATCCTGTTCTTGGAGATCCAGGGGAGAGTTGGGCTCCCGAGACAGTTCCTTTCGAGCCCACACCTTTTGATTCCGATTCTGTTTCCGATACAGAGTCTACTGTTCCACCGCTCACCCCCGAGGAGTTACCACCAGTGGATATCCCAGAGTCTTCAGCTGATGGAAAGAGACGAGGAGAGGTCCGGCCTCCTCGTTGGGCCCGTGACACACTCCGTGATTCAGGGATCGAGGGGGTCCCTGAGGAGTGGGGACCGCAGGATGGTCCACAACGGTCACGGAGGCACCAGGCACATTCTACGGAGCTTGTTTGCTCTAACTATTGTTTGATGACCCATGTTATGCAGGATCGAGAGCCCACCTCCGTGAAGGAGGCTTTACAGTCCGCACCATGGAAGAAAGCTATGGAAGTCGAGTTGGAGGCTATTGAGAGGAATGGCACTTGGTCTCTCGTGCCTCACCCCCCGGATAAGAAGGTGATTGGCGTCAAATGGGTCTTCAAGACCAAGTACCTTAGCGATGGTTCTTTGGACAAGCACAAGGCTCGCCTTGTTGCTAAAGGTTTTGCACAACGCCCAGGGATTGATTGTCATGACACTTTTGCCCCCACTGCTCGTATGGCGACTATTCGGGTTGTTCTTGCCTTGGCTGGCCATAGGAGATGGCCTGTCTACCAGTTGAATGTGAAGTCGGCCTTCCTCAATGGTAATTTGAAGAAGGAGATCTATGCTGAGCAGCCTCCTGGCTTTGGATCTTCAGATGGGAAAGTCTACAGGTTGAAGAAGGCCTTGTATGGCCTCAAGCAGGCTCCACGTGCATGGAACGAGAAGATTGATTCGTTCCTTCAGTCACAGTTGGGATATCGACGTTCCAAGGCCGATCCACAACTTTATGTACACACTTCCGAGGCTGGTTGCATGCTTTTTGTGTTGTATGTTGATGATTTGATTGTCACAGGTGATCATGCACAGAAGGTCAAAGAGACGAAGGCAGCTTTACATCAGACGTTCGAGATGACAGATTTGGGTCTACTCCATTTCTTCTTGGGCCATGAGATTTATCAGTATTAGAGGGGAATTTTCGTCCGTACAGTCGAACTGACCAGTCGGACTGCCACGTGGCAGTCTGACCTGTACCTGGTGAGTCGACTGCATTTAATGCAGCCGACCAACCTATTTTTTGCGCCCATTTTCTGGCTATTTATAGCTGATCTTCTGCAGTCTCTCCCATCTCTGATTGCAGATTTCAAGCTGGAGGCTCGTGCAGATTACATCTCTGTTTGCAGATTTCAAGTTGAAGATCGTGCAGACTGCAGCGAACTTCAAGGTGAACAGCAGGTTGCATCATCGAGGTGGAGACACGCAGTCCCGTGCACTGCGCCCCTGTACATATATGCATATCTTTGTATACAGCACACTTTATACAGCAGATCTTCATCTTCCACTGTCTCTTTCTCGCTCATCTCTCTGCGTTCTCTCTCTCTCAGTCTTGGTCCCACGCTTCCGCATCGCTGCACTCTGACAAGAGAGTGAAAATACAATTCATAGTTGACTTTAGTACGATATGCAAGAGATGTTGACATCTGCAAGGGAAAGCGTTAAAACAACCCAAGATCGTGCCATATTCATGCTAACCAACATCACGTAAGGAGCTCGAAGAAGATAAGTGGATCTACAAGTCCCAAAGGATTCCGATTCAATGACTATCGGCCAGTACTATAAGTTATCTTTAAGACATTGTAGTCCTTTCTAAATTACCAAGAAAATAAGTAGTACATCATGCAAGTTAGACTTACCTTCATAAATCCAAGTTCACCATGTCTTCCACGTGAGTCATGTAAAAGAAATACTAAAACAAGATGAGCAGATTGCCCCAATTGAGGAAGTCCCCCGACTTGAGGATACTACTCATATATGTTTCACTCCAACCTAAATTGGTTCTTGACCTTAGGACTAACTGATCCCATCAAAGTGTTTATCCCAAGTATTTGGCCAAGTGAAAAAACCACCCGAAGGCACAGGCTACTTAGGAGTCAATATGTTCATTAAAGAGGCATCTTACTCTCTTCATTTCCGTGGATATTGCTATGGACAACAATCATTCATAAGGGAAAAAGTGATATATCTCTGAACATCTGGATAGTCGCTAGTAGCATTGGTCACAATGATCATGAAGTGACTTAGTACAAATGCATTAAGGACACTTTGATGTTAGAACAACGGAGTTCTAAAAAAAGGATCCAACTTTCAAGGCCCTATCGTGCACATTCATTGTGTGATCACCACTCTTGGACTCTTGGCCCCTTGGCCGAAGCATCCATGCACCAGGATGGTGTGGGCTAGTAGTATGAAACACCAACCCTTGGAATGTGGTCGTGCCTTGAATTGCTACTAGCTCTTAGGCTCAAGAGTGAGCCCATTTGGCTCTATGATTAAGAGGAGAGTTTGACGTCCAATCCCTTTTATGATGAGTTTGACTTAAGTTGCGTCTCATGTGCAAGTTGGATCCTAGGGGCACGTTTCACGCACACCTCACATATACTCGGCTAGAAAGGGACAATTGTGAGAGAGCAGAGATAGAGCATGCTCATATTTGCCATATCTCCACATGATGCAGTGAACCTTGAGAGATGCTTTCTATATGTATCAAATTAATCTAGATTCTAGTAGTTTAAATCCTAAAGCCGGTGTGACTTACAGGTCCATGATGGGATGGTTTGATACAAAGCATGTTGTTGCTCCTAGTTTGTTCCAAAATGGAGGGGGGGGCCTCTGGGTGGGTGGATGGTTGAAGATAAAAATCCATGGTCATTGCATGCTTTTCACATAGTTGTCCATAACAAACAACAAAGCTTAACTATTTCACTTTCCATGATCATGGTTGGAGTATGATCGATGTCAACAACAGTACTTCCACCGAGGCACATTTAGCATTTGGCCACCATTAGAGCACCCATGGTGCTTTTAAAATCATTATTACAAGTACTACAGCATTACAAGTTTTAGGCAAATAACTCGTGGTGTGGCACATGGTGGTGGTCCCTAGGAACTTGTATCTTCCCATTATGCATATGTTATTGTGTTGATCACCCATGACCTAAGAGAGAGTCTATATTTCCTTGGTGTTAGGCATATTAATCAAGCACTTATTTGGGCGCTTTTATGGGCAGCTAGTGGCTCATTTAGGGCTAGCCTACTTATCTAGGGTATCATCTTGAGAACGATATATACTCCACTCCTCTACTTATTATATCATTATCATGATGACCTCAGGAAAGAAGACTAGATGCACTATTGGTCATAACACGTGTCAGTGACTATGTGGTATTATATTATACATATAGTGCTTTCATTTATGGTTTCATTGCCCATTCAGCATTCACTCTTTGAGGTCTCATGTTTTATTCACTATCCATTGTGTTAATGTTCATACTTTGTATTTTCACACTTCCATTCATTATGGCATTCTCAAACAATCTTGGTAATCATCTAATGGAGGCATATCTAGAATTTCTTTTCTTTTGGATAAATTTTGAGCTCAATTAGATTCTCCAAACAAAAGAGCAAGGTCTCTTAAGTTCTTTGAGAACCAAAATCTTTATAGCTTCCCTTTGGAATCCATGAGAACATTTAATTGTTTTGCGGTAGGATTCGAGTGACCCTAGATTAAGGGAAGTTAATCTTCTGCCTTTAAATTTTAAAGACCTTCAAAATGATAATGAGAAAAGTTTTTCACGATAGCTTCTCCTATAAGCTTCTTCACAATAGCTTCTCAAAGAGCCTTTCTTCACAACGGCTTCTTTTAGAAGCTTTCTTCATGAAATATTTTCATGGATAGTATAGCAAATTTTGTTACAAACTTCCTTTATAGTAGCACAATAGCTCTTAACGATCTTTCTTATCAATTATGGCTTCATTGTCAAACTTTTCCACTAGTAGCTTTGCCCACTCGTGTTCCAACCCAATGTATAAGTGTTCTAAGATTTCCAAGTGGCATCACAAGCGATTACCAATCAATGTTTACCTTGATATGCGATATTATCCCTTAGCAAAGTACATTCAATTTCCTACTAGTTTTGATTCCATGTTCATGAGTTCAATCCCATGTAAATATCATCAACACGTCACAATCATTGAGTTCATTCAACTTAGCTATCCAACAATTTGACGGATATTTGTTTTAAGGGAAATTTTATCTTTGATAGTATATCGAGAGGGGATTGGGCATGTTTCAAAATAGTGTACAATCTCTCAACTTGTGTCCATCAAATTTTTATGTGATTGTGATTCCATATTCATAAGTTAAATGCCTTGTAAGCATCATGAACATTCCCAAACCACTAGAGCTGATGAAGAATAAGCTGTCCCTCATGAATGCCACTGAAATGAGAGCATATGTGTCAGTTCACAATGCATTTTGGCTAGACAGACTTGGCGTGTTCCCATGGGCAGTATTCAAGAGAAGTTGAGGTTACATTAATCAATACCCATAGTTGTTTTGGCTAGGGAGACCTGCCATATCCTCATGGGTAGCATTTGAGAGAAGTTAAGGTGACACTAGTAAATATATCTAGTTGTCTCCTACTGCTTTAATGGAAACATTTTGTCACAATCTAGATATTTAACAGTAGAATGTCTAAGATAAGTGTCTGGTAAAGCCAAAGTTCTACAAACACACACACACACCCAAACTAAGCGGCAAATACACCAGAGAGACCCAACATATCCTCATGGCAGCATTTGAGAGAAGTTAAGGCGACTAATAAATACATCTAGTTGTCTCCTGCTGTGTTGATGGAAAATATTTTGTCGCGATCTACATATTTTACAGTAGTATGTTTAGGACAAGTGTCTGGTAAAGCCAAAACACGCGCACGCACACACACACACACGCACGCACGCACGCACGCACGAACAGGTTTTTTACTTTGCAAAATGAAGGACTCTATGAGCCAGACTAAGTGGCAAACAAAGCAGAAACCGGTCTAATACCTCTGATTCCAAGAGAGGTCTGGCCAGCTCCAACGGCCATTAAGGCATGCTCGATCTGCACGAGCTTCCCCGATGGACTGAAGGTGGTCAATGAGAAGGAGTACTGGCTATCTCCCATGGCTTCAGCTTCTCCTTCTTCTTCTTCTTTCTCTTCTTATTCTTTTGGCTGTCTCAAATCGACTGCACTGATGAAGCGCGGATCTGTTGTTTTCTCTCCACGCAAAGGGGTCACTGGGTGTGTATTGCGAGTCTCTTAACGCCTTTATAGCTCGACGGTTTAAGGGCGGGTTCAGACTGGGTGCAGTCTATTTTCCGGCCGTCTTTTTGTTTTTTTTTTAAAAAGGAAAACGTGAAGTTGTATTAAAAAAGAAGAGAGCATTACAAAAGTTAGACTTTTTTCCAGGTACACTATCCTCAGGCTTACTAACACTAACATAGTGATGGTCATTAGGTGTTGTAATATTTAACTAGCCCTTATGACAGTAGTAGCAGGAGCTTATTTCAAGTTGTCGAGTATCTAGCACCTTTTTTAAATGCGCATAGGTAATGAGATATTTTAAGTTAAATAATGGAAAATGGAGAGAGTGTAAGGCAATATGAGCTAAGCTAGTCTCCTCATGGAGAGTATCTAGCATTCTTTTCTTGGTTGTTTAAAGAGTTGAGTAAACATAGCTTCTCTTTTCTCCATTATGAGTCTTTTCTTCTGGTGGGTGGTGAACTTTCTAATTTCCAAGTCTTTAATTTCCTCTTTAGCAGCCTTTCTTTTGTTTGAATGGTCATGCTCTATTTTCCCCCAAATTGAAGAAACTTGCAGTAATAACTCAATTTTAGTACCACAAAAAGAATTTACATATACTTGTTCATAGACTATTTTATTCATATGAGATAAATACTTTATAGCCAATTCCAAATCACTGCGAAAATTCCATAAACCTTCCCATTGATTACTTCTTTCCAAGTAAAAGTTGTTGGATGGTAGGGAGGCTATCATAACTTGCAACAAAAAAAATGGCATTAACATTGGCTTCACAACTAAAGAACAAGCGAGGGATCATTTCAGGGACGTTTTGTACCCATGACATATTCCATCTCCTATGCCTATCTTATGGGCTCGGTTGCTAGTCTAAATAGCTTTCAATAGAATTAGCCATATTAGACAAGAAGTCTTAGGCTATGTGCTTTTGGACCATATTATCTAGAATCTATAGGCCCATTAGAACTAGTTTAAATTTAGATTTTATCCTTTGTTTAGCTTGGTAAATAGTTTATGGGATGTTTGTTTATTGTTTTGAATGGGCAACATAGATTTTTCATTATCCAAGCATATTCCTCTATAGCTTAATTCAAGTTGGAGTTGGATGGTCCTGCTCAGATGGGGACCCCAACAATTCCTTCTTTGTAGTAACAATTAGTTGTCCTCCTCTAAGATCTAAATTTGACATCTAAGGGTCCCTTGGTCTCGCCAATCTCCTTTAATATAGTTCCATATATCTTTCCAAGACCTATAACCCCTTTTAAATAGTTTGTGAGGCCTAGAAAATAGCTCTGGATTTATTACCCCCTAAAAGATACCGAACTAGATGTGAAAGGGAAGTGGAACCTAGGAGGAAGAAGCTTGGCGATGAGAGCTATGGAGAATGGAGAGCAAGAGCCGAGAGAGGGAGAGAGAGAGAGACTCAAAAGTGGGAACTCCAACAACTACAATGTGTGGCCGGGCCTTCCTTTATTCAAACTGTCAGTAAAATAATAAAGAATAAGTGAATGTGACGGGCGCCCTCCACCTGCAGTGTGCAGTGGCAGGTACTGTCAGTGTAGTAATACACGGGCAGCTAGGTGGAGGCACTTTTACCCCCAACAACCTCCTACTTAAAGGCAAATCTACCCCAGTGAGAGAAAAAAGAAAAGACTGTACAACATGTACACATATACAACAGGATGAGGAAAAAGACGTCATCTCATCCAATGCCCATCAATCCCCTGAGGAAGGCAAAGCGCTCAATAGTGAGGCTCTTTATGAGCAAGTCTGCAGGATTTTGCTCAGTCGGAATCTTAACAAGGTTAACAGACCTATCCTCAACGACCTCGTGAATGAAATGATACCTCACCTCAATATGTTTTGTCTTCGCATGGAAAATCGAATTCTTGGCCAATTGAATGGCACTCATAGAATCCGAATGCAGTGTAGGCATAGCATTTGTCATACCAAGGTCCGCAATCAAATGGCCTAATCAAATAGCCTCCTTACAAGCCTCTATCGGCTGCAATATACTAGGCCCCTTTAGTAGAAAGGACCGTACAATTCTGCACCCTGGACATCATAGAGATAGCCCCTCCAGCATAAGTGAACACATAGCCAGAAGTGGACTTTCTACTATCTGCATGTATTGCATAATCAAAGTCAGTGTATCCCATGACTCCTGTATCCTGGCTGCTATAACAAAGACACATATCAGTTGTGCCCTTCAGGTACCTCATAATACCCTTCACGGCATCCCAACGTTTCTTGCCAGGTGTAGACATATAACGTGCCACAACCCCAACTACAAAAGCTATATCTAGACGAGTGGGTATCATGGAATGCAAAAGACTGCCCACGGCTAAGGCATAGGAAATCGTGACCATCTCGGCCCTCTACTCATCTATATGCGGACAATCGGCCTGTGAAACCTTCACATGAGAAGGTAATGGACAACCCATAGGCTTAACATCCTACATGCAAAAGCGCTCAAGGACTTTATGAATGTACTCCCTCTGTGACAAATAAAGTAGTCCCTAAGATCTATCGCACATAATGCACATACTAAGTATATGAGAGGCATGTCCCAGATCTTTCATCTGAAATCTCTTTTTGAGCTGAGCATTAAGAGCATCTAGCTCCTCATGAGCTGTCCCTGTTAAAAGCATGTCATCCACATAGGGTATCAAAATCAGTAAAGAACCATCACGGGATTTCTTCGTGTACAAGCACAAATCCATAGCACTGTGGCTGTAGCCCTATGACTGCATGAATGCATCAAACTTATGGTACCATTACCTAGATGTCTGCTTCAAGCCATATGGACTCTTCTTTAGCTTGCACACTAGGTGTTTCCTACTAGGGTCTACAAAACCCTTAGGCTGCTCCATATAAATCTCATCATGCAAGTCCCCATGTAAAAAAGCCACCTTGACATCTAGTCGGTACAAGTCCAAGCCAAGCTGTGCAACCAAGGCCAAGACTAAGCGTAGGGTGGTCATCTTGACCACATGAGAAAAGACTTCATCAAAGTTAACACCATGCTCCTACTTAAAACCCTTAGTAACCAATGAACCCTTGTATGCCGGCTTGGGGTGTCTAGGGGTACTTTTCAACTTGTACACCGACTTGCATGGCAAAGCCTTCTTACCTTGAAGCAGGGAAACCAAATCCCAAGTCTGATTCTTATGCAATGAGTCAAGCTCAGACTACATAACCCTCTCCTAAGAGTGACAAACACCCCTGTGCATAGCCTCATCATAAGTGAGAGGCTCTCCTACATCTCTAACCAGTATATAATCCATAGAGGGCGCAAAACGGTTAGAAGGTTGTCTATCTCTAGTAGAATGCCTCAACCCAGGCTCTGCTGCCTGACTGACATTCTGTCTAACATTAGCATGTCTAACATCTGGGCCATGAGCATTAGATGATGATACACACTGTTTAGCTAGCTGTGGAGTGGGCTGAACGGGAGCATGTGGCTCCTCCTAAAAGATAACTCTGTGTACCTCAACCACATTCTTAGGCTGCATATGCATTTTGTCCTCATGAAAGATGACATCATGGTTTCCCCCACCAAGTGACTGACAAGGCATGGGCCCACATACATCTAAGTGCACAAGAGCCAAGGACTCACCCATGCGTTTCTTACCTGAATTTTTATGTGTATTTCTAGTCTACCTACCATATAAACAATGATCACAAGAATCAAAATGCGAAGAGTCAAAAGGCGGAAGATACTGCAAAGCATGGAGCATTTTCATTCCTTTAAGAGACATATGCCCCAAATGAGCATGCCAAAGGGATACATGGGGAATAGAACCCATAGATAAAACATTATCCAATGTAGCTCCAATTAAAAGTAAGGGATAGAAGCTGCCTAACTTGCCACCTCTTGCAAGCACAAGCCTGCCACGAGTAATCTTCCATGTAGAGTCTTCAAAAGACACGAAATACCTTGCATCATCAAGCTATCCAATTGACATAAGGCTGCGAGTCAATGCAAGTACATGGCATACATCATGCAAAATAAAAGAACTGCCAGAAGGAAATTGCATCCTAACATCTCCAATGCCCACAATGTCAAGAGACCTATCATCACCAAGATGCACATAACCAGACATGGTACTATAGGTATGAAACCAATCTCGACAGGGTGTCACATGAAAGGACGCACCCGAATCCAAGAGCCAACACTGTGCATACATAGAATGTATCTCAAAAGCCTGTAAGGCATCACATGAAGAAGCTGCAAGTATGTAATCATCATTTGAATCAGTGGCCTGCATAACATTAGCCTCTTCTATCTTCACACTGAACTTTGCAGGTACAATACTATGCTCAGAAGACTTTCCCTACACTTTTTCTTTTCTCTTTTCCTTGCGCTTGTCATTGCGCATCTTATGGCACTGTGGCCTAATATGTCCTGCTTTCCCACAATAATGACATGTAAGATCAGACTTCTGTCCACGGGACTTACTGCGACCACATGACTTGGACTTGGATTGTGAGAGTCCCTGCCCTTATGATCATTATCATGCATGCCATGTCTGCCACTCTAACGGTCAATGCATGTGAAGAGCGAGAAGCATCATTGTTTCTCCTGTTGATTTCCATAGTCAAAAAATCACTCTCAACATCTTTGATTTTCAGCCCATCAAGCTTGTTCGTGCATATGGCAGTATGGAAGACATCCCATGATTCACGCAAGGTACCAAGCAGAAACAACGGGTGCAAGTTGTCTTTGAACTCAATACCCAGGGACAACAGACTCTTCATGATAGCATAAAACTGACTGAAATGCGATAAAAGGGAGGTCCCCTCCTTCATGTGAAGGTCCATTAACTGCTTTAGCCAATACATCTATGATGCAGGACTTTATTGCACATAGAGCTCCTGAATCTTCTCCCATGAATCCCATGCGCTCTGATTTTCATCTTCAACAACATTATGATGGACCTCTTCTGAGAGTGACAAAATAATGGTAAACTTGCACATATCATCAACTTCCATCCAAACATCATCATCCATATCCTCAGGTTTGACACCCTTGAAACACAAGGGTTTAATCTGCAACTTCTGCACCAAAACCTGCCATATTTGGGACTTCTAATACCCATAGTTGGTACCATCCAACTTGGCAATGTTAAAGAGAGATGTGTCTTTCAAATGACCAGCCATACTGTCCCAAATCAATGCAAAAAAGCAAAATTGTATGTTGTTGTAATTAGCAGAAAATGCACTAAAACCACTGCTAAAATGAGCTGAAAGAGTGGATTTCACCAAGAGAAGCACTTGTCCACCAAATATGACCAAGATAAGATCAAATAGTAAGCATTACCCTCATAGGAGTGCTCAAAATCTACAGATTTCAACTTGTTGTAATAAATGACAACAATATGTAAAATAGTCCCAAAATGAAGCAATCACTAATACATATGTCACTGCAACTGCCAGGTAGCAAGATACATCCAACAGTGAGTGTTTAGGGATGAGAAGATACCAAGAATTGTCAAACCAATCACCTGTCAGGCAAGAGACATCTCATAGGTCTAGAAGTCAGGTCTTGAGGTAAGAGAAGAGACCAAGCACAAGCACAACTTATAGAGCAAGAAGCTCAATGCATAACCATCCAAGATGCATACAAAATTGACAAACCTCTGATAGAGATAGGTCCTTCGGGGCACTTGGCAATGTTGAGGGGGCTCCAATGCAGCCCGAGAAGAAGCCGATGAATGTCCGAAAGCTTGAGGAGGAGGCAGGAGATCAAAACATACATGCAAACGAAGGTGCCATGGCTGAAGCTTGGGTTGAAGCTCTCCAAATCCTGGCTGAAGAGAATGCCAGCGATGCCTTTGCTCTGATACCAATTGAAAGGGAAGTGGAACCCATGGGGAAGAAGCTTGGTGGTGAGAGCTATGGCGGATGGAGAGCAAGAGCTAAGAGAGAGAGATACTCAAAAGTGGAAACTCCAACAACCACAATGTGTGGCCGGGCCTGCCTTTATTCAAACTGTCACTAAAAGAATAAATAATAAGTGACTGTGATGGGCGCTCGCCACTTGCAGTGTGCAGTGGCAAGTACTGTCAGTGTAGTAATACACAGGCAGTTAGGCGGAGGCGCCTTTACCCCCAACAAGATGTAGTCTTGAGAGCTCCACACGATAGAGTGAAGCTAGGTGCTAATGAGATAATTGCTCTCTAATTGAGGGGTACATAGGCATTCTATATCCTTTTCATGAGGTTTGACCACCCTTTAGCTACAAAATTAGCTTTATCAAAAGCTATTGTCATTGTTTTCTGCCCTTTCCATCTTCAATATCCTTTTCAAGGGAAAGTTAGAATAACTATTTAGGATTAAGATGGCCCGGTGTTCTTGTTCATGTTGGAAGGCTCTGACAACCCGTTTGGGTACCATCTTTTTCTGCTAGTTTGAGTAGGTTGGGTGTACCTAACCCACCCTCTTCCTTGCTCATTGTACAGTCCTCTCATTCTCCTTTTGGTCACTTTACGCTATCACTGTTCCCTAACCAGAGAAAATTCATGCTCGTTTATTCTAGTTTTTTAATCTTACCTTAGAGGGTTTCCAACTGGATAAGAAAGAGATTCTTCGTGTCTTCATCACGAAAAACATTTTTTGAAGCTCATACAAAAACCTTCAACTTTGACTATTATAAGCCCAGACTTTAAATTTATCTAATATGGCTCTATACTTTTTGGATATATTATTATCAAAATAGCATTGGATTTTATACTTTTGAAACCTTTTCTTCAAAGTTTTCAATGTTTTTTTTTTCAAGTTGAACGATTAACTTCACACTAAACTTCAATTTTCATAAACACTAAGACTTCACTTCCACACACTAGATATTCTTATGGTTGTATTATATTTGACTATGTTTTGGCCTACCAAGTTGCCAAACTCCTAGATTGCAATTATCATGCGAGAGATTGAGGATTTTTGAGCAAGCAACTAGTTTTCAATAAAGTATGAACACGAAATTGCCCTCATAGGTGGTTTGGAGAACACTTTGCTCTAGGTAAACATGTATCAAAGAGTTTTAAATTTTTGCACATGACAAGGTCAATCATATTTTAGTGATAATAATCATGCAAACTTACTTTTCTTATTTATTGAAAAAGACAAACATAGAACCATGGAGAGAGAGGCTGTGGGGGGGGTGTACGATAAAGAATAGCATGCAGGTGGATATAGAAGAAAAGTCCTTGCTAGATTGACAAACCTAGATCTCAAAAGGGAGGGGCCAACACTTCTGATCAAGAAGGCAAGTTGCTTTTGTCAAATTGGGAGGTGAAGCTATCACGCAACCAAATTAATGTTTTTTTCTCAATGCTATATTGTGCTTTGTTGGGTGCTCATTCATTCCATTATTGTGTTTGAGGTATTTGCTAGTTTCAATGACATATATATGAATTTGTGTTTTCTATTTGTTGCTTGTGTGAAATAAGGAACAAACTGACAAAAGATTGAATGATACAAGGCTGCAACAATTAGCCTCAACATACAGCTCGGAGCGTTAGTGTGGGCACTAGACAGAGGTAGGAGGATGAGACAAAAAGATGAGGGGGGTTGGCTGAATGAGAGATGGAATGAGGGGTAAGCAATAAATAGCCAAATTGATGCCATTACTAGCACACTAATAGCCCAAGCCCAAAATATGGATGTCAATGCCAGCCCACTTATGGCAAAGCTAACTAATAAAATATCTAGCGTGCAAGAAATGAAATGCACTAGTGCACTAAAAGTGTCTAGGACATATAAAACAACATACAAACACAATGTCAAAGCTTCAAGACTCTGTATGAGGTATTTTTTGGCTCTTGGCATGTAGTTGTGGTGTTTGATGAGAGAGACATTGTGCAGTCTTCTATACCACATTCTATGCTCTTTTGTCACATTGTTCCTTCTGAGATACTGCCTTCTGAATTGGGTCTACTACCCACTCTCGACCCACCCACAAATTCTTCACATCCTAGGCCCCTCCATGAGACCTGCTACCTCACCATGGTAGTAGCAAACTATGCAAGATTCGGGGATCTTTCCACCAGATTTCACTCTAGAGGCCCTTGAAGATCTACTCTGCTTGCACCTCATGCTTCATTTGTGTCACTATTTACAATTGATTACATAGCGCATTCTCAGCTAGATAATTGGCAGGAGACACTTCAACATCCCCAATAGTGAGAGGCCATGGAAAAGGAGCTAGAGGGTATTGGCCAAAATGAGACTTGGGCCTTGATGGATCATTCGAGCCACAAGAAAGTCGTAAAGACAAAGTGGAATTTTAGGACTAAGCTAAATAATGATGGGACTTTAGACAAGTACAAGGCTCGCCTTGTGGTGCAAGGGTTTCGACAAATGCAAGCTATTGACTATGAAGAGACTTTTGTTCCTACTGCATGATTGATGTCATTTCATCTGGTGGTTGCACTAGCTACTCACCATGGTTGACCGATCTATCAAATGGAAATCAAGAGTTCCTTTCTAAATGGTTATTTGGAGAAGGACGTTTATGTGGAGCAGCCTCTCAGATTTTCTTTTGTTGATCAGAAAGATAAGGACTTTCACTTGCGGAGAGCTCTTTACTGGCTAAAGAAAGCACCATGGGCTTGGTTTTAGAGGATGGAGGCATTGTTTCTATTATAACTAACATTGTTTTTCTTATGAGTTCCTTAAGACTCATTGAATACCATTCTACCCCTTATGATCCAAACTTATATATCTAAACTACTTTAGAGGGGGTCAGCTATATTCTTCTATACATAGATGATTTACTTATCAATAGATCAAATTCTATTGCCATAGCAGAAATGAAGCCCCTACTTTGTTCTACTTTTGAGATGGCAAACTTTGGTCCGTCGTCTTATTTTTTGGAAATGGAGGTAGTTCTATCTAGGGGTACCATATTTGTGTCACAGCAGAAGTATGCTCCTCAATTAGTGGACCGGTTTTGCATGGATTAGAGACATGCCTCTTGATCCCACTATCCATCTTTCTAAGGATACCCTAGGTCAAAGCCCATTTATAAGTCTATGGTAGGGAAGCTTCTTTGGTTGATTCACAACAGGCCATATTTAGCCTACTCAATTAGTTTTCTTAGTCACTATTTCACTATACCTAGGATGTCACATTAAATTGCATGTCTTCGTGTTTTAGATATTTGTGATGTGCCTATTCTTATGGCCTAACTTATGGATCTAGTTTATATTTGTAGAGTCACACTAACTCTAGCTTGGTAGGAGATCCTAATGCCTAGCATTCCCATGGTGGCTACCTCTTTATCTTGGGCATGGCATCCATCTCTTGGGCTAGCTCTAAGTAGGAGACAGTGGCAAATTCCATGGTCAAGGCTGCATTTCAGGCTCTTTTTAATGGCACCACAAAGGCTATCTACTTGAGAAGATTACTAGCAGCACTACACTTTCCACGCGACTTTCCCACCATTATCTACAACCAAAGTGCCACTACCCTTGCAAGCAATCCAATGATTACACCATGGATATGACATGTGGGGGTCCACTTCCACTTTGCTTGAGAGCATGCTGAGCTAGGTACCATATGTCTAGAGTTTGTGCCTTCCTCTGATAACTTTGCAAACATATTTACCAAGGCAATGGTCAATCGGCTGATGTTGCAGTATATTCTACCTAGGATCAGCTTGGGTACACCCTTCTCTACTTCTTTAGATTGATGGGGAGAGGGTGCTTCCCTCTAGATTTCCCTTCTAGTTTTAGAGGTGGCAGCTTTGTTCTCTTGGTGGTGACAGGATATTGTTTACATTTTCTTCTTCAAACATTACTGCATATTGTACTTTGTATCTTCATCTGCATCATCACAATGACATGATTGTAAAAGGACATTTGGGCAAGTGAATAATTTCGCTACAAGGACACTGTCCAAGTGGCATTGTTGCATAGTATTTTGCATGAGCATGATCACACTTGTGTTGCCTCTTGCATAACTCCAATGCATAGGTATTTTTTTCTGTAAACATACATTTGCTCACTTTACACCCTTTTCTATCTTTCTACATGGTTGACTTTGGATCCACCACCATATTCCCTACATTGTACATGGTAGTCTCCAAGGAAATCTCCCTTGCTTGCTTAGCCTTGCTAGCTTGCTTTCCACACTTTTTTTTTGCTTCTCCACATACCCTCCATATTTGTTACACACTCTACTGGCCTATTCATTTGTCATCGACATCTAGTAGTGGTAGGGATAGCCTCTTTATTTTGTGAAAGCCCTTTGGACTGGCTACTAGTCTCCCTTAATCGACCCCGCCTCCACTTTTTCAACTAATCATTCTAAAAAAAAATTTAAAAAAATCTATGTGATTTCATCCACCTTTGCAGCAAGACTTGGTAAGCCATTTGGTAGCTAATATGTACCCTTTGTCCTATGCCTTGACCTTTCAAGGGTGACCACTTGGACTCCCTTGGTAAGGTAATCATTACCTTGGTAGTGTTGGTAGCATGCACCCTTGGTTCGATGACCTTGCTACTTTGGGGTGGGACGCCTTGGGGTGAAAAACCAAAACCACCCAAAAATTTTGGGGTAGCCTTCCTTTCTTACTTAGTTTTTGGGCCTAAGAGGGGGTGTTGAGCTAATATAAGTATTATATGATATATGATGAATTAGCCACTTAAACAATCCCAAAAATGCTTAATTAATAAAAACCCTCAAATGGTATGCTGTTTGAGAGAGTTTAAAAACAATGTGTGGTAGAAGGTCCAAAACTCTTTGTAAAAAGACATGCTGCCCTTCATTCAATCTCAAACTCATTTTTGTAGATTTTAGGTCCTCTAGCTTTGTTGCCCACATCCCATTCACGGAGAACATCTAACCCAAAGCTGCCTAGCTATCTACATTAGTCTAGCACCTCTTTCCAACCTCCACCCTATTGTTCACTCACCTTCCATCCATCACCTGGTTGATCCAGCCACCTAGTCATTGCATTTACTACCCAGTGATCCCTCTCCATAGTTGGCGATTGCTTTTGGAACACTTTCTACTACTAGCGACCATCCAAATCATGTCACACATTTTTTAATCTTCTCAAGTACCTACATTTTTTGTATTTCTTTCTCTCCTCAACGCCTATCTACATCAGATCTAGCTTTCATAGTTGCATTTGTTGGTGTTCAACTATCAGAGGCTACTTTGTTGTGTTTCAAGATCCATCAAGAGTTCAACACACTCTCTCGCTCAACACCTTTGTCTCAATCCTCAAGACATGAGAGTTTGGGGTATAGTTTTCATTCCTCCACAATTTGTTTGCTCCATGAGCATTGTATATTTTGTATTCAGTCATTCATTCAAATTCCACTGTGTCCATTGTCTCTGAATTACCCTAATCCTAATTGTGTTCTTTTGAGTTTATGTTTTTTGGTATGCTTTCATTTATGTTTCTACATTAGGGTATTTCTTCATAGCCCAAACTAAGGTGCAACCACAGAGGTTCTCACACTCCTATTGTGCAGTGAAATTGGAGGCTTGTCGATGTGTGTGGATGGGATCAATGGGGTATTGATCATTCATTCTTACAACTTACATACTCCAAAACCCATGGTGCATTGTCATGTTGGCATCCTTGAGATTCTTAAGGTCTTGCTTTATCTATGTTGTTTTGATGCTTTGGGGATAGAAGAAAAGAATAAGAAGAGGTAGAGAGAGGTGAAGGGAAAGAGAATAAGAAAAAGAAAAAGAAGGTGAAAGAAGAATAAGGATAAGGTGGAAGGAGAGGCAAGAAGGAAAAGGGATGTAGACGAAGAAAAAGGAGAAAAGAAGGAATTGGTAGAAGGGGAAAGAAGAAGAGGAAGAGGTAGGAAGAAGAATAGAAGAAGAGAAAAAGGAATAGAGAAGAAGTAGAGAAGAAGGAGAAGAAGAAGAAGATGATGAGAAGAATAGGAGGTAAGTGTTAACCTCAGAAATGCATTCCATGCACATTAGCCTCTTAAATATCCCCAAAACATGCTTATATAATGAAAAACACAAAATTAGTGCACTATTCAAGAGAGTCTCTGTGAAACCCTGATTTGGGAGGGTCCATCCACATCTATAGATAGACAAGCTACCCACATTTCGTCTTCATCCCTTCTATGTAGGCTTTTTCAAGTCCACATGAAGATCTTTGCCATCAGCCTTCCTCCACGTGGCTATACAACCTTTACGACTACTACCACTACTGTGTCTGCTGCTCCATCCCCCTAGTGACTATAGCTACTAGTTGTACTAATACCTAGCACTTCTTCCACTTGTGACTTTGGCCCTAAACAACCATGGCCAACCCTAGTTGACACCTCTTTTGCTACATTTGGCAATTTTAGCCATTGTCAGCATCCTTGTCTATCTCCAATACTATCACTAGGCGTCCTACTGCTCTCAATGATCTACATTTTGGTCTTCTACACCCTCTAACATACTCCAATTGGTGATTACTATACTTGAGACCTATCTTTGATGCACGTCATACTCCAACACTTGTTGCTCTGCCCTTGAGCATTTTGTCCACTCTTACATTCATTTACTGCATTGATTTATTTACTTCAAAGTTCTCCTTCTCTCTCTATTTACATTTGTGTTTTTGTGTTTTGCAAAGGAGAAACAAGAGATGGTTTTGATTCATACAACTCAAACGGGTTGCACAAACTTGACACTGACCCCTTTGAGTTGTATGAATCAAAACCCTCTCCTATTTTTCCTTTTATTGTGTAAGACCCATATGATTTTTTATATGTAAACATCAATAGATGGGACTTTTGAAGAAAGTATCTTGTGGCTATCATGGAGAGCTTGGTTTTGTGCGAGATGCACCAATGATAAGTTGATGGCTCAAACGATTCCCTCTTTGGATCCTTAATGCTTTCTTTAGCTACTCCTTCAGTGTAGGCCCTAAGGGGGAATTATGGTTTTGATTTGGAGGACAAAGCTCCTCCCACTAAACTTTATTGTAGGGATCACTCATCGAGGCTCGTATCATACTCCTTTGCAGGCTGCACCTCAGTTGGGGCACTCTATCGATGAGACTAATCAATTCTCAGTTGAGGAAAGATTATCCACTTGGGACATAGCCGAAAGTTCAAGCCCTTCACAATCACACCCAGTGGTAGGTTCATACAATCCATTTTTTTGTGAGTCTAATTTTGTTTGCATTGCTCCTTCTATTATGTAGGAACCAACTATAAGTCACCATGAAGACCCAAATTCGTATTGGTATGGTTTTGAAGAAAACTCTATGTTTAAATATATTCCATAAGGTAATCCTTCATCCTCTATTTTAGTTGAGTATGAGTTTGGTGCTGCTATTCATCTTCACATTTCCCACCCTTCACTCCCACATTCACTTCACATTTAGATTCCTCTTCTTTCAATCTAAATCCTTACTTTAGACCTACAATCAATTATCTAGTCTTAGTGCACATTGTCTCTGATGCACATCAAGGTTTTAGGCCATCACTAGACACTCAAAAGTTTATCACTCTGCACCCTGGTACATCATTACCATGAATGCCACCCTTCAACACCATGCCTTACACAAACCTGCAAGTGTGTTACTCTCTATCCTCTAGTCCTATTGTATAGGGAATCTCCTTCTTGCACATTACAGTGCCTTCCTCACTTGCTCAGATGCATGAATCCCCATCTTGTGCTAATGAGTCACCTCCTTCTTTGAAGGAAACAAGGAGTAGAAATGAATCACCTCCACATTTAGACCAAATTCTACCTTCCCTGATTAACCCTAAACACAAACCATGCTCTGATGCCAATGGTCAGCTTCCTTCTTTGAATGAAAAAAGGAATCGTACACTCACATCCTCACAAAGACATTCCTCTTGCTTCTTACCTAAAAAAGAATATGTTTTGTACATTTTGCCAAAAATTGGGCCATGTGGTCGCTCAAAGACCAAGGGTCTTAGAACCACACCCAAAATCGCCTCATCCCTAGCTATGTATTTCCAACCCACACCAAAGCTAAATCCAATCCCCATTCCTCAACCAACCTCATCTCCTTCCGACATCGGTAATGCAACTCCACTAAGGTTGAGAGGGGGTGAAGGTCTTTCCAAGGGAAGTAGCGTAGTTTCTGCACCCCCTAGTTTCCATTTTTTTCAATGGCTAGCCACCGATGTGATGGATCCTAGATCTCCCCCTCAATCAATGCCTCATAGTATCTCTCACTAGTTTGGTCCTTACTTCCCCTAGGCTAGTCTGTTAGGAATCCTAGCTTATAGTTAGGGTATAATTTCTTTAAGCTTAACTATATTTTTTCAAGTCTCCTATTGCGTTCTACACTCATTTAAGCTTTTTCTTTTAGCACAGCCCCAAAGCATCTCTATATGAAACATATAGTATGTAGGTTTCTTTATTGATCCTTTCATGTTGGGTTTTGTATTTCCATTTAGTACTAACATTGCATGTCCTACATGGATAAGGCTTCTTTTCTCAAAATTTTCCTTTGCGACTATTTCCTCCATTAGCATGGAGACGAAGATAGTATCTCCTTCCAGATTTAGACTTGGGCATCCTTCTTCTGTTGGCATCCATTTTTCTTCCCTTTTAGTTGAGGTGCTTTTATCATTTAACCATCTTTATCTACAATTTTAGTTTACTCTTCATGAGAGGTGGACTACTACCTTGATGGTTGTGCCTTCGCATTCTTGATTGGCATTGGATCCATCTCTTAAGGTTTAGTTTTAGGCTTTCCCTATAACACTTGGTTAGCATTAGAGACATCTCCCGAGATTGAGTACGAGCACATCCGGACTACCTTGGTGGGGCTGACTTTTCCTCACTATTCTAGTTGACAAGAGTTGAATCTTCCTCCTTTATACATTTGATCTATTTGGATGGTGGATTGGTATGCCAATTTTTTTTCAATTATCAGGGAGCCATCTCCCAAACTTGAGATTTGGGCTTGCCTATGCAACTTGATTAGCATTTGAGCCCTCTCTTGAGATCAAGCATGTGTATATTTCGTGTACCTAAAAGGCTAATTCTCCCTTGGCTATTTTGGCTAAGGGGTGTCAAGTCTACCATTATCTTAATCATCCAATTCATCATGGTTCTTAGCACCACATACGAAGATTGACATCAAGTTCCTCTTCCTCCTTTGACATTGGCATCCATGGTGGAGAGGGGGTTCATTTTTGTTGGACAAGTTTTGGCATTTGTGTTTGACATTGGGCCCCCTCCTTGTTGCACCTTCTCTTTCATTACATGATCATCATCATCTTTGTAAAAGGACACTTTGGAAAGTGAACAATTTCCTTATTACACGGGACATTGTCCAAGTGGCGCCTATTGCATGTGCACTCTCATCATGTAGAATTATTGAATGCATCTCATTGCGTAGAGCACCCTGATCTGATCATGACTTGCTTCCACTAGTGATTCTTTCACCACCTTACTACCACACCTACATACTTCTTCTCCCTTTTCTTTTGTCACCGACATCCATGAATGGTTGGGATAGCTTGTTAGTTCTATGATGTGTTGGATCTAATGATCCCTTTTCACTTAGGCTCCCTTGGTAAGATAACCATTGCCTTTGTAGTCTTGGTATGCCACTCGACAGCCTACATGCACCCTTTGTTCAATGCTCTAATTGCTTTGGGGTGGGATGCCTTGGGTTAAAAATGGGCTTGATCTTTTCTTCCAGTCTCTTCTTGGTTCCCATTTTGGGTTTGAGAGGGGGTGTTGAGCTAAAAATGCATTATAAACTAATTAACTCTTTAAAGGAGCACCAAAACATGTAAATTACCAAAAATTTCATCAAATGGTTTGTAATCCTTGAGAGTCTTTGTGTCCCAAAATCAAAAACCTAATTTGGGAGGATCCTTCTATATCTATGAATAGACAAGCTATCCACCACCACCACCACCACCACTACTACTACATGCTCTATAGTTGTCGCCTATACTACTACTACTACTACCACTATGACTACTACTACCACCACTACTACCACCACTACTACTACTACCACCACTACTACTACCACCACTACTACTACTACGACTACTACTACTACTACTACTACCACTACTACTACCACTACTACCACTACTACCACTACTACCACTACTACTACTACGTGCTCTATAGTTGTCGCCTAGCCTCCATTGTTGCCAATGTAATTAACTACCATCATCTTCAAGTGGTTATATTATTCCATTTACCACTTCCAACCCCAAATACTACATGTTTTGGTTTGCTTCTGTCCTTCCATTTTTAGCATTGGCTTGATTTGTGTTTGCATCTAGAACAAGTCTTTTTTTTGTATTCAACACTTTTCTTCATCATCCTCTACTCCAATTGGTGGTTATTGGACTCAAGATCTGTCTCTAGTGGATGGCACACATTGACACCTCGCTCAGCCTGCTTCCATGAGAGCCATTGACTATTGAACAGCTTTACCCTTTGGCATTTTGTACTTTCTCACATTCATTTATTTACTTCAAAGTTATCTTTCTTCTCTATTTGTGTTTGTTTTTTTGTGTTTTGCATTTTGGGTTTGTGTTTATTGCATCACTATTTAAGTTATTGTGTTTCAACCGTGTTCATGCATTTTCAGTTTTCTATGTGCAAATGTAGCATATCTTCACACCCAAATCGACCTCACTCTCATTCGCAATGTTCTCAATTTAGTTCTAGGTTATTTCTTTATGTGATAATCATAAGCTTTGAAGATATACTATCCTTCTCTACTCTAAAAATCACCTCGTTTTGGGGGCATTCATTAACACGTTACCTTTTTCAATATTAAAACATTTGAGTGGGTTGAGTGTTTCAACTTTGAAGGATGTAGGCCAATACTCTTGCCTATGTGAGATAACCTCACCCAACCATCCCACCATCTCTAAAAAGTTCCACTTAAGATTGCACTTCTATAGGGATATCCAACAAAGCTCATTACGCTCCCATAAGTCTAGTGATCTTCTTATCCCTTTTTCATGCATGACTTCAGCTTGCTTGGGATTGCCTTTGATGGGCACAAAATTATCCTTGTATGTTCCATTGCATAGCCAAGCCCACAGTAGTAAGCTAGGGTCCCCCCTTCCATTAGTCTTACCACACCATTTGATTTCTTTGAATATCTCCTTCTACCATCTAATCACTCTTTGCAATTCCTCAAAGCCTCCCATTCTAACTTAGGCCTTTAGAGAAGAGGATATCACTCCACATTATCTCTTCCCATCTTCCACCCGACATCTCGCTTCCAACAATCCAAGGCCTCAATAAAATTGCCCATGGTTATAGCCCTTCAATCCTCTTCAACATCTAAAATAAAAAGCTAGTAGCTTTGTCCTTCAATGAATCAATATGCCAAAACCACCTTCATTTCTCTCGACTATCATAACATCCTAAGAGATTGAGTGCCATTGATTGTTGACCCCACTTGACCATAGAATTTTTCTAAAAGACTTTCTAGAGCTCATTCTACCAAGCTACTGAGAATGTCTAATGTAAAAACATCAAGCAAAACATAAAATCTACAATCGATAGCTATCCACCATGCATCATCATTTGCATAGGCACAATCCAAATTCATGTCCCCCAACTTCCACCAATGTGTTGAGTGTTGAAATGACTTGTTTTTTGGCTGATTTTTGTTGTTTTTGAGAGCTGAATGGTTGATTTTATGAGATGATTGATTGATTAGGAAGTGGTTTGAGAGTGTTTTGGATGATATTGATTGTGTTTTGGAAGATTATGATGTTTGTTGATGGTTTTGTGATGTTCTGATAGGTTCTGATTGGTTCTGTATACCTTCTGTTTTGTTCTGTTTTGGTCTGTTTTTGTTCTGATTGTCTTCTGTAAAGAGGGATTGAGTATTGATTAATGAAGAATGAGATATTGTGAAAGTTTATTGAATGTTTTGTGAGAGTTTTGAAATGGTTTGAGAGTGAGTTATGAGGTTTTGATGACCTTCTGTAACCTTCTGTAGGTCTTCTGTAGAGCTTCTGCTTCTGTTCTGCTTCTGTTCTGTTTCTGTACTGTAACTGTTCTGGTACTGTTCTGTAGACTGTTCTGTAAGTGTTCTGTGGAATGTATGTGTGATTTTGGGAAAGTTTTCTAGCCTTGGAAAGAGGTGAATACAAGTGCAAAAGAGCTGAAGGAAGTGGAAGAAGTAGCTGCTGAAGACTCAAGAGAAGACTAGAGTGAAGTGACAGTAGTGAGCTGTGAAGAGACACTGTAGTGGCTCTGGTGACCTTTCATATCAGACATACCTATTGGGAGGGGTATCCACGACCTAAGAGTGATTATTGAGAGTAATTTTTGAGAGATTGTAGTGAGGAGATGATGTATTATTGATGGAGTGTGTGAGAGAGAGTCAGAGATAGCCAATTCTACTGAAACAGAGTGATTGTATAAGAGAGATTGAGAGAGAAGACTATGAAGATATTGAAGATGAATACTATGTGATGTATTTTCATTCAAAGATGGTGTATTCCTTTGCTTTCTTTGTGATATTGATGGATTTTGTGAAGATGTTGAAGAATATGGTCGATTCTATTAAAAACCGTGGGAGATTTACATGATGCTGCATGAAGATTTGTTGTGCCTGGTGTTCTTTTCTTCATTGTGATCATATGAAACATGATAAACAAGCTTGTTGATGTTACAAGATAGATTTTCTTGCAAGAGAATTCCCTTTTCCTTGGTGTTCCTCTCGGGGCTCCATGTTTTTGGTGCGCAGCCGGGGAAACTTGCCATCAACAAGCACCAAAAGAGGCTGAAAATGAAGGAATTGGCATTGCCAAGAAGAGAAGAATTCAATGGATGTTTGTAAAATTCCTTCTTCCACTGAAGAGTTGGAATTTCTCATAATAAAAGCCACTTTCCACAAGAAGTTCATCCCACAATGGCGGAAACACATCACCATCATGATGCATGCTCTATATGGTGGACAGTTTCCTCTTCCTGTTGAAGCAGCAGAAACTTGCATCTTGGTGGCAAATTGTTTGGGAACAAACTGAAGAGCAAAAACAGAGAGAATGACCATCCATGGAAGATTTGGCATTCATTGAGAAGTTTCCAGACAACATCAAGTGGGAAATTGTGAAGAAGCTACAGGAGTCTTGGTCTGTAGAGGTTCACAAAGACAAGAAGGAAAAGAGTTGGAATTTGTTCGTGGATGCTCAACAGCAAGATACATGGGATGCTTGGTGTACTGATAATCTTCTGTTTGTTCAATTAGCAACCCATTGGAAGTTGGTAGACAGAGTGTTTTTCACAACATACACTATTGAAACTATCAGAAGCTGGCATTACTATGATGATGGCACTACCACAATGCTAAGACGTATGCATTTTGACACCTTCAGAACCGAATACCTTCCCCTGTGTAGTGGCATGAAAGCAGAATTCAGGGACGTTGAGAGGAAAGAAGTAGAAGAAATGTTGGCAAGAGAGTCCTCCAGAGACTGAAGCCTTCTGTTAACCCTCTGTGGAGCACTAACAACATAGTGGAGTCAACCCCCTGATGAATGACGCAATAAAAAGGCAAGCGTTGGAACGAGTTCAGAGGTACGTGAGAAGAGAGAAAGCAAGAATCAGAGCCGAGAGCGAGCTAGCAGCAGAAGCCGCCTTGGACGCCCTTGCGGAACTCTTTACAGAAGTCCCAATGGCACATCAAGCCCTTCCTCCTCCTGCTGGAGGTCCACTTCCAAGCCAGATCCGTCCTGGAAATATTGATGACAGACCAGCAAATGTAGTCCCATTGCCAGTTTTTAAGGGAGAGTACAATGAAGACCCCGATCTTCATGTAGCAGAGTTTATGGTAGCGTGTGTGGCTAACAATGCCAGAACCCCTGAGCATTGGTTAGCAATATTCCCCGCCACTTTCAAGGGCGCGGCGTTTCAGTGGTATGAGAGACAAGCAGCAGGAACTTTTGGCACATGGGACGACCTGAAGTTGGCCTTCCTCACTAAATTCAGGCGTGAAGGTTTTGAAGAGCGGATGAGAGAGGAATTTATGAACCTAAGTCAGTCCTCTGGAGAAAGAGTGGAAGCCTATGTCTCACGAATGGAATCCATCCTGAAGAGATGGACTAACCATAATCTAGATGATGGCATTCAGAAGGGAGTGTTTCTCAGAGGATTACAACCAGAAGTCCGTAAGTTTGTGGAGCTACAAAGACCAGCCACCCTGCAAGCTGCAACAGAAGGTGCAAGACTGTACGATGAAGTGGAAGCTAGATTAGCAATGAATACATGAAGAGGAGTCTTACCTCCTCTGGTGCCAGGAATGATGTACCCACCAAATGCAGTCCCAGGGACTGTTCCTTATCCATACCAACAGATGCCCCCGGTCTCACAGTACAGTGCACCAAATCCACAGTGGCCACAATCCATGCCTCAAATGATGGTTCAACCACAACAACCATGGTCTCAACCAATTTCCCCAATGCCAAATCAGCAGCAACAGTGGAACCCTACCAAATGGAGTCAACAGCCAACAGTTCAAACAGGAGCTCTGAATCAGAACCAGAACAAAGACCCCTCTGTACCAGCCCAACCCGTTTATGCAGTGATTACAGAGGCTCCTCAAAACCCTCCTGTCAGTACGTCTGGAGGAGAAAGCTTGAAGGATTATTTATCCAACTCAGTTGCAAACATAAAAAAAGAGTTGATGGATGTGATTACAGAGCAACTACAGACGCTGAAAGTGAACACAGCGAGCATATCCAACGTTGCAGGAGCAGGAAGAGATGTGATGCGATCAAATACTTGGTGTGGTAAGTGTCATCAAGCAGGCCATTTAGCCACTGAATGTACACGGAAACCAACTATCCCTGGAGCCTTCTGTTCCTATTGTTTGCGGAAGAACCATACAGAGGACATTTGCTCCCTGAAGGAGATGCATGACAGGAGAAGAAAGGAAGAAGACGCAAGATTTAACTTGCTGGAATCCAAAATGACAACACAAGATATTGGACCTAAGCCTAGAGAGTTTGGTCCTAATTTCGGACCCAGAAGATTTCCTTCCCAAAGTTACAGAGGAAGACAGTCTGGCGGTGGTCAGAGATCAGAAGTGGAGTGTTACAGATGCGGAGAAAAGGGACACATCTCACCAAATTGTCCAAATCCTCGAAGGTCGGTGGATTACAAGCCCTTATGCAGTCGATGCAAAGGAGAAGGCCACACTGCAAAAGACTGTCCAAGCCCAGCCCCAGTGAAAAACAGTGCTACTGATAGTCCGTCCAAGGCCCAAGAGCCTACCTCCAATTTAGTGGAATTGGAAGTTGCTGCCATCACGCGTGCAAAGCAGAAGGAACCACCTATCCAGAAAGAAAATAATCCTCCTGCCAGAACAGTGAAGTTTAATCTTCCACCAGAAGAACAGAACAGAACAGAGCCTAACAGTGCCGTACAGAGCCCTACAGAGCCACAGAGAGTTACAGAGACAGTTACAGAGGCAGGACCAGAGGTCCAGGATACAGAAGAGGAGGAAGTGCCACAAGTGGCAGAAGAAGCTCCTGTAATTCCTTTGTTGGAAGAAAGAGGGAAAATGAAAATGGGTGTTGCCCCATTCCCTAACCGGTTAGAGAAGCCAGTGGATCCTATTAAGGAATACGATCTGGTCAGAGATCTAGATACCTTTAAACCAAACCTCACATTCCGACAATTATTGATGTTGTCTCCCAGTTGCCGGAAAAGATTCAAAAGTATACTGACGAAAAGACGTGGTTTAAGGATTGCTCCCTCAACAGTGACAAAGTCCAACAAGGTTCCAGAGCCTGTAAAAGAAGTGGATGTGGCTAATGCTTTTTTAGATCCGGGTACCCCAGAGACTGGCGTATGGATAGAAGGCTGCTTCATTGCAAATGCACTGATTGATGGTGGTTCATCAGTAAACATTATGACGGATGTGACGATGAAGGATTTAGGCTTACAAGGTGTGCAACCAACCCAATGGCTCATCAGACTGGCGGATCAGAGCAGAATCAAGCCTTTGGGCATTCTCCCATATGTGAAGACTACAGTGGCTGGAAAAGATTATTGGCTAACCTATCTGGTGGTGAAGCCAAACTCTTATGGTACATCCTATCCTCTGTTACTAGGCAGACCATGGCTTTTTGAAGCCCGAGCAAGGACGGATTGGTTTAAAGGAACTTTGACCTTGGGCAGAGGACCCAACAAAGTGGTGCTGAAACTGTATGGTTCTCAAAAAGGACACGGATCCACCTCCTTGGAATTATCTTCTGATTCCCCTAACGAGGCTACGGATGGAACATCAGCAGACGAAGATGCTGTCAAACAGATCCTTCCCAAGAAAACAATGGCACATTCTTTAACAGTGGATACTGTAAGCCGACTTCCAAAAGATGCAAAGCCATTATCAATGGGTGAATACTTCCTGCCTGAACCAGGAAGGACTTCTGAAATCACTTCTGACAGTGAGATAGAAGCATGGATGTACTGTTCTCCCTGTTACATGGCCATAGCAGAAACAGAGACAGAAGCAGACACAGAAGCAGAAACAGAAGCAGAAACAGAAGCAGAAGCATCAACAGAGACAGAAGCAGAAGCAGAGACCGAGACCGAAGAGGATGGATATGATATGGACGAAGAAGATTATGAAAGTGAAATGGAAGAGTCTATCCCACTTGAAGAGGATACATTTGAGGAAGAAGTTCCAGAAGCATCAGAAGCCGATGAGCTCATGCTATGGGACAGAATGGCAATGGTACCATTTGGTTTGGTAAATGTATCTTCTCATATGCAAAACCATTATAAGAAATGGATAAAGAAGAGCAAGCCGTCTTTCAGCAGTGGCTCATGCCGTCCTAACTCATCTTTGCCAAACAAAGATGATGATGATGCATCGTGCCAACAAGCACCAGTCCCACCAACCCAACAGGCATCAGAGGGTCCCTGTTATGTGACGTTCCTGGATGTATCTTCAGAAGATGAGTCTTCAAGCCACGAGGTAATTAATTTTGAAACCAAACCCGGAACGGCTCTAATTCCATTCCAACATCTTAAGGAGCAACCTAAGTCTCCACCAAAAGAAGAAGTTGGTTCTAGTGGGACATCAGAAGAGGATACCACTCCCTTGAAGGAGTCGGATCTGTATCCAGAAACAGTCCGCGGGACCTTCATCCGTGAAGTAGAAGGTGAAAGGCAGTTAACCTTTGTGGATGCAGAAGGCACTGAACGCCACTTGAAGGTGGGTAGCACTCTCCCAGAAGAGGAGTTGTTAACCTTGTACAATTTGTTGAAAGAAAATTTGGACGTGTTTGCGTGGTCTTACAAAGACCTAAAGGGGATTGATTCCACAATATGTCAACATCATATTGACTTGGAGCCTGATGCCAAGCCAGTACGGCAACGCCAGAGGCGAATGAACCCGAATTATTCCACATTGGTGAAAGCGGAGCTGCTGAAGCTTCTAGAAGCCGAGTTCATCTATCCAGTGGCAAACAGTGAATGGGTTTCACCCATCGTGGTTGTACCCAAGAAGAATGGCAAATTGCGAATATGTGTGGATTTCCGAAAGCTTAATTCCAAGACAAAGAAGGATCACTTTCCTATCCCTTTCACAGACCAACTGTTGGACACAGTGGCAGGACATGAACTTTATTCTCTCCTGGATGGATTCAGCGGATACAATCAAGTCCAAATCGCAGAAGAAGACCAATCCAAAACAACCTTCACCACAGAATGGGGGACCTACGCTTACCGAGTGATGCCATTTGGGCTCTGCAATGCCCCTGCTACTTTCCAACGAGTCATGATGGCCGCATTTCAAAATCATCTGCACGACTTTATTGAGGTATATTTGGATGACTTCTGTGTCTATAGTTTGATCAGTGAACACTGGGGACATTTGGAACAATGCTTTGACCGATGCCGGGAGTATGGGATTTCCCTTAACCCCGACAAATGCATCTTTGGGGTCTCTTCTGGAGTTCTGTTGGGCCACATTGTCTCAGCACAAGGGATATCAACAGACCCTGCAAAGATCGAAAAGATTGCAGCTCTGACAGCACCTACCAACCTCAAACAGTTGAGGGGATTCCTAGGCCATGTGGGTTACTACAGAAGGTTCATAGCCCATTTTGCGACAAAGGCAACTTCCTTGCATAAGCTCCTAAGGAAAGATGCAGAGTTTACTTGGACGGAAGAATGTGACAAAGCCTTCCACACTCTGAAGCAGTGTCTGATAGAGGCACCCATTCTGCAACCTCCTGATTGGACGAAAGAGTTCCATGTACACACTGATGCATCAATTGAAGGCTTAGGTGCTGTCCTCTGCCAAAAGGGCTCCTCGAAGTTGGATCAACCGATCTATTATGCAAGCCGAAAAGTCACTGATAGGGAACGAAACTATACAGTGACAGAGCTGGAGTGCTTGGCAATGGTGTTTGCCCTGGAGAAGTTCCGCCATTACCTCCTATCTACTCACTTTAAATTTTATGTGGATCATGAGGCCCTGTCCTTCTTAATGAACAAAGCAGATGTGAAAGGACGAATGATGAGATGGCTCCTTTTATTCCAGGAGTTCGACTTTGAGGTGATTACTAAGCCTGGTCGTTCCCATGTTCTGGCTGATCATCTGTCGCGTATCCCACAAACTGTAGACGAGGAACAAGATGATCCAGACCTCCCTGATGCTTCCCTATTCTTGGTAGAAACTGTAACTCCCTGGTATGCAGACATTGCCAATCTACTGGCAACCCAACAGTACCCTCCTGGTATTTCTAGTCGGGAAAGGAAGAAGCTCATGCTAGAATCAGCCCCATACACCCTGCTAGGTGGTGCACTGTACAAGAAAGGCAAAGATGAAGTGCTCAGAAGATGTGTTGCAGGAAATGAGATTGGGATCGTTCTGAAGGCTTGCCACGATGAGCCATGTGGAGGTCACTTTGCAGGAGAAGCTACGGCCAGGAAGGCTCTGCTAGCAGGATATTGGTGGCCTACCATTCACAAAGATTCCTATGATTACTGTAAAAGATGTGATGCTTGTCAAAGAATGGGGAAGCCTACAAAGACAAGTGCCATGCCACTACACCCTATCCTTCCGTTGAAGCCGTTTGAGAAGTGGGGCATTGACTTCGTAGGTCCGATCGATCCTCCTACCAGAAGGAAACAGAACAGATACATCCTCGTATGTACGGATTATGTCACAAAGTGGTGTGAAGCTAAAGCCCTCAAGCGGGACGATGGTAACAGCGTGGCCCTGTTCATGTACGAGAATATCATCACCCGTTTTGGCAGTCCCTTAGAGCTGGTAAGTGACAGAGGCACGCATTTCCTCAACAAAGTCATGGAAGAGTTGACAGAGTTGTATAAGATCCGCCATCGCAAGTCCACTCCTTATTACCCCAGAGCCAACGGCCAAGTCGAAGTCACCAATCGCATCCTTTGCTCGATTCTGACAAGAACAATTGCCGCACATCGTCGTGATTGGGATGATCGACTTACAGAGGCCCTCTGGGCATACAGAACCTCCCATAAAGCAGCAACGGGACAAACACCTTTCCAGTTGGTGTATGGTACAGAAGCAGTTTTCCCTGTTGAACTGGAGCTACCCTCGTTGAGAGTGGCTATCAAAGAGCGTTTGGGGGATGACGATTCACTGCAACGCCGTCTCCTGCACTTGGAATGTTTGGACGAAATTCGCAGGATGGCTCTACAGTGCATGGAAGCCACGCAAGCCCGACGTAAGGCTTACCATGACAGCTTCATCAAGCACAAGGAGTTCAAAGAAGGTGATTTGGTCCTAGCCTATGATTCACGATTTGGCAAGTTTCCTGGCAAGCTCCAACAGCGGTGGATGGGCCCCTATAAGGTACTTGCAGTCAACCCTAATGGTTCTGTTCAAGTGCAGACCGTTGATGCCTCTGATGATCCCTTTCTGATCAATGGATATCGCCTGAAGAAGTACTTCCCTCCTTGGGGATCTTGACAATTACGGACACTTGATCCTTTCCCTCGTTGGCGCGGCACTGTACTTCTTATGATGTTACTTCTGATAGCCGTTCTTCAATCACTCCTGATGAAGTGGACGCAACCCTCTGTCCCCTCAAATCCCCCTTCCAGCCTTGATTTCTTATCCTCTATTTTCCACCAGCATCAGTGGCGAGGTGGGTTCTGACACATGGTCTTTCCACCATTCCCTTGTTCAATTTGAAGAAAAGAGAAAAAGAAAAAAAAAAGAGACCAAAACCAAACATATCGGTTATGGGAGAAAAGGACTTAGGTCCCTGTCATGCCGACCTCTTCTTCGAGAAAAGGTGGAAACACCCTCGGGAATAGGGGAAAATAAGAAAAAAAAAAAAAAAAACAAAGAAGAAAAAGAGAAAAAAAACAAATAAACAAATCTGTAATGAGAGAAAAGGAAGCAATTCCCTGTCATAGCGGGCCTCGTTCCAAGAAAAGGTGGTAAACACCCTTGGGCGAGAAGCTGGCTGTGGAAAAGGTGGTAACACCCAGCAGTCCAGAAAGCGGATTCTTTGATTGATATTCCTAGGATCCAATTCCGACGCTGCCTCCCTTGGTACGCTGTGTCATGGGTCTCTTTGCAAAAGTGACTAACTGTCCTCCAGCAGACGACATATTCCTATCCAACACAATGTTCGAATTTGATGGCTACCTCCCTGGGTACGCCTCCTCAACAACTGATGACGCGATCTTCATCGACAACCCCTTGAGTGATGTGAGCTTTCATCCTAACCGGATGGGGAAGTGAGTATGGGCTGCCCTCCTGTATCTATCAACAGAGAGTGAGACAGAGGGTGGGGCGAGAGACCAGTCTTTTCCCTTCAAATCGAATGAGAGGTGAGAAGTGTGAATGAAGTGTTGCACGCACGGGATGGGCCTCTCAATGCACAAAGCACAATTTGTTTCTGTGCACTGCACTATAAGGCTCCCTGGCCTTCATTCTCGCACCGTATGCCGGCACCGGGCGGGATGCACAGTTGCACCATCAAATGCGCACAAGGCATACAACCTTTGCACAAGTGACTGTGAGGATTACATCAATGGGTTTCAGGAAAAGGTTGCCCTTCTGTATCTATCAAACAGAGCGTGAGACAGAGGGTGGGTTGAGTGTGACTGGAGTTTCTTCAATCAAATACCGAGAGGTGAGATTGAGGGACGTTACGACACTTGGAGTCAGGTATGTTCCCGTTTCCCTATGCACCCACGGGATGGGTCTTTACCATCAACACAAAACACATCACTCTGTTCTGTACACTGCACCATAAGGCTCCCTTGCCTTCCTCCTTGCACTTATGCCAGATGGGTTGGACGCACTAATGCACCATCAACTGTGCACCCTGGCATACTCTTTCTACACCAATTCCCCTTGTCGATTCCTCACCCGGGTATGAGATATGGGTTTTAATCATTCTTCCTCGAGTGATATTAGTCATGGGGCGAGTGACTGTTCTTTCATTTCAAATTGAGTGACTGTGAGTTGAGTGCAATATCCCTCATCGACAACGAATTTCTTACGATTCCTTCCATTAGTTACCTCCCTGGGTGCTGCCGCGTGGTCCCTGCCATGACGAACGTGTGCCAAGAAGATGCCTTGGTCCCTCTAGCGCCGACAACAACATTGGACGTGCCGTCGACATTCAACCTTGATTTTTGACGAAATGGGCCAAGTTTTTCTAACCCTCCCATTTCTGTTTCTTAGTGACGGTCATGTTTTAAGTGTGGGGAAGTTAGTGGATGGTCTGTGGCGTGGTCCTAGGTCCCTGTTGCTCGGTTAACCCTATCCGTTAAGGTCTTAAGTGTGGGGATGCGTCCCTGCGCGTCTATGTTGCATACCCCTCTGCATATGCCTTATCTTGCTCATGCATGAATGCCTTGACTTGCTTTTACCTTCCTGGGGTCCCTTCCCACCCACCCGGTTATGTTCCACCCACCCTTGGGGCTGTTCCTTTGCAGTTTTCCTTCATTCCCTGATTTTGCGGTCCTGTCCTGTGAATGCATCCTACGTTCACCAAAGTCCAAATCCAACCTCATAGCCCTGTTCCTCCTGTTGAACTGACCATTTTTCCTTTTTACCTACCCCTGTTCCGGTGCACGGTTTTTGAGTTATTAATTTTTGACGCATTTTCCGCAATTTAGCCGGTTTTCCATATGAACGCGCTTTTCTTGCTTCAGAACCGTGATTTGACCTCATAGCCCTGACCAAATCTTTTCCCCTGACATTTTTTCCTTTTATTCCACATCATTCTGATACACGGTTTGTCCGTTCTTAATTTTCCGGGTTTTTAAGCCTTTTTCGTGCGTATTTTTGACATTTTTCTATGTGAACTTGCCCTATTGGCATCGGACTTCCAATTTGATTTGACAGTCGTGTCCGCTATGCCTTCCCCTACCTTTTTCCTTTTTTCTCCACCCTTTTTCGACGTTCGGATTTTTACTTATTAATTTTTAAATGACTTTTTGGGAGTATTTTTGGAGTTTTTCACATGTGAACCCCTCCTATTTCCGCCGGAACTGCGGTTTAATGTGATAACCCTGTGCCACTCCTTTCTTCGGACATTTTTCCTTCTTACTCCATGTCATTCCGGTGAACGGTTTGTCCGATATTAATTTCCGATCCCATTTTCGGGTTTATTTTTTGGGTTTTTCCCATGTGAACGCGTCTTACCTTAGTCGGAATTATGTTTTGACGAAATAGAATTGTTGGGCACATCTTTCTGCCTAGTTTTCCTTTTTTCTGCACTTCATTCCGATGCACGGATCTTTCGATATTAATTTTTCAATTGCGTTTTTGGTTCGTTTTTTGTGTTTTTTGCACGTGAACGCCCTTTACCCCTCCCGGAACCCCCGTCCCGTATTTTTAATGTTTCCCCCCTGTCGTCCTGCCCACTTTTCGTTTTTACGGTCTTCCGTTTTGACATCCGGAATGGGAGTTATTAATTTTTCTTTATTTTTACGTGTATTCGCGCGCCCCTTTTGCGCGTGAACGTGCCCGTTTTTGATTTAACGCGTCTCCACGCGCCCCGGTCGTGTCCGCGTACCCCGTACCGTCATCCCAGCGTCGTTTCAATCCCGTCACGGCAAATTTTTTTACCCCGCCCCGCGCACGTGCGCGGGACGGGGATACGTCCGCCATTGCCCCTGCCCATCCATCTTACCCCCCGCCCATTGCCCTTACCTCCTTTATAAAAAAAAAAAAAAAAAAAAAAAAAGATGAAAAAAAATTAATAGAAAAATTTTTCACCAACGGCCACCTTTCCCCCCCGCCTCTCAACCGCCTTCTCCTCTCTCCTCTCTCTTTTTCTTGCTTCTCTCTCTCTCTCTCCCTCTCTGTGCGTTCCTCTCCCTCCTCCATCATCTCCCTTCTCTCCTCTCTCTCCCTTCTTCCTTCTCTCTTCTCCCTCTCCCTTCTTCTTCCATCTCCACCTCCTCTCTCTTTTTCTCCTTCTCCTCCCACTCTTCTTCTCTTCCTCTCCTCCTTCTCCTCTCTGCGTCTTTTCTCCTCCCTCCCCCCAACCTCCTTCCTCCCTACTTCCCTCCTCCTCCTCCCTCCTTCTTTTCTCCTCCCTCCCTCCTCCACCCATCTTCCTCTCCTCTTCCCCCTCCCCACCACCCTTGCCGCCGCGCCCACCATCCTTGTCGTCGGCCGCGCCCGCAGCGCCCCCCAGGCAGCGCCTGCAGCGCCCTCGTCGCCCCCGAGCCCAGCCGCGCCGCCGCCGTTCGCGCCACGACCGCCCGCTGTCGTCGCGTTCGCCGCGCCGCCGTCGCCGTTGGATCGCCGGATCGCCTGGTCGCCCTTCCGCCTGCGCCCGCCACTGTGCTGCTCCCAGCCGCCTCCTCGCCGCCGTCTCCCACCACTCCTTCTCCTCTTCTCCTCCACCACCTAAGGTTAGGAACTAACCTTAGTATCATTAACCACTAATTTAACTTAGGTTAACTAACCCTAATTTAGTTAATTTAACTTAGGTTAACTAACCTAACTTAGTTGTTTTAACCTAACCTAACTTAACTAACCTAGGTAGCCTTACTTGACTGACCTAGGTAGACTTACTTGACTAACCTAGGTAGACTTACTTGACTGACCTAGGTAGACTTACCTGACTAACCAGACTAGACTTAGGTTAACCAACCTGACTAGACTTAGGACGACTAACCTGACTTACCCCTACTAACCTGACTAATGTGACTTATGTCTCATTGACTTATGTGATTTATGTGATCAATGTGACTTAATTAATCACTAAATTAATTTTTTCATAAAAAAATTTCAAAAAAAAATTCTAAAAATTCCTTCTGCCAGTTGCCCATTTTTGGACCTTTGTCTGCTAGGAATTGCCTTTCCTATAATTTTAGAAAAATCCATCTTTCCTAAATTACCCATAAATTGCCAAAAAAATAGGAAAAATCATTTAAAAAATTGTAAAAAATTCTAAAAATTTCTAAAAACCTTCTAAAAAATTCCCCTCACCTCCCTTACTCATTTTCCATTTATTCCAACATAAAAAATCACACCTCAAAATCAAATTAAATAAATAAAAATAAAAACCCAACATCAATCCAATTAACACATCTGCTAAGGTGTTCATTGTTGTTTCATCAGTGATTTTTGCTTTTCCTCTCCTGGGACTCTTCCGTGCGCATTCCTGCATTTCATACACACCCTGCCAGGTATTTATTTTCTGTTATTTATTTATTTCTTTTCCCCCTTAATCACAATTAATTGTTAAAATCAACTCTTTAATTCACCCACCGTTTCCACGCGCATTCGCGCTCAACACACATCCTTTTTTTAATTAAAATCAACCAGCCGTTCACTTAGCACGCGCTACGTGCGCTACAGAGGCACTCTAAAATTTTTAATTAAAAAGAACCAGCCGTCACATGAGCACGCGCTGGCAAAAAAGCGCTCCACATCACCTTAATTATAATCAATGAATTGCATTTAGAGACCCAGTCGGGAATCGAAGTCCGGGACTCGTGTAACTGCACCGGTTTAACCTAATAATTGGTAACTAATTTATAATAAGGAACCGCCGTTTTCTTATTAAGGTTTATCACCTAATAAAAATTCACCCATTTTTAATAATTGATTAAAATCCACCCTTCATTAACTAACTCCCCCCTCACTGCACTTAATCCCCTTTTTAATGAAACGTTTCGTGGGATGGGTATACGCCGTTCTTAGTGATGTTTTCCATGGTCCAGTCTTGGTTCTATCATAGATGTCGTATTGATATGTGTTGGCTATGGTATGGTTTTGGTTTCCTGTCTTAGTTACGATTACGGGTACGGTATGTAGTTTTTTTCTTTTATTGCCTGATACGGGGTTCAGGGTGTTTGTTTGATGCATCGCATGAAGCTTTCGGTCGCATTTGTCTCGAGGTCATGTCAAATTTTTTCTAGGATGTGGTTTGCTTGGGGTTAGTAGGTCGTGTCACGTTTTATTTGGTAATCCTCTTATCCTTGGTTTTTGTCTGTTGCTTTGCAGGCATTCACCTTGATTGTCTGTGTTTGTGGTGTGTGTGTAACCATCTGAATGGCGCCTTCTCATGCTCCTCCCCCTATCCAGTACGTCCCATTAGTTAGTAGGGATTACTCGTCCCTACTTACTTTTGAGCCCCTCACGAAGGCAGGACTTGCTGCTTTTGTGGCCACTCCTTTTCCATTGCTTCCAGAGGATCCGTCCGTCTGTGATGAGTTCCTGGCCTCTTACAGCAAGAAGACAGGAGTAGTCCAAGGCATGTCTATGACATTGACGTCTCGAGGCTTAGGGAAGGCTTTGTCCTTACCCTCTAAAGGGGAACCTTTCGTGACCACTCGACAGCTCTTCTCTAATGAAGAGATTCTCAAACTGTTGCAGAAGCAGACAAGGGAGGTCCTTGATGTTAAGAAAGTGATAAACTCTTCAGGAGTTTCGTTTTCTATGATCACTGATCCCGTCTGGAAGACCATGTGCCAGTTCCTTCAGGACCGGTTCATGCCTGCCAAAACGCCATCCCACTATTTGTCCAAAGAGCTTTTCACAGCTTCCAGGATGGTGCTAAAAGGAGTTGCCATTGATTGGAGCACTTACCTCCTTACTAAGATGGATCAGCATTTTGTTAAAGTCACGAGGGGTAATGTTACCAATGTTACCTATGGATCCTATTTGTCTGCCTTCTTGACCTATTCAGGTTTACAGAAGACTGTGCCTCCACCTCCTCCATCAGATCCAGTACCTCCTCCTCCACCTTCAGAAGAGTCAGCACCTATTGACATTGAGGATGATGATTCTCCGCCTCCCCTGGTCATACAGCGCAAACGCTTGAAGAGGGTAGCGGATAAAGCCCCTGCTGTACTTCCCTCAGTGCCTATCCCTGCTACTTCTGGCAGTGACCTCCCTGGGTTTCTCACTTGCAATAACCTATTCAGGGCACATAGAGAAGGATCCTTGGATATATCAGTTCCTTCCTTAAACAGTCTCGTTTCCGGAGATGCCATTCCTTTCCTCTGCACGGATATTCAAAGTTCCATTGAGTTATCAGTGACAGCCTGTGTTCAACAGCTGTACGCATCTTTCTATGAGGAGCTCATGCAGTCCAAAGACCAGTTGGATAAGGCAACCTCTGAATTAGCATCTACTAAGGATACCCTAGCAGATCTATTCAAGCAAATGGAACAGCAAACCCAACTGGTTGCCACCCAACGTGAGGAGATTTCTTCATTAAAAACCCAGTTATTCGAGGCTCAGTCACAGGTTACTAACCTTTCCGCAGAGACGGAGAGGATGTCCAGTGAAGCAAAAGAATTCCAAGTTCAATTAGATGACAAGCTTTCAGCTTTACAAATGGCTAATGACACAGTGGCCAACCAAGCCTCCCAAATCCAGCAGTTGCAAGATCAGCTTGCAAAGTCCCGCTCTGTTCCTCCAAGCCCTCCTGTTCCATTAATTCCCTCTCTTTCACAGCAGGACTTGGCTGCATTACAGCGACAGGCTACTTTGTGCCCTTTATTCCAAGACAAAGTGGAAAGATTGCAGTCCAGAATGGACTTATTATGGTCTACCTTTGAGCAATTTCAGGACTATGTCCTACCAGACCATTCTTTCTTTGTCCACTACCACTTACAGAAGTTGGTCTTCTATATGAAGCTTTCCACGATGGATTTACCTTTTCCAGAGGATGGCTGGAGTGGGGCTTGGTCTGCTGAGTTGTTGACAGAGGTAGTCCGCATGCTCTTTGAAGATTCTGTCACGCCAGACACCATGCTGATGGCATACATGTATCTCCGATGAGATTTGTTAATTCCAGATGAGGTAGATATGGCATGGTATGTGGGGGATGTGGTCTTACAGGCTGTTCTCTATGTCAATCATTTGGAGTTGCGCATAGCTGATATGTTTCAGAGATATTCCTCCAAAGTGGCTGATTGTCAGGATAGTTCGTGGCATCCTATGATTGAGTCAGTGGTCCTAAATCAAAGACAAAACACAGCTCCTACCTTTGTACAGAGTACTAACCAACTGAGGATAGATCTCTTAACTTATCTTTCCAAACATAATCCATTTGATGCTACTTTCTTTGATGCCTATCAGAGACGATCTCTCTTGGGACCTTCTGTTCCTACCCTCCTCTATTACCAACAATTGGCTCACCGCTATGCTATATATTTCTCCCTTTGTCAAACAAATTCCACAGTAATTTTACCACTTCTTTTCCAACCTTCCAATTTCCCTCAAATTCCTATTTTCACTTACTGTTCCTTTATTGAGGATAGGGTATTTTCCCCTTCCCCACCCTGTCCTTCACCCCTCATTAATGTACCCTCCACATTTCCTATTTATCAGTTAACACCTTTCCTTAGTGATTCCTTACAAATTTCTGCCACTCCTTCTTTAACATTTTCTTCCTTTTATGATTTTTCCTATCCTTCCCTACATCCACTTTCTCTTATTCCATTACCCTCTCCTAACACTTCCATATCTCAACCACCTCAGTTGGTTAGTGACTGTGCTGGTTTTGATACTCAGATTTCCAGAAGAAGGGGATGGAGTACGGATGATTGCCTTACAGGACCGCAGATTAATTGGCCAATAATTCCAGGGGAATGGACAGTTTCAAGTCAAGCTTATCAAAACTATGTTCATTTTGCCCAACAATATTCACAGTCTGCAGATCCCTCAGTGAGATTAACTGCTCACTTTGCTTGGTACCTGGCGTATATGCATAGGCACTCCCATACTGATTCAAAGCCTATCCCAAAGTTGTGCATGAATGTCAATGTTAGCATTGATTCTCAACAGTTGGAGATATTGTATTTTCATGCCCTTTGTTTGCCTAGCAGATACCTAGTCCTGTTGGAAAGGATGTGCTGTCTCCAATTTTTCCAAAATCCTCCTAAAAACTTTGTAGATGAATCCTTATCTATGGATCGATTCAGACAACATCAATCTTTTAAGAGGGATCATCTTCATTGATGCCTTTCCAATGTATGGTGCAAGCTTTTTAATGCCAAACTCTTCTTTTTGAAGAAGTCATTCAGATGGTTGTGTTGTGTATTAGTGTTTGTGTTGTGAGTTTATTTATGTCAAACGAACGTGGTGGATTTTGTGTACGAGCTATGTTTTGGAGATTTGTAGAGATGGGGTCGTGGTTGGAGAGTTGAAGCTGATGAAGAAGAAGAAGAAGCAAACTCTTATATCCTTTATAAATTTGTGATGATTTTTAGTTTGATAAGAGGTGTTAATTTCAAAAAAAAAAAGAGTTTTCCTTTCTTTGTATTTTTATATATCAGAAACAGGTTATAAGTTGGGGTCGTGGTGGATGGATTCTTTGTATGAAGATATTGAAGATTAAAGTGAAGCTTTGAAATGAACTTGTATTCCCTTTTTCCTAGGTCGCGAGGACGCTTCCTTATTAAGTGTGGGGATATGTTGAGTGTTGAAATGACTTGTTTTTTGGCTGATTTTTGTTGTTTTTGAGAGCTGAATGGTTGATTTTATGAGATGATTGATTGATTAGGAAGTGGTTTGAGAGTGTTTTGGATGATATTGATTGTGTTTTGGAAGATTATGATGTTTGTTGATGGTTTTGTGATGTTCTGATAGGTTCTGATTGGTTCTGTATACCTTCTGTTTTGTTCTGTTTTGGTCTGTTTTTGTTCTGATTGTCTTCTGTAAAGAGGGATGGAGTATTGATTAATGAAGAATGAGATATTGTGAAAGTTTATTGAATGTTTTGTGAGAGTTTTGAAATGGTTTGAGAGTGAGTTATGAGGTTTTGATGACCTTCTGTAACCTTCTGTAGGTCTTCTGTAGAGCTTCTGCTTCTGTTCTGCTTCTGTTCTGTTTCTGTACTGTAACTGTTCTGGTACTGTTCTGTAGACTGTTCTGTAAGTGTTCTGTGGAATGTATGTGTGATTTTGGGAAAGTTTTCTAGCCTTGGAAAGAGGTGAATACAAGTGCAAAAGAGCTGAAGGAAGTGGAAGAAGTAGCTGCTGAAGACTCAAGAGAAGACTAGAGTGAAGTGACAGTAGTGAGCTGTGAAGAGACACTGTAGTGGCTCTGGTGACCTTTCATATCAGACATACCTATTGGGAGGGGTATCCACGACCTAAGAGTGATTATTGAGAGTAATTTTTGAGAGATTGTAGTGAGGAGATGATGTATTATTGATGGAGTGTGTGAGAGAGAGTCAGAGATAGCCAATTCTACTGAAACAGAGTGATTGTATAAGAGAGATTGAGAGAGAAGACTATGAAGATATTGAAGATGAATACTATGTGATGTATTTTCATTCAAAGATGGTGTATTCCTTTGCTTTCTTTGTGATATTGATGGATTTTGTGAAGATGTTGAAGAATATGGTCGATTCTATTAAAAACCGTGGGAGATTTACATGATGCTGCATGAAGATTTGTTGTGCCTGGTGTTCTTTTCTTCATTGTGATCATATGAAACATGATAAACAAGCTTGTTGATGTTACAAGATAGATTTTCTTGCAAGAGAATTCCCTTTTCCTTGGTGTTCCTCTCGGGGCTCCACAATGTGATGATTATGCCACATGTAGCATTGCTATCCTTTACCAAATGTAGATACTGTATCAACTAAACCATGCAACAATTGAAGCCTCTCCCAACTATTGCATTCTTTAGACAATATTGCACAACCATGTGATCTATCACCCTTCCCAAGCTCATATATCAATGCCCAATTCGAGGATTGGCCTATCGTCTAGCAACTCAACGAACTTAGACCACTGAATCCCCCTTTTGGAAATGTTAGATGCATAGACTGATGCCACACAAATCTTTTCTCCCCCGATTGTCATCTCCACAACCTATAGGTAATTATTAATCCTCATCCTCTACCCGTAGAAGCTTGGAAATGAAGAAAACTTTAGTGAGCATAATTGATCACACTTTTCCCCCTAATGCAATCTTTTGCCAAAGAAATATAGCCGAATGCTACTAAGCTTACCACTTCTTCTTCGGCAACCTTCATTTCTTGGAGCATGAGGGTGTCTAGTTTGTGGTTTCTAAGAATGCCATGCAACATGCTCTTCCTTCACTCCAAACAAAGGTCCCTCTTGTTCCACACTATTGAAGAAATCTTCATTGAGGTATGCATCTTGTTAATAATAAGGGCCTTCATTACACTCCCCCCCCCCCCCCCTTTGAGTATTGCATAGTAATTGGGTCCACCAAAGGCATTCGCACCAGCTTCTCAATAGAAACCTTGGACTGCATCTGCCCCCTCTCCTTGGTCTTCTCCAATTTGCAATCAATGCTTTCTTTCTCCTTACTTTTAATCTCTTAAGGATATGCTATTTGATAGCCTTGGGCCTAGGCTTGCCTTGGGCTTCTAGTTCTTTCTCCATAGCATTGCTCTTCTCAACCTTGCTCTCCTCCTCCTTCTTAGAGGTAGATGGCTCAAAAGGCTACACCTTCGTGTTGCCATCTTTGATCTCCACCACCACCTCCTTGATAGCATTACCATCCTTCTTAGGCTAGTCCTCGGCAAAGTGCACGCACTTCTTACAAATATGGTAGGACTCTAGGAAGCTACTGAATCTAACCTAAACCATCACCTCAAAACCATGCTAATCATAGACTTTGAGGTAGTCTAATGGCTATTTCCTGCAATCCCAATGAATACACACCTTCCTTTCTCATTTAAGGGCCCCAAAATCTAATGCAATAGAAGGACATAGAGGACTCTTCCAATGGCTAATGCAATAGATTCCACCTCCTCATTGAACCATATCGTAAGATATGCAAGAGTGATCCACACAACACTCATATTGCATGGCAAATGAGGGTGACCAAGGAATTGTAAGAAGCAAATTACCTTTGTATCCCATTGTGCATCCTAGGACCCAATCCTTTCCTATAGAGGGCTAGGCAATACCATTAAAAAAATCTCAATCAATGAATCTAAACAGCTACACAAATGCTTTTCCTTAAAAGGTAGCAGTAAACCAACGATTAAATTCGTCCTCAAATAGTGGGCACCCCATTCAATAAAAGAAAGTACCTACAAAGGAATACTCAAGATACTACTATCTAATCCTTTGAAAGGATAAGAGGCACAAGTGCCTTGTGGGATTTTTTACCAACATCTGTAGGTTGTGCATGCTTCTTTTCATTGATAAGACCTTGTTCCTTCTTGGCATAGCACTCCATCTTCGATAATGCCATCAAAACAAGCAACAACAACATACTCTATTTCCATGGCTCATCCATTAGCCACTGCTAGCTTCTTGCCAGCCTCAGCATCCTTATCATCTTCTATCCCAAGTTGTTCACCCACCCCACCCCATCCAATAGATGGTGAGCAAGTATAACTTGCAAACCCGGATGGACCACAACGGTAGGCCATTCGAGGATATCATAGTGGACCTCAAAGAGGAGAGGAAACTAGTGTGGGAAGAACTAGTGCAGGAAGCTCTGCAAGGCATAATGGCATACAATCAGTAAGAGGAAGCTAGAAGATTGCGATAAAACATAGAAATGTGCAAGATTCAATGAGTGCAAGCCCTAGTAGGCAAAAATAGGATAGGAACTGATGTAGAAAGGGAAAGAGCGCTAGAAGGCGATCTCACGTTGAGCAAGCTTCTTATGAAGCGATTGCTAGACAACGCGTCAATAGAGTAGAGCGCTGTTGGAATGGCAACCTCGTTGCTTGTAGGATAATGGGTTAACCTGGGCTCTAAGACCCAATCAAGAATGCCGGTGATGGCTAAGTAGCTATACAAGTATTAGCCAAACGATGACCCATATAGCTTCGTAGAGTAGTTCAGGCAAGTTTGCAAGGCCAACGGCCTCACCGATCTTACTTTGCGCTCACAAGTATTTGTTCTATGCTTAAGAGATAAGGGTAGGACCTAGTACACGAGTTTGGACGCTACTAAGTGGACTGACTTTAACAACCTCAAGAATCTCTTCATTAAGAGATTGTCTGAGCCTAGGTACTTGATAACCTTTAGGTGCAACTGATAAACATTAAGCAAAAAGACAATGAGGACATCATAGACTACTTCACCCACATGCATAGTCTCTTCAAGAGAATCCCAATTGGTGAGCAACCTATCGAAAGAGTGGTCTCCACAATCTTTGTCAATGGGATACGAAGTGAGTAACTCTACAAGGCCTTGGTAGGCAATTCAAGCTTGCAACTAGACACGTTATCTAGGGTCTTTGACAGGGCAATCAGAGTGGATGACTATCTCAAAGAGAGAAGCTCCAAGAGCTCAACCCGAGAGGAGAAAAATGCTAGCAAATCTGAGATAATTTCAACGTCAAGTGAAAGATAAGGCCCAAGAACTTAGGATAAAGGAAAGGGCATGGACACAAGCTAGGAGCTAGTGGAGATGAAGAAAGAGCTAGCCAAATTACAAGAAATGATAAGACGACCAATACGCACTCACATCTAATGCATGTATTGTGGCGAAAACAATGAGGACATCATAGACTACTTCACCCACGTGCATAGTCTCTTCAAGAGAATCCCAATTGGTGAGCAACCTATCGAAAGAGTGGTCTCCACAATCTTTGTCAATGGGATACGAAGTGAGTAACTCTACAACGGCTTGGTAGGCAATTCAAGCTTGCAACTAGACACGTTATCTAGGGTCTTTGACAGGGCAATCAGAGTGGATGACTATCTCAAAGAGAGAAGCTCCAAGAGCTCAACCCGAGAGGAGAAAAATGCTAGCAAATCTGAGACAGTTTCAACGTCAAGTGAAAGATAAGGCCCAAGAACTGAGGATAAAGGAAAGGGCATGGACACAAGCTAGGAGCTAGTGGAGATGAAGAAAGAGCTAGCCAAATTACAAGAAATGATAAGATGACCAATACGCACTCACATCTAATGCATGTATTGTGGCGAAAACCACCTGCCAGTCGAGTGTCAAGACTCAAGGTCTTGACCTTGCGCTAATTGCAATAGGTTCAGTCATGATGTCTTACATTACCGACTATCGAGGAGACTCTTGTACTCGCAACCATATGGATAGCCTTACCTAGCGAATAGGCCACAAAACTTCTTTGGAAGGGGAGCCCTATTGGCTCTCCTGGTACCTAATGATGCCAAGCTCGCCATTCCTAGGATGGAGATAAACCCTATAGGTATACCTAGACCACTTGGACCCTATGTAACCATCCACCAAGTGATGCTCCAGTCCACTACCTGGAGGAGTCAAATGATGAAGAGCCTTATGTGCACCCCTACATGTCATATGACAAAGAGGGCAATGCAATCCTTATGGATTACTAACCTATACCAGTGATGGCCACTAAGTAGAGGTAAAGGAGAGGCTTTGGAGGGCAGACCCAAGAACCAATCTCGTGTTGGAACTGCGGTCACCCAAGAGACATCTCACGTTGCCCCGAACAAAGCAGATTAATCGGGTAAAAGGCAGGGGTTTAGCTTCTATAGCCTGTGAAGGCTGTTAGGTCGGCCTGGCTGACCTACCATATGAGCCTCCACTAGTTGGCCAGGGAATATTCCCTTTACCACCGGGCCGGGGGCGTTGCCCCCGGACCCCCACGAGGGGGGCCGTTGGCCCCCCTAGGACCCCCTCAGCCAGGGGCCGCTTCCGCGGCCCCCGGACCCCAAAATAGGGGCCCCTTTTAACTCCCTTACCCCACAACTCGATGCAATGCGCCTCGAGTTGCTACCAGCTTAACCACTCCGTCTAACCCAAAGATTAGACCCACAACGGTCACCTTTTTGCCATCCGGTCACATAGACTGTAATAAATGCAAATGAGTGTCCCATGTCTGAGGTTTAGAGATAGTATATGCACGTAAAAGATCTAAAATGGTGCTGTTTGTGGCTTCTGTTTGTCCATTTGTTTCTGGATGAAATGCAGATGAGAAATCAATCTTTTTGCCTAAATTTGCAAACAGTGTAATCCAAAAATTGTTACAGAATCTAGTATCACGATCGGAAATGATCACTTTTGGCAATCCATGGTTAGTAAAAACAGTTTTCAAAAATAACTGTGCTGCTTGTGATGCTGTTAAAGTTTTCTTACATGGAATGAAATATCATTGCTTACTAAATCTATCTACAACTGTCCAAATCATGTCATGGTTAGATTTAGTATTTGGTAAACCAGTAATGAAATCCATAGAAATATGTTCCCAAGGTTTAGATGGAATAGACAAAGGCATTAATAATCCATACTGTTTACCATGATGTCTCTTTATTCTTTGACAAATCAAACATTCAGAAACGAAATTAGATACATCTGCATCCATATGCGGCCAATAAAAATCTTCAGTTAACATACGTAATGTAGATATGATACCTCTATGACCTTGATATGGGGGACAATGAATTTCATTCAAAACAAAAGATCGGAATGGAATAGTAACACACAGTCTCTTTTCAAAAAACATAAATCCATCATTATATGACAATGAATCAATAGGAATGAAATTATTTTGAACTAATTTTTGCCAATCAGAATGAAAAGTAATATCCTGGTGATATGTATCTTTCATAGCAATCAAAGAATCAAAAGATATGACAGAAATATTATGAATTGCAGGTCTTCTACTCAATGCATCAGCAACTACATTTTCTTTTCCAGGTTGGTATTGAATGATAGGATGAAAACTTTGAATGAAGGAAGCCCATTTGATATGACGGTCAGAAATGTAGGGTTGGCTAAGTAGATGTCTAATGCTTTGCTGGTCGGTCTTTATCATGAATTCTGAACCCATTAAATAGTGTTTCCACTGTTTTAATGCTTGTACAACTGCTAATAGTTCTTTGTCATAAGTGGAATATTTCAGCTCAGAGGGTTTCAGCTTAGAACTAGAATATGCTATTGGATGATTGTCTTGTATTAGTACGGCTCCTATTCCTGATCTGCTAGCATCGGTCACAACTAGAAAGAATGGTCTATTAAAGTCAGGCAATTGTAGAACAGGGGCATTAGTTAATGCATGCTTCAGTAAGTCAAAGGATTTCTGCTGAGTTTCAGTCCATTGATAAACAATTCCTTTCTTAAGAAGTTTGGTTAATGGTAAAGCAAGTAATGAAAAATTACGTACAAACTTCCTATAGAAACTAGCAAGACCAAGGAATGAGCGTAACTCATGCACATTTTTAGGAACAGGCCAATGCAATATTGCATCAATTTTCTTAGGATCAACTTTAATTCCTTCTTTTGATACAATATGACCTAAATATTCTATTTCTGTCTTAAAGAATTCACTCTTTTCAGGATTTGCAAACAATTGATTTTCTTTCAGTAATTGAAAAACTAATGATAAATGCTCATAATACTCTTTTTCACTTTGACTAAACACCAAAATATCATCAAAGAAAACAATCACACAATATTGATATTTCAGAAAGATACGATTCATCATTCTACTGAAAGTGGCAGGTGCATTAGTCAATCCGTGACTAAGAATTCGTAATGGCCAAACTGTGTTCTGAATGCAGTTTTAAATATGTCAGATCTATCTAGCCTCACCTGATGATATCCAGACTTAAGGTCAATTTTACTAAATATAGAAGATCCTTGCAGTTTGTCCATAAGGTCATCAACTCTAGGTATAGGATACCTATTCTTTACAGTGATCTTATTTAATGCTCGGTAGTCAATACACATACGATAAGTATTATTCTTTTTCTTGACTAAGAGTACAGGTGCACCAAATGGAGAACTGCTAGGTCAAATTAAGTCTCTATTTAGTAATTCTTCAACTTGACTCTGGATTTCTTTTTGCTCTATCTGGTTGTGCCTATATGGTGCTTTGCAAGGTGGTTGTGTGCCAGGGATTAAATCAATCTTATGGTCTTCTGGACGTGAAGGTGGTAAACCTGGTGGTAGGTCTTCTGCAAAACAGTCCTTAAAATATGCAAGAAATTCCTTATGCCTAGGGTGCATATGAGTTTCCTTTGCATGCAATTCATTCACCCAAATGAGATATGATTTAGTACTCTTGCGTAATGCACGTTTTGCTTGAGTATGCGAAAGCAGTGAAAAAATATTAGATGCATGCATACCATATAATGTAATAGATTTTCCTTGAAAATTAATATTCATTGTATGCGTGGAATAATCTATATTTGGATTATGCTGGTGTCTCCAAGGCATTCCTAAAATAATGTCGCTTGACTGTAATGGAACAACTAAGAAATTTCTTCTTTCAATATATGAACCAATTTGAATCTCTAAATCTTGTACTTCTTGTGTGCCATTGTACCTAGTACCTAAAAATGCAGCTTTTATGCGATAATGCGTAGGTACAGTCTGTAATTTCAATTCCTTTACCAATTTTGCTGAAATAAAGTCATAAGTACTACCGTCATCATGCAAGATAGTTCTTTCATTTCCATGCACCAAATATTTCATAGTCAATAATGAATGTGGAGTAGGCATACCTGGTAAAATGTCGGAAGTAGTAGTAGGATCATCCTCATCTTCAGTGAAATCAGGCATATCCTCATGCTCGTCTTCGTCCATGGCTCCAAGATAGTTGATATGTGCTGGTGGCTTCTTTGAATGACAATTTGCTGCGAGATGCCCAGGCTGGTGACACTTATAGCATACTATTGGCTTGGCTTTGGTTACATTATTTGCAATGGCTGGAAGTCTGGGTACATTTGGATTTGCTTGTGGAATAGGCTTAGGATTTGGATTGACATTGGATGGTAATGCAAGTGGTTTAGCCCAATTCTTGCGGAAAGATGGTGAAGAGAAACGACCTGGATTAAACCTTCTAAAATTGGAATTGAATTGTTTAGATCCATAATTACCATTGGCTTGGAATTGCTGTGGTCGTCTGTCTCTTCCGCGTAACTTATCTTCAGTGTCGTGAGCTAGTGAGATGGCATCTTCAAGGGTAGCAGGCTTGAACATGTTCACTTCAGCGTAGTAATGTCCTAGAAGTCCAGACATATACTTTCGCTTATGTGTCGTCTCTGGTACGTCTTCAAGCATGCGTAGCTGTAGGAGTGCATTCCAAAAACGCTCTGTATACTGTGGAATAGGCTCACAATCCCGTTGTTGAAGTAAATTCCATTGCTTGATAGCCTTCTCATGAAATTGCGGTGGAAGGAAATTCTACATGAACTTCTTCTTGAAATCTTCCCAAGTAGTAGGACATTTTATGCTCTTGCGTACTACAGTCCACCAAAGTGATGCTCTGTCTATCAGATGATTAGTAAAACACTTGATTTTATCTTTTTCTGGATAAGTTTCCTCATGGAAATAGTCATCAAACTGGCTAATGAATGATAAAACAGTCTTTCCTTCTCGTATGCCATTGAAAGTGCGAAATTTGAAACTTCGTTTACTTATCTTTGATTCCTTGCGAATGGTTTGTGCTTCAAGAGTGGCGTCAATGGTACGTCGAATCAAATCTTCAGCTTCAGGTTCTTCTTTGTCGGTAGACGCTCTTTGTAGTTTTGTCAATTGCGCTTGCAATGCTTGCCTAGCCCTTCGCTCTTCTTCCAATTGCAGCATGATTAGATCCAGCTTTTGTTCCATGGTTGGCTCAGGTAAGTTGTCTTCAGCCATAGGATCATCCATATGTGGGGTCGTCATCCTGTAAAACTCAATAAACCTTTCTCACTCAAAATCAGGTTAGCGGGATGAGCGTAGCTCAAATTCGGGGTTACAAGGCTATGTATTTTTGGGTATTTCTTTCTCAATTTTCAGAAAATCTGCAATATTTCCATCTTCGTTTGCTGAAAATACTTCAGCGAACCTGTAGATAGGTAGAACACCTTGCCACGAACAACTTTCCAGTTCAGAATTTTTGCGTAGGAACAAGCCTTCTAGGAGTTTTGAGCACTAGTCAGTTTTGACTCCAGTTGACTAGTCTGACTTGCATAGTTGCAGACTTAGCCGACTTACAGAGTTGCAGACTTACAGAACTTAGGCCGACTTGATGAACTTGCAGGACTTGATTCTGCTTGACTTGCAGAACTTGACTTCTGATGCGCAGGACCCGGAGTTTGGTGACTTGCCTGCCTTATGGAACTTGATTAAGCTTAAGAAATTAAGCTTAATAGATTAAGCTTAATAAGGGGGGGCTTTTCAATCTGTAAATGGCGCAATCGTGAGGGGGGGGCCATTTTTTCACGTCGCGAGATTTTCGGCCCTTCTCCTGGATCAATCGATTGGTTTTCTAGCTGCTCACCAAGCTTCTAAGCTTTCTCTTAAGTTTTTTGAAAGAAATAATGAGAAAAATAATGAAGCTTATCTCTGTTTTTTCCACGATTTGATGAAGGAGATGGATGCGTGGTCCTCTGCCTGCACAGCCTGGTCCTTCGCGATCTGACAGTAGAAACAGGGGTTCTTGATCGCCAGAAGTCTGCCTGTATCGACAGTTCGCGATGAGATTGACTGTAGAGCCCGATCGTTCCTGGAGCTCCGCCTTCGCTCGAGATTGGTAGCAATTGGAAGCTCTTGATCTCAGCTCTGCTCTGATACCACTGGTGCACAGATCGGACGTAGTATGCTCACGTAGTGAATCCCGGAAGGTCCCCAAGAACAATGAACTCTACCTTTTTCCACAAAAAACAATGTAAAAGCATGAACGACAAGAAGCAAGAGACCAATTGGGTTCAATCTCCCCCCATGCCTTGTGTGAGCGCTTCACAAAGCATGTATTTTATGTATGTTTCCATCTTCATGCTCAATAATAGCCCAATTTACAAAAATATGACAAGCTTTTAGCTTTTGAGTTTGCTTTCTACAAAAATAGGAAATAAAGCTAATGGACGGTGCCCATGGAATCTGGCACGCCCAATCTCAATGTCCAAATAGAAATAACATATCCGTGCGCATAGGCGCATACAAAATAATAATCAATAATCAATGTCTCAATAGACATAACAAAATATAGGCGTGGCGCCTATCAAAATATAATCCAAAGGTCGAATACTCGCTAGACTCCAATGCTTTCCTCCGCCACTGCTGCTATCTCTACACATCAACTGAAGCATTCACAATCGTTAGTAAAATAATACAATTAAACCGACAAAAGTGAATACCTAGCAGTCTTCAGCTACATAAATAAATCAACTGGTTAGAAATAAATCCTAACCTTAATTTATTACGAGTGCGCACTGTAAACTCATAAACGTTTATTAATTTAATATGCATTTTGCGGAATCACCCGCTATGGAATCACCCACGTACACACTAAATTAATGAAACGCCCGAAAAGGACAGGCGTCCCCATCAACTTCTCACACAAAGAATCCTCTTTGTGTATGAGCCCTGGTCATCTAAGTTTACGGAATCCACCGTAAAACCTCACGGAATCCACCGTGGAATATTCCTCCTGGCATCACATGCTTTGGAAAGAGTTAGAGGTCTTTGTTGACAATTTATGTGTTTAATCCAACTGGAAAGAACACTTAGACAAACTTCGAGCTTTGAACGATGCAGCCTATATTGTCTCTCATTAAACCCCTTAAAATCCTAGGACATATGGTGTACAAGATCGGCATTGCCACTGACTTCTCAAAGCTCAAGGTTATTGTCAATCTTCCACCCCCCACTGATTATAAGGGAGTTCAGTGCTTCTTCGTCCATATAGGGTACTATCGACGGTTTAACATAAACTATGTGTTGATTGCTAGACCCTTGTACAAGCTATTGATAATATTTGAATGGACTTAGGAATGCCAACATGCATATGAGGAATTGAAAAGGGCTCTAACCACCGCACTAATTTTAAGAGCCCCAGACTGAAACATAACCTTCCATGTTCATATTGATGCTTTGAAATTCTCAATGGGAGTTGTGTTGTGCTAGCCCGGTGACCACAATTTAGACTATCTAGTGAGCTTTGCTAGCACACAACTCACAAATACACAAACAAAATGCTCCAAAGCCTAATGAGAGGGGTTAGTCATGGTGTTTTCCGTAAAGAAATCTCAAGATTATCTTCTGGCTATGCCCTTTATTTTCTTTGTTGACCATCAAGCCTTGTTGTATCTAGTAAACAAACCCTACGCTGGAGGACACATAGCATGATATACTTGTCGCTGATCCGGGACTAAGGCCCAGTTGTACATAAGGTTCAAGTCATGCACTCTGGTCCATTGCCACTCAGATTTGCCTAAGAGTTCCTAGAGAGGTGTGAGGTTTGCTGCTGAGTTGTCAGCTAGCTTGTCTATTAAGTATTCTAAGGCCTCCTGGAGTTCTTTCTTGTTGCTTGGCACTTGGAAGGTGATGGGCTTAGGTCTCCCAAGATGGGTTCCTTCCATCATGTACACTGGTATAGTGGGCGTGCTGTCAGTCACGCCCATCATCTTGATGGCTTGCTCGTGCGCTTTTTGGTCCGAGAACGACGGGTTGATTGGAGCAAGGACATGCATCCAATCACGCTCATCTTCTGGACATGGGATATACTTGGTCAAGGGCCCATAAGACTTCTTGACCTGACCGTTGCCCTTGAGCATTGAGGAGATGGCATCCAAGTTGACTGGTGAGGTTTTCCAAGTGTCCATCTCCACCCTCAAAGCTTCCGTCCTGTTGCCTAAGAATATCAAGCCGTTACCCCAATCTTCAATAACTCTGGCATTGCGCATCCAGGGCCGGCCTAACACGACATCGTAGTCCACCCCCTTCATGACTATAAAGTCGACCAAGAAAGAACTGGACACTTGCAATTTTTACCAGCCAGTTTTTAAGTACCCTAGGTTTGCAGTACTGCATGGCTTAGCACACTAACCCCGGCTCTTACGTCTATGATCCCCTTTCTTGTTATGTCTCTTAAGGCTAGGACTGGTAACACTGCATGCATCTTAGTGTCTTCCCAGAAAGCGTTAATGTGCAAGGATTTTGGCGCAGAGTGTAGCATTAGACTCAGTATTTGTGTTTCTGTGTCCGGATCCTGCAGATCCGATGCCTGCTATCGTGACTCCTCGACCCACTGCTTGAGGTTTCGCCATAGGATGGGGTGTTGTTTAAGCAGGTCTCCTAGGCTTAACGTCACTGGGGTGGTCACTAGCGTGGTGAGGAGGCTGTCGGTTGCTCGTCCCTCTCTTGTGCCGAATTGTCCTGGCCAATGGCCGTGACTAATTTGTGGGCCTTCAGCATCAAGGCTTGCCCTAAGGGGTGCTGTCTGGGGTGCAATTGCCCTTCCTAACTTTGGTTGAGGGGGTGACTCTGCCGTGGTCATGCTGATGAGATCCTCACTCCCATTCTCTAGGATGGGCTCAGCATCTCTTAAGTGTGCTTGTGCCTCTTTTACCCAGTCCCTCGCCTTCTCTATGGCCTCGATTTGGCTCTTCGGGCGCAGGTACTCCCCTACCTTGGCACTCCCCTTTTCGGCCGTCTTGGGGATTGAAGTTTCCGTGTCTGCGTCCTTGACCTTCTTTCCAATAGGTAGAGTTGTAGCACTCTTAGCTTTCAGTGCGATCTTAGCCTCCGACCTCCTCTTCCTTCACTTGTGGCTCTTTTTTTCTGTCGAGGCTGCATCGAGGTTGCTAGGCCCTGGTAGAGATATGCCGTCCTGCTTTGTCTGGGCACGGGTCATGACCCACAACGGGATGGGCGTGGCCTCCCCATCAAGGTTCTCGACGCCGAACAGCCCCAATGGGACAGATGGTACTTCAGTTGAATTTGTAGAAGGTTTCCGCTTTGGGCAATCGATGAAGAGATGGGTGATTCCACACTCTACACATCTTAGGTTAGCCTTGTCCCTGTTCTGCTGCTCCCTTTCTAGGCAATGCAATGAGACATGGCCTAGGTGTCCACAGGTCCAACAAATGATTGGATCTTGCGTCTGCCCCCTAGGCCTCTACCTTGTCCCCTTCCTAACGCCATCACTAGTACTGGTCGAAAGTCCATGAGGACGGTGTTACCCTCTTCGTCGTGAGAGACATCACTCAGTGGATGGGTCACATAGGGACCAGGTGGCCTAGGTATACCTGTGGGGTTTATGTCCATCCTGGGGACAACCGACTTCATGTCGTTAAGCGTAGGAAATGCCGATGGGGCTCCCCTTCCAAACAAAGGTTGCGGTCTATTTGCTAGGTAAGGTTGACCATATGGTTGGGAGTACGGAAGTCTCCTGGGCAATCTACAGTGCATAGTGTCGTGACCGAACCTGCAGCAGTCAGTGCAAGGTCTCGACTGAGGGTCTTGACACTCAGCTGGCAAATGATTTCCGCCACAGTACACACATTGGATGTGTGACCGCGTTGGTCATCTCCACAGGTCTTGCAGCTTGACTATCTCCACCTTGACATCAGCCAAGTCGTGGTTCGTCTCGCTGGCCTTCCCCTTATGTTGGGATGATGGTGCGGGTCGCTCACCAGAGGTTGGTACTCTTTCCAAACCTCGAGAGCTGGTTTCTTCTAAACTAGAGTTCCTGGAGCTCCTCTCTTTTAGTTGGTCGTCAACTATGATAGCTCCCTCAAAATCCCTAGCTAGCACGTCTCGTTGCAAGCTCAAGTTGACTGGCAAAGCCTTATACAGTTCCTCATCTCAAATTCTGCTGATGAACACAGAATGAAACTGCTCTTTCAGTTGGTTGTTCACCTGTAGGGATTCTCTTGAAGAGGCTCCTTACATGGGTTATGTAATCGCGAATGTCCTCCTTCTCTTTCTATTGGACATTCATCAATCGCATCAGCAGATTGTCAGAGTATCCAGGCTCAACAAATCTCTTAATGAAGAGATCCTTGAGGCTGTTGAAGTTTGCCCACTGTGCAGCGTCTAAACTTGTATACCAGGTCCTGCCCTTGTCACCTAAGCAGAGTCCGAACGCTTGAGAACACTGAGTCAGGTCGCTGAGGCCGTTGGCTTTGCAGACTTGCTCGAACTGCTCTACAAAGCTGTATGGGTCATCATGGGGTTGGTACTTGTCGAGTTGCTTTGCGACTATCGGGATTTTAGACTGGCTCTTAGAGCCTTGGGTTGCTCCTAACCCTGCCAGCAGTGAGGTTGCTAATGCTGTAGCGCTTTGGTCTGCTGCGGTGTTGTGTAACAAGCGCTTCTTTCATAAGTTCGCTCAGTGTTAAGTCTCCTTTTAGGACTCTCTCGTGATTTGTTCGGTTTTTGCCAGCTAAGTTCAGCACTCGTTGTACCTCACGCAACTCCATGTTTTGCCTCTGGCTCTTGACCTGCTGGTCTCTATTGTACTCGGCTATGCCTTGCAATGCCTTATAGGCTAGCTTCCTCTCTTTTTCCAAGTGTGTAATGATAGCATCTGATGTCCAACCGCGGTGCTCATATCGGGCGTGCACATCGTAGCTGCTGACCAATTGCTAAATAGCCTTTGGGAAGATGCCCAAGTCGAGTTCCTTGATAGACCTGAGGTCTGAGCATTCCTCCGCCATGGTCGAGTTCTCGCGCTTCCCCAAGCTATCAATCGAATTGAGTGGGTTTGTCAAATCCCCTTCACTCGTGCCGCTTGCTTGGTCTTACTTTGTGTGTTGATGGTTTGTCTCCGTCCGTGGGTTCTCTCCTATTTGTGGGTTCCTTGAGTGGCTTATTTGAGTGAGTCCCTTGACTTATTAAATGCAGTTCTCAAGTTATCTCCACTCAGTGCGAGTGTTCTTTCTGGTGCACGTGTGTTCAATCAGACTTTCAGTTTTTCTTAAGTGCCCTTCAAGTGCGGAAATTCAAGGTAAGTGCGACAAACAGCCTCTAAGCATCTCATGCACCCTTGGGCCTGATAGACTTGGTAGATTGATTCTCTGGCCATCTAGGAGGGATTTAGGGTCTCTCGGCTACGTTGCCTTGCCATTTCTTTTGGGCTCGATCAAGGTTTTATGGCTCGGCGGGTTACCTCTAGGTCTTTGGGTTTCTAGGTATCACAACAACCCACTCATACTGTTAAGTGGCTATGCCTTACAATTTTGTCTACTCGGTGCGCCAGATTCAGGCTTTAAGCGTCAGAAAGGCTTACTACAGGTTGCGCCGCTGAGCTCCAGTTGGGTCAAGTCAAATCTCTGAGATTGAGTTGGGGCACACACTCGGCCCAACTGGTCCAAATTGCAGGGGCCGAGCGGGTGACTCGGACGGGCCAAATCTCGCATGTTCAAGTGCAAAAAGTTTTTTCGTAGGCTGAGGTCCAAGTGGAGTAACTCGGACGGGCCGAGCTAGATGTTGGGCCGAGGCCGAGTATCTTGTCTTGGGCCGAGGGGTCAATCGGGCTGAGTGGACTTGGGGTCGAGTGTTAGTTTAGTCAAAGGGCCAAGTCGAGTATTTCGGACGGGCCGAGTCGAGTAATTCAGAAGGGCCAAGTAGGGTTTTCGGGTCTGAGGGCTGAATGGGTGGGTCCAAGGGCTGAGTCTGGGACTCGGCCTAACAAGGGCCATTCGAATGGGCCGAACGCGACGCGACGAATGCTGCGCAATGACGATTTCAATTGAATCTCCCTAGTTAGGCAATCATCCCCTGCATAAACTTCCACATCCTGGCTATGGCACCAAGGGAAGTGATTGGCATACCTGGGGTGAGCGATAGGCTCTCCAACGATGCGATTGAATCGAATCTTGGTGGGCTCTCTCTCTCTCTCTCTCTCTCTCTCTCTCTCTCTCTCTCTCTCTCTCTCTCTCTCTCTCTCTCTCTGTGCAATGGTTGCAAATGAGCTCTCCCTTGGCCTCCTGACCCTTAAACCCCTTCCCGGGCAGGGCTTTGACACTCTCAATCATTCACTTGCCGACATTAAGCATCCCAAGCTAGCTTTTTGCCATTTTTTCCATGTTTTATGCCTTGTTTGCAACAATAAAACCTACCCTTTCCCTGTTCAATTTCCTAATACTATCCTACACTAAATGCAACAAGAATCAGAAGCAACAAACTGACATGATTTCTCCCTATTTTCCAATCATCAAACAAACTAACTAACCCAAAATACTTACTTGTTTTGAAGATCAAAACACCCAACCTTCCTACCTACCTTAAGCTCCGTTTCGGGGGAGAATCCCTTACTTCGATGCTTGATATGGGGCGCACAAGCGCTCAAGCTTGAATCCGTGGTCCCAACAATGGAACCAAAATGTGGGAGCTTTCGCTCAACCGCCAAGACCCACAGACCGCTTATTGTTCAAGCGTTCCAAGCATGCTCTGATGACTACCTATTACATAGCCGATGCACCCTCGATCCTACGAGTGTAGTGAGCTTACCTTGATGCCCAATGGAAGTAGTGGACAACATAATTCAAATGGCCAACAACTTGGCGAATCGATGGGTGGAGGAGCAGAGCATAGTTATCACTCGATGGAGGTAGGAGGCCCCAGACTACTCGCAAGACAAGGTGTATGAGATTCCCAAGATTATCCAAGGCTATGAAGCATAGCCCAAGTTGTGGAGAAGGATCTAGGATATAAACCTTGATGCATGGATGGCATTATATGTGGCACACTCCTTGAATAAAGGAATGATCCTATCTACATGCCCTCCCTCGTAGGCATGGACCAAATTACAATAGGGAGGAGCATGGTAGGTACAACTTTTCCAAGATCTACAATGCCAATGCAAAGAATCCCTAGGAGTGCCTAACCTTCAAGGCAAGAGACATCTGTCCTTAAATCATGCGCTTCCTCCAGGATTTCTTATCCTATCTAGACCCCCTTTCATCACAACTTGTAATTATCTTAGAACTATTAGGTTTCTACTAAAGCAAAAGCCAGCCTGAGGATGCCCACCATCCTCCACTTTTTTTTTATCTCAACCTAGGAATAGATAGTTGTGCCATGGCCCGGTTAATGATAAGGGCTACATTGTTGCCCTCTTTTTGCATGAAGGTACTCAAAGAGATGAACGATAGCCAATTTACAAGGTGTGGACACCCCTTTTTGTCAACCACACCTTTAAACATCAAGGCTAATCTCAAGAGCTACATGCAAAGCTGTGCCTTTATTTAGCAAATTCTTTAGGCCACCCCATAATGCATCATTAGAAGAGGATCGGGTACAGCCTAAGAGCACCCCTGTATCTATGGTGTCAATTGTGTTTATCTATCCAAAAAAAAAAAAGAGAAAACGAAAAAGAAGAAGAAAATAAAAGAAAAGAGGAAAAGAAAGAAAATGAAAAGACTAAGTCTCTATAATCATTCCAGTGCCACAATCACTACACCTAGGATTTTTTTAACCTAGCCCCATCCCCCACTTCACGCTTAGGGCACCTTAAGGGCAGGCAAGAGTTCTAGACCTATCTCCCTAAGCCGCGCATTGCACATACAACGATGCGTGAACTGGGTCCTCAAGTGTGGGACAACACCACATGCTTGCACGAGGTTTGTCGACCCAAATCCTAGTTTCACTTGCACCTACACCATGCACTATACGGAGAGATGGATACACCCGTTAGGAAGTGCGCAACTTTGTCTTGTAGATTAAGATCGTGTCGTATCGACCTCAGAGGGCACAAGGAAGGATCCATCCAACACCATCTTCAATTTCAAGGATAGATCCATCCATCTGCCATTCTCCAAGAAGGATCTATCCAACATCATCTTCAATTTCAAAGGATAGATCCACCTACCATTAGTACCAGGGAGGGACCCGCCCAAACACCATCTTTAATTTCAAAGGGTAGATCCATCCGACACCATCCTCGACAAGGGCTTGTATACAAACCCAAAAAGCCAACTTGCTACAGCCACCCCACCTTCCAACTACTACCCATCAGTGCATGGGACTAGCACTCGACTAGGAGGGGGATAATGTTAACCTCAGCATAAGAAAAAACAAAGAAAGTGAAAAAAATGGAAAAAATAGAAAAACACAAGTGAGCAGCTGAAAGAGGCACCCTAGAAGGAAATCAGACTTGGAAGACCCCAAAAGTGCATGCATAGCCACAATAAGTCCAACGCGCAGCCATTGAAGCCCAAAAAGTGCTAAATAAGAGAAGGTGCATCTTTGAATGTAAAGGTGAAGCCAAAATCCTTATAAAAGAGCGCCAAGCTCCCTCCTGTGCAAATTGTAAGGGTAGAGGGGTGATAGATCCTTCCATGGCTTTTGACACCTTGGACACTTGGAAGAACAAATCAAGTAGTCACATTTCAAAATACTTTATCTTTTATTTCTCACACAATAACACTTTTCAACATTGCCCACATATAGATATTCTCTACTAGGCTCAAAAAGCTCTATCTCATGAGTATTATCATGTATATCTCCACAAATTTTATAATGTTGAATCAATCCAAGTTCATTGTACATTGTAATTAATTGCTCCCAACATGTAGGGATCCTGACTCTATCCAGGGTCCCATCCCATGTCTCAAGCAATTGAACTAAAAGCTTAATCAAGCTTGGTTTCAAAGGCTCATTATTTCATTTTCCAACTCTCTGTACACCCATGTCACCAAACAAAAGTTGAAGCATTTTACCTTGAGCTGTAATAGATATTCCATGTTTATCCCAAAGAGCTTATAACTCAATTACCTTCTCAAGTATCTAGATGCACAATGAGGACTCTATACCACACACATTTGCACCACTTGGATCAACATCTTCATGTATATCTATATATTCATCTTGATCTTCCAAGTGATTAGCATTGTTAGCATTATCCTCACAATGTTGATCTAATTCACTATATGCATGATCTCCATGGTCATGAACATCACTTATCATATCATCAGGATGATTTATCATACTTGGAGACCTATCACCATGGGCATTAGAAGTGCCAATAATGTCATTAGATTGTGGTGTCAATCCTATCTCAACTCCCAAGTCTCAACCTGAATTGTTGATGAATAGCAAAGGTAGAAGGAACAACATATCTTCCAGCATGACAATATAAACTACAATTGCACCAGACTTGTCTCCTCTTTATGGACCATCTATAGTTCTAGTTAGTTGTTCCACATCTTGGACCATAGTCAAGTTTGGAAGTTGTAAACCAGTCCTCCTATCCATATTACCAAGTAAATCTTGGTGACTATGATGGTAGAAAGTACTTAACTAACCATCTGCCATCCTTGACTAGTTTGTGAACACTTATATAGGCATGAGCATCTTCTCATATCACTTGAGGAACTTGCAATCTATGCCACAATAGCACCATTCAATTAAGATTTTATATAAACTCTTAATATTTTTAGTTTCCTAGCTTGTTGTAATAAACTTGAGCTTAAGAAAACCTAGCATAAAAAGCAAATGATAGATTATGAAACCCTACTTGGATAGGAAGATCGTGTCCCTAGGGCCAAAAAGGTCCATCACAGTAGTTATCATTTCTCAAGCATGGTTAGACATGTCCTCAAACAAGTGATACTTGGAACTTACTATAATAAACTTATGCTCAAGAAAACCTAGTGTAAAAAGTAAACAAGAGATGATGAAACCCTACTTGGATAGGAAGATCATCTCCCTAGGGCCAAAAAGGCCCATCATAATGGTTATCCTTTCCTAAGCATGGTTAGACATCTCCTCTGACAAGTGATACTTGGAATTGTACTTACCAACCCCCTAAACTATAATGATTCCTCATTCTTGATGTATGCAACAACTCTAACTCCATTAATCATACTAGGACTCGTGAGTATTCCCTATTCTAAGAGAAGAAGGATTTCATACAATATAGAAGAGTTGGTGGTAGCTCTATTTTTACTTTTAGCTTTTGAAAGCAAAACCCATTTAAGTAAAATCCATTAACATTCCATGAACATATCCTAAAAACGTGCTAAATATTCATATTATCAAGGCATTCCATGCATCAAGACGAATATCTATTGTGAGATTTGCACAAAATTGAATGGGATCTATGATTAACATAGCAAAGATAAGACATTATTTGAAGGTATTGGTTCTCAAGCTACGTGACTTACACTTACACTGATAAAGAGGTCCTAAGGAGAGTGTGATGCTTGTAGTACCTAGGCTTCAAAATGAAGGCCTAGGACTTATGACTTTTGAGAATCTATTGGATCTTAGAAGGAACATGGTTGCAGGTTGAAAGGGTGGTCCTAGTAGAGGTGTATGTATTTAAAATATTAGTTTAAATCCCTAACCAAGTCACCACCTAAGTGCGTTATTGTGAATATGGATGTGTCTTTCTATGTATAGGAGTTGAATATAGAAGTGTGTGTGAGTTACAATTTGTAGGGCCTAAGGATGTGTATGCCTTGTGACACTTAGGCTATACTTTCCCTATCTATGTGTGTGTGCTAATTGGTTGGCATTATGGATCGTTAGGTGCTTGTACACTAGGGCCAGATGTGTTTAGGATTGAATGCATATGTGTGGGAGTGATATGTGCACAAGTGACATAATGTGCGTGTGCTAAGTGATGTGTGCGTGTCTAAGTTGTGAGGTATGTATGTGCTTAGAGGTGATGGGTTCCTATGTGCAAGGATAGCGTGGTTGTAGTATATGCCCCTAAGCCCTAAACACTTGGAGTCCCCAACCAAGGCTAATTATGACCTACTATGTGGGTTTAGGTGCAAGTCCTCATGACCTAGGTTACACTAGTGGATTATGTGACACATGTGAATCTATGTAGGAGTGTAAGTCCTAGTGTGCATGAGTGAAAACATGTTGTGTATGTCCAAATGTTGTACTAGTGGTGCCTCTAAGTCCTAAACACTTAAAGTTTCAAACCAAAGCTAATTATGACGTAATGTGGGTTTAGGTGCAAGTGCTTATGTCCTCGGTTACACTAGTGCATGTGACTAAGGGAATCTATGTAGGAGTGTAAGTCCTATTGTGCATGAGTGAAAACATGGTGTCCATGTCCAATTGTTATATTAGTGGTGATTATTTACACTAGGGCTTTGGTTATGTGTGCACGATTGTTAATGTTGCTCAGACTTGACCTTCCATTAATATATTAGAAGAGTCTATGTTGCTAAATCCATCAGTACTAGGCTTTAGATCAAGCAATGTAGTCACGTTCAAATGACATATGCTCCAAAGGACGACGTGCCAAATCAATGGTAACAATGTGGCATGGATGAATACAGGCACAGGATGACGTTATATGCTCTAAAAGTGGCGCGGAATCAATGATGTATGCTCTAGCAGTAGCGTGTACAGTACATGCCATTGAATGCACAGGACACACGTGCCAAATGTTCATTCGTATGCACAAGACGCACATGCTAAATATTCATGAACAACATCACTGCTCAATGGCGGATATGCCCTCCGCTTCTCTCTCTCTCTCTCTCTCTCCACATGCCCCGCACAAATCTCCTGCCAAAATTTGGTTCTCCTTCTTCGTCTTGTTCTTAAGAGTAGCACCTGTGCTACTTAGCAGGAACTTAATGGCGGCAAGAGATTATCAAGAAGAGAAAGACAGTTTTAACTCATGACTTGTGCATGCAATAAATGTAAAGCATCAGAAGAAGCAGCAAAAGAAGAAGAATTAGGAGAAGGAAGAGATGAAGGGTCTCTTGGTTACCACTTGCTATTTTGGCAGCAAGATGAGCTGTGCTAAACCTAGCCATTGAAAAATTGTTCTTTTATCACATTATTTTAATTTCTAGATTAGAAAGACCTAAGGCAAGAAATAAGTTTCAATGTCACAATGGTAACCTTCATCTCTCTCTCTCTCTCTCTCTCTCTCTCTCTCTCTCTCTCTCTCTCATGTCAAGACACCAATGTGAGTCCAAAAGGATTGATTATTAATAATAGTTGAAGGTAGACTAACAAATGGATGGCAATTTTCAAAGTCACATTTAGAAAATAACCATTCATATTGTGTGTGTGGTGTTCCACAATGTGTGAATTGCCCTTTAGAGTGAGTACAACAAGATGATGTAGATGGTTTTATTGAGGTTTTAACCTTTACTATTTAGATAACATAAGGATGTTGTCTTGGAGGAAAGAGACACTCATCTTGGTTTCATCTTTCCTCTCTCTTGTCTATGACAGTTGCATTAGATTGGTAGAGATGCAGGGTAGTTAGAGTGCGCTTTCTTTAGTTTCTTCCTTCTTCTCTATAGCCATGGCATCCTTTATTGCTTCCTCAGATTCTCTCCCATATATCAACACCTCACATTCCCCACATATAGAACTTTGAACCTGAGTAGATGTAGTGGCTAAGTGTGGGTCTTATTATGGGTGCTTTTTTGTTGCTTTATCTTTCATTTCATTTCTTTTTTGGTACAAGGGGGTGGGGAATGCTATGTTGTTAGGTTTCGAAGGATTATATTGTAGGGATTCTAATGAGAAATGATGACTAAACATATAATGGTTTTGAGATATCTTTAGATGAAGAGGTGCTAAGGAGAAATTGATGAATGCAAGTGGTAAACAACTTCTCTCACTCATGTCATCTAGGAGGGCTAGGTAAAAAGTGCATTAGATTGGTAGAGATGCAAGGTAGTTAGAGTGTTGTTTCTTTAGTTTCTTCCTTCTTCATTATAGCCATGGCATCCTTTCTTGCTTCCTTGTTGAGATTCTCTCCCATATCGCAATGTATTAGCAACACCTCACATTCCCCACATATAGAACTTTGAACCTGAGTAGATTCCATCAACTCTAGCATGCACAAACACTAGCATCACTTGATGGACTAATCCATGACACTCCCTCTACAAAATTACGTGACATTTAGACAGTATGGTAGCAAGTTCCACTAACCTACACACTATAGAAACCTAGAAATTCTTTGATGATATGACTAGATCAAGCAAAGCGTATATGTAAGGACATACGTATGTACACACATAAAACTACAACATGGCTTATTAATAAGGCTACTTTTATTACTCCTTGTCATATAGAAATACACTTTGAGTTCTCTCCACTCTCATATCCTATTGATTGTTATAACATCTACAACCTCAATTGCTACTCAAGCTCAGTAGGTGGCCTCACATTGTACTCATGATCAACATCATCATAGTCATGTAGATGAGAAATCATATATGAGAACATTATGGTGTGTATGAGAATAAGGAAATTGAATCCCTTGAGAAGAAAAGATTGAAATGAACCCCATGTTCCTTAAAGGGTTTGACAATATCAACTCCACGTATTATTTCATCAAAATCACAGTCATCATTGGGTTGGATTCAATTCTCATCCTTTTCTTTATGATTCCTTTCCAAGGTCACTATGTTTATCTATTGTGCAATATGGACATTTAATGTTTGTGTTTTTCTCAACTCGCTTCTTCTTGCATGACAAATGATATTTCACCTTAATAATACTTGTTTCCATATATTAAGATTGTGGAATGCAATTAATTGTTGGACAAGCTCCTTGTATTTTATTTGTTGTATTAGAGATTGGGGTAGACAAGGTAGTAGTAATTGTGGGTGTCACAAGAGGTGGAGGGGTGAAAGAAATGTGTGTGCATATTTGGTGTGCATGATGATATTCCTTCCTTGTCTACCATAGATAGGCATTTTGGTATTATTGTTTATAGTGGTGAGACTCACAATTGTGTAGAAGAGGCAAATGCTACTCAGGGGTCTCAATCTATCCACAATGGCATGTTTTGAGGCGAGGGGAGGCTCTTTCAAAATGTTTGTTAGTGATGGGATGATATCATGAGATAATCTCGTGGGCAACACTTGGAGCTAGGGATGGGGCCTCATTACCATACACAGTGCTATGGCTTTTTCAATGATCACCTCAAGTGGTCTTCTATGCAATGGTATAGGTGGTGAGATTTCTTAAAGGTGGTGGGGACTTGGAGAATAAGTTTGTGAGTGTTTGCTATATGTTACCATGTACACTTATTGCAACTTGCCCAAAGTCGGTTCAATGAATCTTGGTGTCTTCAAAGCTTGTGAAAGCAAAATCCCACTCATATCTAATTGGGGAAGGCAATGATTTGGTGAAATGAACCAAATCCCCTATGGAAAAGGAATTAGTAGCGCCCTCATGTGTCATAGTAGACATGATATATATACATGTATTGCTCCTTTGTATCCAACTCAAGTTAACGCAATTCACATATATTGTCCTATTGTGCCTCTTTTAAGTATCTACATGTCTTGACTCTAAGTTGTTGTTAGGACGTTTGCATTTTGTCTGTGGCCATGGTCCCTTGACCATGCGCTACCACTCCCATGCATATGCATTTTGTTTATGGCCATGGTCCCTTGACCATGTGCTAGTTTGTGCAAACCAGCATCCAATCTCTCCTACTATTACAAGTTGTTATGAAGAGCGTAGTGCCAATTAGGGGTATTATATGGAGTCAACTAAGTATAATCTATGTATATATGTGACTACATGGAAGAGAACCTCAACTAGTATGGGGTAAGCATCTAGCCATGCTTGCACAATCTCATTTAGCACATATGTTTTGCTATGTATCATCCTAGAAGTCACCAACACAAATGGCCTCTCCATTCTCTGCCATTTGCGATGAGGATCATGACCCCAAAAATGCATACATGAGCACTAGGGTGACCATTGTATTGAAAAGCAATATCTTCATATGTGGCTTATGAAACTAGATTTGGGCACACTACCTTTTTAAGGTTGCAACAATTGCAAAACCTTGTAGGAGATTGAAAGGTAGAACCCAAGTGGAAGCACACAAGCAGAAGCAAGAGCTATGGTGGATGGAGCAAGACAATAGGAGAGAGAGACACCATATGTGGGAACTCCAATAGTCACAATGTGTGACAACCTTCCCTTATTCAATAGTCATTGAAAGAATAAAGAAAAAAGTGACGCTAATGGATGCTCGCCATCTACGATGTACAGGTATGCAGTCATAGTATGTGAAGTAAATATAGGGCAACATAGGCACATGCACCTTTACCCCCAACAACCTCCCACTTAAAGGCAAATGCACCTCTAATGAGGAGAGGACAAGCAAAAGTGACAAAGTACAAATGTACATTAAGTACAGTAGGATGAGGAATAGACATTATCTCATCCTACACTCGTTATCTTCCAATGAAGGTAAAACATTCTATTAGAGACTCTTAGTGAGCAGATTTGTAGAATTCTCATTAGTTGAGATCTTGACAAGGTCGATAGGCTTGTCCTCTACTACCTCCCTAATGAAGTGATAGTGCACCTCAATGTGCTTTGTCTTTGCTTTTGCTCATTTGACTAGGGACAATCTACCTAATTGACCTTCACATGGGAAGGTAAGGGACAACCAATGGTCTTAACATCTTGCATATGGAAGCACTCAAGGACCTTCTGTATGTGGTCCTTCTCTAACAAGTAAAGGATCCACTTAGAGCAATCGCACATGATGTGCATGCTAAGAATATGTGAGACTTATCCCATGTCCTTTATCTCAAAGCTCTTCTTAAGGAAACTTTTCAACTTGCACACTAGATGTTCCTTGCCTTTTTTCTCAAAACCTTTAGGCTACTACATATAAATCTCATCATTAAGGTCCCCATGTAAGAAAGTTGTCTTAACATCCATATGTTCAAGATCTAGATCTACTATGCAACCAAAGCAAGTACTAAGCGTAGGTTAGTGATCTTAATAACCATATGAGAGAAGGCCTCATCAAAGTCAACACCTGCTCTTGCTTAAAACACTTTGCAACTAATCTAGCCTTAAATCCTAGCTTGGGGGTATCTAGGGTTACTCTTTAACTTGTACATCCACTTGCATAGTGAAGCACGTTTCCCACTATGCAAAGGAACCAAATCCCACATATGATTTTTCTGCAATTAGTCATACTCTGACTGCATGGCCCTCTCCCAAGAGTGACTATCATCTATGCACATGGCCTCATCATAGGTAAGAGTCTCACTAGTATTTATTAACATAACATAATCCATGGAGGGCACAAACTGATGAGGTTGATGTTTATCTCTAAACTGCTGCAAAACAGGCTGTGGGATATGTACATCCTATTCAACATCATGATTACAGGCCATTGGAATGTCCATTGTAGGCTATCTAACTACCTGTATAATAATATGAGGCTCCTTCTAAAATATAACTCCGTGTACCTCAACTAGTCTCTCAAAATGCTTATGCATCTTCTCCTCTTGGAAAACAACATCGTGGCTATAGATGACCTTCCTAGCTTGTGGATCCCATAGGTGATAGCCCATTTCACCTACATTCCCATAACCAAGAAAGATGCATTTCACTAATTTAGGATCCAACTTATTGCATTTATCCTTAGGAACAACAAATAATCTCACATCCAAAGACACACAAATGAGCATATAATAGAGGTTTTTCAGACCATACCTCCTTTGCAACTAGACCATTAATCATAGTGCATCGCGATCTGTTTATCAAGTGTATGATAGTAGTAACTACTTTAGTCAAAAAATGCTATGGTAAGATTTCTTGGCTAAGTATAAATCGTCATATTCATGTGCTATACAACACCATTCTGGGGTGGAATGTAAGGGGCGATGAATTGATGCTTAATACTTCGCTCATCACATAACTACTCAAATGCTTTAGAGACAAATTCACCCCCATTATCTGACCTTTGGCATTTTAACCTATACCCAGACTAGTTTCCAACAAGAGCAAGCCAACATTAAAAGATAGCCAATATATCTGCTTTCTGCTTTTAATGGGATATGTCTAGACCTTATGTGAATAATCATCAATGAAAGCCATAAAGTACTTCACGCCACCTAGTGATTGATAGGACATGGGACCATATACATCCAAATGAACAAAAGCCAATGGCTCTCCTGTGCATATAATACAAGACTTCTTATGAGAACTACATGTCTGCCATAAGGACAATGATTACACGAATCAAAACATTTGTAATTAAGAGACAGAAGATATTGCAAATGAGAAAGCATTTTCATTCCTTTCAAGGACATGTACCCAAAGCAATGATGCCACGAAAATACATGTAGTATATCACCCATAACCAAGACATGGTCAATAGATCTAGATACAAGCAAGGAATAGAGGTTGACAAACCTTGCCACCTTGAGCAAATACAATATTTCCATATGTAATCTCTTATGCGGAATCACCAAAAGATACATGATCCTGCATCATCTAATTGTCTAGTAGAGAGTAGGATTTTGGTCAAAGCTGAAGCATGGCATACATTGTGTAAAACAAAAGTATTGACTGAAGCAAACTGCAGTCTAACATCACCAATATCAAGTCATTTTCTAGTCTCACAGTACCTGTCACCCAATGAGAGGAATAAAACCAATCCTTATGTGGGATAGTATGAAAAGAAGCCCTTGAATCATGTAGCTAACACTAAGAAAAAGTGGACGAGGTATCAACCACTTGACTAGCATCAAGAGAAGAAACTAGCAAGATGTAATCATCATCAAACTCAGGCTCCGAGGCATTTATCTCCTTAATTTTCATGTGGACTTACTAAGAATAATGCTACAATCATCAAACTTATCCTACATTTTACCCTTACCTTTCTCCTTGCACTTATTATCTCACATATTGTGGCCTAATATGATGCTACTTTGCACAATAATGACACATAAGAGAGGCCTTATGACCACGTGACTTACTACGAGACTATCCATGAGATTGAGACCTTTGTGAGACTCTACTATGGTAGTCATTACCGCTATTACTATCATGTCTGCTCCTAATAGTCAATGCATGAGAAGTATGGGTTGTATCCTTTTTTTCTTTTTTTTTAAATCTTCTCTATGAGTAAGGTACCCTTAACATCCTGGAGTTTCAAACCATACTTAGGCATATGAATACACATGACAATACGAAAAGTGTCCTATGATCCAGTAAGTATCACAAACAAGAACAAGGGAGAAAGATTGTTTGTAAACCTAATGCCCTACAAAGTCACTTGGCTAAAAATTGAATGAAACTCATTCAAATGTGCATACATACTAGTCCCTTCCTTCATGCTAAGATCCTTGACTTGTCTAAGCTAATACATCTGTAAAGCATAACTTTGCTTATCATAAAGATTACATATCTTCTCCCATAACTGCCAAGCATTAAATAAACATGTTTTAACAGTGACAGTATAATAATAGATCTACATAGCTCATCCAACTCATCCCAAGTATCTTGAACAATGCCTTTGAGCCTTACACTCCAACATTGAAATAAACATGTTTTGACAATGACAATATAAGAGTGGATTTACATAGCTCATCCAGCTCATTCCAAATATCCTAATTAATGCCTTTGAGATTTACACTCATGGTTTTCAAAGGCCTAATCTGCCTCTTTTGAACCAATACCTGCCATATCTATATCTTCAAATAGGTGAAATTTGTTACATCAAGCTCTTCAATTTTAAAAATAGCACTATTATTAGAAGAACCAACCATAATGAGAATATACCAATGTAAAATCCAAAAGAATGGGTTGTTGTAAATGATTACAAATTAGCACCCACCAAAACTCAACCAAAATAAGGGCAAAATAGGAGGGAATACCAAAGTATAGAGCTATCCACCAACTACAAGCAATAGACTACCGAAGTACAATGCTAAAAACTACAATTATAATAATGCTAAAATAAAAATAGTAGTATATGCCAATATAACTATGGGCAAATAGCCAAGAAAGTAAGCTCCCCCTATTAGGGATATCCGAATAGCAATCAAGATACAAAGAATACATATTGGTACCAAATGACTATCACAAACTCAAAATTGTCAATAAGCCATATATCCCATAAGCATATACATAATTGACAAACTACTTACAGGGGTAAGTGCCGATCTCCCAAGTATACGGAATCAAATTAGATCACAAGAGGAGGTAACCGCACCGGATAGCATACAAGAGAGCATATACATGAACCAAGAGTTCCATTGTCTCAAAGAACCAAGCTCTACCAAGTAAGTATAAGCATCTCCCACTGGAAGCAAATGTAGAGTGCAAAGCAAGCAAGTAAAGCTCAAGACATATACATCAAAGCTTTCAAGAAGCCCAAGTGCATCACAAATACATCCCGAAGAATAAAAGTCAAATGAAGCTTCAATACTCGTAAGTAAGCATAAAAGCTCAAAGCAATTGACCAAAGCCCAAGTACATCAAATGTAGCTCAAATCCAAGTGTCAAATCATGTAATAAGCATATCCGATCTCATATATCAATGCTAGACATAACCATAGACATCTAACATACCCAAAATACCATGTAGGTATAATATGCATTCAAAGCATGAAGCTCACTATGGTACACTTATTGTCCAAACTGTTATAACATCAATAAAATTTTGTAAATTTGAACTAATCAAGCTCTAAACAATCCAAGTAGCATCTCAAAAGCATAACCATATCATCTGGGTATCAAAATAACATCCCCGAAGTATCAAACATGCATTATGGAATTTATGTTTGCTATCCAAACTAGAAATATATTGTTCTATGTGAAACAAAGAACAAAAAATTGCACAAAATCATCTTTGTGAGTGCTTAGATCTGTAACTCTCATCATGCTTTTCATTTCTAGCTATAGAACGCCTAAATTCGATACCGTATGCAAAAGTTATGGCCAAAATATAATAGTGTTGTTAAGCTACCACACCTATCTATGACTTCTACAACATGCTTTGTATCCACTAAAATGGATAGAATTGCTACTCCTTAGCTTAATAAGCACTCAATAAGGCTCAACTAAGCCTTGGAAAGCTCCTCGACAAGCTGGGAGCAAGCTAAACAAGTTAGAAGAAGGGAAGACTCAATGCATACCTTGGGAGAAAGAAAAAATAACAGCCATCATGAAACCTTGAGATGAGCTTTGAATCCGAGCTGAAGCAAAGAATGAAGAAGCACCTCAAATGGTTGGCTCTAATACTAGTTGAAAGGTAAAGCCCAAGTGGAAGCAAAGAGCAAAGCAAAAGCTATGACATATGAAGCAAGAGAGCAAGTGAGTATCATATGGGGGAACTCCAACAGTCACAATGTGCAACTGGCCTTCACTTATTCAATAGTCACTGAAAGAATAAAGAATAAAGTGACAATGATGGGCGTCCATCACTTGTAATGTACATGTATGCAATCACAGCGTGTGAAGTTAATACACACGGCGTAGGCATAGGCACCTTTAGTCCCAATAGAGCTAAGCATCAACATCTCCTGTTGTGAGAAATTTGACCTAATGAAGGTGACCCCAATGTAAACACATGATAATGCTCACTCCAATAGTTTGCAATGGTAAATGAACGACAATGTGAAGTGACAATCAACAAATAAATGGATTAAAGATCATGCTTCTTTCTTGTGTTCATTGCGAGATCCCTCTCTATGCAATAAGCATGTAGGGCATCAAGAAGATATTGTAGCCCTTCAAGAGAAATTGATATTAGCACAATGCCATCTATATATAGTAGGAACAAGATAAAAACTCCTACAAAGTGGTGCTCTTTCTCCTCCAACCCTATCTATATACCAACAATCTAATAAATGTGTAGTTCACAGAACGTGGGTTTGAGGGGGCAATATTATTGCAAGACAATCATGCTCGAGTCTATGTCATACATTGCAATTGGTTCTCATACCCTATTTGTCATTGACTCATATAGTATAAAGATCCCCCACATCATCTTCGGTGGTACTTCGGAGTTGATGTAAGGGCAAGGTTTGTGGTATTGTGTTAATAGACTTGTAGAAATCTACTAACCACAAAGTAGCAAAATAATCCTTCATGTGCTAGCCTCCATCTAGGGTGGTGTATCCTTGTCTAAAGCCTCTCTCTCCCTCAAATTGCTATTTTGGTTTGGCAAAACTAAAGATCAATCCTTCTAGTTGGTAGATGCTTTTCTATAATGTGAGATATCTTTAACAATCGTTAGATTCTTGCTAAATAGATAAATATTAGAACGTGCATAAGAGAAGGGCCTCTTTAGCGTGGGAACGAACTCTTGCTTTTGAAGGTAAAGTTCCTATGCGGCTGCTCAGCACTTGACACGTGTAAGGATGCATAAAAATCTGTAAACCGATGCGTTCCAAATTCCCAGGTCACGGGCGAAAAGAAAAAGAGGGGGGAGAGAGAAAGAGACATACGGCATACGCAACTCTCTCGGTCGCTTTGTTCTTGGTTACTTGAAAGTTGACAAACACAAACGCAAACACAAATATCCAAAGGGCTACCTAGCCTAGCCCCTCTTTCCTCGCTCTTTTTCTCACACACCCGCACTTATACATATCGCCATTGATTGATTGACAAGCAGCCATGGATCTGACCAGCTTCTGCTCTTCATCCTCGTCAGCTTCTTCTCCTTCGTCATCCTGCGCGTCCGCCGCTGCCGTGGATCGTCTTCTGTCCCGAGCATTCCCCTTGCCGTCTGGCTGCTCATGCGCTTCCATGTGCAGCCGGGATTCTTTTGCCCCTGCCTCTTCGTGCAGAAACAGAAGCCCAAGCCGTATTGGAAGCAGAAGCTGGCTCCTTAGTCCCCCCCAGCGCCTTTGTTTTTCTATCGCTTCAGCTCGGGCGGCCGTCATGGAGAACGCGGTTCCTGTAAGTCACTTATCCTTCTTTTTTAGATCCAGTGTGGTGATGCTTGGTACCTTCCCTCATTGTATGTCGTCTCAATTTTATTACCTCACACAGTCCTGCGGCAATTAGACTGTTTTCTGCTCAGAACTGTAGAGGCAGCTGTATCATTTACCGGATGACAGATAAAATCTTTCCATTTGTTCTTGTCAATAATGCCTGAATCGGTCAATATCGAGCTTGAGAAGACTTGTTTTGAGAGGACATGTATTGAAGGTACGAGTTAGTTAAAGTTGCTCCCAGAAAACAAAACTCTTTGGAACACTAGCATCCATCAGAGGTTCAGCAAACTCAATGGTGTTGTCACACCCAGCTTGGCAGGTGACATTGATCTCACATATGGGAGCACAGAGGAGCAAGTTACAGATATTTCGTTACATTGCTATCTAGGTCGACCAGTAGTTTCTTCAATCTGTCTAGGGTGAGGAGCAAAAGAAGCTTAATGATAGTTTGATGTGGCACATGTTAATGACTTTGCAATTGATTGCAGAACATGGGCCTTTCCCTATACACATAGGATGTTGGAAAAGAGCAAGCCTTTGTTGCATCGTACGCAATCCAGACAGTAAAGGTAAGTTAAGGCCTTCACACAATCTGGATAGTGAATCAATGTCAAGGTCTTTGAGGAACTATTAGAAATGAGTTTGCCATTAGGACCATTGGAGAACCCTGTCAATGATGGAGTGGTGCTTGTTGCACAAGTTGGGATTCTAGGCTGAAATTTGTAATGCCCATGCACATCCTTTGAGGTACATATTGGCTTTTTAAAGTCTAAGCTTGGCCATTATTTGTAAGATTTTCAAAAGTTTGGGCGTTTAGAGCTTCAAAAGTGAGGATAGCTTCAACATCAAGGAAAACTTCTTATAGTTGGAAATAAGGTTTTTGTATTTTTTGATACACTTTTTTTGGAAATCACATATAATCTTCCACTTGTATACTAGTATTTGGCAGTGGCATATAAACTAAAAGTTTGGAGCCATCTATGTGACTGGCTTGCTTTTTCCCCCGGGGGGGGGGGGGGGGGGGGGGGACGGACTCAAAAAGCTTGCATATATATGTGCACTGATTTGACAGTTTTGTATGTTGCTGGCTTTTGCAGCATATATTAGAGTGGAAACACTTTGCTTTTATTCTTGTGATAATAGCTGAGCATATTTTCAAGGTAGTTGGATGATTGGAAGGGTTATGCTTGTTTGGGGCTGGCTACAAGGGGTTTCTTTGATAGCTTCTGACCATGTGTGCTAAGAGACTTTCTTGGAAGCCTCATGGTCAGAACTACTGATAAGCAGGAAACCAGTTGCGAGAGAGACAGAAAAGTTACTTGAGAATTCCATGGAATGGGCTTCTAAGGAATTGTCAGGCTGGTGATGTATGAGAGGTCTGGTCTGAAAAGTCTGGGACTGATTGAAGTCAAAAGGCAGGGCAGTTTTTTCCAGTCTCTCCTCTCTAGACTAGACCTGTCCCTACTGCGCTTTGTATCCGAGACAACTGTGGGTCATTTTTTTCCCAGCCTCGGTTCTCCATGCTGTGTTCCCATCTCGAAACAGCTCGAAATGCAGCAAGTTTAATTTTTCTAGTTGCTTTCATGCAGCATTGTCAACAATGGACCCAATTTAGTCCCACATTGCAAAGGCCCTCCAAAAGCCACTTTTTAGGTCTCAATTCCTACCCCCCCTGTTTGAATTCCATGTAGGTATAGCCTATGTCCAAGGAGGCACCCAAGACTGTCTTTTAGGAAGATGCAAAACCTGCAGCCAGGTCATCTTGACTGAGGATATGGATCTTTGTTTGTCATTGCGAGTGTTTGCTCTCAAATTCGCATCCAGCGGGGGTGAGAATAGAAGAGGAAAAGTGCTGTGCACTGAATCTTGAGGGGCTCATGCAGATAGAATGAACGTCCCCATTGGGCCCAACCTTTCCCCCCTTCTTCCCTAGCCGATCAAATAATCATGGAAAAAGTTGGCCAAATAAAAATGCTAAGATGGTGACTTGAGAATATGAAAAATATTTGAGTGTTGATCAATAGGAGAATAGTGCCACATGGTAGGTGTGACACGTGCTTCTCATGTGGATTTTTTGCACTCGTGTTTGTGGTGAGGGAGAAGATTGTGTTTGAGCCTTTTTGGGGGCTTGAAGTTATCTCTTGAAGGTGAATGGATGTGAGTGTCACCTATGAGCTAGGGCCCAACTTGCATGTTCAACCAACATAGGATACCACCCTTATGGGTTAGTGGCATTTGGACTTAGTTGCTTATGATCCACTCTCTGCTAGCAATGCCAGCATGTAGGTAACCTATCATGGTAGTGCCTTGGAAGTGACATTGGCACTTGGTGTTGGTGTAGAGAAGTTGATTGGGCTAGCATTGTTGACCATTCTCACATTGTAGGCAATTGGGTACAGTGGATGGTGGTATTCAATCTTGGAGTAATCTTCAAGTCTTTTTGTAGTTTGTTTTCAAGGTTGTAATACTTTCGAGACATTGTAAAGCGCTTTCTTGAATGTTGGTGATAGCTGCCAAGGGGGTATTCAGGAAAGAACTTGATTAGGGACATTGAATTTTCCCCTGGAAATGATTTTTAGTGTCATGGGGGTTAGAGAATTAAATATGTTGTTTGTGGAAAGTTTCAACACTTTCAGGTTCAAAGAGGTTAGGAATTTAAATTGAGGTTGGGCAGTATTAAATATCATTAAAAATGAGGGTAGGGCCAAAGTGCTATGCAGCTTGTTTTGCATGTGGAGGCCCAAGTGAAAATTGAAATTTACCGAATGTTAAGTGTGGATCATTTTTGGGCTGCATGCAAAGGTATGGGTACCAAGAATAGGGAAGGGGGAACATGAAACGAGGAATGGGAATGGGAATGCGATAGGAATTGGGAGGCCCAATTTAGAATGGGAGGGAATGTGTCATTAAAAAGTAGGTAAAGGTAAGAAATTTCCATAATTGAACAATGAATGGCACATTAAGATAAGTTGATGTTGCTAAATAAGTACATACCATTAAAAAAGTCTAAAGAGCATAGAATTGAGTCATAAATGTCTAAAGGCTTAAATATATATCATGAAAAGGCCAAGGCCCAAGTGGCAAGGCCAATCGTATATATTGATCAAAATGTCAAAACAATGCTCTTTGATGGTAAGCTAAAGCTATAAACTGCATTTATGAATACTCAAGGCTCAAGGGTTGTTTGGCTCCTCCAAGATATCCATGATAACACCCCTTATGTTCCATCTCATTCGTGACCTCCTTTGTTGCCTCATAAACTCCTAGCCTAGGCTTTGGTTCATACCCTCTTGCTTGCTTCTCCTCTTGACCCACCTCTCCTTGAGAAAAGGGATTGACGTTTACAGTCGCACTCTTGCAAAGCATACGCAAGTTTGCATAGAAAGATAAGATGAATGGCCTTTTGCATACAAAGCTTGCTCCTCGTCTTGGATGTAATGTGATTAGAAGAGCTCCATAGTTGCTCTAAACAAGAGGAGCTAGTAGCTTGGCTCAAAATCCAAATTGCTTATAAGCCCATGACAATTTGATCCAAAATCCTTCTGCCACAAGTGCGCGCACACACCTCCACATCACACCAAAAAAAAAAAAACACAAGTAAACTTGTCCACTTATGCATCACCATAACTAAATCATGCCATTCTTTTGCAGATGATGCTAAAAGTGAGGGCTGAGTGTGAATACTCCTTCATGCAAAGGAGAAGCATAGGCATCCCACTGTGTCGCATATAAGGTGTGGGTCTCATGATACTGATCCTCATTGGACACCAGTTCATGTAGGCTCCCAATTATCCTACCCATAGCCTTGTACAACTTGCCAATACATGGCTGCATAATGTTTATGAGACTCAATGAATTCACAATGGATTGGACCAAGGCGTCAAGCCTCTACACTTCATCCCAAAAGCCCATGTCCTAAGCTACACCCAATCATGAGATTTCTTCAGGAGTAGAAGCCAAAGAAGAGCTGCTGAACTCATCACTAATGAATAGTCGTCTCATTACACCATTGCATTCCCTTTAAGCAATCTGACACCAAGAAGGTGAAAGCAAAGTGAGTGTCAAAAGAACTTGAGGAGAATCTTTTTGGATTGCTTGGAAAGATCATGGCAAACAACTTGATGTTTGAGCATAAAAGGTCACCATCTTACTAGCCCTAGTAACAATTGGCTATACCCACGAAAGCTTATCGATATCCTTTACAAGATGATGAATCAATGAGCCATGCAAAAAGAAGCCTATTATTTTTTAAAGTTGTACTGTGTAGTATAAAAGGCAATGTGAGTGAGTGATGGCCGAATTGGCCTCCTACTTCTATGGATCCCATGAAGCCTCAAAGGTACCCCCATTGTTGCGTGTGAGAGGTAACATAAGTAGATGAAGGGGCACCCATTGAATGTGCTTTAGACATGGGAGGATGAAGGCGTAGTTTTGGACAATCTTGATGCGGATGCACCTGGTGTGGACATGTAGGATAACAACTGCACATTGCCTCGATCAAGCCAAGGCATGTTGGTCATAGGATGCGCCTCAAGCTCTAGCCTCTTCTTAGGGGTTAGATGCATGTAAAACTGCACCTCCTTTCCTCCTTACTCAAGAAGTGTGTGTGTATATTATTTGCTTTGCTTGTTCACCCACAATGACACAACTTACTTGTCTATTGACGTGCTCTTCCACCATCAATGAGGTACTTTGCTTTTAGTGTATCCCACCATGACTAATCCCTAGGTGGGTTTTGCTTAGATTGGCCTTGGGGAGTAGTAGCCATTGATGATACTTTTTTGGGGGTTTGGTGGGGGGGGGGGGGGGGGAAGGGACACACACACACACATAGAGGGGTTTGCAAAAGGCCAATGTGGCCTATGAGGCAAAACCAAAGTACATTTGTGTCCAATGTCATCTCGTCATGAAGTGAAAGAAAAATGCATCCTGGTATAAGGTTAATATCTAAAGATCTCTATAAGTCTAAAAATTGTATATACATTAGCTACAGTAGCTTCTCTCTAAATCTCAAGGTTAGCACATGATCTTGGCTATGATGTGGTTGAGGGCCCCTTTGCTAATGTGTTGAGGGGTGAGTCTCTTGTGCCTCTCAATGATGGCTCTGATGTAGCTATAGTATGGAATCCTCTGTTGTCTACTAGGTGATCGAGGTCTCTGTGGACAATGTGCAATGGCCTTGTCTAGTGTGATTTTGTGGCGTGGGGTAGGTGCACTCCGACTGGTTGACGTTGTGTTTGTCAAAGTAATAGTGCATGTAGAATCTAATTTGTAGAAGAAATCCATTCTCTCTCTCTGCCTAGGTCCCTTTGGACAAGTTGGTCTCGTCTTAAAAGTAGTGCTGTGCAGTGCCCCTAGAGCTCTAAGAGGAAAAGTCCTAGATATCTTTGGTCCTTGTAGTCCATGATAGAGTGGAGAGGTTTGAAGCCCTCACGCAAGAGGCAATGATACCTCCCTTGTACATCATAGTATATTTGCATATGTAGTGCTCTTCCATCTCGAGCTCTCTCTCATAGAGCTAGCATATTCTATCCTCTATTGGGATATCTGTTCATTTGCTTGTTTTTGTTCCGAGTTGGTGGGAGGAGGTGCGTATGTGTTTCAATAGCAGTCCGCATATTGTGGGAGAGCTACATGCCCATATACTATGGTTGAACAATAAATCCATCCTTAGAGAGATATAGGAAGTGGCTCTTTCAATAAAACTTCATCTTTAGTCCTAGAGGAAGAGACAACTAGACCCATGTCCTCCATGTTTTGGCCCTCAAGACATCATCCTTAATGATTGAATTCAGCTTAGATCGGTTGAGGGGAAGTGTAGGATAATCGAGGCTATAGTCGAAGGGCGGGAGATGGCTAGTCCATGTAAGCTCATCTAAGTTGTCATTTGTGAGTACCATCATTTCCACTACATTTATAGTTAGCCCTTGGTTCGGGAGACTGAGGAGTAGTTCCACATCTTTACGTGTATGTGCTAGTGTTATAAGTAAAGACAAAGGGAAGAAGAAAGTTTCAAATAGTAATGATGAATTTGCTAGTCATTTGGGATTTGATGGAGATTCGAGTGGTTCAGAGAGTTTGGATGATGAGCTTGGTATTCCTTCAGTTAGAACACTAGGTGTACAAAGAGCATATGGTAATGTAAAGGCACCATTGAGTGATCTAGTAGACGTAGGTCTAGTAGGATTATATACCGTGTTAAAAGATTTGGTTTTGAAGGTTATATAGCTTACCATTGTGCTTATATGGTAAAGGTGGTTGAGAATGTTGAGCTCGCTTATTTTGAGGATGTTGTTGGTCATACTCATTGGAATGTGGCAATGGATGAGGAGATGATTACATTAGAAGCCAACAAGACTTGGGATCTAGTATCATTGCCTAAGGGCAATAAAGCTATTGGTTGTAAGTGGGTTTATAAAATTAAGTGTAATGCGAATGGTTCTACTAGCAGGTATACGACTAGGCTGGTTACCAAAAGGCTATGCTCAAACATATGGCATAGATAACGAAGAGACATTCGGTCCAGTTGCTAGGATGGCAATTGTTAAATGTGTGATTGCTTTGACAGCAGCCAAAGATTGGAGTTTGCAGCAAATGGATGTAAAGAATGCCTATTTGTATGGTGAATTGCAAGGAGGTGGATATGGAGCAGCCAACAAGTTATGAGGATTTAAAGCATCCCACATATGTATAGAGTTTAGAAAAGGAGCTCTATGGGCTGAAGCAAGTACCTAGAGTATGGTCTGACAAGATTGTATTGTCTGTTGAGAAACCCTTCACCCTTCGCTTGCAATTTGCGTTTTTGTGTTTCTGCGTTTTGCGTTTTGCGTTTAGGGTTTGCAGCCTAAAAAAGGGGCGCCATTCTAGACTGTCTGTGCCTATTTATCGGCCACTCTCTCATTCATTCCTTACGGCTGATTCATTCAGTTTGTCACCTCTTCTCTCTAGCCTCTCCACTACCCTCACACCCCTTTAGGAGGACATTGCGGTTTGTGGTTCGTGGCTGTCTTTATCATCTTCCTTGTGCTACGACACCCTTGTTCCCTTGTATCATATTCACTCCATGATTCAGAACTTCATCATTCCATTCATCAGAGTTTCTTCTCTCTTCTCTTCTCTTCTCCATGTTTGCCGAGTTTACACCGTGTTCCTCTCCGCAAACCCTACTGTCTAGCTGGTACATCGTCTTTTGACATGGTATCAGAGCCGGATCTGCTTAAACAGCGGCAAAGATCCTCCATTCCAGTGACAGCAAAGACCGGTAGCGGGTTTGGCATCCACTTCTCTTCTTTTGCTGCATCAAAACCTCGTTTTTGCAGGTTTCCGGTGTTTTCAGCTTGCCACCCACACCCCTTTCGTGGAGGACATTGCTGTCTCAACTGTCCCTTGCTGTTGTCTACAGTTTGACTCTTGTTTCCAGCCTTCTAGCTGCAGTTTGCAGTTGTTTAGAGCCGAGCCACTATTGCTGATGACTCTCCATTCAGAAAACAATCTCGTTTTTGCACATTTCAGGTATTTCAGCTTGTTGCCCACACCCCGGACGTGGAGAACATCATAGTCCAAGCTGGCCATTGCTGTCTACAACAGTCTGGCACTTGTTTCCAGCCTACCACACACTGTTTGGAGCTGATTCAGCACACTGGCTATTGCTGTTGGTTTTTCCTCCGTTTTCAGTCTCTCTCTTCTGCAACCTGCGTTTTTAGTCTCTCTCTCTCCTCCTTATCATCAGAGAAGTCAAAGACCGGTGGCAGGTTCAGCTTCAACATTTGATTTCTCTATCATTTCCGCTGCGCATCGGGAGATATCCTTTTTCTCTTTTCCGCACTCCCTTATCCAGTTTACCACACCGGTACCATGGCATATTCCCCGACAGATTGCCCTTCTATTGGGTGTTCCTACTGCGGCACGAATAGTCATCTCACCGAAGACTATCGACATCGACCTTTGCTCCCCAGCCCTTCGGAGTATATGCGTCTTTCACCACGCACTTCTTGTGCCACCTCTCCTTTCTTGATCACAGAGATTGTTTTGCATCGACTATTAGAGTATTATGCTCAAGGCAATAAGCTGCACCCGACGCACACTAAGTCCTTTCGAGTACATGGAGGCTCTAAGACCTTATGAGGCGATAATTCCTCTTGGAGACCACTCCCTTGCGCGGAGGTTTCTGCCACCCACTTTCGGGTATAGTGGCTTCCATGGCCCACATCTCCTCCACAGTCCTCTCTCTTGAGAGCCCGAGATTGTTCCCCACCCTTGGCTCATCCTGGGCCTTCTTTTTTCCTAGCCTCTTCCACTCAAGTTTGAGAGGCCACATTTGGGTGCTTTCTGGCTTCTTCTTCCGAGCCCTAGATACCTTCTTCGGCATGACCAGCGGCACTACCTTCGTCATGAGATGCTTTGCAATCCGTAAGCCATAAGTGGTTGGATTCCCTTTCTCTCTCAAACTGGGATTCAGAGGGGGATTTTTGTACTTCGCCCTCAGAGGGGGACTTCCAATTCTTCTTCGGCTTCAGAGGGGGACTCCTACTTCTACTTCTTTCGATTCAGAGAGGGACCCCATGTGCCATGAAGTTCTTCACACACCACCACCTTTCACTCTCGAGGAGTGGCTCTCCTTTGAGAAGTCATTTCCTCTACTGATACCGAGGATCTAGAGGATCTACCTAGATCGGGGCCCTTGGATCTTGAGCAGCGACTTGGTGGCTAGGCCTTCGTATTTCTTCTAGCGTGGAGTCATAGAGCTGGTGGCTTCTCTCTTGAGGTTGAGTTTTGGGTTTTACAGCTCATCTTGTCTCCTGATTATCTTCAAAGGTCTCCTTTCAGGTGGCATTCTCAGATTACACAGTGGATCTTTTTCGTCCCTTGGTCAGCATGGAGCCACCTCTCGAGATCGAGTACGGGCATATTCTTACGGTTCTCGGCACCACACAGTCCGACATTTCTCCTATGCATTGCATGTTTTCATCATCTTTGTACTAGGGCGCTTGGGCTAGTGAACAATTTTCCCACGAGGGACATTGTTCAAGTGGCACCTGCTGCATGAGCATTCTTCAAGTATTGCATTTTCACCTCACTCTTCTCTTTGTTCCCCTTTTTGGGCCTGAGAGGGGGTGTTGAGAAACCCTTTACCCTCTGCAATTTGCGTTTTTACATTTTTGCATTTTGCGTTCAGGGTTTGCGTTTAGGGTTTGCAGTCCCAAAAAGGGGTGCCATTCTAGACTGACTGTGCCTATTTATAGGCCACTCTCTCATTCATTCCTTACGGCTGATTCATTCGGTCCGTCATCTCTTCTCTCCAGCCTCTCCACTACCCTCACACCCCTTCAGGAGGACATTGCGGTTTGTGGTTCGTGTTTCGTGTTTCGTGGTTGTCTTCATCATCTTCCTTGTGCTACAGGACCCTTATTCCCTTGTATCACATTCACTCCATGATTCAAAACTTCATCATTCCATTCATCAGAGTTTCTTTTCTCATCTCTTCTCTTCTCCATGTTTGCCGAGTTCACATTGTGTTCCTCCCCGCAAATCCTATTGTTCAGCTGGTACGTCGTCTTTTGACATGGTATCAGAGCCGGACTTGCTCTAAGAGTGGCAAAGATCCTCCACTTCAGTAATGGCAAAGACCGGCGAAGGGTTCAGCATCCACTTCTTCTCTTCTTCCGCTGCATCAAAATCTCGTTTTTGCAGGTTTCAAGTGTTTTCAGCTTGCTGCCCACATCCCTTTCGCGGAGGACATCGTAGTCTCAGCTGACCCTTGCTGTTATCTACAGGTTGGCGCCTATTTCCAGCCTTCCACTTGCAGTTTGTAGTTGTTTACAGCTGAGCGATTGTTGATGATCACTCTTCATTCCGTAGTTTGCGCTTTGCGTTTAGGATTTGCAGCTCCAAAAAGGGGCGCCATCCTAGACTGACTGTGCCTATTTATAGGCCACTCTCATTCATTCCTTATGGCTGATTCATTCAGTCCGTCACCTCTTTTCTCCAGCTTCTCCACTATTCTCACACTCCTTTAGGAGGACATTGCGGTTCGTGTTTCGTGGTTGTCTTCATCATCTTCGTTGTGCTATGGTACCCTTGTTTCCTTGTATCACATTCACTCCATGATTCAGAACTTCATCATTTCATTCATCAGAGTTTCTCTTTTCTCTTCTCTTCTCTATGTTTGCCGAGTTCACTCTGTGTTCCTCCCCGCAAACCCTATTGTTTCGCTGATATATCATCTTTCGACATTGTCAACATTGGATTTTATGTTTTTGATAGGGATAACTCACTTCATGTAAGAAAGGGAGATGTAGGTTTGGTAATCATAGTCATCTATGTGGATAACTTTATTATTACAAGTATTAGTGATAGTGGGATTGCTGAAGTTAAGGACTTTTCGAAGAAGAAGTTTGAGATGAAGGATTTGGTTGAGGTGAGGCACTTTCTTGGTATTGAGGTGATAAAATGTGATGATGGCATATGGCTGTCCCAAAGGCAGTATAGCTTGGATATGTTGTCCAAGTATGATATGACAGCATGTAAGTCTCTTTTAGTGTCGTTGGAGCAAAATGTGAAGTTGAGTGTTGATGTTGAGGACAAGATAGAAGACCCTACTATATTCAATAGGATAGTGGGGAGTCTAATTTACATGACTATCATAAGGCCAGATTTGAGTATTGCTATTGGCCTTGTTAGTTAGTTTATGTAGATTTCTAGAAAGCCTCATTTGGATATTGTTAGATGCATATTGAGGTATGTGAAGTCCACTTTGCATTATAGGCTTTTTATAAGGTAGGTAAGGATGTACAAATGTTACGTTACACAGATGTAGATTGGGTTGGTAGCATGTTTGATAGAAGATCTTCTAGTATATTCATGTTTTCGCGTGGTAGTGTAGTAGTTACGTGAAGTAATAAAAAGCAACCTATAGTTGCTTTATCAAGTATAGAGGTTGAGTACAGAGGTGCTGCAATGGCAGCGTGTGAGGTGGTATGGCTACAAAAGTTATTGGGTGATTTGGATGTGTAGGGAGATGGTCCAGTTGTCATTCAGTGTGACAACATGAGCAACATACAGTTAGCTAGAAACTCGGTGTTCTATGCTAGGACTAAACACATTGAGGTGCATTACCACTTTGTAAGAGAGTAGGTACTTGTAGGAGAGATTGACTTGGTATATGCCAATACACAGGATTAGATAGTTGACATTTTCACAAGGGCATTGGGTGCAGAGAAGCTTCAAATATTTCAAAGCTTACTTGGAGTTGTAGAGTTACAATTGAGTTTGAGGGGGAGTGTTGAGATGGCAAGCTCAACGTATACGGACATTGATGATGAACCACCTAGCTAGATGTGTTCACATGTCTACACTTAGCATGTTGGTGGTCATTATGATCCTCACATGGCCATTGACTTATCACTTATTATATTTGGTTGTTACACCTATCTACAACTGGCATAGTTATAGTGCCAATCGATTAGTATAGTCAGTTATGCAATGTTTGACTTAGTATTGTATCTTACCTATACTTTGTGTACATTGTATTGTGTGAAAAAAAGAAAAAAGAAACCAACAATACAAGGTTTTGGCTTTCATTTCTCTTCTTATGTTCTTGAGTAAACTCTCTCTTGTGTATATAGTGTGTGTTTGATGTAGAAGCTCAAGCAAGTCCCTCAACCACGTGATTCGTGACACCATCATTTATAGCTTGTTAGAGAGGATCACAGCCAGGCAGGTACAGCCAGGCAGGTGCAGTCCAGTCGGACTGCTGCAGTCGGACCTGCAGCAGTCGGACTGCCACGTGGCAGTCCGACTGCCTGCAGCCATTTTATTCCTGGCTGCGCCCTATTTTGGCGCCCCGTTCTAGGTGATTTTTCGCCTATTTATTGCTGACGTTTTCAGCAGTCTGGTCATTATTCTCTGTCGCAGATTACAGACCGGTGCCGTGCAGATTTCTGTCTCTGTTCACAGATTTCAGACAGCAGACAGTGCAGACTGCAGCAGACTTCGAGGTGGACAGCAGGTCGCATCGTCGAGGTGGAGATACGCAGTCCAGCGCACTGCGCCCGTGTATATCTTTGTATTCAGCATTCTTTATACAGCAGATCTTCAGTGTACACTGTCTCTTTCTCTCCCTTCTCTCTCTGCGTTCTCTCTCTCTCAGTCCTACACTTCCGCACCGCTGCACTCTGACATGGTATCAGAGCAGTGTTTGAGGGCTGACTGAGCGCAGAATCAACCTGAAGAGGAGTTTCCATCGCGACACAAATTTGCGTTTTTTGCGTTTAAGGGCAGACAGGAGGGCTGCGCCTTGAAACAAGGCTGAAACGAGTGTGGGCGCACAGGAAAGGAGTACAGGTGGTGGATTTGCTGCTGTTTACTGCTGTTTGACGCGGAGAAAGTTTGAGTTTTCAACCTAAAAGTGCAGGTTTTGCTTTTTCATCGCCTCCGGCGGGTGAAGAAGCTTCGGGACGCGGAAGAGCCTTAGCAGGCTGAGTTTACCCAGTCAGAGGGGGACTGCTTTTGCGTTTGAGAAGGCATTGCAGGTGAAGATGTCTACAGAGATGGACTTGGAGTTCCAGGCGATTATGGACCGGAAGGTGCCTGTCCTACCGGCTCTTCCTACAGATCAGAAGCTCGATGGCGACAACTACCGCATTTGGCGCGTTATGATGTTGGCCATTCTGGAGTCCTATGATTTGGCGGAGTTGGTACAGGAAGATATTGACCGGCCTTCGGTAAGAGATGAGTCCAAACTCTCTTCCGATGCTCGTGCGGAGTTGGCCAGGGCCCAGTCTCATTGGGACAAACTGAATGCCAGGATTCGATCCTTTCTCTTTCTATCATGCACTACAGCCGTGATCGCTCACATCGAGCACTTGACGGTGGCTCATGAGATATGGCTGGAGCTTGATCAAATGTACAATCGGATGACCCTGATGAAGAGGGTTTCTTTGGAGGTACAGATGTGGACTTTGTCCGTCAATAAGTCTTCTTCGCTAAGGGAACACATTAACAAGCTAAGGCAGCTACAGATGCAGGTTCAGAATGCGGGGAAGCCGATCTCCTCCGAAGACATGGCGATCACACTATTGTCCCAGTTGCCGCCACAATTCGGTACATTTTACTCTGCCCTTATTGCTTCGGGGCGAGAGTCTACTCTTCGGTGGGAGGAGTTGGTTCCTATGGTCTTGGACCAAGAGGAACAGTTAAAGGGACAGAATGCTTCCAAGACGGAGGCGTTGACAGGTCAAGCCTCTCAGAAGAAGGGGAAAGACCAAAAGAAGAAGAAGGGGGATAACAAGTCCAAGAAGGACAAGGAGAAGGACAAGGACAAAGACTCCACATGCCATATTTGTCGAAAGACTGGCCATTGGAAGAAGGATTGCCCTGACAAAGACTCGAAGGACACCAAGAAGAAGGAAACCAAGGATTCTGGAGCGGTGGCTGCACCCTCATCAGCTGCATTTCTACACTTAGTTGTCATTGAGGATGCTTCACCGAATGCTTCTGATGCTGCGATGGCGGTTTCCCAATCTCGAGAGTGGATTATTGATAGTGGTGCCTCACGGCACATGACTCCTTCATCAGATGGTGTTGCCCAGCTGCGACCTTCGCGTGGGCAGGTTCTCATTGGAGACAGCTCTTCAGTTTCTATTGCAGGTCGGGGTAAGATGCAGCTTATTCCGGATGGACGAGGTGGCACCCATACCTCAGAGGTTTTGCATGTACCAGGATTGGGGTACCATCTCCTTTCAGTCCATAAGATTTGCTCCCTTGGTCTTCTGGTGGAGTTTGACAGTTCTACAGTGCGAGTCCTTGATCGTGAATCGAGGAAGGTTCTATCATCTGGATATGAGGAGAACGGCATTTACAAACTGAAGTCTTCCACTGCCCTCTCCACTCTTCTTTTTACCTCACAGTCACATTCTGAATTATGGCATGCTAGGTTTGGTCACCTGAACTATGACTATCTTCGGAAGGCGTCACGGGGACAGCTTGTTCGAGGGTTGCCGGATATAGTGGTGAGCCAGCAGCCATGTGTCTCCTGCATAAGGGGGAAGCAGCATAGGGATGCCATTCCCCACACCGCTTCGCGGCGGTCTACTTCACCGATGGAGTTAGTATCTACGGATCTATGTGGCCCTATGAGGAATGAGTCCCTGCGTGGGAGCTCGTACTTCATGCTGATCGTGGATGACTATAGCAGGATGACATGGGCCTACTTTTTGGCACTAAAGTCAGAAGCTTTCTCGCACTTCAAGGATTGGCTTCTCTTTGAGGAGAACCGATCAGGCCGGAAGTTGAAGACCTTGCGATCCGACAAGGGAGGTGAATTTGTGTCTAATGAATTTGCTCGGTTTTGTGCAGATAGAGGAATTCACCAGGAGTTTGCCAATACCAATACTCCTCAAGAAAATGGTATTCTAGAACGGAAGAACCGCAGTGTGATCGAGATGGCGCGCACCATGATGGAGCACCGACAGACCCCTCAGGTTCTGTGGGCCGAGGCTGTGGCTACTGCAGTCCACATTCTTAATTGATCCCCTACTTCGGCCGTGGAAGGGATGACTCCATTTGAGGCTTATTTTGGGACGAAGCCAGATGTTTCTTACTTTCGGGTCTTTGGGTGTGATGCCTATGTTCACATTCCCAAGGCTCACCGTGACAAATTTGAAGCGGCTTCAAGAAAACAGGTATTTGTTGGCTACAGCTCCCAGTCCCAAGGCTACCGACTGTATGATCCCGTCAAGCGGGATGTATATACTAGCCGTGATGTGCGGTTTGTGGAGGTTCCGGCTTCTTCAACGGGTGAGGAGCATCCCGTTCTTGGAGATCCAGGGGAGAGCTTGGCTCCTTCTACAGTTCCATTGGAGCCTGTGCCGTTTGATTATGATTCTGTTTCTGACACAGAGTCTACTGTTCCACCGGATCCTTCTGAGGAGTTACCACCGGTGGACATTCCAGAGTCTTCTACTGATGGAGAACGACGAGGGGAGGTTCGGCCTCCTCCTCGCTGGGCCCGTGACACACTCCGTGATTCAGGGATCGAGGGGGTTCCTGAGGAGTGGGGACCGCAGGATGGTCCGCGGCGGTCACGGAGGCACCAGGCGCATTCTTCGGAGCTTGTTTGCTCCAATTATTGTTTGATGTCCCGAGTTATGCAGGATCGAGAGCCCACCTCCGTGAAGGAGGCTTTACAGTCCGCCCCATGAAAGAAAGCTATGGAAGCTGAGTTGGAGGCTATTGAGAGGAATGGCACTTGGTCACTTGTGCCACGCCCCCCGAAGAAGAAGGTGATTGGAGTCAAGTGGGTCTTTAAGACCAAATATCTCAGTGATGGTACTTTGGATAAGCACAAGGCTCGCCTTGTTGCTAAGGGTTTTGCCCAGCGCCCAGGGATCGACTGTCATGACACCTTTGCCCCTACAGCTCGTATGGCAACCATTAGAGCTGTTCTTGCTTTGGCTGGCCATAGGAGATGGCCCGTTTATCAGCTGGATGTGAAGTCGGCCTTCCTAAATGGTGATTTGAAGGAGGAGATCTACGTTGAGCAGCCTCCTGGCTTTGGTTCTTCGGATGGGAAAGTCTATAGGTTGAAGAAGGCCCTGTATGGTCTCAAGCAAGCCCCGCGAGCTTGGAACGAGAAGATTGATTCGTTCCTCCAGACTCAGTTGGGATATCGGCGGTCCAAGGCCGATCTGCAGCTGTATGTTCACACTTCCGAGGATGGTTGTGTGCTGTTTGTATTATATGTTGATGATTTGATTGTCACAGGTGATGATGCACAGCAGGTCCAGGAGACAAAGTCAGCTTTACATCGGACGTTCGAGATGACGGATTTGGGGCTACTCCATTTCTTTTTAGGACATGAGATTAGAGGGGGATCTTTCTCTCCCAACAGAGATATGTACAGGAGCTCTTGGTGTCTTTTGAGATGGAAGATTGTCGGGCCCTCTCTACTCCTATGGATCCGAACTGGAAGGCCACTTCCCACTCAGCTTCTCCTTTGGCGGATGCTTCCCGCTATCGACAGTTGATAGGGTCTTTGATTTGGCTTCTCAACACCAGGGTTGATCTATGTTTTGCTGTTGGGCTCTTGGCAGGGTTCATGAGTGAACCTAAGACGGTGCATTGGCAGGCTGCTCAGAGGATACTTCGGTATCTGAGGGGGACGTCTGATTTGGGGATTCATTACCCCGCAAGGACAGATGGGTCAGATCTTGTACTTGCAGGTTGGAGCGACTCGGATTGGGCCGGTGACGTGGACCACAGGCGGTCTACAACAGGTTACTGCTTTACTTTGGGTGCAGGTGTTATTTCATGGAGTAGCAAGAAGCAGCCCACGGTAGCCCTTTCGTCTACTGAGGCGGAGTATCGGGCCGCATCTTCCACTACATGCGAGGTTGTGTGGCTTCGGAGATTGTTGGAGGAGCTTGGGTGCCCCCAGACTCGTCCTACATTGCTGCGATGTGACAATGAGAGTTGCATTGCCTTGGCAAGGAACCCTGTTTTTCATGCCCGGACGAAGCACATTGAGATCCAGTACCACTTCATCCGAGAAAAGCTTCTGGATGAGACCATCACTGTGGAGTATTGCAAGACGGAGGAGTATTGCAAGACGGAGTACAATCTTGCGGATTTGTTTACGAAGGCGCTTCCTCAGGCTCTACTTCGGCAACATTCCAGCTCCCTCAGGCTTCTGCCCTGCCCAGGCTCTGAGAGGGGGTGTTAGAGAGGATCACAGCCAGGCAGGTACAGCCAGGCAGGTGCAGTCCAGTCGGACTGCTGCAGTCGGACCTGCAGCAGTCGGACTGCCACGTGGCAGTCCGACTGCCTGCAGCCATTTTATTCCTGGCTGCGCCCTATTTTGGCGCCCCGTTCTAGGTGATTTTTCGCCTATTTATTGCTGACGTTTTCAGCAGTCTGGTCATTATTCTCTGTCGCAGATTACAGACCGGTGCCGTGCAGATTTCTGTCTCTGTTCACAGATTTCAGACAGCAGACAGTGCAGACTGCAGCAGACTTCGAGGTGGACAGCAGGTCGCATCGTCGAGGTGGAGACACGCAGTCCAGCGCACTGCGCCCGTGTATATCTTTGTATTCAGCATTCTTTATACAGCAGATCTTCAATGTACACTGTCTCTTTCTCTCCCTTCTCTCTCTGCGTTCTCTCTCTCTCAGTCCTACGCTTCCGCACCGCTGCACTCTGACATAGCTTCCCCCACCTATTCACACTATAGTTGGTCTTCATTCAAAGCAATGCTCATCTTTGTCATCAACACGCCTCTGCCTAAAGGACTGTGTTTTGGTCCCTTCACATTGCAAATCCCTTCAAAGGTGCTACTGCCTAGTCGGGGTTTGAAAGTTCAGCCATGTTCGATGTTATTGACTCCTCTATGCTCACTAGTATTGGTCCATGAGACATGGGACCTTGAGGCTCCATTGTATCATCAAGGTACATGATTCATTTTTTTCATTCTTTGAGTTTGTGAGTTCACTCACAGTCTTTGTGTTTGCTGTACACATTGTGTGTTCCTCCCTGCAAACTCTTACCATTTCTCCACACCTACTCCCCATAGTGCTGCTGAAGCCAAAAGGCAGCATCCTGCAACTCTAAATGCAAGTATTTGCAAGCCTAAATGCAGGTTTTGCACTAAGGATGGCTATTACCAGCCAAAATGCAGGATTCCCTTCATCTTTATTATACAAAGCATAGATTCACATCAGTTCAGTACCCCTACCTGGGAGTGTTGGTTGGCTGCTTACATTTGAGATGTGGAGTGATGGATGATACACTCCACCTTGCTATTCATGGCATCATTGACTCGATATAGGCTGAAACTAGCCTTCCTTATTAGAGAGGGTGGTAATGACCTGATTAATCAACAATTACAGCAAGTAAATAATCACATAAAACTGAAATGTACAATTTACCACGTAAAGTTGGACAATGGACAGTGTGTTCGCCCCAAAACTAGCACATCTTGTGGTATTTCTTTATCTTTAATTGCAAATAGATGGAGTACAACCAAGATTCTCTCTAATCTATGTAGCTAGTTCAAATACCTCTTGCTGTCATAAATGACCATCAATCCTTCCACCCAAATTGCACCGTGGTTTGCTCGAGGATTGGCCTTTAATTGTGCTTCTTGGGTGATGAATTGAGCCCCAAATGTTTGGTGGCTGAATAGCCACTTAAATCTCTTGAAATTGCCTTAATTTTAGTGATTGAAATTCCAATCTTTAGGCCTTCAATTTGTGAGCATGCTTGCTTAGGTGGCTATCAAACCTTAATTTTTACTGTGAATTAGGGTTTGTAGTAGAGATTAGCCAAAATCTCCTCTTCCAATGGCTGATTTTGCTTGAAACTAGTGAGGAAGGATGAGAATAGGCCAAAGGATGAGATAGAATGTTGAGGGGAGAGAAAATTTAGACTTCCATTGCAAGAAAATGGAAGCAATCAACAACTGCCTTGTCTACACGGTCGTGAAAGTTGTCTCCACTAATGGAACATCCCAAATATGATGTTGCTTGGTTGAAACAACCCTTAAATTGATGTCATATGAGCATGTCACGAGGTCTTGGAGGGTCTCTTGTTGGTTGAAAATGGCATGTCAACTGTTGGAGCAACAATGACAGTCCTCTCTCTCTTAATTTTCTCCATGTTGGAATGACTCTCTCTCTCTCTCTCGTTGAGCTAAAAATACATTAGCATTTATTGAACAGCCCCAGAACTCAAATTAATTAATGAATTTGACATTTTTATTTAAAACAAATGGAGTCCTTGAAAGTTTCAGTTTCCCACATGCAAATCGTAATTGGGGAGGACCTAAACTTCCTATGAATATACCGGCTGCCCTATCACTCAGCCAATCTCATTTTTGTAGAATGTAGTTGTTGAAGCTTCATTGTCTATAGCCCGTTCGTGGACAATATTTCAGTTGCAGCTGCGCATCATCATCTCCTACCATCTGGCACCTGCTTACCAGTCCTCCTTCATAGTCTGCTGCCCTTTCTAGCTGTCCTACGCTATCAACTTGTCTCAGAACATTGTGTTTGCTATTGGCAACTAGTTTTTCCGCATGGAACCTACCCTAGTGCTGTCGCCTACTACTAGCGATTTTGATCTCTCTTGTTGTCGCTTGCTCTAGAGCAGTTGTTGTCTCCTCTAGATCATTAGGGAATTCGTGCTTTGTTGTTTCCACTCTCCACCTAGGCTGCCACATCATCCTCCAGACTTGTTTGTCCTTTGCTTGTTTTCCATTGATCTAGTCACACTTGAGTTGCATTTGCTGTTGCTAGACACCTACGGAGGCTGCCTTGTTGGGTTTCAGGATTGGTTGGAGTACAACACACTCTTCAGCTCATACTCTCTACTCCAACCCTCAAGAGACAGGAGTTAAGGGGTCATTATTCTGTCTCATTGGATAATGTGTTTGTTGTAGGAGCATTGTATTATATTTAGGTTCATTCAGTTTCTTATTCTCTATGTTCATTGTCTCTTAGTTACCCTAACCCTAACAATGTGTTCTATTATCAGTTTGTGTTTTGTTGCACAATTGTAATTAAGTTTTTGTATTATGGCATTTCTCCACATCTCTTCGAGCTTCGAAAACGTTTTAAATTTTTTCCACTTGTATCGACAAGTTTTGCCAAGTGGCAGGCTTTCAAAACAATTTTCAGCATTATCTAGCTTTATTAATATTCTAAAAAATTAAGTTAATTATTATGTATGTCTCAAAAAAAATAATATGAGTGGCCAACACTTAAATTGGCTAGGCCAATTTATCACCCAAGTGATTTGGATCACTCCTTAGCTCAGAACTAGCATTAATTAATTAACTAATGCGAATTCCTTAGTGTAACCATTGATACTAATGGCTAATTAAATATTCTAGGCAAAGTTTTAACAGTGGGTACCACCTAGTACATATGAGGCATAACTTATTACGACTTTTACCAATGTCATGACGTAGTGATCACTAGGGTTACTAAGGTCTCACTATCACTTAACTGACTTGCATTTTATATGTGTACCTCACATGTGCACAACTCAATAATGCCAAAGGCAAGCATTAAAAATACATGTCCTTGTGATACACCACCACTTTGCTATTCATGGCATCATGGAGTCCTTGACCCTTGTGCACCCTACTATTTGTCAAAAGATGACGTACCAACGAGACAGTAGGGTTTGCAAGGAGGAACACGGAATGAACTCAGCAAACATGGAGAAGAGAAAAGAAGGGAGAAGAAACTTTGATGAAGGGAATGATGAAGTTCTGAATCATGGAGTGAATGTGATACAAGGGAACAAGGGTGCTGTAGCACAAGGAAGATGATGAAGACAACCACGAACCACGAACCGCAATGACCTCCTGAAGGGGTTGTGAGGGCAGTGGAGAGATTGGAGAGAAGAGGTGATGGACTGAATGAATCAGCCGTGAGGAATGAATGAGAGAGTGTCCTATAAATAGGCATAGTCGGTCTAAGATGGGGCCCCTTTTTAGGGCTGCAAACCCTAAATGCAAAACGCAGAAACGCAAACTGTGGGTGAAGGGTTTCTCAACACTATCACCTTCTTCAAGCAAGTACCTTTGCTCTAGATTCTACAATAGTTGGCACCTTACATACTACATCCACATTTCAGTTCATAACTTACAGCACATGTTCATTCATGTCCACCATCATTGTCATTTCCCTTTATCATACAAAGCATTAGCCTTTATTTGCGATTCGAGTGAGTTTGTTCTTTGTGCAATTGAGTGGCCAATCTATCTCACATAGAGTATCCATTCTTCATAGGGGAGGGTTGTATTAGTTCTTCACAAGGCCAAAACTTGCAAACTCAAATATCCAAGCATTAAGTGTGTAAGAAAGCACACATAGTGTATATACAATTCTTTACTGCAACAAAATTGTCATTTTTCTCTTTTGCCAAGTTAATAATGGGTTCATGGTTTTCCATCTTCTCATCAAATAACTTGATTTTTGGGTTTGAGTTTGTCTTGGAAATTTGTAATGTTGGCAGGGTATTGGGGCTTAACATAGGATGTTTTATTGATGCCATGTAGGTGGTTATTATGTAAAATTGAGTTTCTAATTTTCTTTTTTCAACAGGCAAAGCAAGATAGCTATACTGTAGGAGATTTCATGACAAGCAAAGATGAGCTTTTTGTTGTCAAGCAATCAACAACTGTGGATGAGGGTAATTTGATTTGCTTAATCATTTTAGAGCTAAGGCATTGGGGTGCATGCCTATAAAGCATGCTCAGTGTTCGCTAAATTTTTCTTATAATAAACAGCACTGGAATTATTGGTGGAGAATCGAATCACAGGCCTACCAGTGGTTGATGATGCAGGAAAATTGGTAATACGATGAAACTTTTACCAGCTCTTTTCAGAGAAAAAAGGTCTAATTTTTCAATCACAGGATTTTGAGTAAGGAGTGCCTTTTTTAATGACCACAGAATCTGAGTTTGTTGAAGGCAATGTTTTAGTTCCGCATTTAGTTATCTCAGATTAAGAGATTATGTTATTCATGTCATTAGGTCAGTGTGAAACCAATGCTGAAGTCTGCTGGTCATGCTGTAGATAGAACTTTCTTTAGGCATTTTTCTAACTTGATATGATTACTCTTGCTCATGATCATGTTTTGTCGTGTGTGTCTTAACACGTCATTGCCAAAAGGGACACAATGTACAATGGAAGTAATTCTGAAGGAAATTTGTCATATGCATACAAGTCCAGAACAAAGCAAATAGAAGAGATGTTACAAGTAGATCATATGTACCAGCCTATACAAAATCAAGCATTTTCCGATGGTCTGAAAGGATATGCCTTAGTGTTTGTTTGTTGTTTTGGTATGCCTTCATGTATGTGAGTGGTTATAAACCATTATAAACCATTCATAAACTTTGGCCTTCAATGATCTTTTAAGTTGTCACTCCATTTGAAGTACAGACTTACGTGGTGTATCAAATATAGTGATATTTAATTGTGATATGATCGCAGATAATGGTACATTATTTCTTTAGAGGGGTGAGCCTTGCGAACCCTTGTGTTAGTGTGATTTGTAGCTGTCCTTGTGTATAAATTGGTTTTGGAGAAAGTGATCACAAGGTAGAGATAATAGGATGTTCACTCCAACACATTGCCCTAGTAGGTGAACTGTGGTGTTGAAGTGGTGATTGAACTCTTAGAGGTCACATAAAGCAATGCAGGGTAGGCTTAGTTGGTAGGTGATAGTGGAAGTAGTGGTATATGAGAGAGAGAGAGAGAGAGGAATCGACGCGACGGAGCGAACAGCGATGGTGCCCCTGCGTCGTGCCGCCCTGCCCTCGCCTGGTCCTGCACGCCCTCGCGTCGCCTTCATCTGCGCCGTCGCAGACTGAAGACTCGTCTGTCTTCCTCTCGCGTTCGCGTCCGCCCAGTCGCTGCCCGCCGCTACGTCGCTGCTCGCCTGATGGTCCGTTGCTGCTCGCCTGTCACTCGCGCCTCCTCAGCCCTGTCGACGCCTGCAGATTCGTCCGCCCTCGACCTTCTTCGAGCTTTCTCCCTGCGCCGCCAGTGAAAACCCATCGCGCCCTGTTCCTGACGCCCTGCGCCTGCCGCCGTCAACACCTTCTTCGCCTGGCGCCCTGTCCACAGCCGCCCCTGACGCCCTGTCCACGGCCGCCCTTGCTGCCCCGTCCCTTGACCTGACGGATCCCTGCCCGGCACCCCAGCCTGTCCCGTCCTGCCGTTGCGACCGACAGGCCTTTGTTTCGCCCTTCTGGCCCTGCACGGTGACAGGTACAGCTCAGCTTTCATTAGCTGTCTTTGCAGAGTATACCCCTGGACAGCGCCTCTGTACAGACCAGCGTGCGAGAGAGAGAGCGGGAGAGAGACAGGGTCAGTCCTCCTTCAAGATCAAATTGTCACACGATGGCTGGTTTGGATCTGGATTTCATAGACCAAACAGTGGCAGCACTTGGCCCGGATTCTGATGCCGAGGAACCTGAGGACATGGTTCCGTGCAACGAAGAGATGCCCCCTGGTCCCGACATTCAGCCTGCGGGTAAATGTACCAAGCATACTTCGGAAGAGATAGGTGTTCCTCAGGATCGTTCCTATGCTCAGGTTGCTTCGGATCCTGTGGACTCCCAGGATGTTGACTGGGAGCATTTGCTGGAATTTGCCAACAAGTTGCTTGGCGATTACGTTCAACATAATCAGGAAGCCTTTTCCGACTCAGCACCTGACGATGTTCTGGACGCCACCGTTGATCCAAAAACTGTCCTACGCTCCTTTTCGGTATTTTATGATCGCGCTGTGATACTCTTCTTCACTGGTCGAATCCCGCTGCTTTCCCGTATTCGCCAGTGGCTGCACAGTCTGCTACAAGGGGAATGTGTTGAAGAGATTTTTGTTGGCTCCCGGGGGTTTTTTGAGGTTCTGTTGAAATCAGAGACGCACCGTGCTGCTCTCCTGTCTAAACTGCCTTTATTTTTTGAACGCCGGTTGGTTCATGTGGTTCCATGGCGCCCAATAGCAGATTTTCAGCGTCTGCTGCAACGTGAATGCCCTGTGTGGGTAGAAGTGGAAAACTGCCCGGCTGTTTATTGGCCACTGTTGAAGGATGCTATGGCCGCGGTGGGCACTGTTCTCATCCCTCCCAGTCTCCGGGCAGTGAATCGTAACCGCTTGTGCATGCTATGGGACACTACAAGAAAAAGACCTGCATGGTTGCGCCTCAACTGCTCGGGCATGCATCCGTTGCACTTTCGATTGAAATGGGGCAATTTTGCAGGGCATTGCTTTTCCTGTGGACAGTTGGGGCATTTTATGGCTGAATGCCCGGAACAGCAACATACCTCCGATGTTGGCCATGCTGCGCCGCCCATGGAAGATATGGTGTGTGATGCCCCGGCGCTGGATGCTATCCACTAGCCCCAAGTTTTGGCCAAAGGTAAACAACAGGTTTCGGGTTTGGATTCCCGCGCCACTGATTGGGTGGAAATACGTCCAAAAAAAGGCAACAGGGTTGTTGCTGGCATGGAAAATACTGTGCCTACTCCCTCACAAGATTCCATGCGTACATATATGCGCAGGAAGGAAATGTTGTCTTCCGAGCCCTCTGCTCCTGCTATGGTTTCCTCTGCCCCCCGTCATCAGCCCGCCAGAAAAATGTATTCAGATCGTCCAAAGGGTCCCCCTGCTAAGCTGGCATTTGATACCAGAGGTAACGTCATTACCCCGTGGGATCGTCGTTATCCCCGTTCCAACCCCAAGCCAGCAGATATGCCGTCTACTTCCAAATCTGGTCCTCAGAACTCTTTTGCGTTGTTGGCGGATTTCTTGGACGAGGGAGTCCTGGACATTCTTGCTGACAAAGTCAAATCGAGGCAAGCTGTGCCTCGTACCTGATTTGGTTTTAACTACACATGAAAATAGCCACATGGAATGTGCGAGGAATTTGTTCTCGCCAACAACAACATGCCATGTGGACGGTATTGCATGAAAATCAGTGGGATGTCCTGTGCGCTGTTGAGCACAAGAGTCACGGTGAAGCCGGAAAAGTAGTAGATTGCAATGGCTTTCGACTGTTCTATGCAGGGACACAGGCCATGCATTATTCGGGAGTGCTCATGATTGTACATGACAAATATCAGCCTATGCTTATTAAAAATGATGTTCATGGCCGCTTTTTGGTGATTGAAATTTTATTCGAAGGGGAAATCTTATGGTTACTTGGCCTCTATGCTCCGAATGATTCGTTATCTCGTCGGGAGCTTTGGCAGACTTTGCAGACCTCCTTGTCACTTGGCAGACGAGGCTTCTTCATGGGGGATTTTAATATGTGTGTGGATTCTTCCCAGTCCACATCGGAGCATTCGGTAATGGACGCACCGGAAAGTTGTATGTGGCATGAGTTGGCTCTTGTTGTGCTTAAGCAAGATCTCTGGTCCTGGCTACACCTGTCTTCTACAGGGTTTACTTTCCATTCTGCCCAGTATGCAACAACATGGTCGCGACTGGATCATATGTATATCATGCAGAATGATGATTTTCTTCCCGAGATGCTCGACATCAAAGTGTTGCAGCAATATGCCTTGTCAGACCATTTCCCTCTGCAGCTTGAGCTGCTTGCTCAACCCATTGCACCTTTCAAGCGATTTCTGGACCGACTCCCTTTGCGCTTCAACTCATCTTACCTGAAGCATGCACTCTTTCAGGGCTATATGCAGCAATTGATTGACAGATTCGTCTTGGACTTCTCTTCTCAGGGCACTGCGTCTTTTGAAAGATTGCTCTCTAATGTGCAGCGGGTCGCTCGGCAGTATGGGATTTATCATGTCTCTCTTTGTAGGCAGCGTCGCAAGGCAGGAGAGGATCTGCTGGCTTTGGTTCGTTCTCTGCTGGTGGACACTCCGGATGATGCATTTCTGCTCGCACTGGACATGCGGGTGGCTGATCTTATTAAAGCATTCCAGTTGAAATCATATCAGCAGGCCAAACTGCAACATCTGACGGAAACTTTGCAAGATAGTGCATGTCAGACCCATAAGTTCTTTCGAGCTCTCCATGCCTCTCCTGCTCGAGAAAATATGACCAGACTCGAGAATGCAGAAGGCCACCTTATCCTGGATCCGCAGACTATTGTGCATATGTGCGGGAATTATTTCCGTGACCTTCTCGGTTCCACCTCTCCACCTTCGGCCCAAATTACTCAGGCCCGTTCGGCTTTTTATGACCTAGTCCGCAATCAGCTTCCGCAAGACATGCAAGCTACTATGGAGTTAGATATTTGTGAGGCAGAGGTTATGGACGTCTTGTTACACTTGCCTAAGGATAAAAGCCCGGGTTGGGATGGTCTCACTAATGAGTTCTTTGAAGCTTTTGCTACCCAACTGGTGAAACCTTTGCAGGCTTTGTTTCAGCAGGTGTGGGAAACGGGGATCATGCCTTCCCCATGGAAAGAAGGCCTTATTAAACTGCTTCCAAAAGCTCCTTCGCCATCTAAGTTGACACAGTGGCGCCCAATTTCTTTGATGGGTTCAATGTACAAAATCTTTTCCAAAGTAATGGCGAATCGGCTCCATAAGCATCTCCCGGCCATTGTGCACCCTCTACAGTATGGTTTTATTAAGGGCCGAAATATCCTACACAATGTATTGAATGCTCAACTGGCAATTGATTATGCCAGGCATTCCAATCAGGAGGTCGTACTGATTCAACTGGACCTGGAAAAGGCTTTTGACTATCTAGACTGGTCTTTCGTTGCTGAACTTATGTCTGCTATGGGCTTTGGTCCGCGGATGTCTCGTCTCATATACACCATTAGCGCTGCAGCGTCTTCGTGGGTCATGCTGAACGGAGGTGTTACTGAGCCATTTGTCCTTGCCCGCTCTGTCAGACAAGGGTGCCCTTTGAGCCCTCTATTTTTTGCCCTTGCAACACATCCAGTTCTTTCGATGTTATCTCATATGGCAGCCTCTTCTCAGTTGGTAGGACTGTCGCTTCCTACAGGACAGCACTTCATTAGCCAATCCCTGGCGGATGATACTTTTATGATTTTGCGTGCGGACAGGGATAACCTTCGAAGAGCATTGGATGCTTGGGGCCGCTTTGATCAGGCGTCCGGCCTTCGCATCAATGCCCTCAAATCAGCCATTCTCAGCTGCACGGAGTCGAATTTGCAGTCCTTGGACTGGCAGGGTCTGGTTGTTCCTCGTGGCTCCATTGTCAGGCACCTTGGGTACCCTTTGGGTGTTGATGTTCCCCCAAAGCAGCTGCTGCAGTGGATTTCTCAGAAAATGGTGGCTAAGTTTATGTATTGGAAATCTCAAGCCTGGCCTTTCCATGTTCGCCTCAAAGTGGCCCAGACTATTATGTTGCCAATGCTCACATATTTCTTGCCATTGTTGCCCTGGACTACTACGACTCTCAATGCTCTTACTCAGTCTATTCGTTTCATGCTATGGAAGAAAGACTCATTGCATGCAGGTATTTCCTGGATCTCTTGGTCGCATGCGTGCACCCTCAAACGCATGGGTGGCGGAGCTATTTTAGATGCCCAAACTCATATGCAGGCACTCCGTTGGTCGCTTTTCTGCGCCATGTGCTCGGATCATCATCAATGGGTCGATATAGCCCGTTATTTCCTTGAGGGCCATGGCCTTCAACATGGCAATACCCAGATCCGCAGTTCTTGGTGGCATGTTCTTAATGCTGATTCGTGGTTCTCCAGTTCTTCTTCGTCGCTGCTTACTTATTTGGTGTGTTCCTGGAAACACGTCCTCCAGAAGGCTCAGAGGCATCCAACGGAGGATCGCTTAGCTACTAACTCTTTTCAATTGGAGTTGCTGGCAGTCTCGCATTTACTTGCATGGGAAGGTAAGCAGGACCTCAGACCACAATTCAACCGGATGGCCCGTTTGGGTTTGTCTTCAGTTGCGGATGCCACCCTTGCCGGGCGCAATGTGCTTATATCTTTTCGTACAGCCAGGAGGCTTTTCAGGATCCCTCGTGGATACAGGCCTTTATGGGAACAGCTATTGAGCGTGCTCCAGAGCAGACAACCCTTTCCTGCCCTTGCTTCGGATCATCCCTGGCAGGATTGGGACCTACAAGGCCGGCTGACTTTAAGCAAAGCTTCTGCTAACCAAGTGTATCATATTCTGATTAAAGATCGTCAATGGCTCGTCACCAAAGCGAATGCTTTATGGGGATTACGTAAATCCCGGTCATGGTGGAGGGAAACTGTGATGGCGGGCTGGTTGAACAAGACACCCTTCAAATGTAAAGTTTTTCTTTGGAGAATGATGATTGGTGGTCTTCCGCTTGCTTCGGCTCTCTCCAAGCGACGAATCTCCAATGGCCACTGTTTCTTTTGCACCACTACTGTGGAATCCGCCCGCCACCGATTTATTTCTTGCCCCATCGCACAGAAAGTCTGGTTATTTTTGTCGGCTGTTTGGCAAGGAGTGGTTGGTTTCACCCTGCGCCCCTTTGATTGGGTTTTCGGGCAGCCCAAATACCCCGCTCCTGCACAGCCACATATGAAGCTCGTGTATCATTTTCTTCGATATTGGGGCTGTGTGGTGAGGAAGTGAGGGAAGCAAAATTACCATGTGATAGAATGATAGTTTCGCTGCTCACACGAAGCTGCTTTGTGGTAGGTTTATGAGCCACAAAGTGGCCTAGCATTTTTTTCACACGAAGTGCGCAAGAAACGATAGTTATACCTTAATGCCCGACCAATGAGGACGATTGTAACTCATGAGATGAGTATGACTCATTCATTCTCATAATTAAAGAAAAAAGAGCTTGCTAAATTCAAAAGAAGGAAAGTAGAGTCTAAGAGCAGCAAACACTTGCTAAATGAATCTCTTGCAATCAAGGACATTGCCAAAAAAGTCTAGAGAAGTTGTTAGTAGTCATGCGTGTCATGCCTTGTCATCTCTTGCTTGTGAGCCTTAGTCTAGATGAGGACTTTTGGATCTTTGACTTGTCTGTCACTTGTTTTGAGGAAGGAGGTAGCTCATTCTAGAGGAGTCTGTCTGTCTCTAGTGCTGCCATAATCATTAGCTTAATGTGGTGCCCTCGTTAATACTGTGGGCTGCCTGCAGGGACCGATCAGTTCTTTGGTATTCAGCATTTGCTCTTTGTTCAATGCAGGTTTCTTTTCTTCTTTCCTTGCAGATTCTGTGTGTATGTCTTTCTGTACCCTTTTCTGTTGCGCACTCACATGGTATCATCGCCAAAAGAGAGGATAGAGTGAAGTTTGCTTGCAGAGGAGACTACCTCAGCTGTTAATGCAAGCCTCAGACCTTGTGTTTTCTGCACACGTAGCCTTCTTTCTATAGCTGATCTTCCTTGTAGCTCGATGACAGCTCCCAGCCTTGCATTTACTATAAACGCAGCCTTTACTACATGTGGCGGCATTATTTGGCTGTAGGCAACAGCTTTTCAGCTCTAGGCGAAAGTTTTCTGGTAAGGCAGTTGCATACTAAGGCAAGACGAAGGATCTACAATCTAATTGTGGCTGTTTCCTTGTGTCTAGTGCAGATTTTCTTCAGCTCGATGGGTATTCGCAAGGATGTCTTATCATAAGCTCTTTGTGAGCTTAGAGAATGAGGTCTCTATTTCTTTCTCTGAGAGATAGAGAGATTTTCGTACTAGTTCACTCGACAAACGGTAATCACCTAGCTTGTTTGTATGAGATCCCTCTCCTCCTTGTTCTCTCCATGTTTCATAGAAGGCCTGTTCTACTAGCCTTGATATGCCATGCATGGCACCCGCTATACGTGCCTCTACTGCCTTCTCTACCCAAAGAAGATTGGCTTTATGGTTCAAACTGTCACGGGGACATGAAATTTTGAGATGCTTTAATCTTGCTGATAACATTTGATTAAGTTATTAATGAAATGTGCAAGGTTGTTTAGCACATGTGCACTCGACAGTTATTTCATGGTAGCAAGCCAAGGACCACGAGAATGCAGTGGGTGTCAAAGACAAAAGTTGTGATAAGTTATGCTAGTTGGGTTTTGGTGGTTAATTGGTGTCAGTTTTGACCCTAGGACAATTGTTTGGCCAGTAAGTGTCAGTGGTGACACTAGAGACTCGCATTAATTAATTAATTAATACCAGTCTAAGGGTCAACAGAGGTTGTGGACCACTCCAAGTTGCAAATGGCCTAGCTAATTTAATTATGGATGGACATATTTAATTTTGGGCAAGGTCAGAAGAGCTGAAATTAATTTTCAGGACTATTTAATTATGAAAATTAATTAAATGGCTTGATAACGGTGAAAAATGGGTTTAGAAGGTTGCCACTTAGTAAAAATGCCCATGTAAGTTGAGAAAACGTTTATGGGGGCTTGGTCTTAGCCATTTAGTAAGTTTACAGCTTGGGAAGGAGAGAAGGAGCTATTGGTCCATTTTGTGATTAGAGAACGTCAATTCGCTGCAGAAGATAGCCATTTGAGGCCTTAATGGAGTAGGCAACAAGGAGATTTTAGGGATTTCTTGCAAAGAAAATCGGATTTTTTATGTGATCTTGGCTCTCTCTCCCCTTCTCCAACCCATTCTTAGGAGATCTCAGCATTTCTCAGCCATTTTGAGCAGAGCTTAGCCAAATTTGGTGGACTATAGAGGGATCTCTGCTGTAAATCCTAAATTTTTATAGAAATTAGGGTTTAGTAGGCACCTTGAGACTCATGCCAACAAGATAAGGCATTGTACGTTGAAATCAGCACCTACAATTTGTTGTATTGTTAGGGATTTCAGATGTCGAACCATCCATTGTAAATTTGGGGGTAGCATTTGGCTAGTTGGGGTCTTGTTAGAGCAAGTCCTAGGTAAAAATCAAGTAGCAAATTACCCAATTCATTTTCTGATTGTGGGATCAGCAAGGGGCTTTTGGATAAGCCAAAGAGGTCATGGAATCTTGGCTTGTAATACATCCACTGGCAATTGAAGTTAAAGAAATATTGAAAGGGGGGCTAGTTTGGGGGTCAATAGGGTGTCTACTGTCCAAGATTATTAAGGTAAGTTGTGCATTTCAATTTATGTTTTTGTTTATTGTTGTAATTTAAGTGCTTGTTTAGGGAATTATCACCCTTTCCAAGAAGAAAGACTGGTTCCACAAACTACTTCCTTTGGTCGTGTAATGTGGAGTGTATCCTTGATACCTTCAATCTTTGGGAGTTTGTTACCCAGCCTATTTCTTGTCTAGTGGAGGATCCCATTGTTGGATCATTGATAGATCGTATGGCCTTATGGGATCTTTTCTCTCTATGAGCTTTCAGGATTCTGTCTTAGTGCATGTGTGCAGGTTGTGGAAATCGGGGGAAGTGTGGACAAAGCTTACTTCTTTATACCATGTGAAGATATTTGCCCACCAGATTACTCTCGAGAAGAAATTACGAATGATGGTTGTTGATGATTTTCCTTTCATAAAGGATCATATCAATAGGTTGGAGGATACAAGGGATGAGCTTGCATCCCTTGACACGATGATCTCTTTAGAGGATATGATCATGATTCTTTTGACTCAGTTGCCATCTCCTTGGCTTGATGTCTTCTACATCAGCCCTCTTATATTGAGGATCCATGAGAAGCTTCTATGGGAGGGGCTTGCATCGCTTGTTTTGGAGCTTGATAAGCACGAAAGAGGTTGTTAGTAGGTCCACCTCCACCAAAGCTTTTGTTGTAGGTTTAGGAGGGGGAAAGAGGAAGAAAGAGAAGTCAAAGGCGAAATGATAAGAGAGTTCTTCAAGCTTTGACTTTGACTTGGAGAAGCCTAAGTGCCCATACTATGGGAAGAGGATACATCTAGAGGAGAAATGTTGGAAGTACCCTCATATTCATTCGAGATGATGGATGGAGCTACAACATTCGAGCCTTCTACCTCTACTCTAGTGGTTACCCATGAGTCAGTGCTTTATATTGTTTAGTTGGAGGAGCCTTCTTTAGTGGTTGCCTCATCTTCTGAGAGGCCTTGGATGGTTGATAGTGGAGCTTCTAGTTGTATGACTCCATGAGGTGATTTGTTGTAGGATCTATGCCATTCTGAGAGTTCCGTCACTGTTGGTGACATTGTTTTGGTGCCTATTAGTGGTGTTAGCACTTTGCCTTTGTTTCCCAACCGCTCTTCGAGCTCCCTTTCACATGCCCTTTATGTTTCGGACTTGAGCTTTGCACTCTTAGTTTATGGCCTTACTAGGCTTGGTATCCGGGTTGTCTTCATCAAGTAAGCTGTTTGTATTGATGATTCTTCTATAGGGGCTGTTATTGCTTCAAGTTGGTAGGAGAGCGGGCTTTACAGGCTCTATTCCCCTTCTCTTATGTAAGGAACTCCGAGGTAGTTGTCTATTGCTACACTCATTCCTGCTTGTGCACCATCTATTCCAAAGGTTCCTTTCCATTCCCCATCCTCTCCTCTTGTGGTTCCCTTGCTTTCTCCATCCCTTTCAGAGGGGGATGATGTCGGTGATGCGGTTGTGGATTTTGTGGCTCCTAGTGCTGTAGAGGGGGTTTCTTAGGATCATCAAGAGCTTCTTCTTCACGGGCAGTCTACATTGATGGACTTCATTGACATTGGCATTCCTCTTGCCATCCCAAGATCCATTTCTTCCTTGGCCTTTCGCCACACCCAGGATTTGGGAGGGGGTGTTAGCAATCATGTATGTCATGCCTTGTCATCTTTTGCTTGTGAGCCCAAGTTTGAGTGAGATGAGGACTTTCGGAGCTTTGACCTATCTGTCAGTTGTTTTGATGGAGGAGGTAGCTCATTCTAGAGCAATCACTTTATTGCCTGTCAATGCATTTTCACCTCTAGTTGGAATTTTGTGTGCATTTCCCGGGCGGTTTTTGCATGGAGTAGTTTGTCTCACCTGTCAAACGTCGTTCACTTTTATCAAGATTTTTTTGAGCATTTTTGGCAATGTATGAGTATTAAATGCTGGTTGGCGGACCGGCATTAAATGTTACTCGGTCATATTTTCTCCCTAGATTTCAAGTTGGCTAGATTTGGGTGTATTTGGCTATTTATAGCCTTCTCCACTTAGTTAGCAGATTATCTTCCTTCTTTCTTGGCAGGTGCACACTCTAGCGTCATCATCTTCCTTTGTCTCCAGTGTTGCCATCATCATCAGCCTGATTTGTTTGCCCTGTCCTCATTGATGCGTGGGTTGCGTGCAGGGGACTGATCAATCCCCTTTCTGTATTCAGTATTTGTTCCTTGTTTAGTACAGGTTTCTTTTTTTCTTTCCTTGTAGATTGTGTGTGTGTGTGTTCTTGTTTCTTCTCCCGTTGTGCACTCTCATAGAAGTCTCATTTGAAGCACCACATCTATGACAAGCGTCAAGAGCAGTCCTTTTGTTGGTAAGAAATGCACTTGAAGGAAAATCACCAATCATACATTTCCAAAGCTGAAGGCATATCTTGAATGAGAGCTTGTTGTCAATGCTTTTGAGTGTCTTCCATGTTTTTGAATAGCACAATCTGTATGATGCCATAGTCTATTGACATACTCAAATATGGAAGGCATAGGAGAAGCATGCGATACGTTCTCTTGGCTGTCATATCATGCAGAGAATAATCCCATCATTGTATGGAGTGTCCCAATCTTGTAATTGATCCTCATGTGAAGAAGACTGTGGAGGCACCATTAGAGTTTGCACTGAGGGAAACACAGAATGTACGACCACAACAGAAGCACAACGAGACAAACACATATATAGAAAGAAAAACTCAAAACTCAAACACAAATAGAAGAAGGGAGAGAAAGAACACAACTCTAAAGTGAATAAATGCTGTAAATGAATGGAAGAGTATACAATGCGTCCAAGGGTAGAGCAGTGTGTTGGGGAGTGACGGCCATCGGAGACGGATCCCAAGTCTGTGACCACCAATCGGAGTGTGGGAGTGAGGAAGAACACCAAACGTTGATCACTAGGAAGTAGGCGACTGCAAAGGATGATGCTTGATAATGAAAGTGATAGCAGAAAGCTCAAAATGTAGCAGTAGCAATTTTGCCGGGAGGAGTGGTGTTGCTAGCTACCGCTAGGTTATTGAGAGGTCCAAACGCAGCAATAGGTTGCTTGATGAGGAAGATGGGCTACCAATTGTCGCCTACACACTGGAGGTGCAAACATAGAAGAGAGATGATGGTGGAGATGCTGGTGATGAAGAATAGGATCAAACGCAGCAATAGGTCGCCTGATGAGGGAGATGGGATGTCAACTGTCGTCTACACATTGGATGTGCAAACATAGAAGAGAGAAGATGGTGGAGATGCTGGCAATGAAAAATAGGATCAAACGTAGCAGAGGGAAGAGCGCCAGACAGTGGGCGATAGCGTAGAGGAAGGTGCTAGGTTACTTCAAGGGTTGATGAAGAGAGATGGCAGTAGTCGCGAAGGTTGGACAGCCACGTGTGTGTGGACTGATGGCTGATATCTGCACTCAAGGGTGAGAAACTTGCATAGAAGAGATTGAAACTGAATGGGGGCAGCCTGCCTATTTATAGATGAGGACGGACCCTCCCAAATTAGGGTTTCACTAAAATCTCTTAAACCGCTTCCCATTTTAGGATTTTCATTAAAGTAAGCTTGTTTTGGGGCTGTTTAAGTGGCTAATCAACATGGAATGTATTTCTTAGCTGAACACCCCGTCTCAGGCCCAAAACGGGGTGAGAAGAGAAGGCCAACCCGTTTTTGGGCAAGGCTTTCCATGCCAAAACAACCAAGGCATCGGTCAAAGGGTGCACGGTGGTTGCCCAATGGCCTATCAAGACTACAAAGGCGATGGGTATCTTACGAAGGGAGTCTGAGTAGTCACCCGAGAGAGGATTGGGCATCGGACAAAGGGTGCTTGTTGGCTGCCTAGTGGCCTACCAAGCTGAACTCTCTTGAACCTCTTCCCGTTTTAGGATTTTCATTAAATTAAGCTTCTTTTGGGGTTGTTTAAGTGGCTAGTCAACATGGAATGTATTTCTTAGTTGAACACTCCGTCTCAGGTCCAAAACGGGGTGAAAAGAGAAGGCCAACCCATTTTTGGCCAAGGCTTCCCATGCCAAAAGAACCAAGGTATCGGTCAAAGGGTGCACGGTGATTGCCCAATGGCCTATCAAGACTACAGAGGCAATGGGTATCTTACCAAGGGAGTCTGAGTAGTCTAACCGAGAGAGGATTGGGCATTGGACAAAGGGTGCTTGTTGGCTGCCCAGTGGCCTACCAAGCCCTACAAAGTTGGATGAAACTACAATGGAGTTTGATTTATATATTTTTTAAAAAATAATTAAAGTGAGAGATGGTTTGCGGTCGATCAAGGAGAAGATGGAAGAACGAGAAGGGATGGTTAGGTCCAACCCATCATTAAATATACAAGCTGCCCATCCATTGGAGGATGTTGAAGAAGCCGATGTCGAAGATAAGTACCGAAACTTGTAGAATACCAAGAAGAGTAGGAACCCCCTTTCAACCTTGAATGCTGATGCCGAAGGAGGAAGAGGAGCCAAATGTCAGTCTTCGTGTGGTGCCGAGAACCATGATGGGAACAAGCATCCCGATTGGATCATGTCTCCAGCATAGGTAGGACTAGACAAACTTGCATGTTAGCTCTGCATTGAAAACAAAGTCTGCAAAAGAGAGCAAGGTCTGCAATCAAAGAGGCCAGTAGTGAGATGCTCTAAAAACAAAATTGAAATAGAGAATTAACTGGAGGAAACAAGTGCAAGAATGCAAATGTTATGTGTGTGTAAATGTAGCAGAAAACTTGAAAAGGAAAGGGAAACAACAAAACTTCTATGGGCCCGGCTCTATAGCCTAAAGTCCTAAGAGAGCGACAATGAGAAAAAGCTAAGAGGATGGCTACCATCTTGTACACCCACTAGCAGATAGATGCCAATGAAACATTTGATGAGGTGGTGAGGTAGTCCTAAAAGAAGGCAAATATGATGTGGATGCAAAAAGTGCAATGTGATTTGTGCTAGCAGACCAATCAATCATCTCCTTAGGAGTAGAGAAGGATGGCTGTTGAGGTTGTTCGTGTGCCACATGTCCAGTATTAGCTGTGGGGGTTGGAGTAGATGGGGCAATAGTGGGAGGCATAGCCCTACTAGACTGTGTAGTCGTAGTAGTCTGTTGTGGTTTTCTAGTTGGTAAATCTTGGGCCTTGGTACAACACTCCTCATCCACATGGCTCGACCTCTAGCAATGCGTGCAAATCTTATTTTTCTTAGAAAATTGTTGCCAAAGGGGTCGTGTTTCTTTGTTTCTGTCAGAGGAAGTAGTGTCACCCTTGTTTGGGCTTGCCTTCGTATCTTGCGAGTTTTTGCCATTGTTGGTTTTCGCTCATGAAGAAGAGGCAACCAACCCTCGTCCCTCTGAATAGATGTGAGTGGAGGACTTTTTGTGGACTTGATCATATAGCCTTGCGTAATGCAAAAATTGACACTCGAACTCATAGAAGGTCAGCAATCTAGACAGTGAGATAATGTGTTGGATAAAATGGAAGTTTTTGTCAGGTAACTTGTTCAAGAAGAACATGACCTAGTCGTTTGACTTCGGAGAGCCAACGGTGGCAAACTCAGCTAGTAACCTCCGATATTCGGCCAACTTTTGTGGCATTGCAAGCTCGCCATTGATGGGTGTAATCAAGGTGGGCTAGATGAGGGTGAGACATAGGCTCAAGACCAACAATGCGATCTAGAAGACCTTGAGACTCAAACACTTGTTGCATATAGTTCGACCAAGTGGTGAAATTTGACCTGTTGAAATGAGTCTTGTTTGTGAAGGCATTCTTGGTTGATGCAACAGTAGTAGTAGTGCTTGGATAAGGTGGATAGGGTGTGTAGTGCGGTGGAAAAGAGTACAGTTGGGAATGGGTCCCAGAGTGCCCACCAAGCATACAAGAAGTGTGCATGGTAGATCCAAATGTTTGCATGGGATGACTAGGCATGGAGACTGTGAAGGCATTCTTGGGTGATGCAACAGCAATGGTAGTGCTTGGATAAGGTGGATAGGGTGTGTAGTGTGGTGGAAAGGAGTACACTTGGGAATGCGTCCCAGAGTGCCTACCAAGCATACAAGAAGTGTGCATGGTAGATCCAAATGTTTGCATGGGATGACTAGGCATGGAGAGTGTCGCCGCATGAGGACCCCATGGTGGAGGGATAGGGACACGTGGAGGAGAGGATGGAAATCCTTGCATAGGAGTGACCCATGGAAAGTGTGATGATGCACCATAGGCAAAGGATGGAAATCCCTATATATGAGAGGTCATGGGGTGTGTGTGCTTAGGGGTAGTGAGGGGAAATGCCCATCACAGCTATCTTAGTGGGAAAAGAGATGCCTACATGAGAAAAGGTAGAGGGAACTGTGTTAGAGGGTATCATTCCTTGTAACAAAGCCCCTCAGTGCAGAGTGGCTTGTGGAAAAGGGTAGGTGACAGTGTAAGAGGTGAGATGCCCCCTAACGAGGCACGGTGATGTGAATGTTGGGTGTAAAGTCCATGGATAAAGTTATATAGGTGTGAACACACCCTTATTATACCCTAACATATAAATTCATTCTTTATTCTTTTTGTACTATCACAATTTGGTACGCCTATCTCTTTGCGTTCACTCTCTCTCACTCTAAACGCTGCTGCTCTCGCTTCTATCTCACACTTTCATTGCACATTCTCCCCTTCAAACTGGTATCAGAGTTGTGGCTAAGGTGTGTCCGCTTCTTGAAGTTCGTGTGGGCTAGCTCCAGCTTTTATGTGCGAAGAAACATCAGGTTGTCACTTTATTCAGGCATGTGTGTACCTGATAGACAGGCGATAGGTCCGAAACCCTAAATCTGTGCAGGCGATAGGTCTGAAACCCTAAATCTTTGCAGGTGACAGCTCAACGACAGCTCCCTGACCAGGCGACGAATAGGCGACAGCTGACGTGACCAGGTGGCAGTCCATTTTGACCAGCGGGAACAACTCATGATAGCTCCTACAAGTCACAACAGGTCACAACTGTTTGTTTCACAGTTTTTTGTGATTTGGCACACTAAAACAGGCCCCGGTTCACACCTGGCAGCACAGTTAAGCTTTTTCAGCAATTTCATGGCAGAAAATTGGGGCTTTTCCTAGATTTGATGTCGTACATGCACAATAGTGACATTTGACCCAGAAATTGCAAACATTGTGCACATTGGCTTTGGTAAAATTTGGGGTTTTCATGTACCAGTAAAATTTTGCTCGGCTGAGTCAAATTTATTGACATTGGTGCACATTCGGACCCGAGAAATTCGGGGCTTTTCGCAAAATTTTGTGGAATTTTGCCAAATTTGCTCGTTTTATGCTCTTGGGAACATGTAGTCATGCAATCAGGCAGATTGGTTAGTGAAATTTCGGGGATTTTTGTCACCATGTGGTGATACTTTTTACAGTTGCTTTTCTTATTTACTTATATAAATATTTTATTTTTCTTTTCTTTTGTTATTGTTGCTTTTTACCCCTAGAGTTCTCTTGGAATAAGCTAGGATCTTTGCATGGCGAGAAGAGGCAGCCATTGGGACAAATTGGACTAATGGTTTATCTGAGCCTTAGAACCAGTTCCATATTGAATGGGCACTGAAGAATAGAATGCCAGTGGTTTGGGGCTGTGTGCTTAGCCACTAGAGATGATGTAGGACAATGAGCCTGGCCAAGACAGAGGATGCACATGTGAGAATGCTCACAGAATAAAAGTCACTGTAATTGAGCCACATTATACTTTTTGATGTGGCTGCAATGATAAAAGTTGCTCCAAACAACTCGAGGGATGCAGGGGTCACCATTACTAAAATTTAGGGAGTTACTATTTTTGGACCCTAGAATTTGTTCGCATCATTATCTTCATTTTTGCAGGAGGATTAATTCTCTGGTCTGTGCCGAGGTAAAATTTTGCACCGATCATGGAGAATTTTAAACTGGAAGGTCTAAATGGGAAAATTGTTACATGTATGCCATGTGGCACAAATTCCCGAGAGAGAGAGAGAGAGAGAGAGAGAGAGAGAGAGAGAGAGAGAGAGAGAGAGAGAGAGAGAGAGAATGAGGGAGCTTTGGCAGACTTTGCAGACCTCCTTGTCGCTTGGCAGACGGGGCTTCTTCATAGGGGATTTCAATATGTGGATTCTTCCCAGTCCACATCGGAGCATTCGGTAATGGATGCGCCGGAAAGTCGTATGTGGCATGAGTTGGCTCTTGCTGTTCTTAAGCAAGATCTTTGGTTCTGGCTACACCCGTCTTCTACAGGGTTTACTTTCCATTCTGCCCAGTATGCAACAACATGGTCGCGATTGGACCGTATATATATCATGCAGAATGATGATTTTCTTCCCGAGATGCTCGAAATAAAAGTTTTGCAGCAATATGCCTTGTCGGACCATTTCCCTCTGCAGCTCGAGCTGCTTGCACAACCCATTGCACCTTTCAAGTAATTTCTGGAGAGACTCCCTTTGCGTTTCAACTCGTCTTACTTGAAGCATGCAATCTTTCAGGGCTATATGCAGCAATTGATTGACAGATTCTTCTTGGACTTCTCCTCTCAGGGCACTGCGTCATTTGAAAGATTGCTCTCTAATGTGCAGCGGGTTGCTCGGCAGTATGGGATCTATCATGCCTCTCTTTGTCGGCGGCGTCGCCAGGCAGCAGAGGACCTGCTGGTTTTGGTTCGTTCTCTCTGGTGGACACTCCGGATGATGCATTTCTGCTCGCACTAGCCATGCGGGTGGCTGATCTTATTAAAGAATTCCAGTTGAAATCATATCAGCAGGCCAAACTGCAACATCTAACGGAGACTTTGCAAGATAGTGCATGTCAGACCCATAAGTTCTTTCGAGCTCTCCACGCCTCTCCTGCTCGAGAGAATATGACCAGACTCGAGGCTGCAGAAGGCCACCTTATTCTGGATCCGCAGACTATTGTGCATATGTGCAGGAATTATTTCCGTGACCTTCTCGGTTCCACTTCTCCACCTTCAGCCCAAATTACTCAGGCCCGTTCGGTTTTTTATGACCTGGTCCGCAATCAGCTTCCGCAGGACATCCAAGCTACTATGGAGTTAGATATTTGTGAGGCAGAGGTTATGGACGTCTTGTTACACTTGCCCAAGGATAAAAGTCCGGGTTGGGATGGTCTCACCAATGAGTTCTTTGAAGCTTTTGCTACCCAACTAGCGAAACCATTGCAGGCTTTGTTTCAGCAGGTGTGGGAAACGGGGATCATGCCTTCCTCATGGAAAGAAGGACTTATTAAACTGCTTCCAAAAGTTCCTTCGCCATCTAAGTTGACACAGTGGCGCCCAATTTCTTTGATGGGTTCAATGTACAAAATCTTTTCCAAAGTAATGGCGAATCGGCTCCATAAGCATCTCCCTGCCATTGTGCACGCTCTATAGTATGGTTTCATTAAGGGCCGAAATATCCTACACAATGTATTGAATGCTCAACTGGCAATTGATTATGCCAGGCATTCCAATCAGGAGGTCGTACTGATTCAACTGGACCTGGAAAAGGCTTTTGACTATCTAGACTGGTCTTTCGTTGCTGAACTTATGTCTGCTATGGGCTTTGGTCCGCGGATGTCTCGTCTCATATACACCATTAGCGCTGCAACGTCTTCGCGGGTCATGCTGAACGGAGGTGTTACTGAGCCATTTGTCCTTGCCCGCTCTGTCAGACAAGGGTGCCCTTTGAGCCCTCTATTCTTTGCCCTTGCGACACATCCAGTTCTTTCGATGTTATCTCATATGGCAGCCTCTTCTCAGTTGGCCGGACTGTCGCTTCCTACAGGACAGCACTTCATTAGCCAATCCCTGGCGGATGATAGTTTTATGATTTTGCGTGCGGACAAGGATAACCTTCGAAAAGCATTGGATGTTTGGGGTCTCTTTGGTCAGGCGTCCGGCCTTCGTATCAATGCGCTCAAATCAGCCATTCTCAGCTGCACGGAGTCGGATTTGCAGTCCTTGGACTAGCAGGGTCTGGTTGTTCCTCGTGGCTCCATTGTCAGGCACCTTGGGTACCTTTTGGGTGTTGATGTTCCCCCAAAGCAGCTTCTGCAGTGGATTTCTCAGAAAATGGTGGATAAGTTTATGTATTGGAAGTCTCAAGCCTGGCCCTTTCATGTTCGCCTCAAAGTAGCCCAGACAATTATGTTGCCAATGCTCACATATTTCTTGGCATTGTTGCCCTGGACTACTACGACTCTGAATGCTCTTACTCAGTCTGTTCGTTTCATGCTATGGAACGAATAGACTGAGTAAGAGCATTCAGAGTATTTCGTGGATCTCTTGGTCGCATGCGTGCACCCCCAAACACATGGGTGACGGAGCTATTTTAGATGCCCAAACTCACATGCAGGCACTCCGTTGGTCTCTTTTCCGCGCCATGTGCTCAGATCATCATCCATGGGTCGATATAGCCCGTTATTTCCTTGAGGGCCATGGCCTTCTGCATGGCAATACCCAAATCCGGAGTTCTTGGTGGCATGTTCTTAATGCTGATTCGCGGTTCTCTAGTTCTTCTTCGTCGCTGCTTACTCATTTGGTATGTTCCTGGCAACAGGTCCTCCAGAAGGCTCAGTGGCATCGAGCGGAGGATCGCTTAGCTACTAACTCTTTTCAATTTGAATTACTGGCAGTCTCGCGTTTACTTTCATGGGAAGGTAAACATGAGCTTAGACCACAATTCAACCGGATGGCACGTTTGGGCTTGTCTTCAGTTGCGGATGCCACCCTTGCCAGTCGCAATGTGCTTATATCGTTTCGTACAGCTAGGAGGCTTTTCAGGATCCCTCGTGGATATAGGCCTTTATGGGAACAGCTTTTGAGGGTGCTCCAGAGCAGACAACCCTTTCCTGCCCTTGCTTCGGATCATCCTTGGCAGGATTGGGACCTACAAGGCCGGCTGACTTTAAGCAAAGCTTCTGCTAACCAAGTGTATCATCTTCTGATTAAAGATCATCAATGGCTACTTACTAAAGCGAATGCTTTATGGGGATTGTGTAAATCCCGGTCATGGTGGAGGGTGACTGTGATGGAGGGCTGGTTGAACAAGACACCCTTCAAATATAAAGTCTTTCTTTGGAGAGTGATGATTGGTGGTCTTCCGCTTGCTTCAGCTCTTTCCAAGCGACGAATCTCCAATGGCAACTGTTTCTTTTGCACCACTACTGTGGAATCCGCCCGCCACTGATTTATTTCTTGCCCCATCGCTAAGAAAGTCTGGTTATTTTTGTCGGCCGTTTGGCAAGGGGTGGTTGGTTTCACCCTGCGCCCCTTTGATTGGGTTTTCGGGCAGCCCAACTACCCCACTCCGGCACAGCCACATATGAAGCTCATGTATCATTTTCTTCGATATTGGGGCTGTTGGCATAACTGGACCATTCGGAATGCTTTTCTTTTTGACTCCGCCTATAATGTTCAGCGGCATATTGCGAGGCTTAAGGGCCTCTTGTATTGGCAGTTAGATCTTCTCCAGCATTTTGATTTGCTCTCTAGGGAGGACTTACGTCCCTTGCATATGGCAATTTCCTCTGCGTCTTTGCCATGACGTTGTAACTTGTAGTACTTAGAACCTCTTCACATGATGGCTTAGATTGTCGTCATGTATCTTGTAATCAAGTAATCTTGTACTTTTTTCGTAATTAATACAATTACCTTTTACGAAAAAAAAAAACAGAGAGAGAATGAAAAAAAAAAACGTAATAGGGCTAAGGGGCAGATCGGAGAATGAAGTTTTGGAGGAGCTGAGGGGGGGCAGATTGCTGCAGTTTCATTAGCCATGGAGAGTACTTCTTCGTCTCTGACTTGTGTACTGAGGTAGAGCTTGCTCCCTTTGATCAACTCTCTCTCTATTCTCAGAGGAAATGCTTTGCATGATGGGGTGATTCCATCAAAGGAATAGGGGTTTTCAGCTCTGATTTTAGTGCTGTTTGTGGGACTGTTTTAATGATGGACATGTTGGGTAGTAAGAACAGTGAATTCAGAGATTTGTAGATTGCAATTTTGCACATGAATCATTGAGTATTGTTCACAGAAAATGCTGGACATCTTGGACAGTAACAACAGTGAATTCAGAGATCCGCAGACTGCAATTCTGCACATAAATCATTGAGTTATGGTTGCAGAAAATGCTTTCCTAAAGGGATGTTGTTCTAGTCATGCTGTATAGTCCTTATGCAGCTGGGATTTACTTAGAAAAGATGAAAATCAATGGTTCTTAGGTTATATATTTTGAAGCATTTTATTTTTGTAGCTTTCCATCTTTTAATCGATAAAGAAATACTGAGAGGGGTGCCGGTCTTCGGGGCCAATCTGCTGTTGAGCGAGGGAGTGAGGTCTCTGTTTTTGTGTTTGTGTGAAAAGACCAGGTGTTAATTGAAGGAACTACCGCTTTATGTGAGTCATAGACTAGTTACATGGTTTCATCCTTGGGATTTGAATTCTTTTTTGCAAGAATTTAAGCTCGGACAGTTTTGGGTGAAAGGCCATATACAAATTTTACTGAGATTACAGGACTAGAGAGATGGCAGACATGGATAAAGGCAAAGGAAAACTCTCCCATGAAGAAGAGAGTTCTTCTTCTGCTCATAGACACCGAAGAGAGAGTATTGGTGCACAGGTGTCAACACCTAAAATCGAGATTGAACCACAGGATGAGAAGCAAGAACAGGAGGACTTGTTTATGGCACAACTCCTCAGCAATAAGAAGCACAAGCACAGGATCAGGGAGTGAATGGTCAAGGCAGATTTCTTTTAAACAGGGTAAAGGATAGGAGAGGCCTTTTTTTGGCAAATCATTTAAAGAAAGAAAGGCTTTAATGATGGCTGGGAAATGCTTTATATGTGAACAAAGAGACCATATTGCTTCTAAGTGCCCATATCAATCTTCTAAAGATGCGGAGGATAAAGATGTGCCAAGTAAAAAGAAGCCCAGCATTGGCTTAGTGCCTGATATGGTGGGAGATCAATCAGCTGATGATGCTACAGAATTGTGCAGAGCTTGGGGAAAGATTAGAGATTCCACAGTGCTTATTTTCTTTGATTCTAGAGCTCGTGCAAACTTTCTCTCACCGGCATTGGCTGTTAAGCTGGGTACACGTCCGGAGGAAATGGGACCAATTGGACATGCTGATTTGGCATGCCCAGGACATATTGAACTTGTCACCCCTATTCTTGGTAAACTCCGTATGCAGATTCAGAGCTATGTGGACACAGAGGAGTTCCATATTATGCCTTTAGAGGGCCGTGATGTTCTGTTGGGTATTCTGTGGTGCCACAGGAAGCATGCTACCTTGGATACTTACAATGGAACGATTACTCTTGTACATAGGAGCAAGACTCGTGTTAGATGCGAAGCTTAAAGGTAAGTCTGTCCCAGTTGTTTTTGCTTCTGCAATTACTTTTGTTATAAAAAATCATATTTTTGCGTACTTGGTTTTTGCAAAGCAAGTTAATGAAGTTGACAATAATGTGTTTGTACTAGATGAAAGTAGAAGGGCTTTCTTGGATAAATTCAGTGACTGTTTCTCAGATTCGTTACTAGGAGAGTTACCCCTTGAGAGGCCTGAAGATCATACCATAGATCTTATTCCAGGGACTAGTCTGCCCAATAGGCCACCGTACAGGGTTAGTGCAGCACAACAAAAAAAGATTATGACACAGGTTAATGAGCTTTTAGAGAAGGGACTAGTTCAGCCCAATAGTTCTTCGTTTTGTGCACCTGTGTTGTTAGTTCAGAAAAAGGACGGCTCTTGGCAAATGTGTATTGACTATTGAGCCTTGAATAAGAACACGACCAAGAATAGGTTTTCTGATTCCAAGGATAGATGCCATTCTTGATGGATTAAAGGGAGTAGGAATATAAAACAGGATAGATTTGAAAAGTGGGTACCATCAGATCAGAATCAGGCCAGAGGATATCCATAAGACTGCTTTTAGAACGACATTTGGTCTCTATGAATTTTTAGTCAGGCAGTTTGGATTGACCAATGCTCTTGCTACGTTTAATAAGATGATGGATAGAATTTTCCAGCCTTATCGAAGTTTTGTTGCCACATTCTTTGATGATATGATTATCTTTTCAAAGAATGAAGAGGAGCATAGAAAACACTTAGTTATAGTCTTTAATGAGCTTAAGTGTCACAGATTGCTCATTAATGGCAAGAAGAGTGAATTCTTTTTGGAAAAGATTTACTTCCTTGGGCACATAGTTTCTAAAGATGGTGTGAAGATGGATTCTGCAAAGATAGAAGCAATTGTCTCTTGGCTAGACTTGAAAATTGTTCATGGTGTCCGCAGTTTCCTTGGCCTATGCCCTTACTATAGAAGATTGTAAGACACTTTGCAGAGATTGCTTCTCCTTTACATGTGCTTGAAAAGAAGGATGTCAAATGGCAATGGATTGACAAAGAGAAATCAGCATTTAGATGTTTGAAGGGGAAAATGACTAGAGATCTAGTACTTATTTTGCTAGATTTGTCTAAGCCATTTGTAGTGTAGTGTGATGCATGTGGAAATAGCATTGGTGCTGTATTAATGCAGAATGGCCAAGTTGCGGCATACGAGGGTAGAGTACTTTCTGTCATTGAAAGGACTTACCAAATTTATGAGAAAGAATTATTGGTTGTGATCCATGCACTCTCTAGTTGGAAGTACTATTTGCTTGGTGCTGATTTTGTAGTGCAAGTGGATCATTAAACACTTAGATACTTTCTTACAGAGGCTAAATTGTCAGAGAAACACATGTGTTGGGTAACTTTTCTATCTATGTTTCATTTTCAGATAGTGCATGTGGAAGGCAAGAAGAATGTAGTTGCAGATGCTTTATCTTGCAAACCACAGATGTCAACTGTTTCCATTTCTTATCACCATGAATTGGATGATATGAAAGAGCGGTATGCTGATGACGAAGATTTCTCTGAAATCTATGAAAAGTTGATCAATGACCAACATCATGATCATTATGTGTTCAAAGAAGACTTTATCATGATGCATGGAAGACTATGCGTTACAAAACAGCTAAGGCCGAAAGTTTTATTAGAAAGTCATGCTTCATTGTATGCAAGACATCGTGGTATTGATGCTACAGTTAAAGCGGTAGAGACTTTCTTCTATTGGCCAGCCTTGAGATCTAATGTTGATGCATATATCAGATCTTGCCTTGTATGCCAAAATGTCAAATTTGATAGACAAAAGGCACCAGGGTTATTGCAACAACTGCCTATTCCAGAAAGGCCATGGAAAAGTATTGCCATGGATTTCATTTTTGATCTTCCAAGAACTTCTTTAGGGGATGATGGAATTTAGACTATCATTTGTAGATTCAGCAAATAGGCACATTTCATTCCTGTAAGGAAAAAGATTAGGTCAGAACACACGGTAAATATATTTATGCATAATATCTTCAAGTACCATGGAATGCCACGGTCAATTGTCAGTGATAGAGACCCAAGAACGACTAGCTTGTTTTGGAAAGCATTGTTTGAAAACATGGGCACTACACTGAATTTTTCTTCTTCTTTCCATCCACAAACTGATGGACAGTCTGAAGAAGCAAATTCAACTGTTTTAGATCTACTGAAGTGTTATGTTTCAAATCATAAGACTTCTTGGGAACACTACTTGCCATTGGTTGAGTATGCATACAATAATACAGTGCACTCATCTACTGGCAAAGCACCTTTTGAGACTGTGGAAGGTGGAAAGAAATTGCCTCCCATTTTGCAGACTAAAGATAACATTTTTGAAGCAAATCATTATGTAAAAGATTGGGAAAAAGCATATAAAAAGGTCAAGTATGCCTTAGAAAAGTCACAAGCTAAACAGAAAAGAGCTGTTGATAGTCAACGTCGGGAACTCTTGTTCAAAAAGGATGATTGGGTCTTATTGTGTTTTGAAAAGGCACGTTTGAGAAAACAGAAGGGCAAGGAATATTTGTTTCCAAAGCTGAGTATGTGTTACTATGGCCCTTTTCAGGTCTCAGAGAGATCAATGACGTGGCATATAGGCTGAAATTGCTAGAAAATTGAAAAATTCATAATGCATTCCATGTGAGCCTATTGAGACCTTTTATTGGTGAAGTGCCAGAAGATATGGTTCAAGAGGAACAACTTGAAGTAGAGGAATTAGATGAGATTCTAGTCCTGAGCAGCTCGTGGCACATAAGGATAGGAAAGTGAAAGGTAGAGTTATAAGAAGATTTTTGGTGAAGTTCAAGAACTATTCACCAATGGATGCCAAATGGATGGAAGAGGCTGAATTAGCAGATTCGCCTCAGTTACTGCAACTTTACCGAGAAGCTTTCTTGCTGGAACCTACAGTGACTTAGAATGCCTTTTGAAGCAATGTATATTCTCTATTGTACAGTTGAATACTGCATCTCATTGAATAATGCACAATGTATGGTTTACACTTAGCATTAACATCTATATCATTGAATAAAATCTCAGTGCTTTGAAGTTGTATTTGTTACACTTCAGTTGAATGATTATACATGTTGTGACACTAATAGTTCGGGGATATGTGCTATTGCCCTGTGTTGCATCCCGAAATATGTATATTAGAAAGGCTCCTAGTAATCATAGTTGGATAGAGGATGTGATCCTCCACTTATGTGAGACTTGAACTTGCAGTGACACAAATGGTAGTTGGGAAACTCCTACCATCGCCCCGTGTCATCTGTTAGCAAGTCATACATGCGATGGCACTAATAACATGAAGAATCTTGTTATTGTCCTATGTTATCCGTTAGCATGTGTGGCATGCAATCAAGGTTGCTTGCTTCTTTCAAGAGGGGGGTATGTCACCAGGTGGTGATACTTTTTACAGTTCCTTTTCGTATTTACTTATATAAATATTTTAATTTTCTTTTCTTTTGTTGTTGTTGCTTTTTACCCCCAGAGTTCTCTTGGAATAAGCCGAGATCTTTGCATGGCCAGAAGAGGCAACCATTGGGACAAATTAGACGGATGGTTTGTCTGAGCCTTAGGACCAGTTCCATATTGAATGGACACTGAAGAATAGAATGCCAGTGGTTTGGGGCTATATGCTTAGCCACTGGAGATGGTGCAAGACAATGAGCCTGGCCAAGACAGAAGACACATATGTAAGAATGCTCACGGAATAAAAGTCACTGTAACTGAGCCACATTATACTTTTTGATGTGGTTGCAATGATAAAAGTTACTCATAACAACTCGAGGAATGCAGGGGTTACCATTCCTAAACGTTAGGGAGTTACTATTTTTGGACCCCAGAATTTGTTTGTGTCATTATCTTTGTTTTTGGACGAGGATTAATTCTCTGGTCTGTGCCGAGGTAAAATTTTGCACCGATCATGGAGAATTTTAGACGGAAAGGTTTAAACGGGAAAATTGTTACATGTATGCCATGTGGCAAAAATTCCCGCGAGAGAGAGAGAGAGAGAGAGAGAGAGAGAGAGAGAGAGAGAGAGCATTAAAAAAAAAACGTAATAGGCATAAGGGGTAGATCGGAGAATGAAGTTTTGGAGGAGCCGAGGGCAGATTGCTGCAATTTCATTAGCCATGGAGAGTACTTCTTTGTCTTTGATTCATGTACGAAGGTAGAGCTTGCTCCCTCTGATCAACTCTCTCTCTATTCTCAAAGGAAATGCTTTGCATGATGGGCTGATTCCAGGATGACAGTTCTTTCTCAAAAGAAGTTGCAAAGACAAATGTTGTATCTAGTGTGGCCATTGAAGGACTTCTTGACACTGAAGAGGTACTTGTTGCAGCCTCATGCAATGATGTAGATGTTATGGCTGTGAAGAAAACTGCTAGGGTTTACTCTAAGGAAACACAAAGTGTACGACTACGACAAAAACACAAAGAGACAGATTCAAACACAGAAAGCAAAACCCAAACCCTAAATGCAAAACTCAAAACTCAAACATAAACACAAGAAGGGAGAGAAGAACACAACTGTGGAGTAAATGAATACTGCAAATGAATGTAAGAGTGTACAAATACTCAAGGGCAAAGCTGTGTGTTGGAGAGTGACGTCCAGCACCGAAGGCGGATCCAAAGTCTGTGACCACTAGTCGAAGTGTGAAGAGAGAGGAATCTGCAAAACGTTGACACCAGAGGCTGTTGGAGACAGAGGCGATAACTGCATTAGGGTGTGGTGATGTTAGGCGGCTCATGATGAGTGTAAACGCAAGCAAGAAGTACACTAAGCAAGGAGATGTGTCCAGATGGAGGAGCAGCTACATTGTCGCGAGGTTGATGGAGGCCCAAAACGCAGGTAGCTGGAGGGTGTGGAGACTGATGCCTGGCTGATGAAGATCAAATGCAAGCACCAGATGATGGTGGAGAGGTTGGAGATGGCAGTTGGAGGCCAAACAGAGCCTGGAAGGAGATGTCAGACAGTGGGTGAGAGTTGGAAGAAGGCGCCAGGGCACTGCAAGGTTGGAGGTGCTGCCACGTGTGAGTTGACTGATGGTTGCAATCTGCAAAAACGAGGTTGACTAAATGGAGAGTAGCATACCTATTTATAAAAAGTTTGGGTCCTCCCAAGTGGGGTTGTGCTTATGGGACACAAACACTCTCTAGGAACGTATTTTTGTTTAAAGAACAAGTTTGATTAATTAATTAAGTATGTTTTGGGGCTTTTTAAGTAAAGCTAATGCATTTTTAGCTCAACAATGGCAACAACAGGTGATTTGCACATCTCCAAAAAGGAAGTGATTGATGCCTACTTTCAACTTCAACCCATGATGAGCTGTCCCAATCATGGATAGTGGACAAAGATGCCTCTTTTCATGTTACTCCCTCTTTGGAGTCATTTTCTACATACACTGTAGGTTGCTCAGGCAAGGTTTACTTGGAAAATGACTATGCATGTGAGATAGAGGGTGTAGGTACCATTCTCTAGATGATGAAAACATGCAATGCATAGAAGGAATACCAAACTTTGTGTGGTGCCAAGAGCCATAAGAATATGCCCGTACTCGATCTCAGGAGGTGGCTCCATGCTGACCAAGTGACCAAGGCAAGAAGAGAAGAGCGGGAAGAAGATGTAGAGGATCCCTAAGATCCAAGATTTCCACCTAAAAGGTAACGTGTAGTAAAAAAGATAGAGTGAACTGGAGAACCTGAAACTTAACCTCGGGAGAGAAGCCACTAGCTCCGTGCATCCATGGTGGAAGGATTATGAAGGCCTCGTCACCAAGTCGCGCGGCTGAACCTCCGAGGTCTCCATCTAGGTGGTACGTGAAGATCTTGGGTATTAGTAGAAGAGATGACTAGTCAAAGACAGCCACCCCAAGAAAGTAGAGGATGGGTGAAGAACTTTATGTGGAGTAGGTTCCCCTTTTGAGGTGGGAGATGGAGGGGTCCTTGTTGAAGTCGGGAATCCAAAAACTCATCGATCATGGACTCCGAAATGTCTGATGACGCAGGAAGTGCCGCTGGTCATGCCGAAGAAGGTATTTGGGGTGCCGAAGAACTCCTAGAGGTGGCCTAATGAACGTGAGTAGTCGAGAATGGGGAAGGGTGGGGCTCAGAATGAGCAAGAGGCGGGCAACAATTGCTATCTCTCAGTGGAGCGGATTGGGTAGCTAGAGAAGAGGAAGGAGGCGAGCAGCCACTATCTCTCGAAGGACCGGATTGATGAGGAGACGGTATCAAACAATCACTTTCTCTCGATGGAGCGGACTGCAGATCCGTAGGTCGTGGAAGCCACTGTATCTAAAAATAAGTGGGAGAAGATTGCCACTGGCATTGCGGCGATATCCAGGAGGTCGTAGCGGCAATCGATCCTCCATGTGCTCGAAAGGACTTAGTGCGCATCAGATGCGTCTTATTGTCTTGAGCATAGTACTCTGATAGCCGATGCAGAACGATCTCTGTGGCCCAGAAAGGAGAGGCGACACAAGGAGTGTCTGGTGGAAGATGCATATACTCTCGGGGGGTGGGGAGCAAATGTCGAAGTCGGCAAGCATCGGTGGTGTGTCCGGTGATGCCATAGTAGGAGCACCCAGTAGTTCGGTCATCTGTTGGTAAAGAAGCCATGGGTACCAGTCTGCCTTGCTGAAACCGGCTTGTTCACTGGAAAGGGCGGTAGTGTACAACCAAAATACATAAATGCTTTCATCCAATTTACAGTCGTCCACTTTACCTGAACTTAAAGACACAGAATCAAGAAGAAATACAGGAAGCTAGAATGCTCCTGTTGCCACACAGACACCCTGTTGACCCCTAAGTTAGACGCCCCTTGCAATATTTCTTTATTTTTAAAGAGAGAAAGTACAATGGACTGTCTTTCACCTATTCTGAGTGAAATTTGGCAGCATAACAGTACAATTACTGACCCAAATCAAGCTGACCAGGAGGGGAAACTCTGCCCAAGTCTGAAACTTCTGGTTGGAGTGCAGAATTGACCATTTCAATTTGCTGTAATTACTGGTTCAGACCTGTTCTGAAACCTGTTTTCAGTTCATACTGTTCCCTGCACTATTCAGCCCACTGTAATTGCTGGTTCAAACCTGCTCTGAAACCTGTTTTCAACTCTTATTGTTCCCTGCACTGTTCTGCATCATCTGTGCCAAGTGCCCCTTGATTCTGACATCAATTGGGCTCTGAAATAACCTTTAAACAGTCCAGAATCAGTTTTGGTTTAGTGCTGTTTCAGACACTTGCTTGGTGAGGTTACCACCCTCACCTGTCCCTGCTGGGAACTGCAAACAACTGCTCCTGTTCGTGAAGAAAAGAGGCTCTTGCCTCATGCAAAAACAGCATATTCCACACAGCTGTACCTGAATCAAAAGAAAGGCCCTTGATTCTGCAGCATAACCATACTGTCAGGGAGAGAGAGAGAGTAGGAAGCGAGCTCAGCCCTCTGTGCATCATAGACAAGATAGACCAGCTCTCAAGAGCTCTCCATATGCAGCAATCCATCTCCCTTTCACAAAAATGAGCCCCCCATGCATTGAAACTCGTTTTTGTGCTGCTCTCTCTCTCTCTCTCTCTCTCTCTCTCTCTCTCTCTCTCTCTCTTTTGGGAATTTATGCCCAAATTGTGACACATGGCATACGTGTAACAATTTTCTTGTTTAAACCTTTCGGTCTAAAATTCTCCATCCTCGGTTCAAAATTTGACCTCGGTACAGGCCAGAAGATTAATCCTCGTACAAAAATGAAGATGATGACCCGAATAGATTCTGGGGTCCAAAAATAGTAACTCCCTAAATTTTAGGAGTTGCTTCCATTGCATCCCCACTAGTCTTCTGACCATCTTTGCAGACTATGGCTACATTCAAATCTGTAATGTAGCTCAACTGAAAGTGAATTTCCACTGATGACCCCACATGGACTAATCTCTTGAAGATTTGTCCATCTTCACTTTGAACTAGTCTCTTCCAGGCTAGTTCCTCAACACACTTGTCCATATACACTTTCATAAGTCTCTTCCAGACTTGTCAATCTATAGTGCCATCAGTCTCTTCCAGACTTGTACTGGACCTTAACTGTCTAGTCTTGACTCACTAGACATTCCTGTCCATTTCACATACTGGCCATGCAACTCAGGCTTTTAGATTTCAAGAGGGATCCTTCCAAAAAGAAAAACCAAATAAAATATGTAATAAAGAAATCAATAAAAAGGTAATAGTTGTCACAGTCTTGTGATAGTGAGCCACAAACCATAAATTGCAATGTTTGCCTCAAGGGCTAGGAGGGCAATGGAAGGGCTAGAAGTAAGTTGTTAGTGGGAGGAGGATGCGACCAGTAGTAAGAGGTTGCAACCAGTAGAAAAACGTAGGTGAGGAGAGAGAAAGACTAAAAATGCAGGAAAAACCAACAGCAGCAGTCAATATGCTAAAATCAGCTCTGAACAGTGTGTGGTAGGCGCGAAACAGGTGCGAAACTGTTGTAGACAACAATGGCTAGCTTGATTTGTGATGTTCTTTGCGTGCGGGGTGTGGGCAACAAGCTGAAATACTTGAAATCTGCAAAACGAGATTGTTTTCTGAATGGATAGTGATAAACAACAGTTGCTCTGTTGTAAATAGTTGCAAATTGCGGGTGGAAGGTTGGAAACAGGCGCCAAATTGTAGATGACAGCAAGGGACAGCTGAGGCTGCGATGTTCTCTGCGAAAGGGGTGTGGGTAGCAAGCTGAAAACACTTGAAACTTGCAAAAACGAGATTTTGATGCAACGGAAGAAGAAGAGAAGTGGATACCGAACCTGCCACTGGTCTTTGCCATCATTGGAGTGGAGGATCTTTGCTACTGTTTGAGCAGATCCAGTTCTGATACCATGTCAAAAGACGACGTACCAGCTGGACAGTAGGGTTTACGGGTAGGAACACAGTGTAAACTCGGCAAACATGGAGAAGAGAAGAGAAGAGAGAAGAAACTTTGATGAATGAAATGATGAAGTTCTGAATCGTGGAGTGAATGTGATACAAGGGAATAAGGGTCCCATAGCACAAGGAAGATGATGAAGACAGCCACGAACCATGAACCACAATGTCCTCCTGAAAGGGTGTGAGGGCAGTGGAGAGGCTGGAGAGAAGAGGTGACAGACCGAATGAATCAGCCGGAAAGAATGAATGAGAGAGTGGCCTATAAATAGGCATAGTCAGTCTAGGATGGGGCCCCTTTTTGGGGCTGCAAACCCTAAACACAAAACTTAAAAGCGCAAAAAAGCAAACTACTGGTGAAGAGTGAAGGGTTTCTCAACATTTGAAAATGGCCAAGAGTTGATTTTATAGGATGTTAGATATGTACATGGCATAAAGAAAAGCCTACTATCAGTTGGATAGCTTGATGCAAGAGGGTATTTTACAACCTTTGGTGGTGGATTTTGGAAGGCCCACAAGGTCTCTATGCTGATTGTTAAAGGCAATAAAAGGGGGGCTTCGTATTATTTGCATTGTAAAGCATTACTTGGCACGTTCTTGGATGTGGTTGAAGTTCATTCATTGATGGAACTTTGGCATAAAAGACTTGGCCATATGAGTTAGGAAGACGTTCAGGTTCTCTCCTCTTTAGGGAGATTTGATGTAAAAGGCTCTCGTCTCAAATTTTGTAATGATTATATGTATGAAAGGCATGTGAAATCTCCTTATTACTCTGGTGTCGTTAAGAAGTCCAATGCTCTTGATTTAGTATACTCTGACTTGTGCACTATGCTTGTTCATTCATATGGGGACGCACGATACTTTGTCCCTTTTATTGATGATTTCAGTAGAAAGTCACGGGTCTGTGTTAAAGAGCAAAAAGAAAGTTTTGGATGCCTTTAAAAGGTTTCATGCTTTTGTTACCACACAAGAAGGGCTTAAGTTAAAAGCTATAAGAACGGATAATGGGAGAGAGTATGTTTCTAATAAGTTCAAAAAGTTTTGTGAGATGCATGGCATTAAGAGGGAGTTGATAGCTCCTTATAATCCTGCATCAAATGGTGTGGTTGAAAGATATAATCGTACACTTTGTGAGAGAGTTTGATGCATGCGGTTCACATCTAATCTTTGGCAACACTTCTGGGGGGAGAGGCTCTTAAAACTGCAGTTCATGTATATAATTGCTCTCCTAATCGTGCATTTGAAAATGGCATTCGGGAAGAGGTTTGGTTTGGCAAACTTGCTTCATACGACCATTTACGTATCTTTGGTTGTGATGCGTTTGTGCATGTACTTGTAGATTAGAGAACCAAACTAGACATGAAATCCATCAAGGGCATCTTCGTAGGATATGGAGATGAGGGAGGGATGGGTTATAGAGTTTGGCTTCCTTAGGGCAGGAAGATACTACACAACCAAGACGTAGTATTTAATGAGGCAAAGTTGCTGAAACATGCTACATAGGGTGACCTTGACAAAAAGAAGGCCAAATTTCAGCATGAACAGCCAGCCATTCAGCAGTCATTAGTTGTAGATTGTGTTGCTTTTGATGCTGAAAATGAGTAGCAACCCATTGTGCTACAGCTAGAAGATAATGGACAGCAAATAGATGCTCAAGATGGAATAGGACAACAAGAAGAACATGCTGAAAACATGTTACAGCAGCAGGGACATGTTGAAAATCAGCCACCAGGTGATGGTGTGTGTATACTTGAGGATGTAGGCCCATTGCCTGACAGTACAGATCATTGGGTAAGAAGGTCTAGATGTGTTAGAAGGTAGCCACGAAGGGTTCACTCATCTTTGGATTGCATTTTGTTGATTGATGAAGGTGAGCCTCTGACATTTAGAGAGGCACAGTCATGTGAAAATAAGAGATAGTGGGAGCTTGCTGTGCAAGAAGAGATGAAGTCTCTGTATGCAAATAACACATGGGGACTTGTACCTTTGCCCAAGGATAGGAAAGCTATCCCTAACAAATGGGTTTACAAGGTGAAATGTATTGATGGGAAGCCCAAGTACAAGGCATGGTTGGCTGCTAAGGGCTATACACAGAAGGAAGGGATAGACTTCCAAGAGGTCTCTTTACCAGTGGTGAAGATGACTAGGCTCTGTGTTTTGTTTGCTCTCACTGCATCCTTGGATTTAGAGTTGGATTAGATGGATGTGAAGATTGCTTTTCTTCGTAGTAACTTGGATGAAGAGTTGTATATGAAAGAACTTGAAGGTTTTGCTATTCCAGGGAAAGAGCATTTGGTTTGTGGGCTGAAACACAGCTTATATGGGATGAAACAAGCCCCTAGACAGTGGTACAAAAAGATTGATACCTTCATACTCAGCCATGGGTTTAAATGTAGTCATACAGATCATTGTTTATACACAAAAAAGGCTGATGATGGAAGTCTTATTGTGCTGGTCTTATCTATGGATGACATGCTGATTGTAGGAAAGCAATAGAGTACTTTGAATCCTCTTAAAAGGCAGTCGAGTTCAGCCTTCTCAATGAAAGATTTAGGGGCAACTGAACACATTTTGGGCATGCGCATTGAAAGAGAGAGAGGGTAGCATTTGTTACTTCTCTCACAAGAAAGGTACATTAGCAAAGTACTTGATAGATTTAATATGGCTGATGCTAAGCCTCTTGGTGAGCCTCTACCGCCACATACAAAGCTGAGCAAAGTTGATATCCCAAAGGATGATGCAGCTGCTAGTGCTATGAAGGGCATAGCTTATGCATCAACTTGTGGATCTTTGATGTATGCTATGGTTGCAACTCGCCCTGACATTGCTCATGTAGTGGGAGTTGTTTGTAGATTCATGTCTAATTGTGGCAATCCACATTGGGAAGTAGTGAAATGTATCGCTAGATACTTGAAAGGTATACAAGAGAAGTGTATATGCTATGGAAAGGATACATTAGAGTTGCATGGATTTTGTGATTCAAACATGGTAGAAGATCTTGATACTAGAAAATCTACCAGTGGGTATGTCTTTACTTTGGTTGGTCGGGTTATCTCTTGGTGTTTAAGGTTGCAAAAAATTGTGGCATTGAGTACTACAGAGGTTGAATATATTTTAGCCACCGAAGCTTCTAAGGAAGCTATTAGACTTGGCTATCTGGTTAGGGATTTTGGTCTTTCTTCAAGTACTCCAGTGCTTGGTTGTGATAGCAGGAGTGTAGTATATATGACTAAGAATGACATGTTCCATGCATATACCAAACACATAGATGTGTGGTATTACTTCATTTAACATGTCTTGGATGATGGTCTTGTCACACTGACTAAGATCAAAACCCAAGATTACCCTGTAGATGTTCTCACTAAGAGTCTTGCAAGGGCTCAATATGAGGATCGCATCTGATTAGTGGGAGTTGGTTAGCTTAAAGGTACCACTTCGGGCCTTTAAGTGGGAGGTTATTGGGTGTAAAGTCACTTCGTCTCCGTGTATAAAGTTATACAGGTGTGAGCACACCCTTATTGTACCCTAATATATAAATACATTCTTTATTCTTTGTGTACTATCACAATCTGATACACCTATCTCTTTGTGTTCACTCTCTTACTCTAAACACTGCTGCTGCGCATTCTCCCCTTCAGTAAAGTGATAGGGAAGTGTGAATATGGAATAGAGAATGATAATGTGCTAGGAGTGGAGATAGAAGGTCCAACTCTCAGTGTGGTAGAGGCGGATGTGGAATGTAGGCCAAGATTTTGAAATGAGTGTGATATGGCTTCAAGAGAAGAGGATGGGATGGGAGGGAGAGAAGAAGAGCGATTGACTTGCTCAAATGAAATAGAAGATGTAGGTATACCTAATGATGAATGTCGGCTTTTTGAGCCCCCTATATTAAGATTTACATACATTTGATTATCTGGATTTTGCACACTGAAAGGCAAAATAGCGAGGGTTTTGATTTTAATGACTCAAAAGGGTTGTACGAACCTAACATAGGGCTCGACAAAGATGATGAAGATGGATTGCCCGTTGTCCCAAATGTCGTATTGCCTCAATGATCAGAAAGGTGGCTAGTCTCACCAATCGGTCCGGAAGGAGTAGCAAAATTGGAAGAAGCGATGTTTTCTCGTCCATACTTGTTGCGTATGTACTCCTCAATCTCCTCCTCTAAGAGGTTAATGAAATTTGGAATATTTGGTATAGGTGTGAATATAGAGGGTGATGGTGAGGGTGAATATGGAGTGTTGTTTTCCTCGTTGAGTCCATAATGCCTCCTCAGGGCCTCCAATGATAGAGAAGCCATGATAAGACATCATGGGGTCACGAGAAGGTGTTTGTGACATTATGATGCAATTACGAGTCATATTGTGTGCCTTGTGCAAAGACTATTGTTTAGAAGAGCACCATCTTTGATACCATGTGAAGAAGATTGTGAAGGCACTGCTAGGGTTTTCACCTAGGGAAACACAGAGTGTACGACCACGACAGAAGCACGAGACAAACACGGATGCTGAAAGTAAAACTCAAACCCTAAATGCAAAACTCAAAACTCAAACACAAACAGAAGAAGGGAGAGAAAGAACAAAACTCTAAAGTGAATGAATACTGTAAGTGAATGTAAGAGTATATAGTGTGCCCAAGGGCAGAGCAGTGTGTTGGAGAGTGATGTCCACTGGACACAGAACCCAAGTTTGTGACCAGCAGTTGGAGTGTGGAGTGAGGAAGAACAGCAAGCGTTGATCATTAGGAGGTAGGTGACTGTAGAGGATGATGGATGATGATGAAAGTGACAGCAGAAAGCTGAGAATGTAGTAGTAGGAGTGTTGCCAGGAGGAGTGATATTGCCAGCTATTGCCAAGTGATGGAGAGGTCCAAAGTTCAAACGTAGCAACATGTCGCCTGATGAGGGAGATGGGCTGCCAGCTCTTGCCTACACACTGAAGGTGCAAACGCAGAAGAGAGATGGTGGTGGAGATACTAGCAATGAAGAATAGGATCAAATGTAACAAAGGGAAGGGCACCAGATAGTGGGTGACAGCTAGGGGAAAGGCGCTAGGACATTGCAAGGGCTGGTGGAGAGAGAGTGGCAGCAATTGGGAAGGTTGGATAGCCACATGTGTGTGGACTGATGGCTGAAATCTGCACTCAAGGGTGAGAAACCTGCACAAAAGGGATTGAGATTGAATGGGGGTAGCTTGCCTATTTAATATATATAGATGAGGATGGACCCTCCCAAATTAGGGTTTCACTGGAACTCTCTCGAACCGCTTCGTGTTTTAGGGTTTTTCTTAAATTAAGCTTGTTTTGGGGCTGTTTAAGTGGCTAATCAACATGGAATGTGATGAGGATGGACCCTCCCAAATTAGGGTTTCACTGGAACTCTCTCGAACCGCTCCGTGTTTTAGGGTTTTTCTTAAATTAAGCTTGTTTTGGGGCTGTTTAAGTGGCTAATCAACATGGAATGTGTTTCTAATGCCAAGACATTGCAAGGGTTGATGGAAAGAGAGTGGCAGCAATTGCGAAGGCTTGACAGCCACATGTGTGTGGACTGCTGGTTGAAATCTGCACTCAGGGGTGAGAAACTTGCACAAAAGGGATTGAGACTGAATGGGGGCAGCCTGTCTATTTATGGATGAGGATGGACCCTCCCAAATTAGGGTTTCACTGGAACTCTCTCGAACCACTTTGTGTTTTAGGGTTTTCATTAAATGAAGCTTGTTCTCAGGCTGTTTAAGTGGCTAAACAGCATGGAATGCATTTCTAATGCTAGGACACTGCAAGGGCTGATGGAGAGAGTGTGGCAGTAGTCGCAAAGGCTGGACAGCCACGTGTGTGGACTGATTACTGAAATCTGCACTTAAGGGTGAGAAACCTGCACAAAAGGGATTGAGACTGAATGGGGGCAGCCTGTCTATTTATAGATGAGGATGGACCCTCACAAATTAGGGTTTCATTGGAACTCTCTCGAACCGCTCCGTGTTTTAGGGTTTCAGAATTCAGTTTAGGAACCAGCTGAAAAGGCTCAATTATATTTGAAATGAGAGTCCAAAAAGGCATTTGATAACGACCCAAAGCATTTGTACTAGGGAAAAAGAGATAATTAGTACCATGAGCAGTGAGATCATCAGCCACTCTAGAATGTTGTCATTGCCAAAAAGAAGTAAGCCTTCTTGGTTTAACAACAGCCAAAGGAGGATAATAAACATTACTTCAAGGAAGGTTTCCATTACGGAATTACCGTCAAGACAATCCATTTAATATGAGAAAGGGCTTGTTTCCAAGTAGCAAGTTGTCTGGCAGCAAAATGACACGTAGTAATGGACCCTTGGAAGTGCCCCAAATTCCAATCCTTAGCATAAATCATCAAGTTACGAGACACTTTTTGATGAGTATTTGTTCATTAAGCAGCCAACATTTTAATCCAAGGCTGCTGTCTTTAAGCAAATTTCTGCAATAAAGATGATATCTGTACGAGAACATAAGAATGGATGTTGAGGACATTCAATCCACCATGTAGTTTTTGGGCTGCAAACCTTTTTCATAGCGAAAAGTCTCACACTGCTCGTATTTCTATTAGTTTTCCGTAAAAACTCCATTGCCATTGAAATGAAAGGATCTATTTCAGCTTTGGACCACATAATAAGAAACAAACGAAACTGGATGCAAGCCATGATAATAGATTGCTTGATTTTGCAATCAAACATGCAAAGCTCATGTAGATAACTCCCCAATAGTCGCATTTGACTCTCGAAATATACCAAATTCCAATGATTCTTTCATCTTCCTTAGCGTTGAGAAGTCAAATCTGGATAGAGCAATGGCAACATGGGGACTATTTGTGTTACCTTAGATCTCTAGATCATTACCTGAACATTCGCTCTCATCAGTTGTTGATTTGAATATTTAAATTGAGCTCTGAAATACTTGGGAGTCCCATGAATGTGGTTTTGCCTTCCATAATTATGTCGGATTGGGTGTCCCCCACACCCGAAACAGACTTGCATGTGGTTAGTCTAGGATAGCATTGGCATGCTCATCATTAAGAGGGACAAAGATGCCTTCATCTCTGCAACCATGGACAAATATCCATGCTTATACCTTTGCTTCCATGTGACATTTTATCAGTGCAGTTTTGTGACATTTTAGACATTAAAGTAATTGGTCTCCAATCAGCAAGCGATTCACACAATTGCTTTTTGGGGTTAGGTATGAAGGGTACGATATGATATTGTACGCTACTAAATGGTATCTTAAGACGTTATAGGGTATGATATTATAAAAGTACGATTCAAAATAGACTTGATTGGTTTGGACAACATATGATAGAACACATGTTTAAAGCCAAATAGCTGTGCCTAGGCCAACATGAAAAAACAATTTTAAAAAGCCATACAATGGTCAAGAACAGTAAAAGAACATTTAGTTGCACTCCAACTGTCAGTATAGGGAGGGAAAAACACCTGTTTTTTTAAGTACAAATCAGTACAATATGGCACGACGTGAACCATACAGTGCTGACAGGTCCGTATGATGTATTGGCGCAACTATGAGCATGATTGATGATAAACAATAAAATATCCTACAAGTCATTCTAAAAGCCAGGTAAAATGCAACTGTAAAGCCATTCCATCCAGCAGATTTTATCTAGATTGGCTTGCTTATGACACGATTCATTTTCTTTTTAGTGAAAGGATCTTCAAATGAACAAGCTTCATAAGGATCAATGATGGGATGAACGGCCCAAAGCTTTCTTCTAGCTCCCTGAATAGAGGTGTAGAAGCAGGAGTATCAAGTACGTTTGGAAATGCTGCAAACAAAGCAACCCCAAAATCATGCTTGGATAGTGTTAGTATCAGCCACCTTCTCTTGTCTCGTGGAATCTTGTTTGCACGAAAATACATAATGTTGCATAGCATTAATGGAATACTATCTATCTAGGCCAGCCAATAATCAATGTATGCATTATGATGGCATTTGTAATCACGCAAGCCTGTAGATGCTGAATCCTGTAAATCCCATCCATCGATATGATGCATAAAAGCAGCCCATTTGACTCTTTCAGATGCTAATATATGAGTGTTTCTTGAAGAATTATTCTGCAGTGAGAGTGCATTATTGAAATACTCACCAACAGATGAGTTATGCAGCCAGGAAAAAACAGCCATTTGAGCCTATAGTTAAATTCTATTGCCTTGTGCTCTATTGAAGGCGGTTTCAAACACAACTCTCCAATGCATACTTTCTTTTCATTGAGAGTTACCTTGTGAAGGAGGCTTGCTTGACAATTGAATATGAGAAAACACTATCTTCCAATCTTGTAGTAAACAAGTAGTGAGGACATCCTCAAGTTTTCCCCTTGAAGATCTATACTAAGTGCCTTGCCAACACTTACTAAGCAAAGTGACCCAACACCACCTTAGTTGTTTGTAAACCAGTGGCCACATGCCTTGATTTTTAGATTAATGAAGATGGCTGCCAACATATTGTTCAAAGCTTTTTTTGCTGAGACAAAGCAGTCAAGAATGTAGGTTTCTTGACATCACATGATTGTGAATATTAAGTATATGGAGACCCCTCTGGATGCAACTTGGGAATACATTTCAAATTCCCTTGTTAAAATCCTTGCATTATTGAAACAAGAGTGGTGAATGAGACTATACATAGGCCATAATAATTGATTGGGCTATCCAAAGTTTTATGTGCAATGGCATATGTATGTATGCATGCATGTATGTACATATGTACATCTAGAGAGAGAGAGAGAGAGAGAGAGAGAGAGAGAGAGAGAGAGAGAGAGATTGGGATCTTGTTGGCTGTCTTGACTTTCAAAGGGCTTCAACTAACTAGGTGTACCATCTCATGATTTAGGATCATCATTGTTTGGTCACCAAAGCCAATGTGGTTTATCTAAGACTTTGTGAAAAATGATTGTGATGGAAGGATGGCTGAACAAGATATTACCCAAATGCAAGGTCTTTCTTTGGAGAGTGCCCATTGGTGGATTGACCCTTGCCTCGGCTCTTGAAAAGCTTCGAATATCGAATGGCAATTGCTTTTTTTGCACGACTAGAGGGAGCACATTGTCATTGATGGACATATTGGTCACATTTGCAGCTTGTGTTGGGTGGCTTCTTGTCAGAAGCGGCACAGCAATGGAAGCATAGACAAGTGCTGAAATAAATTGCTGAACACAAGACAAAAGAGAGAGGAAACAGACCACTACAAAAGAAGAAAACTAAGAGATGTGCTCAGAAAATGGAATCCATATACTAGTCACATACACTAGTGAGTCATTGGTTGTGTGGGCAATGGCACCGGCTCCTCTCCCAAATGGGAAGATCACTTGAATAATGATGATGAGTGTATGTATGGACGAGGAGGAGGAGCCCAATAAAGAGGCCCAAAATAAGCCATAACCAGCAACTCATCGGCCAGTATTAAATGTTGGCCGATTGGCATAAAATGCCAAGCCAATAAAATTCCTAAAATACTAACAAATGGACCCAGCACATCAAGCATGCACGGACGTATACATGAGCTAATAATCTTGCTAATACCCTTTCCGAGGTCATGGGTGATCTTATACAATACAATGATATAATGATAATGACTCATCACAATCCATACAATATAGAACCACCAGAGTAGAACTATGGATACCCAAGCAGTGGATGATCCAACCGCCGCCAAGGTGCCTTGGAGACTCACAGTAGCATACAAGATCATCTTGTCAAAAATGCCTCTAAACATATGTGACCATGGATTTCCTCCTTTTGGTTAGACTATCAAAGTGTTCCCTCATGTGTACTCAAGACTAGGAGCCAAGCCCAATTCATCATGAATTTGGATGTCAAACCCAACTCCAAGGTTTGAACCTGACAGACTTCAGTTGATGCGTCAAGAACGTCCCGAACATGGGCACATGTATACATGTTTAGATGAGGCTCAGTTGCCCCATCTTGTCAAAAGATGACGTAGTAGTGAGACAGTAGGGTTTGCGGGGAGGAACATGGAGTGAACTTGGTAAACATTGAGAAGAGAAGAGAAGAGAGAATAAACTTTGATGAATGGAATGATGAAGATCTGAATCATGGAGTGAATGTGATACAAGGGAATAAGGGTGCTGTAGCACAAGGAAGATGATGAAGATAGCCACAAACCACGAACCGCAATGTCCTCCTAAAGGGATGTGAGGGTAGTGGAAAGGATGGAGAGAAGAGGTAACGAACTAAATGAATCAGCTGTAAAGAATGAGTGACAGAGGTAGCTTATAAATAGGCAAGAGATTGTCTAGGGTAGTAGTGTGCAGAGGGAGGGTGCCGGTTGTCTAGGGTGGCGCACCATTGTGGGCGCCCAACCCCTTTTTGGGGCTGTCCACTGTGAATCCCTTAACGTGAAACACTAAACGCGAAACGTGAAACCCTAACGCAAAACACAGAATGCAAAATGCATTTGAAGGGTTTCTCAACACCTCCTCTCAGACCCAAAAAGGGGAAGAAAAGAAGAGTGAGGTGGAGATGGAATGCGACATGTTGAAGAACGCTCATGCAGTAGGTGCCACTTGGACAGTGTCCCTCATGGGGAAATTGCTCACTTGCCTAAGCATCCTAGTACAAAGATGATGAAAACATGCAATGCATAGGAGGAATGTCGGACTTTGTGTGGTGCTGAGAACCATAAGGATATGCTCGTACTCGATCTCGGGAGTTGGCTCCATGTTGACCAAATGACCAAGGCAAGAAGAAGAGGATGAAGAAGATGTAGAGGATCCCTAAGATCCAAGATTTCCACTTGAAAGGTAACCTGTAGTAAAGAATAGTAGACAGAGTGAACCGGAGAACCCGAAACTCAACCTCGGGAGAGAAGCCACTAGCTCCATGTATCCATGCAAGAAGGAATACGAAGGCCTCGTCACCAAGTCATGGATGAACCTCCAAGGCCCGGATCTAGGTAGATCTTGGAGATCTTGGGTATCAATAGGTGAGATGACCGCTGAAAGGAAGCCACCTCATCCAAGGGTAGAAAAATAAGGTAAAAGGCCTCTGCAAGGGTGCGTGAAGGACTGAGCGGTGGGTGGGAAACCCCTTTGAAACTGGAGGAATAGGAGTCCCCTTTGAAGTTGCAGTAGATGTAGATGCCCCCTGGGAGGGCAAAGAAAGATCATCCCCTTATGAATCCCCCTCTGAGGTAGATAGGGAATCCAAAAACTCATGGATCACAGACTTTGAAATGGTTGAGGATGAAGGAAGTGCCACCGGTCGTGCCGAAGAAGGTATTTGGGGTAGTGAAAAACTCCTAGAGGTGGCCTCTCCAAACTGAGTAGGCGAGGATGAAGGGTGGGGCTTAGACTGAGCAATGAGTGGACAACAGTTGCTGCTTTTCAATGGAGCAGACTGGGAAGCCGAAGAATAGGAAGGAGTTGAGCAACCATTGTCTCTCGAAGAAGCGGAGTGACGAGGAGACCGTATCAAATAATCATTGTCTCTTGATAGAGTGGATTGCAAAAGCGCAGGCCATGGTAGCCACTTTACCCGAAAATAGGTGGGAGAAGACTGCTGTTGGCATTGCGACGATCCCCAGGAGGTTGTAGGGCCAATCGATCCTCCATGTGCTCGAAAGGAGTTAGTGTGCATTGGATGCGTCTTATTGCCTTGAGTATAGTACTCAGCTAGCCAATGTAGAAAGATCTCTATGGCTCGGAAAGGAGAGGTGGCACGAGGAGTGCTTGTTGTAAGATGCATATACTCTAGGGGGGTGGGGGGCAAAGTTCGAAGTCGGCAAGCATCAGTGGTGTATCCGTTGATGCCACAGTAGGAGTACCTAGCAGTCTGGTCATTTGTTGGTAAAGAAGCCATGGGTACCGGTGTGCCTTGTTGAAGAAGAGTTCAGCCATGAACCATGAACTACAATGTTCGCCTCAAGGGCTGGGAGGGTAGTGGAAGGGCTGAAAGTGAGTTGCGAGCTGCAAGGAGGAGTTGCCAGTTGGCAAGGAGGAGCCACTAGCTGCAAACGCAGCCTGCAGTAGTGAGGGAGGAGCCGCCAAATGCAGAATATTAGTGCCAGTAGTCTGTTTGAGCCGCCAGCAGCAAGGAGGAGCCGCCAGCTGACTAGGAGGTGGAGGTGGCAGTGGTAGCCTTAAATGCAGGCTGGAAAACAGCAAACGTAGGAGGGAGTAGCTGCCAATTAGGATGTTGATGTAGTAGAAGAAGAAGAGAAGTGGATGCCGAACTTGCCACCGGTCTTTGCCTTCACTGGAGTGGAGGGATCTTTGCCGTTGTTTGAGTAGATCCAGCTCTGATACCATGTCAAAAGACGACGTACTAACGAGACAGTAGGGTTTGCGGGGAGGAACACTGAGTGAACTTGGTAAACACTGAGAAGAGAAGAGAAGAGAGAAGAAACTCTGATGAATGGAATGATGAAGATCTGAATCATGGAGGGAATGTGAGACAAGGGAACAAGGGTGTTGTAGCACAAGGAAGATGATGAAGACAGCTAGGAACCATGAACCGCAATGTCCTCTTGAAGGGGTGTGAGCGTAGTGGAAAGATTGGAGAGAAGAGGTGACAGACTGAATGAGTCAGTTGTAAAAAATGAGTGATAGAGGCTACCCATAAATAGGCAAGAGACTGTCTAGGGTGGTGGCACCCGGAGGGAAGGCGACGGTTGTCTAGGGTGGCACACCACTGTGGGCGTCCATCCCTTTTGTGGACTATCCACTGTGAAACCCTAAACGCAAAACGCGAAACCCTAAACGCAAAATGCAGAACACAAATTGCATGTGAAGGGTTTCTCAACACAACTCATCACCCTCTCACACTCCCTCTTTGGCATTGGAGAGTCTTGAGGGATGACCCCATCACTTGGATTGAAAAGTAGTAGAGGAAGGGGCCAACAACCATTACCTTGATCTGAAGAAGTAGATCCCTTTCATGCTTTATACTACTCCTTGGTTGGAGGATCGGAGTCGAAGTCTTAGGAAGAGGATGACTCGTGGGAGGGGTCGGTATCCTACTTTTTCTTCTCCTTCTTCTGTAGGGCTGTTAACTCTTTGTAGTCCTTTTGCAAGTGACCCTTCTTACCACAGCGGTCACATTGGGCCTTCGATTTTTTCTTCCTGTCACCCCTATCTGAAGTTGTAAAGGCCTCATTGGAACCTCCATAATGAGATGGAAGTCTCCCTTGTAAATGCAAAGATGCCTCATGCTCAAGTAGCATTGAGGACATATCTATGAAGCTCACTGGTGTAGACAGTGTTTGTGCCCGCAAAGCATTGGCCACTCCAGCAAAACTCCGGGGGGGAGCTTGTAGAGTACTATTTCCATGAGATGTGCCTCTGGAAGAGCAGACTACACGTGTCGAAGTTGGTCTTGCACCGGTGTAACACGGACCAAAACGGACTCAATGGTGTTCTTTGGTTCAAACTTCATCTGTTGAAGCTGTCCATAAAGGGTCACTGCACACATGGTAGAAGGTGCCTTGCACGACATCTGAAGCTTTGACCATATTTTTGGGGATGTCATGTAGAAGGTAATTGTCGGTAGAACTTCTTTAGAAATACACTGAAGTAGTGCAGAATGTGCACGTGCATCGTTTGAATCCCATGTAAGCCCAACTTCCTCATGGTTGCCCTTATCAAAATCTTCAAGAAGAGGAAAAGGATGCTAAGGTCAAGGATTACGATGTAGCAAATCAGCTTTTGCACAAACTAGGCTTTCATCACAACACTCCATGTAAGATAGTCAAGTGCATGTAACTGCTCATCTGTAGAAGTGAATAGAGGAGCCATCTGGAGAGGAGTAGAGAATATAGAGAAGAGAAGGTAGACAAAGAGAGAAGATAGCCAACCAAACAACATAGGCTCCACAAAAATAGAGTTCACATGCAGTATTCACAAGCTGACCACGAAAATTAAACTGCAGAATGAAAACAGCTAACAAATAGTGTTACTAGAGGGCATACGCTGCAGTTCAGCCTCTAGGAGCAAGATATGCAGAAAACGCAGCAGTTGCTGATTAAAACGAAGGATAAATGACATTAAAGGCAGGCGACCTGCATTAAATGCAGCAAATAGGTAAACACAGGCAGCTGGTGAAAAAAAAATGCAGCCTCTAGAAGGGGGGAGGGGACTGACAGGATGATGGCAACATGCAGCAGTCGCCAAGTCAACAGGGGGTGTAGAAAGCCTGTAATCAGCAGAGAAACACACAGCAGGAGCCTTGATCCTACAATCTGATACCAGGTCAGAAGTGGTGCAGCAATGGAAGCGTAGATAAGTGCTGAAATAAACTGCTGAACACAAGATAGAAGAGAAAAAAAGGAGAAGAACACTGCAAAAGAAGAGAACTTAGAGATGTGCTCGAGAAATGGAATCCATGTACTAAACATGAGACAGTTGCATAAAATTGTGAGTCATTGGCTGCGTGGGCATTGGCACTGGCTCCTCTCTCTAATGGGAAGACCACTCCAAGAATGACGATGATTGTACACGTGGAGGAGGAGGATGAGCCCGAGAAATAGGCCCAAAATTAGCCATAACCAGCAGCTGGTTGGCCAGCATTAAATACTGTCCAACTGGCATAAAATGCCTAAAATACCAACAAATGTGCCCCACCCATCAGGCATGCATAGACTCACACATGAGTTGACAATCTTGCGAACACTTCCATGATCTTTGCAGCTGTTGTCAGTTGGGAGACTATTTGGTGCCTTGTTTTACATGGCTGCAGAAAATAGGAATTAAATTTTGGACTGCCTTTAAATAGGCACAAACTTATAAAGCTTGTCATTGAAGGTGGCAGCCTAAAAAATGATCAATTGAATTTGTAATAAAGAGTTGAGGGCCAAGAACCGGTTGGTTAAGTGACTTGGTCTGCTCTTGTAACCTCACCCAATGAGGGCTCACAAGCAGATCATGAAATTGCTCATGTTATCAAGGTTAAGATTATACTTACATGAATACTAAGATAAGGGTAAAAGGAAGGCAAGTGTGAGGACAAGATTGATGCATTGCTGCTGTCTGAAGTATTTTTCATACATTGGTGCTCTGCAGCCAAGAGCAAGTCAATCAGATGCATGACATGATTTTTGTGACAACTCTAGTATACACCACTCTAGAATACTTTTGTGTATCTAGGAAACATGGTGTCATATATGGTTAATGCTCAGAGTGGATGTTTAACATACATACGTTTCTTGTCACCCTTAGGTTGCTTTTGTTACTAACTTCCAAGTCTTGGATTATGTAACACACTTCGATTTCACACCTTGGACATAGACTTCCACAGTCACTATTATCATATAGTTTATGAGGATGAATATTGCAAGAGAGTTCTTGTCAACTCTTGTGAAGTCCAAGGATACACAATGGCTCTTGTTAAGGCAGGGTATACGTATCTTGTCACCCTTAGGTTGTTTTTGTTACTAACTTCAAGTCTTGGATTATGTAACACATTTTTATTTCACACCTTGGGCATAGTCTTCCAGAGTCACTATTATAATATAGTTTATGAGGATGAATATTGCAAGAGACTTCTTGTCAATTCTTGTGAAGTCCAAGGATAGACAATGGCTCTTGTTAAGGCAGGGGATCTCTCTTTGGTAGAATTTGTGATTCAAAATACTCGGTTATAGTGTTTTCTAATTTGTTTTTAGAAGTGCCAAGTAATTTGGTTATGATAGTTTCTTCTGCAAGCTAAAATCATTGTATTATTGGCTTTCGCAGATCGGAGTGGTGTCAGACTATGACTTACTGGCTTTGGATTCTGTCTCAGGTGACATTTTATGAATGATCTTTTGATTTGTTTATTTACACTGCAAGCAAAGTGTCTTTTCAAACGTTCTGGTGTCTTTTTGAAATATCAGAAGTTTTTAAGAGGGTTTCTTATGTAGCATTTTTGGGATGTATGAAATGTACTGTGCCATGGATTTTCATATTCGTTATGCATTTTGCTCCTTTTATCAAGTTTTAAAGATCTTCGTGTGTTTCCACACTTTTCCCCAAATGGCAAAATTCTGGAAAGTCCAACTGTCAGTGGAATGTTTTTTGATCATCAGTGTGCCTATGAGCATGAAGTATCCATGATGACTGGTTGTTGGAAAATTGCCGGTAACCATCACGAAATTATGGTTGTCTCCGTGTTTCTGTTTCAATGATCATTTGGGGGTCCTGCCCAAACACTATATGTAATTGCACTCTCAATGGTAATGGCAGTCTGGGAAGGCAAATGGGTACCTATATACATAGGTATTTGCATACTGCACACATAAGTGAGTGAGTGAGTTAGTATCTATGCATGCATGCACATGGTATGTATGAATGGATCAGACTATATAGGATAAAAGGAAGCTGATGTGTCATCACCTTTCAAGTTTCTAGTGAAGAAGAAAGTCACTTGCATATGCTTGGGTAATCAACATGGGTGGGAAGCTCTGACCAATGCTTCCATCTTGTTGGCAAGTATCCTCATATATATGAGCTGCTATGAAGTGAGGCGCTCAGTGGGCATCCCTGTTTGATTGATTTGCCTAAATCTGAAACGTTCTAAGATTCTTGTGGCTCTACTGGTGAGTGCAGTTTTCATGTACCAATAAATGTAACATAAGGTCTCTTGCTGGCGCTAACTTAATGTAACATCACCTCTCTGGTTGCTATGATGTTTGGAGGAGGTGGACGTGGACCAAAAGCTTTCCACAATGGGCAACACATTTTGCATGGTTTCTTCCATCTGTTGCAGGTGGATTTTGTTGTTGCCGTTCCTTTAAATTCCTTGACCGTAATCCTCTCTTGCTCCCAAGTCCTTTTATGCTGGTAGCAAATGATGCTAAGAAAGATCAATGTCTTCATATGCTTTTCAGCTACTAGTGCTGCATGTCTCTAGCATTTCTCGACCATAGATGTTTGGAGCTTTCATCATGGCTTCTAGATTCTCTGAGCCATTCCCTGGCAGTGGCCGATGTCAAGGGCCATATTAGCTCGTGCTCCATCAATCTTATGCTTTTTGCATGATTTCTGTTGTTATGAGTTTTTGTGTCGATTCTCCTATCTAGCAGCAAAATTCTTTCATAGCTGCTTATCAAAACCCATCCCTGTATGTATGTATGTATATGAAATATTATGTGAGAAATGAAATGATTTATTAATGTCTGCAAGAGGCCAAAAATGACCTATGATAGCATAAGTTACTACCATCTGTATCATGATACAAGTGTCAGAGAGAGAGAGAGAGAGAGAGAGAGAGAGAGAGAGAGAGAGAGAGAGAGAGAGAGAGAGTCCAATTATTTTTTCTTTTTATAATTTAAAAAAATGAAGGAATGAGGACATCGGGCACTGCTTTGTTTCCAGAAGCTGACAGTACTTGGAAGGTATCTGTCCTTTTACATTTTGAATTGGTCAATTCTTGGGATGTTGATTGTATGGCTTTATAAATAAGTAGGGTTCTGACCTAGCACTAGTTATCCACAAGTTTAAGCTGATGTGAGTTAGGAGAGATTGGAAAAATTATAGGTAAGAGTTGAGTTTATACTTTATCATCCAGAGTTCCTTATCATTTTCTGAGATGTATGCTTTGGTCATGTTAAAATCAACAAGTTTTCAAATTAGATATGTTACATTTTTCATATTTTTATCTGTGGTGGGGAGAATGAAGATAGAATGAATTGTTTCTAGCCAAGTCATTGATGCTTTGCAACCAAACAAAAATATGTAGGCAGGTCATGAATTGAGGAAAGTAAAACTTAAGTCAGCTTCTATATTGGCCTGTTGCCTTCACAAATTCAGTGACCAAGTTGAACATGTATACTTGACTTGATTGGTGATCTCACTGATTGATGACAATTTGGTTCCAGGCGTTCAAAGAAATCCAGAGGCTTCTTGGTAAAACCCAAGGGAAGACTGTGGGTGAAGTGATGACCCCCACACCTTTGGTAGTGCGAGAGATGACTAATTTGGAGGATGCTGCAAGGTTTGCAGTAGGCCAGTTTTGTTTTTGTACAACTTGATTTCCCTATCTCAGTTTTAAAGCTTGTGATTCAATGCTTCCTAAATCGGTACAGGTTACTGCTGGAGACAAAGTTCCGAAGGTTACCAGTGGTGGATGATTCTGGACGACTGGTAAAGAAATTATTATGCAGGTTCCTTGTTGTCTTGCAAATCAAGCTTCTGAATTGTCACTGACAAATGTGTTTATGCCCTGGTGCTGAGGCTGTTACAGATTGGACTATTGACGAGAGGAAATGTTGTCAGGGCTGCCCTTAAGATAAAGCGTGCTGCAGAAAGGCAGGCAAGGGGGCTATGATCTGTTGTGATGTATAATTGAGATCCCAGAAAGTGGGCTCTTATTTGAGTGACAAAGTAGGGTTCTAGCAGCAAGATTTTCTGGTGTTGCTTGCTGTTGCATTGGAATTTGACTTGAGCCTTCACTGCATAAATAGCAAAGAAGATCTCCTATTTATATTCTTCCCATGTATCATATAGTCGCCCATTATTCTTTTTGATTGTTGAATCTTCTTGCTATCATTGCCAAGTTTATTCAAAGGCAATATTGACTTAGCAGGTTTCACAGAAATTAAGATTCTTTAGATTTAACTCCAAAAACAGAAAGCAACTAAACTTGTGCATACATGAACTAATATATCCATGGTATTTCATTCATGTAATGCAAGAGGAAACAAAAACTCTTACCATGTCTCAATATTGTCCCTCTTGTGCCTGATTATTGGAACTTCGTATAGGACATTTAAGTGTCTTTTCGGGGTATAAAAAGAGAATTTTATCTTAGCCAATTGAATTACCTTTTAAATCACTTCATACTTGGCATACACATGGCAAATATCAATTATGTTAGAATAATAGGATAAGTATGTCTCACATGGATCTTAGGTACAAACGAAAACTGTAAAAAATGTCATTCCATGACCAAAGAGAAGCTCATATTGGAGTTGAAACTGCCACGGATATTTTATTTCACATAGAGCATGGATAAGGTGATGTCGATAGTTCTGAATTTAATTTCATGCACCAAGTCTTGTGGGCATGCTGCTTTATCACAAACACCTATGCCAAAATATGATGATGAAACCTACCATAGTATGTGGGTATTAGTGTAGTAAAGGTTGATGGAAGAGGTTGGTCATTGTGGGGTTGTAGGGCTGAACCCCTGAGATCCTGGAGTTGCAGGACAGTACTGGCTTGGATATTGTGACCTAAGTTAAGTTTTCCCATTTCGTGAGACGTGTTATGTCTACAAGGAGCTCGTATGCTTTGCTTGTGATTGTACACGGAAGAAAGTTAAGAATCTCAAACCTCAGGTTGTTCTGAAGAGAAATCTCAAGATGGATGTGGAATAAAATCAGGTTAATATGATCCCAGATAAGCCTTGAACATCAACTGGTTGAGGCCTTCAAGAAGGTTTCTATCAAGAGAAGACTCCTGGAGCTTTGGTGTTGGGAGATATTAGAAACAAGGTGAACACTGTATCTCAGAAGATTCGTGGAACAAAGGCGCAGATGAAGATGTTGAAGTAATAAAGAGGTTCTCAAGAGGAATCCCTTAAAAAGTCTGTACTAAAACTTCCTGTGTTCACCAACAAGTATGTACCACTGGGGGTATTGGGCTCTAATGTCTAGCTTTATCCCTCTTGCGCATTTGAAACTTCTGTCATGGAATGTACTTGGGATGTGCAGAGATGTTAAGTGCCAAGCGCTGTGTCAAATGTGCAAGGATGAAAAGCCTGAGACTAAAGCTTTACAAAAGACCAAAGTTTTGGGTGATTTGGCCAGGTATTCATAATTTTTTCTAAGCACCTTTATGTGGTTCAGGGTGTCCAATGTTTATGTGCAAGGAAAAGGTTAATCAGTCCATCATGCGAAGTAGCAAGTCATGCTAAGGATGGTTCATTGCATGTTGTTATGAAGTGCTGTAATAATCAAGTCCTTAAAAGTTCTTTCTGATGTTGAAGCTTATGTGGAGAGCAACAAAGGTATCACATTCTTAAAATCGTTCTCCATGACATTGAAGCTAACACCTTTCAACCTTGAAGCTGTGAGTTTGACTCTTGAAATAAACATGGCGATTGCCCCTCTAGGTCTTTTCCAAGGTTGTGAAATTAAAAAATCCTGAGTGGCATTATAAATAGTGTGATGGATGAGCAGGGTGCGAGATCTTAGTATGGTTAAGGCTTTCTGCTACATCTCTCAAGCGTTGTGTGGTTTGCTTCCAAAGTGGATGTGTACAGAGGGTGCAATAATTTTGGCAATTGTGCCTAGAATGGTGTCCCATTAAAAGGCTCTACTGTTTGACAGGCCTATGGCAGTGGATCAGCTGAAGATAGTGGTTTTCAAGAAGAAAAACAGGGCTCTTGGTATGAATGGCTTTTGCTGTGGATTTTTTTCAGGAAATTTGGCCTTTATGTGGGGATGATATTGAATGAAATGAAGAGTTGGTTCTCTCTCCTACAGTGGAAGGTGTCACAGTCAAATTCATTCCTAAAAGCTCAAGTAGGCAGCTATGCTAGAATTGGATCTTTGCTATGCCTAAAAGATATTGGCTAAGGCTTTGTTTTTTAAGGATTAAATCTTTTTTTTTGGGGACTGAAATTATTCATTAAAGACAGTTTACGTTTGTTTGTAGCAGGGAGAATCAGGAAGCCTTCTTGAATCAATTACTTGATCTTAATTTTGCTTTACTGCAAAATAATTTATCATGGTGAGTTGTGAATCTGGATTCGGGCAAAGCCTGTGACAAAGCCAAGTGGGCTTTTATCATTCCTCTAGATGATGCTCTTAATTGTGTACTTTACTGCAAAATAAATTATCGTGCTTTGCCCCTGTCAAAGGTTCTCTATATAGGATATCTTTTGGTTTGATAGGCTTATGCTTTGACCATGAAAAATTAAAAGTAGGGAATTTTAAACAGCTGGCTTCATTGTGAATGCACGAAATTAAGCTTCGGCTCTGGTAAGATTGGAGAGGATCATCTATCAAGGGTGATCCCTTTTGATTGATATGTCTGGACTAACGCTATGACTTATTCTGATAAGATCTCAACTGTTGCTCTCAAACATAAGCTGGCAAACGAATCTTCTCAATAAGCGATGTGGAGAGATACATATGTGGTAGTCGGTCAGTGGTAATTTTATATTAGTATTGCCAAAGCTAAATGATTAGCAGATATCTTTTCCAGGCTTAAATCTGAGTGGCTTTCCATAAAGCTACTTCTAGATCTAGCCTCTGCTTTCTTGCTATAGTAGATGTGTTCCTTCGTAAGGCTAAGAGGCTTAACAGCAGATCTAAGCATTTATGGTTTTAAGATGGGAATCCTTGGGTGTAGAGATAGAGCAGGAATTTGGTTCTGAGAACAGGGAAACCCAACAGTTGTAGCAAACTGAATATTTTAGGCTGGAGAATATTTGGTTCTGAGAACAGGGAAACCCAACCCTTTATTTTAGGCTGGAGTATATATATCTATATCTATATATATATATATATATACACACACACACACACACACACACACACACACACACACAAGTGTCCAATTAGGCATAGAACATCTAAACGGAAAAGAAATTCGAACTGTGTGTCCTCTATGCAAAAGTGACACGGAATTTGCTTTATATCTGTCAGATATGATTCAAATCTTGAAGCTGGCGCAGCAACCTAGGGTAGATGATGCCCTTGAGTGTTGTCTCAAATCAAAGCTAAGGAACCCATTCTGAGTTGCTTATTTTAATGATTTGTCAATACTGCTTTCTTTAGTACATGCTTTGTGCTGTTGATCGTCATTCAAAGAGGTTATTATTCTTTAGTACACACTGTGGTACCAAAAGCCAAAAGCAATGCATTTGAGGGCAGACATGGACAAAAGGATTAGGAAGTTAATAAGGTCAAAGGAAACGTGTGCCTAGATGGAGGAAAGGAGTAGGAATAAGACGAATAATGCCACAGCAAATGTGTGAGATAATGCAGGAACTTGCATGCCCCAAATATTGTTGAATTAACCCTTCCAAAAACTTACACTATTAACCATTACATAGAAACAATGGAGGTATTATGAAAAACCCTTTGGATCGGCCACTATAGTTAGACCGCATGGACATTGCACATAGAAGTCAAAGTCATCAATTAGTTCGTTCAACTGTTTTAATGAACTTGCCGATAAACAATCATGTTTGAATAAGAAGTGATTTTAAGATGTGTCAGTCATGTGCAGGGAACTCGAAATGACTGAAACATCTACTACAAAGCACGTGTGTTTATATGCATTCAGTGTTGTTACTAAACAATCATTAGCAAACGATAGTATTAATCAATCATGTGGAACAAATGCTTATGTACCTAAGTGAACTTTAGAGCCTTCTAGGTGAGTATTTGTATTCGTCAATTGAGGTCACAAATGTTCCACTATAAAGATATCAAGTAAAGATTTAGGCGAGTTTGTAGTTTCCTTTCTTGCCCTAAAGAGAATAATGTTTCAATTGGTGAACCTAATGTCATCTCATTTCCAAGCCATTGAGGCTCTTCTTTATCTGTTACTAGAACCAATTGCATAAAGGCTTTAATGAATTACCATCATCCATATTGGTGCACAATTTTAGGATTTGAGGTGTATGCTAGATTTTCATTAGATACTCATCTCTAAAACTTATCCTATAACAATGGAAATATTTCACATTGCAAAATTTCCTTTTTTCTCTCTAGCTTGAAGTTTCAATTTTGTAGTATGGTACAGGGAGAGCCTTAGAATTGAGCTCGCTTGAAGTTTCAATTTTGTAGTATGGTAGGGGGAGAGCCTTAGAATTGAGCTCGTTCTATTTCTAATAGTTAAATGTGCATTATTGGGTCCACTTATCTAGCTTGACTTGTTATAGCTCAAGATAGCTAGAGACAACAAAACTTGCAGTATTGACACAAGCTTATAAGAAATAACTTGCATAGTACCTCTTCATTTGTAGTGCCCTATATACATCTTAAGTTTTATGACCTATCATTTTGTAATAATTTGCATATAACTATACCTCCAATTTCTACATAAAGTTTGCAAATTTCAACCTTGCTAATCCATAAATACTCTTTTACCTAAACTATTGACTTTACAAGTTGCCCAATAGTTTGAAGGCCTTTAGACATGAAACCTAATCTAATTGGTGTGTGAAAAAGCCAAAACTTAACCTAGAAGCTTTTTATAGTGCCAAATTAAAGTAGACTTGAGCTATATTGGTAATCGTGTCTACCTTAAGTACATGCTACATATGTATGATATTTGTTTCCTTTTTTCTCTTTTCTGCTCACCTTTAGAAAACAAAAAACTCACTTATCATAGAATTTGTTTGTGTAATGTACATAGTTTAAGTAGAACTAGCCTATTTGTCCATTGCCTTTTATCTATTACAACTTCCTATTTTGTGTTGCTCAATTCAATTCACTTCTAGAGAAGAAAATCATATTGTTACTCATGAGACAAGATGCTCTTAAAAAATTTATTGGTTTTTGATTGCTAAGGAATTAACCTATTTGTGGGTATGTATATATTGTGTTTTGGATTTGGTAGAATGTTTGGCCGATTTGCATGACCTAATGCATGTGTCTAAGCTAGATTAGTTTGAGCATCATCAATTTTAGTTCCATAATGTTGAAAGGATAGTTGCCTTTGAACACCCTCCCTATAAATGGGGAGATAACAACACTTGCAAAAGCTACACTAGGATGGCCTATAGTGCATCTAATAAGCAAGTACCAAAAGGTTTTGATCCCTTGGAGTTTAGCCTTTGTGAGATGCATTATAATGAGTGAAATCTCTCGAAAAAAAGCCTTAATATCAATCATACATTGCATGTTAAGAAACCCCTTATTGGGGAGGCAAGCCTAAATAGATGAAATTAAATTGTCTAATTGGATTTATTATTGTTGTTTAGAGGAAAAAGTAGTGGGTGAGATAATTCTTTTATACACATGCAAGGGAAGGAATCAAATGTGTGTCCCCTCCCTTGCAACCTAGGATAGGGGGAAGGGACCTATGAAGATCTTGTCTACAAGTAGGCCATTGGCTACCCAACTAGTGTTAGAAGAAGGGAGTATAGTTTGTCTACAAACAAGGCATTCTTGCTTATCGGATTGCATGTTTCTTATCAATAATCATCAACCATCATCGCTATCTCATTAACCTAATTTGTGGGGACCTTATTCCATTGCATGCATTATGATAGTAATTATTTTCTATTCGTTATCCTCTCTATAACCTTCACAATTAAACTCCTTCTTAACACACTAGTCCTTAATCTCTTGACTACAATATTATCATTCACCTCCCTATCATAATTATCCTCTCCAAAATCATAGAATCCTTGACCTTAAAATCAAACTCAACAAATTGGGGGAGGGGGTGACAATATAGTAGTTATAGAGCATCATAGCTTGCACATATGACAAACTATAGTGATTGCATAAACCTCCTAAAGAGGGAAAAAAATTTCCATGGTGATCCTAAGTGTGTTCACATATACCATTATTGAAATATGGGTCCCCCTTGGGAGTGATGCGTTGAACAAGAGCTAGCACTCATGTATAGAGAACTACCAAGCCTCGTGGATTAGATCAATCCACAAAGGGAAGTGAGCCGAAAGCTTTGTGGAACTTCTTATGAGGAAAAGCCTTTGTGAAAAGATATGCAATGTTGTCCTATATTGGCATGTAGGCCAAATTGTTCTCTCCTTTAGAGAGTATCCCCTAATGTAATGATAATGCACCTCAATGTGCTTAGTATGTGCATTGAACATTGGATTTTATGCATCTGCTAATGTGCTTTGATTGTTAGTGAAGTTGGTGGTCGTAGGCCAAATTGTTCTCTCTTATAGAGAGTATCCCCTAATGTAATGATAATGCACCTCAATGTGCTTAGTATGTGCATTGAACATTGGATTTTATGCATCTGCTAATGTGCTTTGATTGTTAGTGAAGTTGGTAGTCGTAGATGATTGTCCAACTCCAGATCATCCAAAATATGTCCAAGCCAAACACACTCACGTGTAGCTATGAAGGTTGCCATGTACTTAGCTTCACAACTAGTGGTGGCCACAATGGGTTGCTTCTTGCTCAACCACGATATACAGGAGTTTCCAAGCATGAAGCCAAAACTACTCATGGATACACAAATGGCATAACAACCAGCCTAATTGAAATTCAAAAAATCATGTAAATTTGGCAATAATGATCCCACCTTGGGGTAAAACGACCCAAGGTTCTGAGTACTACTCAAGTAGTAAAAGATACACTTCATTGCCTACCAATGCTTGGTGCCTTGACTATACACAAACTTACACATATATGATACTAAAAATTGAATGTTAGGCCTTGTAATGCATACATAAATCAAGCATTCAATAGGCTATTGATAGAGAAAGGCATCAAAGCAATATTTGACATCATGAAAGCTTAAGTTTGAACCAATAGGCTTATAGTCCTCAAGAACAAATCTCTATAATAATGTCTCAACATACTTTGTTTGAGATAAAGCGATATCTTCATTGTACTACTTGAACTTAATGTCTAAATAGTGATTTAATAGATCCAAATTTGATATGTCAAAAAGATAAATTCAACTCAACCTTAAAATCAACAATGTGTCTCATTAGTACTAGTGAGTAGTATGCCATCAATAGAAACCATAATGATTAGAGGCACATCACCCTCATGTTTGACATAGAAGGTGCTCTGAGTTGGACTATGCTAAAAATCACACATAGTCAAGTATGCGTGTATCTTCTTTTACCAAGACCGAGATGCTTGCTTCAGACCATACAATGCCATTTTCACTTTGCATACTTTGTATTTTTCCCCTTTGTGCAAGAAACCGTGAGGGCAAGAAACATACGCTTCCTCGATTAAGTCTCTAATGTACTTTTCATGTCCAATTATTGTACATTTTAACCATTATAAGTTGCTAATGCACAAATGCTAAAGACAATTATCATATGGCAAGTGAGAGAAAAGGTCTCATCAAAATCAATGCCCTTTTGCGAAGCATAATCCTTGTCACAAGTCTAGCTTTTGTATTGATCAATAGTGTCATTTGCCTTGCACTTTAACTTACAGACCCAATTGGTGCAAATGACCTTCTTTCTACGAGGAAAATCACATAAGAACCAAGTACAATTTTTAATATTAGCATCATATTCAAATTGCATAGTAGCCATCCAATTTTTTGAGTTTTATGCGTCTTCAAAAGACACAAGCTCATTCTCATCATATATACTAGAAATAGCCAATGCATAACAATTGGATGTATAAGAGGTATTGTGAAAGATCCAACGAGTGCAATAAGTCAAGGATGCATCCAAGTTACTATCACGTAATGTTTGCACTAGCCATTTTGACCTAGTCTTGGATCACTCAATCTCTACTCTCTCATGAAGAAATGCATCATTCACATCTCCATTAGAAAGACTAATCTATCATATCATTAAAAGCTTGCATAGGCTTAAAAATTGTCTCAATTGGTGTAGCATATGACTTTATGCAACAAAAAATAGGTAACAAAGTATCATAGACATCTTGTGGTTGTATATTTGTCTCTTTTATATATGAGATAAAAGCTAAAAAACATATTCCACAAAGAACATCATGGCTGACCAAGATGCTTCCTTTGTGGATAATATAATTTACACTATTTTCTTTCATTATTATATCCAATAAAAATGAGCTTACAACCTTATAATCTAATTTCTTATTTTGTTGCAGTTGTATCAATGCATAAGCCAAGCACCCAAAAATTAAGCAAGTGAGAAATATATGACTTTTTGGCATGCCAAGCCTCATACAAAGTGATAGAATACAATGCCTTAGTGGGACACGTGTTAAGTACATAGGCTGTGTATAAAATAGCCTCAAGCTAGAAATTATGTGGCACAACTTGACTCTTAATCATGCATCATGCTATCTCCATGAGAGATCTATTCTTCCTCTAAAATATAGAATTCTTTTGTGGCATATATAATAATATACATTTGTGTTTTATCCCACATTTATCCACATATGCATTTAATTCCTTATACATGTACTCCCCCCTTGATTAGAATGGACAGTATCCACTTTACATCCCAACAAAGTTTCAACCATGTTGATGAACTCCTTGAAGTACAAAACCAATTGAACTTAGCTTTCAAATCATATACTCATGCACGCCCACTCTTGTGTTCAAGTATGGTTATGGCCAATCTTGTGTTTGTTTCACGAAAAGTAGACTGCCAAACCTAGTTGAGGGCAATGTCTACTTGTAGCTTAGCTTTGAGATCTCGAGATTACTTTAGTTGTTGAAGTTGTCTCTCTCCTACTCCATGATTAGTTGATAGTCAACCATGTCTAGCATTACTTCTTGATCACCATGATCATTTGTCAACTGGTAGTCAATCACATCTAGGCTTACATTTAGATTTTTAGTCTTTGTCTTCAGACTTTTCAATAGTACGATCCCTTTATGGGCCTCCTTGATCTCTTTGGGAGTTTTCTTTGCTTGATTGATATGTTTGAGTAATAACTTTTTATTTTTGTACATATCCTTGAGCCAGTGATGTAGCTTGGGTTCCTATTCAAATAAGGTGACCCATAATTGGAGGTCTTTGCAATCAGTTATCATCTCAGATAGTGCGGCCATATTCCCCTATCAAGCTTTGACTCTTTCACATCCGATTGGTAGATTAGGGTCAGAGGTTCATGTTTGGTTAAGATCATATTTGTAACCATGAGCTTTCTCCCCTATCGAGCTTGAAAATTCCACAGTAATCAATAAGGAGTTCCAGTGTTATTCAATAGAAAGGTGTAAGACATAAAGCACACCTTCAAACTACATCCTGATGAGACTGTACAAGTGAGGGTTCACCATGAAGTATGGATATAAGTTATAGGATGCCTCACTTGAGTGGAGCACTACCTCCATATAAGTGCATTTGGCTCCAATGCCAAAGCATTCCCACAAATCCCCAGAAGGGTGAGTGGGGAGGGAGGAGCATTGCTACACACAAAGGGGGGAAGGGGATGAATTTCTTTTTTTGTTTGAGGAGAGGGTGGTTCACATGGGGTGGGGTGATGGTACAATGCTAAGTTGTGACTTGAATTTTTTCTCTCATAAAGTTGACACATTCTTGTTAGTGCATGTCTCCTCTCTATGGTGTGTATGTTCTTGTTATTGCATGCCCCTTAAAATTAACTATTCATGATTGGGTTACATGTTGTACCTCACACTACAATCACAACCTCATTATCATAAACTAGTTTGAACGCAAGAGTACACACATGCAAGGGGAGTTGAAGAATACATTTCATGTCCAAGTAGATATTGTAGAGGTTGGAGACAACTTTGCTCCTCATTGTAGATGCATGTGCTCATGATTTACTCTTGTTTTTTTCCTTCTCTTTGCTCATGTCCTATGTCTTGATTTCTTAGCCCTAAAACCTTTTATCATTTAGAAGTATTTATTAAGAAGGGATGAACCATTGTGAAAAGGATAAGTTTGATTAAGAGGAAATAAAACTGATAGGACTAAATGTGTTATGAGATTTTCAATGAAAATCTCACTTATGTATTACAAAATGATTAAGTTTAGAGTTTTTAAAAAGGACATATGGGATGAAATGATAGGGTTAATGGGAGTTACTAATATAAAGTGCTATACTTGATAGGATAAAAGTGATAGTTTTTTAGAGATAAAACAATACTAGGGTGGATATTGTTTAGGGATATTTTTTGGAAGATATTGTTTCCTTTTGATACATCCTATGAGGGGCACAATTCAACATCTCCAAAAAATGATTTGTTTCATGTTGGACCCTATGCTACAATCTATGATATCACCAACAATTTTCTACAAATATTCCACCTTGCATGTTTAGTCTCTTTTTTCCTCGTCTGCTATGATATGTAGTGGGATTCGTAGCATGTGAGAGCATCACCAAGTTTCTTGTGAATATCAATCCTCACATGTTGTAGCCTTGAAGGAAAGAAGGGGCTACAATATGTTATAAGGACTAAACTTTTCTTTATAATATGCCACCTCTTATGCTATAGCCTCTCCTTTCCATCAAGACTACAATATGTGAGAGAAGCCCAAGCATTGTTTGAGATTGGAGCTCTCAAGAGAACACTAAGGAAATAGGGAAAGAAATACAAGAACTTATCTTGTAGCATCAACATGCAACTTCTTCATGTTCTTATAGAGCCACACAAGGAAAATGGGAACAAAACTTCATGCAACGTCATAAAATATATCTCCCACGGTAGTAGATTCAATAATACACGTAATATTAGAATAACTCATCCATAATATTATATGAATGGAAAATGATAACATATTATTCATGTCATATCTTCAACAATGTATCCATAGTAATCTACTCTCATAATCTCTCAATCTATAGTAGATACAACAGGTTGATCTCAAAAAATGACTCTCTCTACCTCATTATCACTCTCTCACTTGCTCTCACACAAAGATACAATGGAATAGTGATTCAAAACCCTCTCTTGAACATGGAACCACCCTCCAAATGGAATACCTAATATGAAGAGGTACCAAGTCCACTACAGTGACTGTTCATTGTGAGTTGCTATGATTGCCATCATAGTGACCCTTCATAGTGAGTTGCTGTCACTATCAAAGTCTTTAGCTCTAGTCTTCAATTGCTACTTTCTTTAGTTGAACTAGCTAATAAGAGGTTGTATTCCCCCCTTTCCAAAGTAGGAAAAAATTCCTAAGCTAAGAAGCCATCAAAGAGGACACATATAGACACATACAGAGGCTACAAAAGCATGTAGAAGGCTCATAGAAGGTATAGAAGGCCAACATAACATAATAAAATCCATATAGTCCAAACAAAACCCATACCAACTAATCAAAAAACATTCAAAATATCTTCAATAATAATCCAAATTATTCGTTAGCAACCACAAGCTTGAAATAGATGAAAAATAGAGTTCAATAAAGACAAATAGAACATATCAGATTCAAAACAATTACCCAATAGAAACCCATCAAAACATAGCAAACCAAATTAAAACCTCAACGAGTTATAAAAGATACACAATCCAAACCAAACCAATCCAAAAAACACACAAAATACATAAAGTCCATAAAATCATGCATTTAACAAGCGATTTGAGCTCCAAATAAATGGCAAAAGATATGTAAGAATCTAATCAATTTAACACTCAACATATCTCCACACTTAGCTATGGAGCATCCTCACAACCTTGGAAAGAGGCAGAATAGAGAACCCTTAAAGATAGTTATCATTCCTTCCAACGTTACTCCAACAACATCAACTCAAACACAATGATGACCCTAATAGAATAACACAGTTCTTCATACATGAATGGAAGGAAAACACTAAACTCTATGAACCATTGAATTATATAGTAGCACAAACTAGTAAAGGATATAAGAGTTTTTGGTTTCTTGCACATATCCCTCTTCAATAGAATAGATAGATCTTCACAGAAAATCAAATCACTGAAACCAATTTGATCCGTAACTAAATCTTTAACTACCACAATCCTCCAATGTGCACAAACCTCTAGAATATCCATATTTGGAAAGAGGATAACACATGCATGCACACACACACATTTCAGAGACACGAAATTCAAAGACACACATAATCATCTGAATGGCATCCCCAATCAAGTGAAAAATATGAAATTATATTTTCATTATAGTTGGAAAATATAATCAAGAAGCACCATAGAGATGGTGACTTGTAAAGGCTTGGAGGTTTTTGAACCTATGTAAAGACTAATGCTCATCTGTAAAAAATTAGGAGAGTTTTGCAAAAAGTGCAAGTGATATATCCTCTCCAAAAGAAAAATGTAACATGATGGAAATGATTGAGTATGAAAATATAGAACACCCATTTGTTGAGGATCAAGGGGGAATAATCTCCGCCAAGAATTTCCATATGAGCTTGCAGTCTTTCAACATTGACTTGAAAAATAGGACACAATAAAGCACTGCGTTGAAGAGTAACCAAGTCCATAGAGAAAAGTGAAGGAACCGTTAGAATACTAGGACTTGGTGGTGCTACTTGCTCTATAATTCTTCAATCTTCTTAGCCTGCTCATCAGTGGTAGCTTTGGTTGAATCTAACTCAGCTATCTAATTAGTCATTTGAGATGTGAGATCATGAACCTCTTGATGAATCTTATCCCTTTTAGTCCGTGATAGAGGTTTCCTAGGCCTTTCCTTCAACAAGTTGTGCCTACGAGGATGCTATTTGGCCTTATGAGCTTTTGATAACTGATAGACCCAAGATTTGTGCAAAGAAAGAGGGCATCAAAGTGGACTCTTATCAACATATGCCTAGCATTTGGCTATTTTCCTTTGTGATATTTATGTTCTTATAATAAAACAAGTGTGTTTTTTTTTGTGAGCTTGCTTAGGCAAGCTTTTTAGCCATGGAATTAAATAGGTGAGCTTTTACATCCATTGTGAGCCATCCAAGGCCAATAAACATCAAGAAGTCGAATCCATTTGTAAATGGAAACATGAGAATATGAATAAACTATTTATACTACCATGACATATACACATTAAATCACTATCAGATGTACTAGCGCTATTCCAACAATATGATGAATCCTTATTTCATATGTTGGCAAAAGCCAATGCTGGCAATAGAAAAGATTGCATATGCCAACTATTTACTTTCTTATCCTAGAAAATGAAGTAACCAAGAACAACATCAATAGAGATTAAATCATCAATGCAATAACCAACATTAAATTCTTTCCCATCAATGTACAAATGATCATTTAGGCCATCATGAGGCTTTCAACATATAAATCATCTAGGCTATTTAAAACTTTCTTTAGAAACTATAGTGAATGCATTTAATATATAAATGCACCATAACCCTTAGTGAAATCTTTTAAGACATAAATGCCACTATTGATGGCTTTTAGTAGGAAACCACACATATACTTCATCCTTTATGGATAGAAAGATCACACTTACATCAATAGTGGATACTCACTAAAACAATGAAGAATATATTTAGTTAAGGTCCCGTCTAGAACCACTATAAAACCTCAAATTTGTTTGACTTTGACTATCATGTATATAATCAATATCCTTTCATACGTCACAAAGTTTGTGCTCACATATCTGGTCCATTTCCTTCAAGAGACACTTACCTAGAACTAACTGAAACTCAAACTTGCATTGGTGTTGCAACTCAATCTCATTAGCCCAGCTCCATGACCCATCTATCAAATTAGTTACAACAATCAACTACAACAATACTGATCCGTTTATCAAATCACAAACTTTCGTTAGGATTCTTTGTGTAATATTAGTATAGTACAAGTGAACTGTTATCATATTAGTAGAGTACTAGTGAAAAATATTAATATGGTGTGCTTTGCTAAGGAAAGCACTACACATAATGTTGCTTTTTCATCTTCCACTAATAGAGGCTTGCCACTTCCATGTACATACTGTACGATCACATACTTAGTAGTGTATCGGACCCTAGTTTTTGACTCAGGTTGGATATGATAACATAATTTTATGCCATGCTCAATATCAATATCATGATCTACTACTATAAGATACATACCTCAACACATTAGTATGTCAGGGGTCTTTGGCAAGGTGGATTTGGGTGTATTGTCAATATGTTTTGATGTAGAGTATCCACTTATCATTTCAATCTAGTTCTTGTGAATATAGAGTATCTACTTATCATTGGTACTTTTGGGATTTCAAAAAACACAATGAGTGCCCTCCTACAAGGCTCGCAACTTCACAAGTCCACAAGCCCAACCCATAAGTCAATAGTTGTGGGTGTCTTCCTAAAAACAAAGAATGATTTTTGCAAGCACATGCCTTAATTAGGCAACACACCATTGCATTTTTATAATTGTGGTTTTTTTCTCCTTATCTTAAACTCTAGTTGTAAAAACAAGCATTTGCACGCCAAATGAGCTATTAGTACTCACCTTACATCCTATGACATGTGAGTGACAGGTAGCGAGAAACAATGCTACTAAGCATAAATTATGGGGACATGATCCCAACCACCTAAACCACAAGTGGTTTGCCCCTTCGTCATCATCACGTCTCACTCCATGGCTAGGTTGCTACCATAAACTATAGCTTGGCCACATTATGCCTATTTCTTATGGAGGTGCAAAGAGGTTATGAAGAAGGCCACAAAAGGATGCATGCCCTCTCTTCTATAAGAAATACGATCTAGGATGAAATCTACTATTGAGCATAATTTAAAATACTTGATTAAAAAAGTTTGCTAAATTGTATATCATTCTCTATATGGAAAGCCTACACGAGACCTTCCACTTCAAATATTATGTCCTCATCCAAGTACCCATGAAAGTGCACAATTGTTTCTGCATCCTGTTTGTGAAGACAAAATCTATGTCGAGAAGTTTGCCTCTCTAGAGGTATCAAAATCTTGACACAAGATTGGCGAAGACTTATCCAATGCCTTTATGGGTGAATTCCCAATTCCTTAGACATTTTGTTCCCCACTTGTGGAGACTACTTCACTAATGAGACCTTATCCCTTACATGACTAGTCTGTTGCACATCAATATTACTAGTATATCCTTCATGGACACAAATTAGAGAAGACTACTATGTGAAACCTCAATAGTTGAGGATTCCTTATCTCATACAATGAAACATACCCAATACCTAAATCATCACTAGTTGTGGTAGACCTAAATCAAATACCTAAATGCGACACCTAAATCAAAATCCATGTATGTACTTTCGCATTTCTCCAACTCCCTCCCTACTACATTGTTACATGGAGTTCCATCACATGGTGATCTACTCTCTCTCAATGGTCAAAATTTCTCTATTCTTGTAATGTGGGGCTCCTTCCTCTCATGTCCTTGCAATAAGTAGTCCTTTAAGAAGCATGTGCAAACTCTAGTTGTAGGTATACACACATAATTGGTTTGCTATATATACATGAAGACCATGTCCAAGTTCTTTTATTGTGCTTGTTGTTGGCGATTAGTTTCCTTTTTAGAACACTGAATTGAAGCTCATGATGTCAAGTTCTATTTATCTTCATCCCCTATTTTTTGTGATTTACTAGCCCGATTATCCAAGCTCCTGGATGAATGGTATCAACACTTCCCATGTTGGAAAAATTTACCTTAGTGACTCTTCTTGAAATCTCTTAATATTTGACACGATTGAAATAAGCTAATTAAGATATGTGTTGTGAATTGAAGGTAGGAAGGGGAATAGCTAGAATATCTTAACCGAGCTAAGAGTTGGATCAAGTATGTCTCATACGACGTTAACCTTTATGATTGGTCTTTTCCATGGCTTGTGTATTCATCAATAATATTGATAATATATCGATGTTAGTTGAGGCACATCATTTGACTCATGAGCACACATGTTTTTGACATCCAACTCATTATAGGGTGGTGATATAAGCTCTTGATCTTGTAGAGTGATATCATAAAAAAATCCATTCGTATAACTAGAAGTGCAAGATCTATGGGCTAATACATCTCAGTTGGGTCGTATGACCTAGATAATCCTATGACAAATGTAATGGGTTTGGGCTATCGCCTCACTCTCATGATACTCTAAGGCCCTAGAGGTACTGGGTAGAAGGTAAAAATTTAGAATATATTGAGCCTCTTGACATAACAAATCCTCCACACCTTATACTCAAGGTTGTTGATGCAATCAATATGCATACAATACTTGGTAGAAGTCTTGTACCAATCCATATACTGCATCAACTATCGAGCATGAAAGAACTGGTAGTGAGGAGGTACAAAAATCCAGTCCATTAAATGAAACATGTGTGCAATGGTAGCCTGCACTGTGAGCCAACCTCGTATACTAAGGGGAGCATCAAATGGAAGTTCTCTTATACAAGATATCAAGTGTAAAAGAGCACCCTAACATTTTTTTAAAAATACAAACTTTTACTGACTTATGATGCTCATAAATTTCTTAAGACTATCTTCTTATTAAACTCTTTGAATTTCTTTTATTTTGTTTACAAGTTATTAGTTGTGGTCTAAATTTACATTAAGTTGGAAAATTGATAATGGTTTTGCTAGACTCAACTACATATTTCTCAATAGGAATTTTATATACATCCATAGCCAAGAGGGGATAATTGAGGTGACTTGTTATTTTTAGATTAGGGACAAAGGAATTATGAGGTCACAATGCAATGCGATTATGTCTTAAAACTCTTGTGAGCTGAGAACATACATACTGATTCTAATTGATTAATTGCTTTTGAAGAACCAAAAAGCTTAGACCAAGTTATGTTCTTTTAGAATTCAAGCTCTCTGAATATCATTTTCAATGTGCTTAAATTTCTCACTATCCACTAGGTAATTTCCATTATGTAATTTTCAACTACCCTCTTGGATTGCATGCCAATATGATCCGAGGACGGCTTTGAGAGTAATCAAGGAAACATCATGCCTAAAACAAAAATTGCTGGATTCACAAGCCATAGTATATAATGCTCAAAATATCTCATGGCCCATAAGTTAGTTAAAAAGTCCCTAAAAGAATAAGTTCCAATTGTAGTCTAGTGATCACCACACTAAAGAAACTTTAAATTTCTTTTATAAAAATTATAATATCATCATAGTGCTGGAGTATAGTTATAATTTAATGCATTGATACCATGTGAAATGTGCTTGGCCCTAATTTTAACTTAGGAAGGGTAGTTCAGTAGTCATCTGGGGACCAATCCTAGTCATTGCCATACATCCTAACTTCGAGCATGCAAACTTAGAGGACTAGGTGTTCCCTAGGTTTACCTTGCAAAGAAAGCATTTGGCCTCATCCCACAATGATTGACTTGCAGGTTCTTAAAGTTCCAACTTAATCTATAGTGGTAATCTAATATTGAACTTAAAATGAATGCATTTCGCGAATCGTTTGAGATTGAGATAGGCAAGCACCACATGTGGTTTTAGAGTGAGAAACAGGGGGGGGGGGGGGGGGGGGGGGGCGCTAAGCGTCAACCTCTGTGCCCATAAGCCATAGTCTCGTAGTAGCCTCCTAAATAGTGTTTATTAGTTTTAGGTCTAACTCATTGGAAGGTCTTACTTGTCGGTCTTTATTTTAAATATAGGGAAATATATATAACATTGTAATAATATATAAAAATAACTTTATTAATTAATGTTTTCATAGGGTTTATTCACATGTCTTTAAGTTATAGACACTAAGCAATCCATCTGAAAACAAGGTTGTTTTTATTTTTGTTCTCAAATATACGATCACTTTAAAAGCATCTCAATCTAAAACTAGGTTATCACCCTTATTCTATTCATCCTAGGCCTTTCAACACTAAACCACATCAGGCTTGTATATAATTTCAATATTATTTTAGGTTTAGGATTGAGATTACAACTCAAATTAGGGCCTTGCTAGTTGTCACTTGCCCTAAGAGTGAACCTTTCTATACGGAAGACCAAACTTACCAAGAGGTGGCTAGCCATATTAGATAGTGTACAAAAAATTCAGGTGAAGAGTAACCAAGGTAGCATTGGGTATGGCACCATGCCTTACTCTTGTATGGCTGCTTAAGCTATGGAGGTAATCAATATAATTCTTTTCATGCCTTAAAGAAACCAAAATTATTTTTTAATTTTTCTACCAATCATTCCTTTCAAAATAAGTTTCCAGTAAATAAAAAATCAACAAATAGAAAATTTCTATGATTTCTCAACCCACGAAGTTTATCTCATATATTTGTACATATTTTTCTTTTTGTACTTGTGAACACATCTTATTTCCTATTTTTTCATTCACGAAAGTGAAACCAAGTATTTCAATGTATATGAACATATTCGAATAAAATAATTAGAACTAAATTAATTTTTATTTGTAAATAATATCAATTTATAATAATTTAAATATTTATCATAATTTATGAAAGCAATTAAGTAATATGAATAAAAATGACATTTTCATTAAAAATATTTTTTTTACAAAGCTTATTTTTTAGTTTACAAGAAAAAAGTAAATTTATGATTTAATAATTTGATTAATAAATTATCTTATATGCTAAATAAGATTTTTAAATAAATTTATATAAATCATAAATATTTCAAACAATATTTGTACTACTTTCTTAGTCGAGAACTAGTCAAAACTTACATGTTTGGTTATACTTAATTAATATTAATTTTTATTTTTTAATTTTGATTTTGATTTTATTATAATTTTCTACATTTTTGGCATTACGTTGGTTATATTTTTAATTTTAAAAGATGAAAATGCTTTGAAATAAGACTTATAATTTTCACTCCCTCACTCATTCTCAAGAGTTGACTTGTTGTCATTGTGTGTTGAAAATGAGAATACTTAAAAGCTTTGCCTATGGGGTTGATCCTTGTGGGGTAGAGGCAGAGCTTTACATGCGAGGTAGACTCAACAACTCAAGATTACAAATATCAGATTATTCTAATGAGTTCTAGGTAGTAGTAGTCTTGATTACTACTTGATGGGCTACTAAAATGTGTGCTATCGATGTTGGTTCAGGTAGGCATGTTACACCTAGTATCAAAGCAAATATTAACTGTTATTTGCACATTATTAAGGTTAAATAAGGGCCAAGTTAAGACGAAGTCTCATACTACTAATATTAGATGAAATTTTACTAGAATAACAAAGCTTGCAACCATTTTCTTGTGTTTCAACCTATGTTCACATTAGCTATGCACTCCTCCAACTTTACATGGAGAGATCAGTTCATGCATATTGTAAGTGGACTTTATAATCCTTCCCCATTGTATTAAGAAAGATGATGGACGTGAAATGGATGATATTCCTCCATTGATACTGATCAACTTCCATACAACCGAACCTACCTCATAAGATTGCAATGGATCGAAAATTTGAAAGTCATTAAGATATTTATTTTTGAAGTGTCCAGGATTAATCCAACTCTTTTTACATGACAACAAGTCCATTTGAATCGTTACATCTAAAAGGAAGTAACCAAAGTAATCTTAATTGATAGAGTTGCTATTTTAGGTTAATCTTAACAAAATAATTAGTGTAAAGAAGGTTATCCAAATCTTCTCTTCAAGTATAGAATCCTAGATGCATTTATTGCACCCCCATCTTATAGTACCATTGAAGTATCTGAGTTCCATGGGTGAATTTTATAGTAGAATCCTATTCATGATCTAATGCCTCTAGCTACTAAAAAGTAAATTCAATAAAAGATGTTTCAATTCTCTTCAACTTGTGCAAAAATTATAGTTTTAAAAGGAAATCTTATGCAAAATATGAGAAAGCTTTCATACACGTATTAAAATGAGTTCTTACATATCCTAGGACATTTCACCTATCATTGTTCCTATTGAAATATTGTCAGAGATGTGGGATCTAGGGCATGGCAAAGGCGGAAGCTATGGAGGATGGAAGATGAAGAGAGAACTCATGATGACATTGACAAAGAAGACAACTGTTATTACACAAGTGAATTAGGTTTCAAGATTGAGACTTGGACTCTTAAAGACAATCTTGTGTAGGACTGACAATGACACAGACACTTGACAGAAAGAGACAAGTACTATTGCATTATCATCATATGAAAGTGATAGTCAAGTACATCATTATATAGGATTGCTTGGTAGCACATTACATCCACTGTGCCTATGGGATCTGTCTCTCTTCCTAGAATGAACTGCATCTCCCTAGCCTAGCTGTTCCATACAAAGGGGCATACATAGGGTGTGATTGGCAGATTCTCAACACCCCTCCTCAATCACAACTTGAAAGTACAAAGTGTGTAGAGGCTTTAGTGAGAGCAACACCTACAAAGTGTGGGCATACCACAAACATGGCAAAACACCAGAGGTTGTCGCAGAAAAGGCTAAGTGTGGGTACCATAAACATGGTGGACATCCAGAGGCTGTAACAGGGCCTCACAAAGTGTACAGAGGCTGTAGTACAAGGCTACATGAGAAGTTTTTACAAGCTTATGAAAGGAATATCAATTCTTTTAAACAGAAAATGAGAGACAAGGACCGATAGGCCCTTGTGGTTTTTTTCAGTATCTACTATTTCTTTGTCATCATGGAAAATCTTCATGTCTTTAATCTTTGGTTCTTCAGCTTTGAATGATGTGGTCTTTTGGTCTTCATGGCTGGTCTTCTTCTTGTCCTTCTTCCTTTTGATCTTATGGTCTTCTTGGTCTGGTTCCTCATGAACTTTGCTTGCTGCTTCAGTCTTCATGTCTATGTCTATGTCTATGTCTATGTCCCCTCAAGCAAAGACATCTCATTGTTTTTTAGGGTTTGTATGATGACCAAGGTAGTTGGAGTGTCCTCAAAGTCTTCAGATGGAATCATTGATTGCACTTGAGTGTAGGCAGCTCCATCATTACCTGCAAGTGATGCAAACAAGACTTCTATGTTGCTTTGCATTAAGATCTTCTTGTTCGTCATTGTCATGACCAAGGATGAGCAGCAAATCAACTCCGGAATTCTGAGATTTGATTAATGGAAGAGCATATTACAATGTGTCAAGAGACACAAGTAATGACAGTGTGAAAACACACTATGTCTATGTTGATGTTGAGCTTGAATCTTCTTGTTCGGGGTCGTTCGGTCATCCTTCAATCTTTCCAGGTCCTTCTCCTCCTTGATTTGGTGCTGGGATAGTAGATCAGAGTGGTAGTGGGTTGCTCCAGGTGGCAGGAGAGAGAAAATGATGAGATTTTTGAGCTTTGATGAGAATGGCTATGGCTGATAGTTTAGGGTTTCAGACAGGGGCCTGGTTTTTTGCAGATTGCAGGAGCTATACTTGATGATTTTCAAAACTTTTTTTTATGGATAGAGAGCTTATGACATGGGCTTCCAAAGCTCTAAGGTCGTGGACCAGATTGCGTTGCGTGAGAGACGAATGGCTGTACGAACTGGGACTGGCGTAGATCTGGACAGCGAGGACGAAAAATCGCAATGCCAGGGTTGTCGATTTTGCCAATGTGATTCTCTGATGTGCCAAGAAGGAGTGCAGGGAGTCAAGGAATGATCCTCCAGAAGAGAGCTTGGGGAGATATTGCCTGGTTCAAGAGATCTAAGAGCTCCAAGGAGGCAGGGTCCTGCAGGCTATGGTAGCCATTGGAGCTTCATTGAAGGTAGAGTGAGAATGGAGCTGGGAGTGAAGTCATGAACTCAAGCCGAGCTGAGGAAAGATAAAGAAGAGCTAGAAGAGTAGAGACGAGGCTAGGCCATGCCCAACTGAGCTCTAATACCATGTTAGAGATGCGGGATCTAGAGCATGGCAAAGGCGGAAGCTATGGAGGATGGAAGATGAAGAGAGAACTCATGAAGACATTGACAAAGAAGACAACTATTATTACACAAGTGAATTAGGTTCCAAGATTGAGTCTTGGACTCATAGAGACAATCTTGTGTAGGACTGAGAATGACACAGACACTTGACAGAAAGAGACAAGTACTATTGCATTATCATAATATGAAAGTGATAGTCAAGTACATCATTATATAGGATTTCTTGGTAGGACACTACATCCACTGTGCCTATGGGATCTGTCTCTCTTCCTAGAATGAACTGCATCTCCCTAGCTAGCTGTTCCATACAAAGGGGCATACATAGGGTGTGATTGGCAGATTCTCAACAAATATAAGAGAAGAAATCTCTTCTCAAGTAGATCAAACCTTCGGAATTTGATGGGAAAGGAAAGGATATGGAAATAGATGTGAAAGTTTGGATTGAGTTTATGAAAGACTATTTTTGACCTACAAGGACAAGTATCCCTAATCTGACCATGTTAGCTAAGCTAAAACCAACAAGGGGAGCACGTCTTTGGTAGAAATAGTGGTGCAGGCACATTGGGGTCTTGGAAGTTGTTACCAAATGGTAACTCATAAAAGAAGCTACGTGTGAAAGGTACCTTTTGCCTTTCTTATCACGCCTTGAAGATGAATGAGTTTTTTGAGATTTTCCAACTAGGGTTGAGCTTGAAAGCATATTACTCCCAACTTGTAACTCTTCAAAAGTACATTTCGGATATGGATATTGATCAACATGTGACCAAGTTTTATCAAGGCCTCAATCCTCTTTTGGATACATAGTTGGAAGCCATGCACCTCGAGAGATCTACAAGATGCCTTGATAAGTGCAAAGCCACTTAGTCTTCAAACAAAATCAAAGAACACAAGATATTAGGTTTGAGAATCGCTCAATAGAGAACCTTGTGCATTCAGAAAGAGGGCACAAGGGAAACACTAGTCCGATGCAAAGAAAAGGCTTCGTTCCTGAAAGGGGGCGATGGATCGAAGATTGGACTCGAGAGCTATGGTGGGAGAGCAAGAGCAAGAAAGGGAGAGACTAGAAATGGGAACTCCAACAGTCACAATGTGTGACCGGGCCTTCCTTTATTCAAATTGTCACTAAAAGAATAAAGAATAAAGTGACGGTGATGGGCGCCTGGAGCCCCAAGAGGAACACCAAGGAAAAGGGAATTCTCTTGCAAGAAAATCTATCTTGTAACATCAACAAGCTTGCTTATTATGTTTCATATGATCACAATGAAGAAAAGAACACTAGGCACAACAAATCTTCATACAGCATCATGTAGATCTCCCACGGATTTGATAGAATCAACCATATTCTTCAATATCTTCATAAAATCCATCAATATAACAAAGAAGGCAAAGGAATACACCATCTTTGAATGGAAATACATCACATAGTATTCATCTTCAATATCTTCATAGTCTTCTCTCTCAATCTCTCATATACAATCACTCCGTTTCAGTAGAATTGGCTATCTCTGACTCTCTCTCTCTCTCTCCATCAATAATACATCATATCCTCACTACAATCTCTCAAAATAACTCTCAATAATCCTTCTTAGGTCGTGGATACCCCTCCCAAGAGGTATGTCTGATATGAAGAGTCACCAGAGCCACTACAGTGTCCTTTCATAGCTCACTATTGTCACTTCACTCTAGTCTTCACTTGAGTCTTCAGCAGCTACTTCTTTCACTTCTTTCAGCTCTTTTGCACTTGTATTCACCTCTTTCCTAGGCTAGAAAACTTTCCCAAGCTACACTCTCATCCATCAGAACACATACAGAAGCATACAGAACAGTACCAGAACAGCTACAGAACAGAACAGAACAGAGACAGAAGCTCTACAGAAGGTTACAAAAGGTCATCAAAACCACATAACTCATACTCAAACCATTCCAAACTCTCACAAACCATTCAATAAACTTTCACAAGAGCTCAATCTTTATCAATCAATACTCCATCCCTCCTTACAGAAGACAATCAGAACAAAACAGAAGCTATACAGAAGGTATACATAACCAATCAGAACCTATCAGAACATCATAGAACCACTGATAAACATCATGAGCTTCCAAAACACAATCAATATCATCCAAAATACTCTCAAACCACTTCCAAACCAATCAATCATCTCATAAAATCAACCATTCAGCTCTCAAAAACAACAAAAATTAGCCAAAAATCAAGTCATTTCAACACTCAATATATCCCCACACTTAATAAGGAAGCGTCCTCGTGACTCAGGAAAAAGGGAATACAAGTTCATTCAAAATCGCAACTTTGATCTTCAATATCGCTTCAAAAATAATCCAGCCAACCACGACCTCAACTTATCACCTGTATCTGATATAAAAATACAACGAAAGGAAAACCCTTTATACATTAACACTTCTTATCAAACTAGAAATCACAACAAACTTGTAAAGGATATAAGAGTTTTCTTCTTCTTCATCTGCATCATCTTCAACTCTCCAACCACGATCCCATCACCAAAATTCTCCAAAATGTAGCTCGCACAAAATCGAATCCAATAGGAAACCACCACATTCGTATTACATAAAATAACTTACAACACAAACATGATACACAACACAACCATCTGAATGACTCCTCCAAAAGAGAGATTTTCATTAAAAAGCATCCACCATACATTGGAAAGGTATCAATCAAGATGATCCCTCTTGAAAGATTGATGATTTCGGAAACGATCCATAGACAAGGATTCATCTACAAATGTTTTGGGAGGATTTTGAAAAAACTGAAGACAACACATCCTTTCCAACAGGACAAGGTATCTGCTAGGCAAACAAAGGGCATGAAAATACAATATATCCAGCTGCTGGGAATCAATGCTCACATTGACATTCATGCACAACTTTGGAATAGGCTTGGAATCATTATGAGAGTGCCTATGCATATATGCCAAGTACCAATCAAAGTGAGCAATCAATCTCACTGAAGGATCTGCAGACTGTGAATACTGCTGAGCAAAATGAATATAGTTCGGATAAGCTTGACTGGCAGCTGTCCATTCTCCTGGAATTACTAGCCAATTGATTTGAGGTCCTGTAAGGGAATCATTCGAGCTCCATCCCCTTCTTCTAGAAATTTGATGATCAAACCCGTCATAGTCACTAACCAACTGAGGTAGTTGAGATCTAGAAGTGTTAGGAGAGGGAAGTGGAATAAGGAAAAGTGGATGAAGTGAGGGGTAGGCAAAATCATAAAAGGAAGAATGATTTAAAGAAGGAGTGGCAGAAATTGGTAGGGAATCACTAAGGAAGGGTGTTAACTGATAAATAGGAAATGTGGAAGGTACATGAATGGATGGAGAAGGACAGGGTGGAGAAGGGGAAAATACTCTATCCTCAATAAAGGAGCAGTATGTAAAAATGGGAATGTGAGGGAAAGATGAAGGGTGGAAAAGAAGGGGTAAAATAGTTGTGGAATTAGATTGACAAAGGGAAAGATATAGATCATATCGGTGAGCCATTTGTTGGTAATACAGAAGGGTAGGAACAGAAGGTCCTAAGAGAGATCGTTTATGATAGGCATCAAAGAAGGTAGAATCAAACGGATTATGTTTTGAAAGATAAGCTAAGAGATCCACCCTCAATTGATTAGTACTCTGGGCATAAGTAGGGGCTGTGTTTTGTCTTTGATTCAAGACCACCGAATCAATCATGGTATGCCAGGAATTATCATGACAATTAGCCACTGTGGAGGAGTAACTGTGGAACATGTTAGCTATACGCAACTCCAAATGGTTGACATACAAAACAGCTTGTAGAACCACATCCCCCACATACCATGCCATATCCACCTCATCTGGAATTAACAAGTCTCCTCGTAGATACATGTATGACATCAACATGGTATCTGTTGTGACAGAATCTTCAAACACCATCCTTACTACCTCTGTCAGCAACTCAGCAGACCAAGCCCCACTCCATCCATCCTCTGGAAGAGGTAAATCCATCGTGGAAAGCTTCATGTAGAAGGCCAACTTCTGTAAGTGGCAGTGGACAAAGAAAGAATGGTCTGGTGGAACATATTCCTGAAACTGCTCAAATGTAGACCATAACAAATCCATTCTGGATTGCAATCTTTCCACTTTATCTTGGAATAGAGGGCACAAGGTAGCCTGTCTCTGAAGAGCAGCCAAGTCCTGCTGTGAGAGAGAAGGAATCAAGGGAACATTAGGGCTTGGAGGAATAGACTGTGACTTGGCCAGTTGATCTTGCAACTGCTTGATTTGGGAGGCTTGGGATGCCATTGTGTCATTAGCAGTCTGTAAGGCTGAAAGTTTGTCATTTAAAAGAGTTTGGAACTCCTGCGCTTCTCTGGACATCCTCTCCTTCTCCTTTGAAAGGCTAGTAACCTCTGATTGAGCCTCTAGTAACTGGAGCTTCAAAGAAGATATCTCATCTCTTTGGGTTGCAACTAGTTGGGTTTGTTGTTCCATATGCTTAAACAAATCTGCTAGGGTATCCTTAGCAGAAGCTAACCCGGATGTTGCCTTATGCAACTGGTCCTTAGACTGCATGAGTTCTTCATAAAAGGAAGCGTACAACTGTTGAACACAGGCTGTCACTAACAATTCAATGGAACTCTGAATATCTTTACAGAGGAAAGGAATTGCATCTCCTGAGACTAGACTGTTCAGTGAGGGAACTGATATGTCCAACGAACCTTCTCGATGTGCTCTGAACAGGTTATTACAAGTGAGATACCCAGGGAGATCACTGCCAGAGGTAGCAGGAATGGGCACTGAAGGAAGTACTGAAGGAGCTTTATCCGCTACCCGCTTCAAGCATTCGCGCTGTATGACCAGGGGAGGCGGAGAATCATCATCCTCTATATCAATGGGTTGTGACTCATCTGAAGGTGGAGGAGGAGGTATTGGATCTGATGGAGGAGGTGGAGGCACACTCTTCTGTAAACCTGAATAGGTCAAGAAGGCAGACAACTATGATCCATAGGTGACATTGGTAACATTACCCCTGGTGACTTTGACGAAATGTTGATCCATTTTAGTGAGGAGGTAAGTGCTCCAATCAATAGCGACTCCTTTCAATACCATCCTGGAAGCTGTGAAAAGCTCTTTGGACAAGTACTGGGATGGCGTTTTGGCAGGCATAAACTTGTCCTGGAGAAACTGACAAACCATCTTCCATACGGGATCAGTGATCATGGAAAAGGAAACTCCTGAAGAGTTGATCACCTTCTTAACATCCAGCAATTCCCTTGTTTGCTTTTGCAACAGCTTCAGAATCTCTTCATTAGAGAAAAGCTGACGAGTGGTAACAAAAGGTTCATCTTTGGAGGGAAGAGAAAGAGCCTTCCCTAGGCCTCGAGGTGTCAAAGTCATAGAAATTCCCTGGACTAGTCCCGACTTCTTGCTGTAGGAGGCCAAAAACTCATCACACAACGATGGATCCTCTAGAAGCAATGGAAAGGAGGTAGCCACAAAAGCAGCGAGTCCCGCTTTCGTGAGAGGCTCAAAAGTGAGTAGGGAAGAGTAATTCCTACTAACTAATGGGACGTACTGGATAGGGGGAGGAGCGTGAGAAGGCGCCATTCAGATGGTTACACACACACCACAAACACAGACAATCAATGAGAATGCCTGCAAAGCAACGGACAAAAAACCAAGGATAAGAGAACAACCAAAACAATAAAACGTAACTCGACCAACTAACCCCAAGCAAACCACAACCTAGAAAAAATTCGACATGACCTCTAGACATATGCGACCGAAAGCTTCATGCTATGCATCAGACAAACACCCAAAATCCCGTATCAGGTAATATAAGAAAAAACTACACACCGTACCCTTAACCGTAACAAAGACACTAAACCAAAACATTACCACAACCTACACACATCAAGACCACATCGTGGATAAACCAGTGGTTGACCATGGAAATAACTCTAATGACTGCGCATACCCATCCCACGAAACGGGTTCGTTAAAAAGGGGAATTAAGTGCAGTGAGGGGGAAATTAATTGAATGAAAGGTGCATTTTAATAAATTATTAAGAAATGGGTGAAGTTTTATTAAGTGATAAGCCTTAGCAAGAAAATGGTGGTTCCTTCTTAAAAATTTAATTACCAATTATTAGGTGAAAACGATGCTTTAATTTGAATCCCGGACTTCGATACCCAGACTGGGTTTCTAAATGCAAGTTCATTGATTACAAATTAAGGTGATGTGAAGCACTTTTTTGCCAGCGCGTGCTCTTGTGACGGCTGGTTCATTTTAATTAAAAATTAAAGTGCCTCGTTAGCGCACTTAGCGCGTGCTAAGTGAACGGTTGGTTTATTTTAATTAAAAAATATGGTGTGTTTAGCGCGAATGCGCGTGCCATGGTGGTGTTGAGGGTTCATTTTTTTTAATTATTTGGGTGTTTGTTTGTTTGTCGTTTTTTTTTCTCTTGGTTGTTTTTTATTTTTATATTAACCGTGGGTTTTGGGGTAGTTGAAAAAATAACAAATAAAAGGGAAAATACCTGGTAGTGGGTGTATGAAAATGCAAAGAATGCGCTCTCCACAATCCAAAAATATCTGGATTTTTTTCTAGATGTTCAGTTTGTGTTTGGATGAAAAAGGTTTATTATTATTATTATTATTTGTATTTTTAAGGAATTTAGATGTGAAATGAAATATTGTGACAACTTAGAAAAATATGCCAAAAATAAGGAAAAATGTTACTGGAAGTGTTAGGAAATTTTCAGAAATTAATTTGGAGTTTTTTAGCATTTTTAATGAAAATTTTCAAATTTTTAGGTATTTTTTAAAAAGAATATGGAATTTTAAAATGTTTTGAATTTTTTTTCCTGGAAATTTACAAGTTAAAAAAAAAAGGCAATTGGTTGCAGAAATAATAGGAAATTTTCTAGATTTTCTGGAATGTTTTTCAGAATTTGAAGTGTTTTTTAATGATTTGTTTGAATTTTTCAATGTTTGTGTTTTTTTTTTGTTTGTTTTTAATTTTAAAAGGGTGTGCAGGTGTGTGAATTAAAAATCTGGGAAAAGACCCAGAAATAAGCTGCGTGGCAGCTACGTGTCAGCAACTGACGATCAAAGTCTCGCACCCGCGCACGATCAATCACACGATCAACCGCAAGCTCCCACGCGCGCGTACACATCGACGCGTGGGTCGATGCCACGAGGGTGTCGAAGGGTGGGACGGGGGTTGATGGAGGGAATCGCGGTGGTGCAGCCGGGCAGCGGGGCTGCAGCGTGGGACAGGGGGCTTACAAGGGGTTTTCTGCAGTGCAGCAGTTCTGCGGGTTTCTTGGGGGGGAAAGGGGGCTTGTGTGGAGGTAGGGTGAGTTAGAGGTGGGACTGGGGGGTAGGTTGGAGGTAGGTGTGTGCTTAGTGGGGGGTGGGAACAGGGGCTTATATGGGATGGGGGAGGTGGGTTTGAATGGGGGTGGGAAGGGGGATTAGTGGGGGGGTGGGGGGAAGGGGGTTCAGTGGGGGGTGGGGGTTGCACGTGGCAGGCGGCAGGACAGAGGCGCAGGAAGCAGGGGCGACAGGAGGCTCGGCGGCAGTCGTGGCGGGGCACACGACTGGAGCAGGGGCGGGCGCTACGACGGGAGGCTCGGCGGCAGTTGTGGCGGGGCAGACGACTGAAGTAGGGGCGGGCGTTGCGACGGGCGGCTCGGCGGAGTTGTGGCGGGGCAGACGACTGGAGCAGGGGCGGGCGCTGCGACTGGAGCGCGAGGCGTCACCAAGGAGGACGAGGGGAAGAGGGAGAGGAAGGAGGGGAAGGAGAGGGGAGGAGCAGGCAGGGCGGGAGAGGAGGAAGGGAGAAGAAAGAAGGGAGGGAGAATGACGGGGAGGAGGGAGGAGAGAAGGAGGAGAAGAGGAGGAGGGGAGAAGAAGGGAAAGAGAGGGAGAAGAAGAAGAAGGGGAGGAGGATGGAACAGAGGAGGAGGAGGGGAGAGAAGGAGAGGGAGATGGAGGGAGGTAGGGGGGACACGCAGGAGCGGGAGAGGGAGAGAAGAAGGGAGGTAGTTGGGGTGGGGAGGGGTCGGGGAGAGAGAAGGGTGGGGGGGATAGGGAAGGGTATGGGGAAGGGGTAGGGCCCATGGGGGGGTGCCCATAGGGGGATGGGGTAAGGGTTAGTGGGCGGGATGCCCACAAAGGAGGCGTACCCCCCGTCCCGCGTGCGTGCGCGGGGCGGGGGTAAAAAAATTTGCCGTGACGAGATTGAAAAGGTGCCCGGATGCGGGGACGAGGCACGCGGATGCAACTGGTGCGCGTTAAGACGCGTAAAATTGAAAACGCGCGCGTTCACGCGCGGGGAGGGCGCGTAAAAACACATAAAAATAAAGAAAAATTAATAACTTCCAATCCGGACGTCAAAACAAAATGTTGTAACGACAAAAAGTGGGAAGGACGATAAGGGGAAGACAGGGAAAATGTACAACAGGGGTTCCGGGGGGGGGGGTAAAGGGCGGTCATGTGCAAAAATCACAAAAAACGGGTCTAAAAACGCCATTAAAAATTAATATCGGAAAATCCATGCATCGGAACGAGGTGCACGAAAAAGGAAAAATGTGTAGAAAGGCGTGCCCGACAATTCTATTACATCAAAACATAATTCCGACTGAGAGAATACGCGTTCACCTGGGAAAAACCCAAAAAACAGACCCGAAAATGGAATCAGAAATTAATATTGGCCGAACCGTTCGCCGGAATGACATGCAGTAAGAAGGAAAAATCTCTGCAGAAAGGAGTGGCACAGGGTTGTCATGTTAAACTGCAGTTCCGGTGGAAATAGGAGGGGTTCACATGCAAAAGACACAAAAAATACACCCGAAAACTCATTTAAAAATTAATAAGTAAAAATCTAGAAGTCGAAAAAGGGTGGAGGAAAAAGGAAAAAGGTGGGGGAAGGCACGGGGGACACGGTTGTCAAATCAAACTGGAATTCCGATGCAAAGAGGGCAAGTTCACATGAAAAAATGTCAAAAAGATGCACGAAAAAATCTTAAAAATCCAAAAAATTAATAATGGATAAACCGTGCATCGAAAGGAATCGGAATAAAAAGGAAAAATGTGTGGGAGAAAGTGGTTGTCAGGGCTATGATGTCAAATCATGGTTCCGAAGCAAGCAAAGTGTGTTCATATGGAAAATCGACTAATTTACATAAAATGCTTCAAAAATTAAGAACTCAAAAACCGTGCACCAGAACAGGGGTAGGTAAAAAGGAAAAATGGTCAGTTCAAAGGGAGGAACAGGGCTATAAGGTTGGATTTGGACTTCAGTGAACGTAGGGTGTGTTCACATGGCAGGACCTCAAAATCAGGGAATGAAGGAAAACTACAAGGGAACAGCCCCAAGGGTGGGTGGAACATGAATTGTTGGGTGGGAAGGGACCCCATTAGGGTAACAACAAGTCATGGCATAGAGGCATTAGTAGGTTGAGGCATATGCAGAAGGGTATGCAATGTAGACACGCAGGGACGCGTCCCCACACTTAAGACCTTAACGGATAGGGTTAACCGAGCAGCAGGGACCTAAGACCATGCCACAGACCATCCACTAACGTCCCCACACTTAAAACATGAACGTCACTGAGAAACAGAAGGTGTTGGGTTAGAAAAACTTGGCCCAGGTTGTTGAGGATCACGGTTGATTGTCGATGGCATGTCCAGTGTCGTTGTTGGATGCAAGAGGTACCAAGGCATCTTCACAACGCACATCCATCATGGCAGGGACCACGCGGCAGCACCCAGGGAGGTGGCTGATTGAAGGGATCGCAGGAAATTTGTCGATGATGAGGGATATTGCACTCAACTCACAATCACTTGAATGGAATGAAAGAACTGTCACTCGCCCCATAACTAATATCACTCGAGGAAGAATGATTGAAACCCATATCGCATACCCGGTTAAGGAATCGACAAGGGGGAATGGTGCAGAAGGAGTATGCCAGGGTGCACAGTTGATGGTGCATTAGTGCGTCGAACCCATCTGGTATAATTGCAAGGAGGACGGGAAGGGAGCTTTACAGTGCAGTGTACAGAACAGGGTAACGTGTCTTGTGTTGACGGCAAAGACCCATCCCGTGGGTGCATAGGGAAACGGGAGCATACCTGACTCCAAGTGTCATAATGTCCCTCAATATCACCTCTCGGTAATTGATTGAAGAAACTCCAGTCACACTCAGCCCACCCTCTGTCTCACGCTCTGTTGATAGATACAAGAGGGCAATCATGTCCTGAAACCCGTTGATGTAATCCTCACAGTCACTTGTGCAAAGGTTGTATGCCTTGTGCGCATTCAATGGTGCAACTGTGCATCCCGCCCTGTGCTGGCATACGGTGCAAGAAGGAAGGCTAGGGAGCCTTATATTGCAGTGCACAGAAACAAATTGTGCTTTATGCATTGAGAGGCCCATCCCGTGCGTGCAACACTTCATTCACACTACTCACCTCTCATTTGATTTGAAGGGAAAAGACTGGTCACTCGCCACTCACCTCTCATTTGATTTGAAGGGAAAAGACTGGTCACTCGCCCCACCCTCTGTCTCAATCTCTGTTGATAGATACAGAGGGCAATCCATACTCACTTCCCCATCTGGTTAGGATGAAAGCTCACGTCACTCGATTGTTTGTCGATGAAGATCGCGTCGTTAGTTGCTGAAGAGGCATACCTAGGGAGGTAGCCATCAAATCGAACATTGTGTTGGATAGGACATGTCGTTTGCTAGAGGACAGGTAGGCACTCTACAGAGAGATCCAGGACACAGCGTACCAAGGGAGGCAGCTTTGGAACTGGATCCTGAGGATGTCAACTGATGAATCCACTTTCTGGACTGCTGGGTGTTGCCACCTTTTCCACAGCCAGCTTCCCGCCCAAGGGTGTTTATCACCTTTTCGTTCAACGAGGTCTGCTATGACAGGGAATTGCTTCCTTTTCTCCCATAACAGTTTTGCTTTTTTTTTGTTTTTTTTTTCTTGTTTTGTTTTTTCTTTCTTTTTTTTTTCTTGTTTTCCCCTATTCCCGAGGGTATTTCCACCTTTTCTTGAAGAATAGGTCGGCATGACAGGGACCTAAGTCCTTTTCTCCCATGACCGTTATGTATATTTTTCTTTTCTTTTTTTATTTCTTTTGTTTTTGTTTTCTCTTCAAATTAAACAAGGGAATGGTAGAAAGACCATGTATCAGAACCAACCTCGCCACTGTCGCTGGTGGAAAATAGAGAATAAGAGATCAAGGCTGGAAGGTAGGGTTGAGGGGACAGAGGGTTGCGTCCACCTCATCAGGAGTGGCTGAAGAACGGCTATCAGAAGTAGCATCATAAGAAGTATAGTGCCGCGCCAACGAGGGAAAGGATCAGGTGACCGTGATTGTCAAGATCCCCAAGGAGGGAAGTACTTCTTTAGGTGATATCCATTGATCAAAAAGGGATCATCAGAGGCATCAATGGTCTGCACTTGGATGGAGCCATTAGGGTTGACAGCAAGTACCTTATATGGGCCCATCCACCGTTGTTGAAGCTTGCCAGGAAACTTGCCAAATCGTGAATCATAGGCTAGGACCAAATCACCTTCTTTGAACTCCTTATGCTTGATGAAGCTGTCATGGTAAGCCGTACGTCGAGCTTGCGTGGCTTCCATGCACTGTAGAGCTATCCTGACTGCCAAAACGGGTGATGATATTCTCGTACATGAACAGGGCTACGCTGTTACCATCGTCCCGCTTTAGGGCTTTAGCTTCACACCACTTTGTAACATGATCCGTACATACGAGGATGTATCGGTTCTGTTTCCTTCTGGTAGGAGGATCGATTGGGCCTAGAAGTCGATGCCCCACTTCTCGAAAGGCTTCAAGGGAAGAATAGGCTGCAGTGGCATGGCACTTGTCTTGGTAGGTTTCCCCATTCGCTGACAAGCATCACAACTTTTATAGTAATCATAGGCATCCTTATGAATGGTAGGCCACCAGTATCCTGCTAGTAGAGCCTTCCTGGTTGTGGCTTCTCCTGCAAAGTGGCCCCCACATGGCTCCTCATGGCAGGCCTTCAAAACAATCCCAATCTCATCTCCTGCAACACATCTTCGGAGCACTTCATCTTTGCCTTTCTTGTACAGTGCACCGCCTAATAGGGTGTAGGGAGTTGATTCTAGCATAAGCTTCTTCCTTTCCCGACTAGAGATACCAGGAGGGTACTGTTGGGTTGCCAGCAGATTGGCAATGTCTGCATACCAGGGAGTTATAGTTTCTACCAGGAATAGGGAAGCATCAGGGAGGTCTGGATCATCCTGCTCCTCGTCTGCAATTTGTGGGATACGTGATAGATGATCAGCCAGAACATGGGAACGACCAGGTTTGGTAATTACCTCAAAGTCAAATTCCTGGAATAGAAGGAGCCATCTCATCATTCGTCCTTTCACATCTGCTTTGTTCATCAGGAAGGATAGGGCCTCGTGATCCACATAAAACTTAAAGTGGGTAGATAGGAGGTAGTGGCAAAACTTTTCTAGGGCAAACACGTAGTAAGAGACTACATCTAGAGATATCCAAGGTCAGATATGGTAGAGGATGGCTTAAGTGGTAGATCATCATCAAATTTCATGCCAAATTGGAGGTAGCTGGGGTAAAGGAGAGTTAACAGGGCTTAGTTTGGTAACAAACTATGGTTACTTTTCAAAAGAGGTCTTAGTCTCATGGAATAAAGAGCCAAATTATATGTAGGTATACTTGTAATTTAAATATGGAATTGTAAAAAGAAAAAATAGGCATATTGTAGAAATTACATGGGCATTGAATAACAGTGTATCCCTATGCATGGAGCCACATTGACTCTACCTTTCCAAGCTTTGCACGAGAGCCAAAGAATCTTCGGCTCGGTCTTGCTATGGATGGCGTGAACCCACTTAGTCTTGCTATGGATGGCGTGAACCCATTCGGTCTCCGCTCAACTTTTTACAATGTGTGTCATGTAGTCCTTGTTAACTACAACATCCCGCCGTGGCTTTCTACGAAGAAAGAACACCAGATCCTCAGCTTGCTCATTCCTGGCCGCTAGAAAGTCAAGTCTGATTGTAACTTGCATTGAGAGCAAGGAAAGTGACACACTAATTAAGATACGTCTAGTGATCTTGAACATCACGATAGCAATTTATTGAATGCCACACACGTGTATAGCTATATGTAACTAATGTCGATCACACACATAAAGATAGATTGATTGAAGAGTAATAGGAGCTTGATATTCTAACACTTTCCCTCAAGCTCAAACCATCTAATAGATTCCAAGTAGCTATTTGAAATATAGGAACTTTTCTTTACCAAGAGACTTGGTAAATATATCAGCTACCTGCTCTTCAGTCTTTACATGAATCAAGTCAATCTACCCTATAAGAACCATTTCTCTGATGAAATGGTAGTGAACCTCAATATGTTTGGACCTAGTATGATAGATAGGATTGTCAAGAACTCCAGCTCTGTCACTGTATAGTTCCGTTCCCTATCAGTAACTTTTCGGCTTGCGTAATAGATCGGTTGATCCAGCTTCGAGGAGCCCTTCTGGCATAGGACTGCGCCTAAGCCTTCAATAGATGTATCAGTGTGTACATGGAACTCCTTCGTCCAATCAGGAGGTTGCAGAATGGGTGCCTCAATTAGACACTGCTTCAGATTGTTGAAGGCTATGTCACATTCTTCTGTCCAAACAAACTCTGCATCTTTCCTCAGAAGCTTGTGCAAGGCGGTTGCCTTTGTTGCAAAATGGGCTATGAACCTTCTGTAGTAACCCACATGGCCTAGGAATCCCCTCAACTGTTTGAGGTTGGTGGGTGCTGTTAGAGCTGCAATCTTTTCGATCTTTGCAAGGTCTGTTGATATCCCTTGTGCAGAGACAATGTGGCCCAACAGAACTCCAGAAGAGACCCCAAAGATGAATTTGTCGGGGTTGAGAGAAATCCCATACTCCCGGCATCGGTCAAAGCATTGTTCCAAATGTCCCCAGTGTTCCCGGATCAAACTATAGATACAGAAGTCATCCAAATATACCTCAATAAGGTCGTGCAGATGATTTTGGAATGCGGCCATCATGACTCGCTGGAAAGTAGCAGGGGCATTGGAGAGCCCAAATGGCATCACTCGGTAAGCGTAGGTCCCCCATTCTGTGGTGAAGGTTGTTTTGGACTGGTCTTCTTCTGCGATTTGGACTTGGTTGTATCCACTGAATCCATCCAGAAGGAAATAAAGCTCATGTCCTACCACTGTGTTCAACAGTTGGTCTGTGAAAGGGATCGGGAAGTAATCCTTCTTCGTCTTGGAATTGAGCTTGTGGAAATCCACACATATTCGCAATTTGCCATTCTTCTTGGGTACAACCACGATGGGTGAAACCCATTCACTATTTGCCACTGGATAGATGAACTCGGCTTCCAGAAGCTTCAGCAGCTCTGCTTTCACCAATGTGGAATAATTTGGGTTCATTCGCCTCTGTCGTTGCCGTACTGGCTTGGCATCAGGCTCCAAGTCAATATGATGCTGACATATTGTGGGATCAATCCCCTTTAGGTCTTTGTAGGACCATGCAAACACATCCAAATTCTCTTTCAACAAGTTGTACAAGGTTGACAACTCCTCTTCTGGGAGGCTGCTACCCACCTTCAAGTGGCGTTCAATGCCTTCTGCATCCACAAAGGTTAACTGCCTTTCACCTTCTACTTCACGGATGAAGGTCCCGCGGACTACTTCTGGGTACAGATTCGACTCCTTCAAGGGAGTGATGTCCTCTTCTGATGTCCCACTAGACCCAACTTCTTCTTTTGGTGGATACTTAGGGTACTCCTTGAGATGTTGAAATGGGATTAGGCGTTTCGGGTTTGGTTTCACAATCAGTGACCTCTTGGATTGAAGACTCATCTTCTGGTGACACATCCAGGAATGTCACATAACAGGGACCCTTTGATTTTTGTTGGGTTTATGGGACTGGCACTTGTTGGCATGGTGCATCATCATCATCTTTCTTTGGCAAGGATGGGTGAGGACGGCAAGAGCCACTGCTGAAAGATGGCTTAGTCTTCTTAATCCATTTCTTATAAAGATTTTGCATATGAGAAGATCCATTTACCAGACCAAATGGTACCATCACCATTCTGTCCCATAGCATGAGCTCGTCTGCTTCTGATGCTTCTGGAACTTCTTCTTCAAATGTATCCTCTGCAGGTGAGATAGATTCTTCTAGCTCACTTTCATAACCTTCTTCGTCCATATCATATTCATCCTCTTCTGTCTCTTTCTCTGTCTCTGATTCTGTCTCTGTCTCTGTCTCTGTCTTTGCTTCTGTCTCTGTCTCTGCTTCTGTCTATGCTTCTGCCTCTGTCTCTGCTATGGCCATGCAACAGGGAGAGCAGTACATCCATGCTTCTATCTCACTGTTAGAAGTGATTTCGGAAATCGTTCCTGGTTCAGGCAGGAAGTATTCTCCCATTGATACTGGCTTTGCATCTTTTGGAAGTCGGCTTACAGTATCCACTGTTAAGGAACGTGCCACTGTTTTCTTGGGAAGGATTTGTTTGACAGCATCTTCGTTTGCTGATGTTCCATCCGTAGCCTCATTCGGTGAGTCAGAAGATAATTCCAAGGAGGTGGATCCATGTCCTTTTTGAGAACCATATAGCTTCAGCACCACTTTATTGGGTCCTCTACCCAAGGTCAAGGTTCCTTTGAACCAATCCGTCCTTGCTCGAGCTTCAAAAAGCCATGGTCTGCCCAGTAACAGAGGGTAGGATGTACCATAAGAATTTGGCTTCACCACCAGATAGGTTAGCCAATAATCTTTTCCAGCCAATGTAGTCTTCACATATGGGGGAATGCCCAAAGGCTTGATTCTGCTCTGATCCGCTAGTCTGATGAGCCATTGGGTTGGTTGCACATCTTGTAGGCCTAGATCCTTCATTGTCACATCCGTCATAATGTTCACTGATGAACCACCATCAATCAGTGCATTTGCAATGAAGCAGCCTTCTATCCACACGCCAGTCTCTGGGGTACCCGGATCTAGAAAGGCGTTAGCCACATCCACTTCTTTTACGGGCTCTGGAGCTTTGTTGGACTTTGCTGCTGTTGAGGGAGCAATCCTTAAGCCACGTCTTCTTGTCAGTATACTTTTGAACCTTTTTCGGCAACTGGGAGACAACATCAATAATTGTCGAAATGTGAGGTTTGGTTTAAAGGTATCTAAATCTCTGACCAGATCGTATTCCTTAATAGGATCCACTGGCTTCTCTAACCAGTTAGGGAACGGGGCAACACCCATTTTCATTTTCCCTCTTTCTTCCAACAGAGGCATCATGGGAACTTCTTCCGCCACTTGTGGCACTTCCTCCTCTTCTATCTCCTGGACCTCTGGTCCTGTCTCTGGAACTGTCTCTGTAACTCTCTGTGGCATTGTAGTGCTGTGTATGGCACTGTCAGGCTCTGTTCTGTTCTGTTCTTCTAGTAGAAGATTGAACTTCACTGTTCTGGCAGGAGGATTATTTTCTTTCTGGATAGGTTGTTTTTTCTTCTTTGCACGCGTGATGGCAGCAACTTCCAATTCCACTAAATTGGAGGTAGGCTCTTGGGCCTTAGCCGGACTATCAGTAGCACTTTTTTTCACTGGGGCTGGGCTTGGACAGTCTTTTGTAGTGTGGCCTTCTCCTTTGCATCGACTGCATAAGGGCTTATAATCCACTGACCTTCTGGGATTTGGACAATTTGGTGAGATGTGTCCTTTTTCTCCACATCTGTAACACTCCACTTCTGATCTCTGACCACCGCCAGACTGTCTTCCTCTATAATTTTGAGAAGGAAATCTTCTGGGTCCGAAATTAGGACCAAACTCTCTAGGCTTGGGTCCAATATCCTGTGTTGTCATTTTGGATTCTAGCAAGTTGAATCTTGCATCTTCTTCCTTCCTTCTCCTATCATGCATCTCCTTCAGAGAGCAAATGTCCTCTGTATGGTTCTTTCGCAAATAGTAGGAACAGAAGGCTCCAGGAATAGTTGGTTTTCGTGTGCATTCAGTGGCTAAATGGCCTGCTTGATGACACTTACCACACCAAGTATTTGACCGCATCACATCTCTTCCTGCTCCTGCCACATTGGATATACTGGCAGTTGACCATCATTTGAGGCAGTGATTGTGGCCACTGTGGATTTGGTGCACTGTACTGTGATACTGGGGACATCTGTTGGTAAGGGTAGGGAACAGTCCCTGGGACTGCATTTGGTGGGTACATCATTCCTGGCATCAGAGGAGGTAGGACTCCTCTTCCTGGATTCATCGCCAATCTAGCTTCTACTTCATCGTACAGTCTTGCACCTTCTGTTGCAGCTTGCAATGTAGCTGGTCTTTGCAGCTCCACAAACTTACGTACTTCTGGTTGTAATCCTCTGAGAAACACCCCCTTCTGAATGCCATAATCTAGATTATGGTTAGTCCATCTCTTCAGGATGGATTCCATTCGTGAGACATAAGCTTCTACTCTTTCTCCAGAGGACTGACTTAGGTTCATAAATTCCTCTCGCATCCGCTCTTCAAAACCTTCACGCCTGAATTTAGTGAGGAAGGCCAACTTCAGGTCGTCCCATGTGCCAAAAGTTCCTACTGCTTGTCTCTCATACCACTGAAACGCCGCGCCCTTAAAAGTGGCGGGGAATATTGCTAACCAATGCTCAGGGGTTCTGGCATTATTAGCCACACATGCTACCATAAACTCTGCTACATGAAGATCGGGGTCTTCATTGTACTCTCCCTTAAAAACTAGCAATGGAACTACATTCGCTGGCCTGTCATCAATATTTTCAGAACGGATCTGGCTTGGAAGTGGACCTCCAGTAGGAGGAGGAAGGGCTTGATGTGCCATTGGGACTTCTGTAAATAGTTCCGCAAGGGCGTCAAAGGCAGCTTCTGCTGCGAGCTCGTTCTCAGCCTTGATTTTTGCTTTCTCTCTTCTCACGTATCTCCGGACTCGTTCTAACGCTTGCCTCTTTATTGCGTCATTCATCAGGGGGTTGGCTCCACTAAGCTGTTAGTGCTCCACAGAGGGTTAATAGAAGGCTTCAGTCTCTGAAGGACTCTCTTGCCAACATTTCTTCTACTTCTTCCTTTTCAACGTCTCTGAATTCTGCTTTCATGCCACTGCACAGAGGAAGGTATTCGGTTCTGAAGGTGTCAAAATGTATACGTCTAAGCATTGTGGTGGTGCCATCATCATAGTAATGCCAGCTTCTGATGGTTTCAACAGTGTATGTTGTAAAGAACACTCTGTCTACCAACTTCTAGTGGGTTGCCAATTGAACAAATAGAAGATTATCAGTGCACCAAGCATCCCACTTATCTTGCTGTTGAGCATCTAAGAACAAATTCCAACTCTTTTCCTTCTTGTCTTTGTGAACCTCTACAGACCAAGACTCCTGAAGCTTCTTCACAATCTCCCACTTGATGATGTCTGGAAACTTCTCAATGAATGACAAATCTTCCATGTATGGTCATTCTCTCTGTTTTGCTCTTCAGTTTGTTCCCAAACAGTTTGCCACCAAGATGCAAGTTTCTGCTGCTTCAACAGGAAGAGGAAACTGTCCACCACATAGAGCATGCATCATGATGGTGATGTGTTTCCGCTATTGTGGGATGAATTTCTCGGTAGCCCATTCCACCTACATCCCCATAACTAAGAAAGATGCATATCATGGACTTAGGATCCAACTTATTACACTTATCCTTGGGAACATGGCATAAGTTCTCACAACCAAAGATACATAAATGAGCATATAATAGAGTGTGGAAAGTGGCTCTGATTATGAGAAATTCTAACTCTTCAGTGGAAGAAGGAACTTTACAAACATCCATTGAATTCTTCTCTTCTTGGCAATGCCATTTCCTTCATTTTCAGCCTCTTCTGGTGCTTGTTGATGGCAAGTTTCCCTGGCTGCGCACCAAAAACATGGAGCCCCAAGAGGAACACCAAGGAAAAGGGAATTATCTTGCAAGAAAATCTATCTTGTAACATCAACAAGCTTGTTTATTATGTTTCATATGATCACAATGAAGAAAAGAAAACCAGGCACAACAAATCTTCATACAACATCATGTAGATCTCCCACGGATTTGATAGAATCAACCATATTCTTCAATATCTTCACAAAATCCATCAATATAACAAAGAAAGCAAAGGAATACACCATCTTTGAATGGAAATACATCACATAGTATTCATCTTCAATATCCTCATAGTCTTCTCTCTCAATCTCTCATATACAATCACTCTGTTTCAGTAGAATTGGCTATCTCTGACTCTCTCTCTCTCTCTCCATCAATAATACATCATATCCTCACTACAATATCTCAAAAATAACTCTCAATAATCCTTCTTAGGTCATGGATACCCCTCCCAAGAGGTATGTCTGATATGAAGAGTCACCAGAGTCACTACAGTGTCCTTTCATAGCTCACTACTGTCACTTCACTCTAGTCTTCACTTGAGTCTTCAGCAGCTACTTCTTTCACTTCTTTCAGCTCTTTTGCACTTGTATTCACCTCTTTGCTAGGCTAGAAAACTTTCCCAAGCTACACTCTCATCCATCAAAACACATACAGAAGCATACAGAACAGTACCAGAACAGCTACAGTACAGAACAGAACAGAGACAGAAGCTCTACAGAAGACCTACAGAAGGTCATCAAAACCACATAACTCATACTCAAATCATTCCAAACTCTCACAAACCATTCAATAAACTTTCACAAGAGCTCAATCTTTATTAATCAATACTCCATCCCTCCTTACAGAAGACAATCAGAACAAAACAGAAGCTATACAGAAGGTATACATAACCAATCAGAACCTATCAGAACATCACAGAACCACTGATAAACATCATGAGCTTCCAAAACACAATCAATATCATCCAAAACACTCTCAAACCACTTCCAAACCAATCAATCATCTCATAAAATCAACCATTCAGCTCTCAAAAACAACAAAAATCAGCCAAAAATCAAGTCATTTCAACACTCAACAGCGCCCTCCACCTGTAGTGTGTAGTGGCGGTGACTGTCAGTGTAGTCATACATGGGCGGCTAGGCAAAGGCGCCTTTACCCCCAACAACCTCCCACTTAAAGGCGAATCTGCCCCAGTGAGGAGTGAAAAGAAAAAGAAAAAAGACAGTACAATATGTACACATGTACAACGGGATGAGGAAAGACATCATCTCATCCCACGCCCATCAACTTCCTGAGGAAGGCAAAGCGCTCTGTAGAGAGGCTTTTCGTGAGCAGATCTGCAAGATTCTAGTCAGTCGAGATCTTGACAAGATCAATAGACTTGTCTTCAACGACCCCACGTATGAATTGATACCTCACCTCAATGTGTTTCGTCTTCGCATGGAAGATCAGATTCTTGGCTAACTGAATAGTACTCATAGAATTCGAATGCAGTGTAGGGATAACATCTATACCAAGGTCAGAAACTAAACGACCCAACCAAATGGCCTCCTTGCAAGCCTGAGTGGTTGCAACATACTCGGCCTCTGTAGCAGAAAGGGTCGTGCATTTCTCCACCTTGGACATCCAAGAAACAACACCTCCAGCATAGGTGAATACATAGCCGGAAGTGGACTTCCTACTATCTGCATGTCCTGCATAATCAAAGTCAGTGTACCCCACGACTCCTATCATGGATGCTATAGCATATGTATATATCTATAGTGCCGTTCAGGTACCTCATGATACCCTTCACGGCATCCCAATGTTTCTTGCCAGGTGTAGCCATATAGCGTGCCACAACACCAACTATAAAGGCAATAACTGGACGAGTGGCTATCATGGCATACATAAGACTACTCATCACTGCGGATGCATAGGGAATCTTGGCCATCTCGGCCCTCTGCTCATCTGTCTGTGGACAATCATCTTGTGATACCTTCACGTAAGAAGGCAATGGACAGCCAATAGGCTTTACATCCTGCATGCGGAAGCGCTTAAGGACTTTATGAATGTACTCCCTCTGTGACAAGTAGAGGAGTCCTTGATGCCTGTCGCGTCTAATGCACATACCAAGTATGTGAGCGGCCTGTCCCAGATCTTTCATCTCAAAGCTCTTCTTGAGCTGAGCCTTAAGAGCATCTAGCTCATCATGAGCTTTCCCTGCTATTAGCATATCATCCACATAGAGTACCAAAATCAATAAAGAACCATCACGGGCTTTCTTCGTGTAAAGACACGAATCCATAGCACTCCGGTTGTAGCCCTGTGACTGCATAAAGGTATTAAACTTATGATATCACTCCCTAGGTGCCTGTTTCAATCCATAAAGACTTTTCTTCAATTTGCACACTAGGTGCTGCCTGCCAGGTTCTACAAGGCCCTTAGGCTGCTCCATATAAATCTCATCATGCAAGTCCCCATATAAGAAAGCCGTCTTGACATCCATTTGGTATAAATCCAAGTCAAGCTAAGCAACCAAAGCCAAGACTAAGCGGAGGGTGATCATCTTAACCACAGGAGAAAAGACCTCGTCAAAGTCCACACCATGCTTCTGCTTAAAACCCTTTACTACCAATCTAGCCTTGTATGTCAGCATGGGGTGTCCAGGGGTACTTTTTAGCTTGTACACCCACTTGCATGGCAAAGCCTTCTTGCCCGTAGGCAAAGAAACCAAATCCCAAGTGTCATTCTTATGCAGGGAGTCTATCTCAGACCGCATAGCCCTCTCCCAGGAGTGACTGTCACCCGTGCGCATAGCCTCATCATAGGTGAAAGGCTCTCCTACATCTGTAACCAAGACATAATGCATCAAGGGCTGAAATCTATCAGGTGGACGTCTGTCTCTAGTAGATCGTCTCATGGCAGGCTCTGCTGCCTGCCCAGCTGCCTGTCCAACATCCTGACCATGAGTATCTGTTGCAGTTGTAGGCTGTCCAACTGGCTGTGCAGGAGCTCTCGGCTCCTCCTAAAATATGATCCTGCGGATCTCAACAACTCTCTCAGGTTGCCTATGCATTTTGTCTTCATGGAAGACTACATCATGATTGCGGATGGCTTTCCGCGCCTGCGGATCCCAGAGATGGTAACCCATGTCGCCTACATCCCCATAACCAAGGAAAATGCATTTGACACTCTTGGGATCCAGCTTACTTCTCTTGTCCCTGGGCACATGGCAAAATGCATCATATCCAAAGACATGGAGACGCGCATAAGAGGGAGGTTTTTCAGTCCATACCTCCTCTGCAACCTGGAAATCCAAACCACTAGAGGATGATCTATTTATGACATGCACAGCTGTACTAATTGCCTTAGCCCAAAAGCTCTGTGGTAGGCCTGCATGGCTAAGCATACTGCATACACGCTCCTGGATGATTCTATTCATCCACTCAGCCAAACCATTCTGGGGGGGGGTGTAGGGGGGGTCAACTGATGCTTAATACCCCTCTCATCACATAACTGCTCAAAAGCACGTGAGATATACTCACCCCCATTATCTGTCCTTAGGCATTTTAGCCTATACCCAGACTAGTTCTCAACCAATGCAAGCCATCTCTAAAACACAGCCAAGACATCAGATTTCAGCTTATTGGGATAAGCCCAAACTTTTTGTGAAAAATCATCTATGAACGTAACAAAATACTTTGCACCACCCATAGACTGACAAGGCATGGGCCCATAGACATCCGAATGTACCAATGCCAAGGGCTCACTCATGCGTAGCCTACCAGACTTCTTATGCGTAGACCTAGTCTGCCTGCCATAAAGACAATGCTCATATGAATCAAAACATGCATAATCAATGGGCGGTAAGTACTGCAAACCAGAAAGCATTTTCATTCCATTCAAAGACATATGGCCCAAACAGGCATACCAAAGAGATACATGTGGGATAGAACCCACAGACAAAACATGATCAAGGGAAGAAGCTGATACAATCAAGGGGTAGAGACTGCCAGCCTTGGCACCTCTCGCAATCACAAGTCTGCCACGAGTGATCTTCCATGCAGAGTCTCCAAAACATACATGATATCCTGTGTCATCAAGATGTCCAGCTGACATGAGACTGCGTGTCAAAGCAGGTACATGATGTACATCCTGCATAACAAAACTGTTGCCAGAAGGAAATTGCAGCCTAACATCACCAATGCCCACAATATCAAGAGAGCTGTCATCACCCAAGCGCACAGAACCTGAAACAGTACGGTATGAATGAAACCACTCTCGGCAAGGTGTCACATGAAAGGATGCACCTAAGTCCAAGAGACAACACTGTGCATACATAGAGTGTATATCTGTCGTCTGCGAAGCACTAGAAGAAGCTGCTAGGATATAATCATCATCATCAACATTCTCACACTGCATAACATTGATCTCTTCAATTTTAACACTGGACTTTGCAGGTACTATGCTGCGATCAGAAGACTTATCCTGTACTTTGTCTTTCCCCTTATCTTTGCGCCTTTCATTGCGCAATTCATGGCATTATGGCCTAATATGGCCCTTTTTCCCACAATGGTGACAAGTAACATCTGCATTCCTGCCACAGGATTTGCTACGTGACTTTCCACGAGACTTGGATTGAGATTTCTGAGAATCCCGTCCACGGCCACTACCACTACCATGCTTTCCATATCCATCATTCCTGCCTCTAACTGTCATAGCATGAGACACACGAGAGACATCCAAATTCTTACAGTTAACCTCTTCCTGCAGAAGAGCACTCTCAACATCAGATAATTTCAAGGTAGTAGTAGAGGTACATAGTACAGTGCGGAATACATCCCATGACTCATTAAGAGTACCAAGCAAGAAAAGAGGAGTGACATCCTCTGCAAAAGTGATGTCCTGCGAAGTCAAGTTCTTGAGTATAGCATGGAACTGGCTCAAGTGAGCAGACATAGTCACATTCTCCTTCATGTGCAGATCCATAAGCTGCTTCAGCTAATACATCTGACTCGCTGGACTTTTCTTGTCATAGAGATTTTTGATCTTTTTCCACAACTGTCATGCACTCTGTTCTTCCTCAAAGACATTATAGTGAACCTATTTTGTGAGAGACAATACAATAGTGTACTTGCATAACTCAGCAAGCTCAAGCCATTCCTCATCTGGCATAGTTGGAGGCGGATGGCCGCTTAATCTCAAAGGTTTGATCTGCGATTTCTGCACCAACACCTGCCAAATTTGGCTCTTCCAATAAGAGTAATTCATACCATCAAGCTTAGTGATGTTGAAAATAGCATGATCAGTGGTGGATGAACTCACCAAAATGTAGGCTGGAAGACTATAGATAGTTCAAAACTGCTTGCTGTTTACTGTAGAAAATGACCAAAAAATTACCAAAATCGAGGAAAAATGGCGAAGAAAGTGGAACCAAAGCTGCTACCCACCAAGTACTAGTGAAAGTACATCATTTTAGAGTGTTTTTAGCATGAAAAATCCATGTCAGTCCATACATATATGCTTGGTTTAATAAATTTCAGATTTTAGTAAAAGAGAGCTAACAGTGCCAAAATCGGATCCCAAGGCAATCAGATACTGCCAAGACCAAAGTCGGCATCATGTGGACATAGCATAAGCATATGACGGTTGATAAGCATGAATCCAACACCCAAGTATGTCATACAAACATCTGCCAGTGAGTAGGCACACCCCCCAGGCAATGGGGCAAAGTGTTCCTGCCATTACCAAAACTTGACACAAGTAGGTGTCAGTTCACAAAGATACGGATCCAAAACTGAGACTTAGCTCATAAGCATACAGTGAACCAAGATATATGATGTATCATCCCAAAAGGTAAGAAGTCCCAAAGTCTCAAGTGTCTGTAACTGCTAAATAGCATGTAACACCTCAATGCATAAAAGTACCACTTGCTCAATGTCCGATAAGCATTCAAGAATTCTCCCACTGACACAAAAGCCGTATGTACGAGCTCAAGAGCTCAAGCCAAGGCAAGACACAGTGCCAATGACATAAGTCCAAGACAATACATCAATAGTACATCCCGAACATGTAGGCGGTAAAGCATCCGTATGTAGCATCTATAACCATGTAAGACATTAAGTACATCCCAAGATACAACTCTGGAAAGCCAATAAATAGCTCAAGTAAGCTCCGAGAATCCAAGGTCAAGCCAAGACCAAGCTCCAGTAGCAATAGGCTCCAAACAATGTAACTAGCATGTAGTAATAGCATAGGCTAAGCATGTCAAGACCGGTCAGACATAAGCAACATACATGCCATAAGTACATCCAAGACGGAGCATCCAAATGCTTTGCAAAGGGAGCTCAAGCTCAACCAACGATCCTGAATCAAAACCAAGCTCTATGTCGGGCCCCAAGTGTCAATACATCACCATATATGTCCAAAACATAGCCCGAAAAGCATATGCATAAGTATACATGAGTAAAATGACTTCAGTGCAACTGTGTATAGTAGTGATTCACTGTTCAAAACTGAGAATTTCAGCACCAAAATCAGCTCCAAATGGTTGCCAAACAATAGGCATACATTCCCCTAACATCCGGGCATCAAACGGGACCAACCGGGCATCAAATGACAATGCCAAACAAGCTGTAGCCTCAAATGTCAGTGTAACACTGTCATAAACTGCCTGTGGATTGCTATAATAGTCCCAAAACAGTGTTAAATCAGTCCAAATGCTATGCCAACACATCAACCATCAAAACCAAGCATCAAAGCATGTTCATATGCCCAAAATGGAGTCTTTCCAAGTGCCAATGGAGGGGGAGAGCTGCTGTTGTGATAGTCAATGTTGAAGACACATATGGGAGGGTTGTGCGATTCTGCCAACTGTAAATTCTGGTCCTGGGGTTGCAAAAAATGGTGGCTAAGCTTCGGAGGGGTCCGGTTAAAGCCAAGGAAGGCCTCAAACAAGCTCTAGCAAGTCTTGTTCAAAGGCAAGTGAGATATGAAGCAAGGGAGCTTCAATGGTGGCTGCCTCAATCTTGTTTACAGCCTGTGAGACCTGAGAACTAAAGTAAACCCTTAAGAAAATGATCAAATACCTCTGATGTAATGCCCTTAAGGTGCCCAACAATGCCGGGAAGGTGCTAGGGAAGTCGGGGAGTGACGAGAGCTCGAAGGAGTCGGATATGGTCATCGGAAAGGAGACCCAATGCAAGTAGGGAGTTGATGGGATGCTGAGAATGCCACGAACCAAGCTCAAGAGTCGGAAAGCAAAGCTCTGATACTAGTTGAAAGGGGGAGACGGATCGAAGGTTGGACTCGAGAGCTATGGTGGGAGAGCAAGAGCAAGAAAGGGAGAGACTAGAAATGGGAACTCCAACAGTCACAATGTGTGACCGGGCCTTCCTTTATTCAAACTGTCACTAAAAGAATAAAGAATAAAGCGACGGTGTTGGGCGCCCGCCACCTACAGTGTGCAGTGGCAGTGACTATCAGTGTAGTAATACACGAGCGACTAGGCAGATGCGTCTTTACCCCCAACAGTTCCCATGAATCAAAACAATGGTGCTCAAAGGTGTTTCCATTGCAATGAAGTGGGCCACTACAAAAGATAGTCCCCTAAACTAAACTAGCCACCTCAACAAGGATAGTTTAGTGAACAAAATAGGGGGCGAGATGGAAAGGTAGAGCTATTACAATAATTATCATAGGAGAGGAAGAACAAGAGCCCTCAATGGAGACAAATGGAAAGATGGATAATTGACACTACTCTTGATAAGAAGGGACCGAATCATCTAGTTCTTGGTGATTCTAACACATTGAACTAACCCTTCCAACTCTTGGTAGATTCTAGAAGTACTCACTCCTTTATTTCTTTGAAGTGTGCATAAAATTAGACATAGAAATTACACAAGCATCTAAACTCTTGGTAGAATTAGCTAACAAAAAAGAAGTCGTGTCATCATACCAAACTAAAAATGTAGAGTTTGACCTAGGCAATGAGCTTATAAACATAAGGTTTTGTATCATGAACTTGGGTGCTAACGAGTGCCTTCTCAAAATGGACTAGCTAATTCTAAATGATGCCCACATCAATTGTGGGAAAGTTCAAGCCACATTTCAAAATGCAAAAGGAATTCAAGTAGCTCTACAAGGAAAAATTGAAAGACTTAAGATCCAATTAGCAAAAGCCTCGTGTATTGTCCAAGAATTAAGAAAAGGTTTACAATAAGTTCTAATATTTACATGTTGAATGTTTAAATTCATCTCACAAAAAATGAGTGAATATATAAATTTTTTTTAAAAAATGTAGAGAATAATAATTGATTTTTTCATTTTTAAAAATTTACAATGCATATTTTAGATGGCGCAAGTGAACCAAAAACATGTGATTACCTAGATTCATTCAAAATTTGGATCTCTTCAAGAGCATGTAGCTAACCTTGCAGGTATGGTCCTAAAGCATCTCCCTTACTATGCTTGCAAAATGATTTGATTTTTGATCCTAACGCTTCTCTCCATAGCAACTTGCTCCTATTCCACACATGGGCACACAATGATTAGAACATTTTAGGCCCATTAGTTGTTGAGAAAAACTTTGTCCAAGATGCATGCACATTATCAAAGTGGCTTTTCTAATGTAAGTGCTTATAAGTTTTGAGGTATATAACTAATTATGGAACTTCCCTTTCTTTAAGAATATAAATCTTAGTAAGTTGTATTGTTAATATTTTGATAGTTTAGTTTGATCTCACCAAAACAGGAGTGAATATATTACCTTTTTATTTAATTTCTCTAGAGAATAATAATTGACATTGCTATTAGAAATATTTACAATGCATATTTTAAATGTTGTAAGTGAAACAAAAACATGTGATTGCCCATATACGTTCAAGATTTGGATCTCTTTAAGAGCTTATATCTAACCTTGAAGATATGGTCCTTCTTCCCAATTTTCCTAAGTACACCAAAGAGCACCTCCCTTACTATACTTGCAAAAAGGATTTAGTTTTGATTTTGACACTTCTCTCCATAACAACCTTGATCTTTTTCTTTTTTTTGATGTAAATGTAATATTGTATTAAAGAAAAAGAGAAAAGGTTACAAAAAGGAACTATTAAGAAATAGACACCATTGATGTTCTTAATCAGCTGACCTTGTTCCTATTTTGCCAGGTAGCTCTAATAGCTATGGATCTAGCTGTGTTCCAAAATTTTAATGGTTTCTCATCAAGCCTTCATTTATTACCCAACACAAGAGTCTTCATTTTGACTAAAGCAATCAGCCTTGTTGAATGAACCCAATCCTTAAGTCTTTGCCACACTGCTTGCACAACTGAGTGCCATAAGGCGTATAAAGTGGTCTCTTTGGATCTAAAGCACATTGGGCACCATGGGGAGACCTTCATGAACTTAAACCACATGATCTTTTATTCTTAGTTTCTTGGTGTATACCTTCCAAAGTAGAGTGTTCAATTAATTTGATGGGATGCTCCTCCACACCTTTCTCACCCTGCATTGCTATGCCTTCTAATGCTCCCTAGAGACAAAATTTCCATGTAGCTTGTAACAATAAGAAGTTATCATTTTCTTTAGTCTCAAACTCCACCCTCCTAGTTTTAAAATCATTTCATTGAGACAAACAACATCTATTAATTAAGATTAAGTTTGATTACTTCTTCACCAACTTCCATGAAATTTTCCTCGTTAGGTGACCAAAAGTCATCCCACCTTTGGTTTCCCTTTCTATCAATAGAGGTACACTTTAGATTATTCTTGATAGGTGTAGATCCATCTTGAAATGCAAACAAGGAGACACCTAAAGAGGTGAGCTAACCCTAGCCGTAATTCTCTACATAAGGGTGGGAGGTCTCAATTGTATTGTCCCTTTTGGTGTATCCTTGCTATGAAAGATTTGTTAGTGCAAGCATTCAATCTTTCTATTCTATCATCTTGCTTCCATTGTTGAGAGAGAGAGAGAGAGAGAGAGAGAGAGAGAGAGAGAGAGAGAGAGAGAGAGAGAGAGAGAGAGAGAGAGAGAGAGAGAGAGAGAGAGAGAGAGAGAGAGAGAGAGAGAGAGAGAGAGAGAGAGAGAGAGAGAGAGAGAGAGAGAGAGAAGATGAAGCTCTTGACTCATTGGTGTGCTTAATGGTGGATGCAAAGGAGCAATGACATGGATCCTATTTCTTGGATCATGGAACCATCTTTGAGCCTTTGAGACATCAAACATAATAAGGTAACATAGTTGAGTTTGCTACCACTTGATGCTAGCCTTGTGGTCTTGCTTTCTTGGGATAAAAAGGAGGATGCTTGATTAGGTAGAGTGGAGTGTTGAGAGACAAGGTGAGAGGTTATCACCAAAGTGAGTTACAACTTTTGAAAGAATAGAAGTTTGCCTCCACTATTGTGTGTTCAACCCAACACTTAACCCTTTGGGCATCCAACCCATATTTGTGATCTCTTGACCACCCACAATTGCATGCACCTTAGTATTCCCATGAAACTCACTCACGTTTTTACAAATAATATTTTTAATTTGCATTAGAGTGAGCTCGGCCCTCATTTTTCATACATAATAATTTTAACACAAGGATCACTACATTGCACATAACCACAAAAATTTATTGCACATAATTAGTGGATACTTCCACTCCTTTGAATGCTTGAGAGGGTTAACATTATCACCCTTCTAGTCAAACACTAGTCCCGTGGCATGTCATGTTGCAGAACTGACTGAAGGGATGGTCATGATGGCATGGTTTTTCTAAGAGGTTGTAGTCATCTGGAGGATGATGGAAGTGTCTTTGTAGTTTGTTGGTTGTTACCAAGGAGGTCAAAAAGGGCTTATGGATGTCATGTTGATGTAGATGATAATAGGCCATTGATGTTGCTAGGTCTTCAATATGAATCTTCACTAACCATGGGTCTCCAAAACCTAGAATTAATGTGCTCTTTTTGAGGGTGTGTCTAATTTTCTATGGAGTGTTCATACATATGCATATAGAATTGGAAGATGGTTGAGCTCTAAGCTAGCTTGGCATGTTGTTCCACACTTGTTAGTGCATGGTTTTATTGTGTGGTGCAAGCTCGGGGTGACAGGTCTTCTAGGCAAGCTTGGAGTGGCCTATCCTTGATGTACCCTAAGGTTGTGCTATGGGAGAAAGAGCTAGGGGATTAGAAGTAGAGATGATCGACCAAGGCCATTGGCCACACCTAACTTCAAAAACCTTAGGTGCAGTGCTTGTGCTGTATACCTATCTATGTTGGAGCTTTTTCCCTCTTTTCATTTGATTTTCTTTTCTTCTTTTAAAAATTTTCTTTTGGTGCTTGTAACTTCAATCCTCTAGGAGTGGCTGCAAGGTGAGGTTGAGATATCCCTTTCTAAGCATATAATATCTAATTGCATCTCGTAATTCAATGAAAGACTCTAGATAAAAGAGATGGGTATATAAGGCAAAGTAGTCTTCCACCATGTCATCTAGTAGCACCACACAATAGGATGGCAAAAAGGTAGTGTAGAGATGTAGTCATATCATGGCCACTTTTTCAATGCTTGCATTGATACTAAAGAATAAGGGGGGTACTCTTTGCTCACAGGGGGTAATGTGTTGCTCTAGCAACTTGACCAAAAGATGAAGGTAGTTGCAAGTGATGATAAAGTGAAGGTTAAGGAAATCGGTGAAGTGTTTGAGGAATGCAAAAAAGGATGGTTGGAAGTCCCTAGGTTGGAACAAATATAAATTTTCTTGCATGGTGGCATCAGCATTGGGGAACTTTAGAAAGTTGTATTGGCCATGGACTTGTGGATCGTAATCTGTATGTTGCATAGGTAAGGATAGTAAAGCTTATTTTCCCTTTCATAACTTGCAACATAGCATAATGCTAACCTTGCAATGTCATCCATCTTTGGGACAATATACCACTACTTTGGCTTAAGCTTCCACATTTTTATGGCTAGTAATTCAAGTGCTCACCTTGGCTTTTGCCTTCTTGAAGTTGACAAGATTACTAAAGGGCATCTTCATCCTGTTACTCCCTCCATTTCTTTGCAATGCTCTTAGTAGCTGCCTGAATTAGTGTCTATCTAGTCATGTGGGTAGAGCTTTTCATAGCTTTCTTTCATTAGATACTTTAAAATCAAACACCATAGCCCAATCTCCTTCCAGCTCCTGGTCCTTCATTGGGTCATCCAAATCTTCTCATTGCTCTTCATAGGCCCTATAACTCTAGAGGATGATCAACCACTTTCTACAAAGGAGCCTTTACTGCACTCAATAGTCTTAGATGATGCTCTTGCACTTCTAATAGGTAGCTTCTAGAGGAAATTCATTTGCACTCTTTCCTCACTCATCAAACTCCTATGACTCGACAAAATTTGCCAAGAAAGATAGTATTTCTGGTGGCTCCATGGGAAATGACAACTCTAATCCAACAGGTTTTGGTCCTCCTAGCCTGGTGGCTCTTAACTCCTGCTCTTCATATCTCTGATGTTCTTTAAATGACTCCTTAGTGTTCCTTTGTTTGGGAATGGGGTTGGATGATCCCACACTTTTCCAAATTCCAAATTGCTCAATGTTGCATTAGCCAAGCTCAATTGGGCATTTAGCTCTTTATGTCATCAATGCTATAGGTGGTGATTTTATAGATGGTTCTCTTATAGCATTCCTATTGTAGTGACATTATAAGCTTATGCACATTTGTTTGCATCTTGAGGTGACTTTCCCTGGCTAATAAATTAGCTAATTCATAAGCTACCTTTTTCAATACTTCTACAAAGTTCTTTCTCACTTCATTCTCAGTTCTAGAAATGGCTTTGATAAGATTTGTGTCAACAGCCCGTTGTTGCTGCAGACCATCACAAGCCCTTTAAAATTGCTCTTGGTCCTATCAATTCTCCCTGATGTCCTTTTCATGTAGAGCCATAAGGCCTTCTCTTGCTCTAATTTCATTCTTACGTTTGCCAATTGAGCTTGCATTTTTCATGTCCCTATTTTAGCTCTTATAGTTCATTGTCCTTTGCTTCTAGTGTCAATTCTTTTTATCTCTTTTAACTCCTGCTCGTTTGACTCGAGTGCTAGGTCTTTTTCTATTAGTTGAGTTTGGAGGCCCTGTAGACTGATGGTGGCTTGTACCATGAACTGTTGATAGGCCTCTTGATTGTTTTTGAATCTATTATATAGCTCCTATTTACCTTGAAGTGCCTCTTTTTTATCCCTTCTAAATTCTTGACATGGCAATTCTAAGGCTTCTAGGTTCCCTGCTGCACTTCGTATGAAGCCAAATTCCTGTGAGCTTGAGGTGATCTCTATCTAGGATAGCCTATTAGCTTGAAAAGTGGGTCTAGCTTCTTCAGGGCTTTGATTTTATCCAAATTGGAAATTTTGTTTGCAAGCTTTGTATTTGATATACCACCTACTAAATCATTTCTATGGGTCAAGACTTTATGAGCTCTCAATGGTTCTTTATTTTCCCTTTCTTGAGCTACCTTTCCCTTCTATGATAATTAATTGAATTTTTTGAAATATTCTTTTTCCTTCGTTCTCACTTATTTTCTTGGTAGCACTAGGTGCTACTTGTTCCTCAAGGGTATCTCTGTCATGAAAGCCCAAGGTAGGTGAACTTTCCTTACCTTCTTCTTTTATTCTCTTTTTCCCATGTTTATTGCTCTAGTCTTCCCTAGAAGCTTGAATTCTTCTTTCTTGCTCTCTTTGCCTTTTTTCAACTTATTCTTTTTGCGTGCGCGCGCGCGATCTAGCAATGGCTCTCCTGAAATTATGACTATTCCTAGGGATGGTGCTGCATTAGAAAATAGTCATAATCCCATATTGGTCACCCTAGTGAGTGCACGAGCAAAGCCTATGACCATCTCTTTGCACTCAAAGGGCCTCACATTATGGTTCTACACTAGCGCTTTTTGCACCTTGATGATAGATTCACGAGCTCCTTCTATCCAAAGACCATCTTGATCTCTATCCACAAGTTGTTCAATGAGTATGTCCTCCATGAGGTGTTTGGAAATCCTCATTTTGGAAGAATAGGGTCTATTATTAGTAAATATGTGGTGAAAATCTTGACCTGTTGTGCACAATTCTTCTACCATGGCATTGAATCGTAGACTATGTTGCATGAGATCATGCGATTTTTTCCATCTTTATAGAATGGTGGAAAATCTTGTGGAGCCTTTGCCTTTTTCTTTTTTATTTTTTATTCCTAAGGTAGGCTCCACAAGTTATGGTGTAAGAGTCACTTTATCCATTACCTATTCACCTCTTACTCAATAGGCCAATATGCTTGTTAAGAGCTACAAATTCATGGATAAGAAGCATGATGACAAATGACTGGACAAGACTCTTAGTTAAGTGAATTAGGTTCCAATATACATTAGCTTGGACTCATAAACACAATCTTGAGTAGACACAGACAAGATGAAAAGTACAAAGTATAATAGCATTCTCATCAAATGATTGTCAAGTACATTGCTTTATAGTTGCATGATAGTTCCACTTTTTCCTACTGTGCCTATGGGATACATGACAATTCTTCTAGGCTGTTGCATGTTCCTTGCCTTATTGTTCTATACAAAAAGGCTATCATAGGAGTGTGATTGCATATTTCTTAACACTCCTCCTCAATCACAACCATAAAAACACTTAGCATATAGAGGCTATCATGAGTAGAACCTTGCTAAGTGTAGACATGGCAAAACCAACCATATAAAGCTAGAGACTATCACGAGGCCTCACTAAGTGTGCAGAGGCTGTAGTGCACAAGTTATGTGAGGGTTACAAGGCTTATGATTGGAGCATTAATGTAAGTACATACAAGTCTTGAAAAAGGTCTAGTAAAATTCAGAGACAAGGACCGATAGGCCCTTGTGGTCTTCATCTTCAAATATGACATTGTAAGTTTTTTGTGATTTTATCATATCTTCTTTTTCTTGTCCTTCTTCACTTTGATGCTCTCCACTTTGCTTGCTTCTTCTTTGTCTTTTATCTTTTTGTCCCCCTCAAGCAAAGAATTCACAAGCTTTAGGTTTTTCATGATGACCACGATGGCTAAAACATCTTCAAAATCTTCACATAAAATCATTGATTGCACTTGGATGTAGGCAACTTCATTTCTTCTTGCAAGTAGAGCAAACAATCTTTCCATGTAGTAATGAGCAAGAGGAGTTGTTTTACTCTTCATGGAAGGCATCCATATGAAAGTCTTCATGTTGGTCATTTCCATGACTGAGAATTGGCACCAAAAAACTGAGATAAAACTAGAAATTGAGTTGTACTTGAGTGTATCAAAAGACACAATAAGTATTAGTGCCAAAAAGCTATAAATGAGTGTCAAAAGACACTATTCTTGTTAAGCTTTGATGTTGATTCTTGATGTTGAATCCTTCAAGGTGGGTCTTGTCTTGCTGATTTGGAGGGTTTCCCTTTTGCTAAATATTGAGTGTAGCGGAAATGACTTGCTCAAGCTAAATGGAATAGGAAATGGATTGAGAAATGAGCTTGAAGACTAGTGGCTATGGCTACCGCAGTTAGGATTTTTTAACCCGACTCACTGATTGATCTTTTAGTTTGCATGGCTTGAAGAAGCAATTATTTCACAAAATATTTGGTGAGGAAGAAGCTTAGAGGGTAGGCCTCAAAATCCCTAAGGTGCAACTCAACATTGCATAGGGTACAGAGATGATAGGAGTTGTATGACCAGATAGGGGCATTGTTTGAATAGGGACAAGCAAAATGCATAATGTTAAAGAGAAGGGACACCAATGTTAGAGATTGAGGTGCCACCGAGAAGCTCTAGGAGAAGAATGAAAGATCTTGAGGAGAAAGCTAATAAGGATATTGAAAGGTCTTGAGAAGAAAGTTAATAAGGATACTGTCTAGATGAAGAGATTTAGCTACTCTAAGTGAGCAGGGTGCTACTACCTATGGAGATTAAGAAGAGTAGAGTGAAGATGGAGTGAAGAGATGAAGTCATCTATTGGAATTGAGCTAAGATTAGGTTGAGAAGAGCTAGAAGAGTAGTGTGCAAAGCTAACCCAATCTCACCACAGCTTTGATACCATGTTGAGAAACACGGATCTTGAGTAAGATTAGCTATGGAGGTTAGAATTCATGGACAAGAAGCATGATGACAAATGACTAGACAAGACTCTTAGTCAAGTGAATTAGGTTCCAAGATAGATTAGCTTGGACTCATAAACACAATCTTGAGTAGACGTGGACAAGATTGAAAGTACAAAGTACACTAGCATTCTCATCAAATGATTGTCAAGTACATTGCTTTATAGTTGCATGATAATTCCACTTTTTCCTACTAGGCCTATGGGATATAGGACAATTCTTCTAGGTTGTGGCATGTTCCTTGCCTTACTGCTCCATACAAAGAGGTTATTATAAGAGTGTGATTGCATGTATCTCAAAAACCTTCTTCCACTTAGGAATATTATCCCTAGTCATAGTATCAACATAACAAGAAGGTTCATTGCAATACATAACCATGAGATAGTTTAGAGATCAAGTGTATCCATCTAGTGGTGTAGAAATCCATGTAAACAATCATAAAACTAGCTCAATAGGAGCTTGTGGGTATCCCAAACTATCCATCTTGTAAAACATGAGGCTATCCACATGTCCATGGCACTCCCATCTCCAACATTAGTTAGATGTCTAAGGCTTCGATTATGTGCAACAAGATACACACATATTGCTCATGTGATGGCTTTTCATTCTCTAGGAACATTACGTTGTAGATCTCAAGTGTTGTAATGGGCTACCTATGCATCTTTTCCTCATTATAGATGACATCATGGTTATGTACTACCTTCTTAGATAGGATCTCACAAGTGATATCCCATTTCTCTAGACTCTCCATATCCAAGAAAATCGAGCTTACTCCACTTGTTCTTGGAAAAAAGCACAAATAATTCACAACTAAAGATACATAAGTGATCATAGTTAGGCCTCTTTCCAAACCATAACTCCTCTAGAATTTTGCCGTTGGATTACTAGGAGACCTATTAATCAAGTGCATTACTTTTTTTATAGCTTTAACCCAAAATCCATTACTGAGAGTAGCATTAGATGTTGATTAGCCATGGCCATTAAGATTTATTTTCTCTAATCTATTTGATGATCATCAGTTTCCTCCACCTCAGTACTATGTTTGGAGTATCAAACTCTTCAAGAAATCACTTTCTTTATTCTTTATTGTGTTGGGATTTAAAGGTCATCTATGCCTAGCCACATATATTTATCCTGTACTTAGTGCCTACACATGTACATTGCAAGTAGTGTCCACCCATCATTGTCATGTTTATTCTTTATTCTTTACCATGGAATAATAAAGGAAAGGTGAGTCACACATTGTGATGGTTAGAGTTTCCACATACTGGTCTTGCTCTCTTGAATTCAAACTTCTATAGCCATTGCTCTCTTACTTTCATGTGTGCTTCTCTCTTACTCTCACTCATGCTTACCCTTTCAATTGGTATCAAAGTGGGCATTTGAGGAGCTTGAAGCAATCTACTTTAGCTTGGATATTTATATCGTTTGTATGATCCTAGATGTATTACTTGGCATTATTGGTCTTGCAGGTGTTATGATGGATATTCTTTGAGCTTTCTTTTCTCTCCGACACTCTAGTTTTCTTCCATTGAGAGCATTCTCAGTTTTATATTGCAAATCTTGGTCTTTAAAGGCCATGGGATATCTCTTTATGCCCGTTGGTTTATGTAGAGCTTATCCTTGAAGTCATTGATCATTGTATGGGATGATATCTATTTGATATTTGATTCTCTAGTACTTGCTCCTATGTCAGTCACAATGCATACATGCCTCATTATTACTGAGGTTCATTGTTCATGAGTAGTGAGTTCGTTGTAGTTTGGTAGATCTCACCATTTTTTGGAGATCTCTTATGCGGCATATTTAGCTTATGTACATGGTTACCCCATGGTTGCAATGCATCTGTATCTGACACTTGGATACTCTAATACTATTTGGTAGAGTTGCATGCTCTTTCCTGGACACTACTATTACATTGTAAGTCTTGATGCTATTTGGACTTCCTTGGTAGTGGGAGCATTCTATTTTGGACTTTTATCTATAGTTGTCTCATTATTTTGTGTAGTTTTGTGGGTAGCATTGTTGATATTCAATTTTGAGCCACTTTATTGAGATCAAGCACTCTAGTACTTTTACATTGTAGATAGCAATGAATTGGGTTGTGCTCCCCCTATTGCATTCATTTTTCACTCAATTTTGGGGCTGGTTTATTGTTATTATAGCAACCCATTTTGAAATGAACTTAGCCTAGACTAAACTAAAATAACAAGAAATTGAAGAAAAAACAAGTGAATCAAATGGCCATAGTCATGCCATAGATGGAAATGTATTAAATCTATAGCACAATGAAGCGATAGCTAAATGATATCAAATGTACAATGAGAGTCATGGATGCGAGGTTGCTACAAGAAATCCACCTGTTGTTATGGTGGGCACATCGAGTATTCACCCTCAATGTTGGTAGGGAAGGCAAGAACCCTCAAGCTCCAAGAAATGGCTAATATTTATAAAATGTGCTAAAAAGGATCCTTACAATGGCATACCCTTGCCCTTTGATACTCTATCCAATTAAGGTATTTTTCCATAAGCTAAATGGTTAAAAAATTATTTTATTGCATCCATCCCTACCCAAAAGTTTTATCCTCAAAACTTAAAGACAAAGAAGGTAAATGAATGGTAGAAATGAATAAAAAAGGTCCAATACTAGAGTAACCTTGGAGAAGCCTCATCAAGTTTAAACAATATATTTTTGAAATTCTATCTTGAACATGGTAGCTATAGAAAATGGCCCATAACTTGAGATAGACATGTTGGATTGTTGCATATGAGATATAAAAATGAAGTATACTTTAGCAAGTAGTCAGCCATGCCTTCAAAATCCAATTGTAACATTAGTAGGCCAATTATTTTGAATGTAAAATTTTTATACAACAAATTGTTCACCATTGTTTAGCGAGTTGGTATCTTCTTGGAGAAACCATGGAAATTATTCCATTTATGAAGCATGCTAGCAAGAAGATTCTTCCATATGCAATCTTTGCACTATTGGCTTTGCACTTTTATCTATGAATAGGCGATCATTTTTCTCCACATTTGAAACATAGTCCTTTTAGCTTGTCATTAGAGAAGGGCTTAGTACTAATGGTATTGGGTGCTTGTTTAACTCCACTTTTAGCTCTTTTGAAGTTCCCTTTTGGATCCGCATTATACCTAAAGTTGTTCTCTTGCTTGGAAGTATATGCTATATGGTATGTAGGAATCTTGTTGGAGGTGTTTGAAGCCCTATTCTCATGTCTATAAGCTTCTCTTTGCTGGAGGAACTTATGTCCAGACTTGGATGATTTAAGTGATAAGTGGTTGTAATGTTCAATGTATTGTATGGTTGTATGTACATTCACAAGCTTTGCTGCTACCCCCACCTCTACTAAAAGGTTTGGATCTAATCCAAAAATATACTTATTTAATTTATATGAATCAGAAATGCCCTCAACATACATAGAAAGGTTTAGAAACTCGTTGGAATACTCTCTAACCATAGAACCTCGTTTTATAAGATCTTATTAATCCATTATTCAAGCTCTATGGGTGAAGGATTGTCCCCTTTGAATTGTGGTATCTTAATTTTCTCTTTGTACTCTCTATCATAGGAGTAATGATTACTTTTATTATTGGGTGAATTGCTTGATTGTGGCCTTGGAGAGAATCCATGGTTGTTGTTAAAGGATTGTTGTGCATTCTTATTGTTGCCATAAGAGTATTGACCAAATGAATTAGTATAATGTGACTGATGACTATGAGGGCGTTAAATAGGTGAAATCATTTCCTCAAGATCGTCATCATGGTGAACTCTATTCTCTCTTTTTGAATCTTCATGAAAGTGTTGACCTTGTCTATTTCTTGAATTAAGCATTTGTGAGTTTTGCAGATAAAATTGTTTATAGAAAGAGTTACACCCATGAATGTATTTTTCTTTTTTAGCATATTGAGCTCTTTCAAGCTGTCCATGATCCTTTGAAGATTCAAAGTTTGGTCTTCCCCAATTCCAAGAGTTAGAAGGAGGTTGAAATGTTTCCTTCACTCTTAATAGACCACCTTGCTCATAGGTTGACTGTATAAATTGATGGGCTGCCCTTGACTTCACATTGTCATGTGAAATTGATGTTCCATTATCATTGAAAGGTGGAGTGCTTTGCCACTTATTACCCAAGTTGTTGAGAATGGAGGGATCATCTGATCAAACTGAGTATCCAATGATTGATTATGCTGTCCAAACTTCTCAAAGTGATTGAAAATTTATCCAAACTTGTCATTGATTGTTTGGTTTAATTGATTGATATCCTCTTTTATGCATTCAATCCTATGAGAATGTTGTTGGAATTCATTTGAGCCATGTGATCTATTCACTTGAGATATATACACCTCATCAATTGGGTCTCTTGACCATTGTGATTCGTCATGTCATGGCCATCATTGCTATCCTTTTTTCCATGATTTTTAACTCTAATGGATGAGCTTATCTCTACTTGATACTCAAATAAGACTTCATTTATGCTCTCCAACATTTGCTCTTTCTTCTTATTCCTAGCCCATTGGAATGGGTGCAGTAAGAGAAGACCATCTGTCAATAAGTGGGCTATAACAAGAGTCCTATCTCTTTAATGCTTGTTTTTATGGGCTCAAAATGAAGTTTACTATACGTAGATAAGGCATATTTTCTAAAATTTCAAGTTGCAATTGAGTAAGGAGTAAAGCTAGACCAAAACAATGTACCTTGCACTAGCTACCTAGGAGCTGTTTTTAGTGACCACCTATACCAGAAAAATGGGCATAAATTTTTCTCCATAACTCCTATTGCCAAACTTCTTGATTAGAATCAAAATATTGCTTTTTCCTCTACATAATGAGTATAAGAGTTCTACGTCAAAATAAAAATTTCTAATTCTGAGTTTCACTTTTATGTGATTGTCCAGACTATTATAGCACCTTGTTTGAACCTATAATTCCATGTTTGTCATCTTTGACCATTAGCATACATCATACATCTATTCCGATTAAAGTACAATATGTATACCCTTCCCATATCAAGTATCCACATGTAAGAAGTTAATAAACATGTAATAACCTGTATATTCTTTGTGGTCACTACCTTGTTTCATCCTGTTTTTGTGCCATGTTTCCCAATAATCTTCAATCTTCATCCACTCTATCCTAAGTGGTCTTGCATAGTCCTTCATCTATGGTGAGGGATAAAATGGTAGATAGGGCACCTAAATGGGCTCTAAAACTTTGAAAGGTGTGCAAAATTCCTTTCAGGTCAGGTTGTGCACCCCTATGGAGTCCTAAATAGCAAGGGAGGGTTAGCTCTCTTTTGTATTGCTTTATTGTCCATGACTTTGACCTTTTTCCTCTGTCCGTATGTATACATGGCAGAGCTAGTATTCTAGAAGAGAAGGATGCTTTGCATGGCTAAAATAAAGCTTTGGGAATTCAATGAAATGTTTAAGTAGAGCTAAATATTAATTCAAAGCTTTAAGAGATGCTTCAATTCTTGATGAAGATCAATCTAAAGCTTCAAAACATGCCTTGATTCCTTGTTTAAATCAAGAATCCAAGTGATTTCAGTAATCCATAACTACCCAAGTATTCAAGAAGAAAGAAATGCTATGTATCAATGTCTATTGCTCCAATGTTGGATCAATCTTGATATAAAGGCCTTGTACTTTGACGCTTAAAGGTAAAACACGCCATAATCCCCAAGAATAAGCCACAAATTGATCAAAATTTTGAAGAAATTTGTGGCTACCTTGTTTTTCCCAAATTAGAGAACAATAATCTCTAAAATCTTCTCCAAATGCTTCAACTTTACTTGTTGAAGGTAAAGAGAGGTTTTTAGAAGGTATTTGAGTAAAGGCCCCATGAAATTTACAAGGATTAAGCAAGATTAAGCTTGCTATCCATGAACTCCATGGCTAGGGTTTGGAAGAAGCTTGAAGAGAAGGAAATGGTTCAATCTCTAATAAAGGACTAAGCAAGAGAATGCTTCGAGGAGCTTAAAGAAGTGATAGCCCCATGAAAAGAAGTGATAGCCCCATGTAATATTGAAGAAATTCATAGCTCTTTTGAATACTTGGTAAGAAGAGGAGAGAGAATCCATGGCTAACTTTAAATATTAAAGTATTCTTGGAGGAATATCATCTACTTATGGAAGAAGTGTTAGGAAGTGCCAAGAGATCAATCATTAGCCATCAAAGAGGAGATCTCAGTTGGAGAAGATGACCAAAATACAACCCAAAAATTGCGATGAAAATCACACTAAATATGCTGCTCTTTAATCATGGCTGAATTGCTCCATCTCTGATCAATAGGCTGCTCCAAATAATCCAAATGAAGTGAAGAGTGAGATGGTGTACTTAATGGATGAAGAACTTGACAGTGATGAAAGATCTTAGCAACATTTGAGCTATGGAAGCTTGTGATAGACTGAGAAATAAGAGAAATACTCTTGATTAGCAAAAATTAATCTAATTTAAGCTTTCCCTAAACTCTATTAACCACAGTTAGACATGGAATCTTCAAAATGGGCCTCCTCTTGTCCACAAGTTGCCAAAATATCCAAGATCCCACCATTTCTTCTTTAGATCTTCTCAGAGCTCCAAAAATGGTAAAGGCTAACTACAGGAAGCCTCGACTAATCATAGTTTAAATTGTCTCTAATTACCTTGGATGGTACTAGTAACCAAATCTTGGCTTGAAAATGACCTTGCCAATAATTAAATTTAAAGCTCTAATACCATTGAAATGAACTTAGTCTAGAATGAACTAAAATAACAAGAAATTGAAGAAACAACATGTGAATCAAATGGTCATAGCCATGTCATTGATGGAAATGTATTAAATCTAGGGCATAATCAAGCTATAACTAAGTGATATCAAAGATACAATGAGAATCCTTGATAAGAGGTTGCTGCAAGAAGTCCACCTCTTGCTATGGTGGGCATTGAGTATTCACCTTCAATGCTGGTGGAGAAGGCAAGAACCCTCAAGCTCCAAGAAATGCAGAATGTTTACAAAATGTGCTAAAAAAGATCCTTATAATGGCACACCCTTGCCCTTTTATACTCTATCCAATTAAGATATTTTTCCCTGAGCTAAAGGGTACAAAAATTATTTCATTACACATTTTGTATTTGCTTTGTAGCCATAATGGCAGGTGCTTCTAGTACCTCAATCCTTGGGTGGTACTAAAGTATTTTATCACGTTTATTGATGACTTTTAGCATAAAGTCTGGGCCTATTCTATAAAGCAAAAGTTAGATATTTTAGCCACATCTTAGTGCTTTTGTTACCTTGGTTGAGAACTAGCCTAGATATAGGCTAAAATGCATAAGATTTGATAATAATGGGGGTAAATATGTCCCACTTTCTTTTGAGTAGTTTTATGATGATTGGGGCACTAAGCATTAGCTGAACAGCCCTTACACCCCACCCTAGAATGGTTTTGCAGAGCGCATGAACAAGACCATCTAGGAGAGGGTCTACAATATGCTTAGTCTTATGGGCTTATCTTATATATTTTGGATTGAGGTAGGGACTAATGCAATTCACTTGATTAATAGATCCCCAAGCACTATGCTTGGTGATAGTGTTGTTGAGGAGATAGGGTATGGTAAAACTCCCTCATATGAAAACTTGCACATCTTTGAATGTGAGGCTCTTTGCCATATTCCCAAAGACAAGTGCAATAAGTTGGATTTCGGCTCTATCAAATACATCTTTCTTGGATATGGCGATGCAAGTAAGATAGATATTGCCTTTGGGATGCACATGCTCAGAAAGTTATCCATACCATAATGTTGTGTTTCATGAGGAAAAGATGCATAAGCAACGTGAGCAGGTGATTGAGGTTTGCATGGCAATCTTTCAGGAGGAGCCTCCTGTTACTATACATACATCCTCTGTTAGACAACCTATAGTTGATGATGCTCTAGTGGCCCAGGTCAACATATTGTGCAAGTTCATGTTAGTGATGGATAGAAAGGATAGTATGTACAAGCTCCATAGCCAATCTTGCAACACCCTACTAAAGCCTCATTTTCTCTTGATCATTATGAGCCTAGTATGCATTATGTCATGTGGTGAAGAATTTTGATGAGCCCCTTACTTTATGAAGAAGCCACGCACATAGGTGACAATTCCTCTTGGGAACGGGCGATACTTTCTAAGTTTGACTCACTACAAGAAAAATCATACTTGGGATTTGGTTTCCCTGTTTAATGGTAAACATGCATTTCCATGCAAGTGGATGTATAAGCTAAACAACACCACTAGTCACCTTAAGCCAATATATAAGGCCCAATTGGTTGCAAAGGATTTTAAAAAGAAAAAGGGAGTCAAGCTGAGACTACCCTTTGCTTAGTTTTGGCCTTGGTTGCACAATTGGATTTGGACTTATACCAGATGGATGTTAAGAGGACTTTTCTACATGGGGGCCTACATGAGGACATCTATATGCAACAACCTAAGGGCTTTGTGGAAAAGGTTAGGGAACACCTAGTGTGCAAGTCGAGAAAGAGTTTCTATAGACTTAAGGAGGTACCTAGGGAATGGTATCATAAGTGTGATGCCTTCATGCATTCACAATCCTATACCCACAATGCTATGGATCCATGTCTTTACAAAACGAGTCTCATGATGGTAGCCTCATCATTTTGGCATTATATATTGATGATTTGTTGATTTATAGGAGTGCTCATGATGAGTTGGATGCTTTGAAGACTTAAACCAAGATGAGCTTTGAGATGAAGGACACATGGCATACTTCTCACATACTTGGTATGCACAATGACATGCAACGGCTCTAAGGGACTCCTCTACTTGTAGATGGAGTACTTTCACAAAGTACATGAGTGGTTTCATATAAGGGGTGATAAATCCATTGGTATCCCTTTACCTTCCCATGTAAAGGTCAGCCAAGTAGACTATCTTGAGTTAGATGATGAGAGGGCTAATATGCCCAAGGTTCCCTATGCATTAGTAGTGGGCAACTTGATGTATGCTATGATAGTTGCTAGACGTGACATAGCATTTGTAGTGGAATTTGTGGCTTGATATATGGAAACACTTGGTAGGAAACATTGGGATTTTGTGAAGGGTATCATGACATATCTTAAGGGTACTCTAGACTTGTGCCTTTGCTATGGTAGCCAAGTTACTAGACTCATGGGCTACATTGACTCAAACAATGCAAGACATGCAGATAGTAGGAAGTCCATCTTTGGTTATGTCTTCATCTTTGCTAGAGGTGTTGTTTCTTGGATATCTAGGGTGTAGAAATACATTGCCTTGTCTACTACTGAGACCAAGTACATTAGAACCACTAAGGCTTGCCAAGGAGGCTCTACGATTAGAATGTCCAATTTGCAAACCTTGGTACTACTTTTATGACTCCTACATTTCATTCAGACTCTATGAGTGGCATCCAATTGGCACGTAATCTAGATTTTCTTGCAAAGACCAAGCACATTGAGGTTTGTTATCATGTCATCAAAGAGGTGATTGAGGACAAGCATGTAGAGCTTGTCAAGATCTCTATGGATGAGAATCCTACTGATCCACTTACTAAAAGTCTCCCAATGGAACATTATGCCTTCCTTACAAAGATGATGGACGTAGGATGAGATTATGTATTTTCTTATCGAGAGTGGAGGAGTAATATTGGTGCTTCATATATGTCCAAGAGAAAAAGAGGACCAATTGGACTATGTGGATGACAAATTTGTTGAGAATCAAGCTCTACCAACTCTTTAGTATAGTTGTAGCTTAGTTGTACCATTTGTAATAAGTGAATCACTGACTCAACCATAGTTAGTTAGTATGGTCAGTTAGTGACCTATATCTCCTACCTACTGTGTGTGTCTAGGTTAGTGTAAGGGAGACAATGAAGATTCTCTACTCTCTCAATTAATGAGTGATCATTGTGTCATTTTCTCTCCCTCTCTGTCAATATGGTATCAAAGCCTATTGCCTAGTGGTCGAGACCTTGAGAGGGCATCATGTTGCTAATGTCTTGTAGAACCACAATTGTCCTATCCAAGGCAACCTTGAGCTTGATAGGGACTTGTCCATCCTTTGCTTCCTTCTTGGCACCGAAAGACTTCTTCTTCTTGCCGATATCCAAGCCATAATACTAATTGCACCATTGTGAAAAGGACTAGCATTGTTCTGTACAATTGCAAACTTTACAAGAGTTTGGGTGCAAATAAGCTCATTATTTGATGCATTGTAGACAACATCCAAGATTCGGGTCTTCTTGGTTACAACCTTTGAGCCTCATGAATAGTTTCCAATATCAAGTCAAGGAGCCTTGAACTTATAATGACCTCCTTGAACATGGATGTTTTGCACTGCCTTGTTACTAGACGACTTTGTCATGGCTAGTTATCTACCCAGCTCATACTCTCCTCTTTCTTCATTGCCAAGACTTCCTCACGATTCTCCTTAAGAACTTCACAAAATTCCCAATTTGTAGAGTATATGAATTATCTTAGACACAGTCTCAAGGTAGTCATCACACAAGATGACCAATAGCTGCAGTTTATGATGCATCTCCACTTCTTCCTTCTTTGCAACTACAACTTCAAAAATGACTAGCTTGTAGGCATGTGAACAATTTTGAGGAGCACCATGTTTCTCCAGACTATGCACGTAGAAAAGAACCAAACAAGGATGCCTTGGAAATTTATTGTCATTGTTTGAGACAAGTGAAGGATGATACAGAGGCCTTTATTGAAGTGGTCTAGGCATAGCATTTGCAAGGCTGTGGTGTGCTCTATTCCTATGAGAGTTGATCGTAAGAGGTTAAGATGATAGAGAGCGGGACATGTCCAATAAGAGCAATAGCATTTGCCATGCTTCTAGTATGCCAATGGAGCTTAGAGAATATAGATTAGGAAGAAGGCTTCTTTCTCTATGTTTTGAGAAGTTGTTGAGCTGAAATACCTTGGATATTGTAGAGATATTACTACTATTCATTGTAGGATTGAAACTGTCCTATTTGGCAAGGTGCATGACTATGCTACTTGATTGAAATTTCGGGGACTCTAAATTACTAACGTATATTATTTGAATAGATTGAGCTAAATTGAGCTAGAAGCAAAGCAGTTGATTAATGTACATGTGTTATTTGAGTGCTATGCAAGCAATTTGTCAGTGAAGAGACATCTTGGTGTCCAAGAAGTCGGACACTCAAACAGCTTGGATATTGAAATAAATTCTTTTTGCTGCAAATATGGCAAATGCATGAGCTTTAGAAAACATCACTCAAATTGTGGAACAATAACAACTATGCAATATGGAAATTTCACATGGAGAACTTCTTGATTGGGAAAGGATAATGGGATCTTGTTATAGGTGATGAGGCTAAATCAAAGCTTCCAGAAACAAATCCCACTGTTGAGAAATAGAGAGCACAATGTGCTTGACTTGAACAAGCTCATCGAGTCTTGCATTGACTCTCATTATGTATTTTAGATGCAATGCTCATGCAAATCATGACCTACAAGTCACCAAAAGATGCATGGGACATCTTGATGCATTATTATGGCACTACTACTAGTGCACAAAAATTTGAGCTGAGACAAAAGTTTAATACTATGAATAGAAAAGAACAATCAATACAAGACTATGTGTCAGAGATCAAGATCATTTTGCTAATCAATTAGCTTCTATTGGAGCTGAAGTAGAGGATGAAGACTTAATTGCAGTTACTCTGAATGGTCTTGAACCTGAGTATAAGTTGTTTGATACATCTATATCAATGTGGTAGAAGATGCATGATTTCAATGAGTTGATGGCATTGCTTGTTCATGAAGAGGTCAAGCTTGGATTAGCTTTTGGCTCAAGTAGCTCAAATGATAGAGGTACAATCTTCTATTCAAATCAAAGAGGCCATGGTAGTTGTGATAGAGGCTCTTCTCATGGTAGGGGGACTAACCATAACGCATATCAGATAGTGAATTATTAGCATGTGTAGAATACTAGGAGTGGTGGATACTTCCAAGCAAGGGGGAGATCCAACTCTAGAGGGAGAGATTCATGACAATCTTAGAATATGAATGAGATGTCCAATAAGGACAAGGACTATCACTACTATGGTAAATATGGACATATTGCTAAGGATTGCTAGAAAAAACAAGTGAATCAGAAACTAGAAGCAAGCAAAAGGGTCATTATGCTTCATCTAGCCATGGTGATGATGATAGTACCAATAGATTGTTTACTATGACCTATGTTTAAAACAATGCCATTAAGGACCATAAGTCATATGGTGTATGGTACATTGGCTCAGGGGCCTCCAATCAACATGACTCGACATGGAGAATGGTTTAGTGAGATGATTCTTGACAAGCATGGTTATGTTTGTACAAATGATGATACACAACATAACTTTGAGCATAAGGATGTAGTTATTTTGGTTATACATGATGGTTAGAAGAAGAATTTGCATGATGTACTACATATTCCTTCCATTAGCAAGAACCTGCTATTAGTTGGGAAAATGGTAGAGTATAATTTGTAAGTTTGATTCAATAAATATGGCTATTTTATTGAGGAGTTTGGAAATGGTTGTCAGCTGATAGCTAGAGGCAAAAGACATGGTCATATGTTCACCCTGGATGCTAGTATTAACTTCAGAATCACTAGACAAATCCTTGATTGAGATCTTTTGACATCTAGAATGCTAGTTTCCCTTGAATTGAGAAGAGCTCCTAGCCACCCAACTAGAGAATAGCAAGATAAGTCTCTTGACAATATCTTTGATAGAAAGAATAGCTACTCACGCTTGAATTAAAAAGACTTGATTAACTTAAACATTGTGTGGCACTCTCCTAATTGGATGAAGGAATTCCATGTGCACACTAATGCATTTGTCAAAGGGTTAGGTGCAGTCTTATGTCAAAAGTCTCCTCAAAGTTAGACCAACCCATTTATTATGCAAGCCATAAGGTCACCGATCGCGAAAGAAACTACACAATGACGGAGCTCGAATACCTCGTAATGGTGTTTGCCTTGGAGAAATTCTAACACTACCTGATGTCGACACAGTTCAAATTTTATGTGGACCATGAGGCATTGTCCTTTATGATGAACAAAGTAGATGTGAAAGGCCGAATGATGAGGTGGCTCCTTCTGTTCTTGGAGTTTGACTTTGAAGTGGTTATCAAGCCAAGTCACTCCCATGTGTTGGCGGATCATCTATAGTCGTGAATCCCTCAAAGTAATGAAGAGGAACAAAATCACCAAAACCTCCATGTTGATACTTTCCTCTTTCTTGTTGAAAAGAAGAATCTTTATTAGAATCAGTCCCTTATACCTTGTCAAGTGGCACTATGTACAAGAAAGGCAAATGTCAAACATTGTGAAGATGCGTAGCAAGTGATGAGATCGAGATAGTTCTAAAAGCATGCCATGGTGAGCCCTGTGGAGGAGAGTTTGCAGGAGAAGTGACATGTAAAAAGGCTCTACTCATCGTAGGATATTGGTGGCCTACATTACACAAAGATGCCTATGACTATTGCAAATGTTGTGATGCTTGTCAATGGATAGGAAAGTCTACCAAAACTAGTGCTATGCCACTACAACCCATCCTTCCCCTAAATCCATTCGAGAAGTAGGGCATCAAAATTGTTGGCCCCATCGATCCATCAACCCAAAAGGAAGCAGAATAGATACATTTTGGTCTATATCAACTATATCACCAAGTGGTGTGAAGCCAAAGCTTTGAAGCGGGATGATGGCAACAACGTGACCCTATTTCTGTAGGAGAACATTATCACTCACTTTGACAGTCCCTTAGAGCTGGTTAATGATAGAGGAACTCACTTTCTAAACAAGCTTATGGAAGAATTGACAAATTTGTACAAGATCTGCCATCGTAAGTCCATGCCTTACTCCCAAGAGCCAATGACCAAGTCGAAGTTAGCAATCACATCCTCTGTTCAATCATCTTGCAAGGACGATTGCTGCACATCGTCTTGATTGGGATGATTAACTTATAGAGGCCCTCTGGGCATACAAAACCTCCTATAAGGCTACTATAGGATAGACACCCTTCCAACTAGTTTATGGTACAAAAGCTATTTTCTGTGTCGAGTTAGAGCTACCCTCTCTACTAGGCGTGGCTATCAAAGAATGCCTAGGTGATAATGAGTCCCTAGAGTGTCATCTCTTGCACTTGGAATGTATGGATGAGACTTGCAGGATGGCCCTACAGTGTATAAAGCCACACAAGCTCGACAAAAGGCCTATCACGATAACTTCATCAAGCATAAGGAATTCAAGGAAGGTGACTTAGTCTCATTCTATGACTCGAGATTTGGCAAGTTTCCAAGAAAACTACAATAGCCCTAGATGGGCCCCTATAAGGTACTTTCTGTCAACCCTTAACGGCTCTATCCAAGTGCAAGGCATTGATGCTTCTGATGATCCCTTTCTAATTAATGGTTATCACCTAAAGAAGTATTTTTCTCCTTGGGGATCTTGACAATCATCATCGATCGACCCTTTCCATTTTGGGAATCGCACTGTAATCCTTCTCATGCTACTATTGATGTCCATCCTTCTCATCCTGATGAGGTGGCCTCATTCTTCTAGCCCTTCTCATAGCCACCTCCCACCCCTACTTTTTTTCCTTCTCGTATGATCCGAAAAAGGTGGTGAGGATGGTTTTGATACATTGTATTTTTACCATTCTTCTCTTGGGATTTACAAACAAAAAAAGATAAAAATATATATATCGGTCATGGGAGAAAATGACTTCACTTTCATGTCATGCTGATCTATTTTTTAAGAATTTGTGGAAACACCCTTGGGAGTAGGGAAAAAAGAAGAAAAAAAAAAGTCACAACTGTAATGGGAGAAAAGAAAGAATATCCTTGTCATAACAGGTCTTGTTCTGAGAAAATATGGCAAACACCCTTGGATAAGAAGTTGTGGCTATGAAAAAGGTGGTAATACCCTGTAGTCCAGATCAATTGATTCCTCAGTTAAACTTTATAGGATGTAGTCATGAAGTTGCCTCCCTTGGTGTGTTGTATCCTGCGACTCCATTAGCGCATCTAGCTCCTACAACAGGTGACATCTCTCACCTGCAATCGAAGTTCGAGATTTATTGGCTACTCTCTTGGGTATGCCTCTTCATCAATTGATACAAGTAGATATCATCAACCAGATGAAGCCAATCTTCATTGGCAATCCCTTGAGTGATGTGAGCTTTCATCCTAACTGGATGGGGATGTGTGTATGGGCTTCCCTTTATATTTATCAGAAGAGTGTGAGACAAGGGGTGGGGTGAGTACCAGTCCTTGCCCTTTCAATCCAAAAGAGAGGTCAATGTATGAATGGAGTGTTTCGCGCATGAGTTGGGCCTCTCAATGCACAACACATGTTCAATTCTTGTGCATGGCTCTATAAGGCTCCTTGGCCTTCCTTCTTGCGCTGTATGTCGGCACAAGGTGGGATGCACTACTGCACCATCAATTGTGCACAAGGCGTACAACCTACGCACAAGTGGCAATGAGGATTACATCAATGCGTGTGAGGAACTCAGTTTCCCTCTTGTACTTATCAACAAAGCTTGAGATAAAGGGGAGGATGAGCATAATTGATTTTCCTTTCATCAATTGAGAGATGAGGATTTAGGGACGTTATGACACTAGCAATAATCAGGTATGTTTCCATTTTCCTATCCACACCCAAGACAAATCTCCACCATTACTACACACACATTACTCTGCTCGGTGCATTGCACTACAAGGCTCCCTAACCTTCTTGCACCTATGCCAAATGGGTTGGGACACACTGATGTACCATTAATTGTGTACGTTGGCATACTCCTTTTAAACCATCCCTCTTGTTGATTTCTAAGCAAGGTGTGAGATACGGGTTCCAATCATTCTTTTCGAATGATGTGAGCTATGGGGCGAGCAACTAATCTATCATTCCAACATAAGTGACTGTTGAGATTATGTTGTATTCTTCGCCATCGGTGGCCTACCAAATCTTCATCAATAGTGCCACTTCCATGGGTGCCACTACATGGTCCCTGCCATTCCAGAAGCGTGCTATGGCGAGCCTTGGTACCTCCTATATGGCCTTGACTCCCCAACGCGTGTCAACAATGATCTCCATCAACCAACTAAATGGGTCAAGTGTTTCTAACCTTATCTCTTGGGTTAATTTATGCATATGTCATGTTTTAAGTGTGGGGACATATGGGTATGGGTTATGCTCAAGTGTTAGGCTCCTATTGATTAGTCAACCTGATCTATTTATGTCTTAAGTGTGGGGACGTGTCCTATGTGTCTCGATTGCATAGATTCATGAACACCGTATTGATTGATCCTCACATGATATTCTATTTTCTCTTGCCCTATTGAGGTCCCTTCCTCACCACCCACCCTATTCTAACCCATTCCTGATGTCTTCCCTTGTCCTTTTGGTTGCTTTATCATTTGGCTTATCCTCCATGTGAACGTATCCTGTATTCATCAAAATTGCAATCTCTCCTTACAACCCTATTTTTCCCTTTGAACTTTTTGTTATTAATTTTTAATTATGTTTTTGAGTTTTATTAGTCAAACTTTTATAAAGACCTTTGTGACCTTCGCTAGTAAAAGGACCCTTGTGGGCTTCAAGAATTTCTTTTGTTTTCGTTTTTCCATGTGAATGGGTTCTATTATTGTCAAAATTGTGTTTTGACATGATAGACCTATCCGACATCTCGTTCCAAATAATTTTCCTTCTTTACACCTTTAGTTCCAACTGGCAGATTTTGCAGAATTAATTTTTGTGTGCTTTTTAGTGGCCGATTTTTCATATTTTTCCATGTGAATCCCCCCATTTGCTGTTGAACACACCAATCGCATTGTCCATATCATTCCTCTCATTGCCTTGCCCAGTTTTTCTTTTTAGGGCATGTTCATACGATGCCCAGATCCCTCTAAATTAAATTTTCTATCCAACTTTTGCTTCCTTGCCCCCTGCATGTTGCATAAATGGCCGATTTTTGCCTCATAACATGCATCGGGCATTTGACTGTCATGTTTGGCCACCCCAACTTCTCCTCCGCTCCCATTCATTTCCATTAGTGCAAATTTTTTTACCCCCTGCCCATGCTAGTGCGCGAGATGGGGGACATGCTTTCTTTTTTTTAAATGAAAATAAAAACAATTTCAATATAAAACAAAAAAATTAACATTCCCTCCCCCAACCATCCCATTTCCCCCCTCCTCTCTCTCCTGTCTCTTCCCTCCCTCTTTCTCTCTCCCCCTTCCTTCCATCTCCTCCCTCTCCTCCCACATCTTCCCCCTCTCCTTCCTCTCTTGCTCCTCTGTCTTCCCCTCTTCCTTCCTTCCTCCCTTCCTCCTCCCCTACCATCTATTTTTGTAGAGATGCGCCGCCTGCCCGATTGTCACTCCACCACCTAATCTTTGCCACTCACCCAATTGTTGTCGCTGCCCACCCTTGCGCCACCTCCTTCCTCCTCTGTCACCTCCCTCCTCCTTGCGTCACCTCCTTCCTCCTCTTCTCATCCCCCCCCCCCCCCCCCTCCCTGCCCAAACCCCCTACACCCCTCCCTTCCCACTGCCCGCCCACCAATTGCTCACCCCCCTTTTGTTGTCCACACACCCCCTCCCCCTCCCCCATGAAAAAAATAAAAATCCCCCATGTCTCTCTATGAGCTATATATATATATATATATATATATAATACAAACAACAAAATCACCCCCCACTTTCCACCCTTTTTTCAAATAAAAAATTTTGCCCCTCCTGTTCACCCTGTTTGTGGTCGTTCATACAAGAGGATGTGCATGTGCTCTTGTTCATGCCGTAGTGGGTTGGTTGTTGTTCACACACATCCAACACGTAATCCAATCCTAGATACACACATTTTTGTATTTTTTAATTGCAAAAAATGCAAAAAATATTTAAAAATTAAACCAAAATAATGAAAATTCAAAATAAATAATAAAATTTACAAAAAACCAAATTTTTTGAAATGTTTGATTATGCAATTTAGTTGAAAATATAAATAAATAAGTAAATAAAAATTAAAATATCATAAAATGTGAAAAATCCATTTAAAAATAATCCAAATTCAAAAGATTAGCAAAAAAATTTAACTAAAATTTTGAACAATCAAGTAATTTCCATGATTAATTTTCAACTTTGTATATATATATATGTATATATATGTATATATATATGTATATATATGTATATATATGTATAAACAAAAAAATTTAAAATATACAACCAAAACCAAACCCTACACATCCAAATAAAATTTAAAAAATCTATTTGAAAAAACCAAAAAAAAAAATCAAGCAACATACGTATGGTGTTTTGGTATTTTTCGCTTATGCCGAAATTTTTTTGGCATGATAGGAAAAAATAATCAAGTGTAAGAAGAATTTAAGGTCAATATAATATGTAAGTGAAGTAGTCCGCTAAGAGGAAATAAAGAATGTTAGATGAAGAGAGTACAACTAGAAGAGATTTTCTTGATAATATGCATAACTCTGGTCTATACAGTCTAGGATCCATTTTTGAACCTGCTACTATCATAAAAGGGAGAAATAAATATATTTCTATCACAACATCTTCTTGGTTAAATTTTGTGTATATATCTTTTTTCTTTATTTCTCAATGATCTTGAATCACTTTTGTTTAAATATTATGAAAGAGGGGGGGTCCAAAAACTAAAAAGAATAGAAAGGAAGGGATTCAAACCCTTAGTAATTTATGATGGAAATCACAAAAGAGATAAGAATATTAGAGAGATATAAATGCTCTCCAAGAACAATGCTTTTATATTAATCGATCTAAGATATATTCAAAATGTAGTGGTTAGATTATTGCCTCTTTACAAGGTAGGATAATTGGAACATGCATAAGAGATTATTGAGTGCTTGAAATGACCGACTTTTATTTGAGTTTTTGTTGTTTTTATGAACTTAAAAATGTGACTTTTTGATACTATTGATGTGTTTTTTAGCCTTTCTTGTTGATGTTAGATATGATTAGTTGTATATGGATTGATTGGAGATATCGTTAAGTTAACCCTTAGAAGACCAAGATAGAAAATCCAAAAAATTGAAAGTGGAAGACAGTCTAAAGGCAAGAGGAAGACAGAGCACAAATGCACATTAAGGAAAGTTTGAAGACACAAAGTGCAGAAAAAAAATTCTAAATGTGAGAGGGAGGGGCATAAGAATAAGCGACACCTTAATATTTTTGCTAAAAGAGCATGAGGTGCATTGTAATTTGCTTTGTAAAAGAGCAACGAGCTCTCTTGTGTGCAAGTTGTAAAGAATAAGAGACACAGGTTAAGGCCATGATAATAAAAAGGGATTACGAAAAATATACAAAGGCAGAGACCAAAAAGGGGATGGCTACCTAAGGAGGAGATAGGACATGTATAAAAGTCAAAAAGTGAATGAAGAAGCTCATTCGAGTGTGAGAGAGTGAGGGACCGTGGAGAAGTTCTTCTTCTCTTCTCTTCATATTCTCCTTCTTTTCTTCTCTTTTCTCGCATGTGTGGCTATGAAGCTTGAAGCGTTGAGATTGGAGATGGAACTTGCTTGAAAGTGCATCTTGGATCGTGGAGCTATTGGCATATTTGTGGGAGGAGGCAACTCAATCGGATTCAAAGGTAAGCTCACTACACTTGTGTGTGAGAGAGTGCACATGGCTATGTGAGAGGTAGCCATAACTCTCAGCTTGAGACACTTGAAGCAATAAGAGATTCGTGGGTCTTAATGGTGTGTTGGCGAGAGTGCCGACATTTTGGTTCCGTTGTCGAGACAAATGGATTCAAGCTTGAGTGCTTGTGTACTCCAAATCGAGCAATGGAGTAGGAGTTCGTGTAATAGAGTAAAAGTGCCTAAATGCCTTAGCCAATATTTAGCGTACTAGGGTTAAGTATAAAATGCTAAGTTGTAACTAACCTAGGATCTTTTTGCCATTTTACAACATTACATATTTGAGGTCTCAACCACCCACCAAGAGGGTGCATACTCTTGGCCACCATAGCTTGGGGTGCATACCATGCTATAGCCCCTCATCATTTGATTCTCAGCCAACAATGGTAATATCATTTCATGCCTAGCCACCTTGGGTATGGATTTCTTGGTTAAATAGTCTATTTCTTGTATTTTCAGTTTAATGGCTTCTTGTGGGAATTAGCTTCTTTGCAGTTCATCTCCAACATGGTGCTTGGTTTAGGTAGAAAGCAAGGGACTTGGAGGATATTTGATCTCCTTTGCTTAATACTTTAGGTGTTGGAAGATTTAGGAGCATTAGTTAGATTAGTGGTATGTGGTTTTACATTAGTAGGATGCATTAAGATTTGAAAAATAAGAAAAAAATAAGGAAAAGATAAGTCTCCATAACAACTAGGAAACAAGGGAATAGAGAAAGCAAGGAAAAAAAGATTTTGAATATTTGGGAAAGAATAGGCATAGAGGAGAAAAAAAAAAGAGAAACAAAAGGTGAGAAAGGGGAAAGAGAGATCTCATTTGGACACTTAGAGATTGAGAAAGAGAGCTATTGAGAGAAAAGAAAGAGTCACTAGTCAATAGGGTGACATCAGCAATCCATAGTGTCATTGCATTTGTGTGTTCCAGGTATGCTCATATTCTTCCTTGATGTTTATTGAATGAAGTCAGAAACCTGGGTGCAACAATAAGTGCTGCATGTATTTGTTTCAATCAATCTTGTGTCATTCAGTGTGTTTCGTTCACTGCTCAGATAGCATCCCCAAGATTCAATGGTTGAATCCTCCCTAGCCCTCAGATGTTTGAGTAGTTTAATTCCACTCGAACTCGAATAAGTCTACTCCTCAAACAAATGACTGGGACAAGTCCACTTGGACACTCAAACTCAAACAAGTCCACTCAAACAGTTGACTTATACACTCGGACATGCACCCCTCGTACAGTCTGAGTATGATCACTCAGAAGGTCACAAAGCCCACCCGAACGACTGAGTCTAGGACTTGGATGGGAAAATCTAGGACTCAGATGGGGTTCCAGAATACAACTTTTGACCATTTTTTACTACTCTAGGACCTGCTAAGGCCAACATCTAGCTACCCAGCAATCCAGGTTGGAACTCAAACCTGCAGATGAGACCATAGAGCCTATTGTCACTAGAACTTTAACCTAACATTTCAATAGTGGCTGAAATTACCAACCATTGGCCCCTTACCCCCTAGTAGAGACTCAATTTGACTTCCTGGGCTGATCACCCATCAGACCACTGATCAAAACCCATGAGGGACCCAAAATTGACAATGAAAAGTAATCGCAATTCATGAAAAAGAGCTACAACTACATGAAATTGATTGGTAAAAGTGTAGATGTGATTGATTTCTAGACACTTAAGTGCATGTGAAAACTAGAAAGCCCAATTTCGCACAACTCACATCGAGTCACACTGCTCAAGCATGTAAGTGTATGTACACTTGCAAATTGATTGGATTAACAAGGAACATATTAAAGGGGATTAAGCTAAGAAATGAACCCAGTAGTAGGAGTGCAAGACCAAAAACTAGACGAGTGATCCAAAACACCAAAGACAAAGATCTAGGGAAGATAGAACCATCAAACCCGAGGGAAGGAAGAATTAACCAAGATTAGAGACACATCTTTATTAGCCAACCTTGTTAACCTTATAGAAATACTAGTGGGTTAATTTTTGTTGGGAGTGACAATCTGGCATTGAAACTATGATAGGTACTGGCTCGAATGAGAATGACCTTGACCTTGACCTTAACATAGTAGGGTACTTGAATGACATCTGGTGACTTATCACATAGTATGACCAACATACAAGGATAACACATCATGGAAGACCTGGAACCGATATCATAGCCTATCTTGTGGAGGAGAGGAGGCTAAGAAAGATCGCACTATAGTACATAGCGAGCTATGACCAAGACCAATGTGCTCAAAGGTCATGCCTGGAGAGAGAGCTCAACAAGGTCCACAAGATCTTAGCCATCTCAGGTAGAGACAGAGCAGGAGGAAATGCTGATAGAGAGAGAGAGCCTTAAAAGTAGATCTTACAGTGAGAAAGCTACTCAACAAAGTGATTGCTAGACAATACCAACATCGAGAAAAGTGGAGCAGCCTTGCTACCACCATTGCTAGTCGGGTTGGGAGTCACACCAAATACTAGGAGCCACACAAAGATACCATAGTTGCTAAGCAACTTGATAAATATCAAGAAACCAATGACCTTTGCAACTTCATCGAGCAGTTTGAGCAAGTGTGCGAGGCCAACCACCTCATGGACCCTACTCAATAGGCACAAGCATTCAGTTTTTGCTTAGGAAACAATGGACGAAGGACTTGTTTTACCAGTCTAGATAATGCCAAATGCAATAATTTCAATGATCTAAAGGCTCTCTTCATCAAGAGATTCTTTGAGGCAGGATACTCTGACAATCTCATCGTTAAGCTAATGAATGTCAGCCAAAAAGAAAAAAAGGACATATGAGACTATGTCACTCATGTGAGGAGTCTCTACAAGACGATACTTACAGTTGAGTGACCTAATGAGAGAGCGGTCTCCACCATATTCATCAATGGGATTTTCAACGAAGAACTCTATAAGGCCTTAGTGAGCAACTCAAACTTGCAAAGGGATGTGCTGGCAAGAGTCTTTGAGGAGTCTATACGAGTGGACGACTGGCTTAGAGAGAGAAGCTCTAGGGCTACGCAACAAGGGAACAACATGTTTAGAAATGTTGAGAGAACCGTAGCAGTTAGCAAAGGATCAGTCCCTAGCAAGCAAGATAAAGGAAATAATGTTGACTAGACCCAAGTGATAGCTAATCTAAAGTTAGAGCTAACCAGACCATAGGAGTCATTGTGAAGGCCAGTGTGACCTTGCCTACAATGTGTGTATTGTGGAGGGAACCAACTTCCATCTGAGTGTCTCGATCATCCTAGGTCCCAACTTTGTGCCAACTGCAAAATATTAGAGTATGATGCTATGTACCATTGATTGCAAGATGGTTTCCATACTAGCAACCCTATGCTCAGCCATACTATCCAAGAGTTAGGTAGCCTAATTTTGGAAGAGGAGCCCCTTTGGCTCTACCCACACCTACTAACGATTCAAAGCCCTAGACAAAGAATCCCTAGACTACTAGGACCTATAGTGACCCATCCACCAAGAAATTCTCTAGAGCACTGTATAGAGAGACCACTAAAAGAAGACTCATGTGAACCTATATGTCTCCTATGACGAGGGGTGTAATCCCATACTACTGATGGACTTTAGGCCTATGCCGGTCATGGCTTTAGGCAGAGCGAGAGGTAAAGGCCTAGGAGGAGGTAAAAACCATGAGCCAATAGCATGTTGTGGATTTGTGGCCATCCAGGGCATATCTCATCCTACTGCCCTGAAAAGGAGCAAGCAAATAGAGAGAAGATTGACTTGAGGTGTCACGAATGCAGAGTCACACACCTATTCATCGATTCCCCTAGGCGAAAACCCTCCACTAGTTCGGTAATCATGCCACTTAGACTCTTTTGTGTCAAGTCACTTGACAATAATGCAATACCCATCCCCATAAATGTCATGACACGGTCCCAAATGAAGTAGGCCAGTATTACATTACCGAGACCTAGCAACCTAGATGCAGTCTCTATAGGGAAGAGGAGCCGATGAAGAGGAAGAAAGATGACTAATTTTAAAATAACACTCAAAATAGAGAGTGCAACCACTTTAACAAAGGGAAAGCAGGTTACTAATGCAACATCTGCTCCTAGGATGAGGGAGAAGGAAAATGCTAAGGTTGAAGAGTACCCTGATCCCAACTAGCAACTAAAGGCTGTGGTTGGATAAGATAAAAAAATGGATTAAAAAGCACAAGCTCACTTGCAAGATGCTGAGCCTATCATTGAGGATGAGATCAACAAACTCTCAACCATAAGCCCACCAATCTCTCTCACATACTTGAGAGCAGGAGAGGCAACATCAACACATGCACAACTGTATAGGCAAAACAAGGATGCCATGAATAGACAAACTGCCCAAGAGCATTGGTAGGAAGCCCATGAAGCAAAGGAGGGAAAGATGGTTGGCAAATTTCTCACCTCACTTATGTCAACTCCTATAACATTGCCACTAGGAGATTTGCTTAGGCAAAACCCTACATTGTGGCAAGTATTGAAGCAATGGATAGAACGAACCAAAAGACATGAAGCACAAGACTTGGCTGACCATAGCGATGTGATTCACATACCAAGCCTAACGATGAACCCAATGTTAAGTCCCTATAAGTGAATGCCTTTTGGGAAGGCAATAAGATGCATATAGTCTTACTTATCATTGCCCTAGGAGATACAATGCGAAAGGGGATAGTAGACACAGAAGTAAGAGTTGCTGTACTTAGCCATGTAGTCCTGCAAGCTTGGGAAAACCCACTTATAGAAATTGCATGGTTCAATGTCACTCTAGTAAATGGGATGAAGGTAAGACCCTTCAAAGTCCTGAAGGATTGGCCTTTAAAGATAGCATGAATTCAATTCTCTATGAACTTCATAGTCATGAAGGGAGTAGATTATGATATCCTACTAGGCAGACCTTGGATGAGGAATGCTCGAGTAATAGAGGATTGGGGTAATGGCTTGATATTCTTAGGTAATAGATTAGAAGCAATCCAAATAGAGATAAACATTTGGAAAACCTCACCAGTGGACCTAGATGCCATCTTTGCCATGCTGAAGGGTGACTCAAAGGCCATAAGTGATTATGGACCTCTAACTAAGTACATTCCCTGTCCTAAGGATGAGCGCGATTGAATGCATGTGTTGCCAACCATTGATCTGCCATTCTCAGATGATGAGGATGAGTATAGGCAAAAGATGTAGACTTAGCTACTAGCAAACCCAACAAAGCTACAATTTTTAACCTACTCATAGTGCCCCTATGAATGATGGCCAATATTTCCATTAGTTGGTTGACACCAATCACCTATCATGTCCCAATTAACAAATTGGAACTCCATAGAATCCTCGAGTACCTATCAAGTAAGCTAGCTAGCAATCCAACTACAAACCTAAGGCCCCTCAAGGATCTCATGGAGAGTAAGGAGTAGCGATGGACTAAGGTGCATGACTTAAACATGTTATACAACTAGGCTCTCATTACAACTGCGAAAAAACTTGAGGATAGGAACCTTTAAAACAACCCACAGTTTGAGTATGAGGATTTTGATGTGATGAGTACGAAGACTGTGGTTTCATTAGTAAGGAAATTGAAGAGGAAGTGGAGACCATAGAATATGACATGAATGGAAGAGTAATTGAGAAAATCAGAGCAGACTCTAAATCACGAGAGGTCAATGCTTTTAGAGTGAATGAAGGAGTTGTCAAGGTAGATTATGAATGAATTTGGCTAGAATACCTAGAGGGAGTAGAGTATGAGCAAGTGGGATTAGTCCAGCCTGGCATCATATCATTATTTGGAGTGGAGTCAGCATCTTAGAGCTACAACCACTAGGGAAGAAAGCCTCTTCCAGTGAGGATTGTGAGTATAATTCCGAGTCAGAGGTAAAATTTGATAGCAACCCTGAAATGCCTTCACCACCTCAGACCAAAAACACACCATTGAGGATCTCCCAGTCCACCTAAGGTGCAAGAGGCTAAAGGAAGAGTGAAGGAAATAGTCAAAGTCCTCAGAAGCTGACCGAGAAAAGAAACCCCAGGATTCGCCCAAGCGCTGCACAAAGTTAAAGAAGAGTGATCGAATAGTGGTGTTAGTAGGAGCAAAGTGGAAAGGGAAGGCGAGTGAACCCATTGAAGGACCATCCAAAGTTAAGGAAATCAACTTGGTAAGGGAAGGGGACAAGTCTCGACCCGTGTACAAAATGGATGACCTAACCAAGGAGGAAGAGACTAATCTCATAAATCTCTTAAGGGAATTTTCCGATGTGTTTGCATGGTCCTTAGACAAAAGCTAAAAGGAATCGATCCGAGTATCATGTCTCATAATATTCCCATGATCCCCGATGCAATACCAATTAAGCAATGACCATACGTAATGAATCCTAAGAATACACATGTAGTGAATGAAGAGATTGATAAGCTATTAAATGCAAGATTCATTTACGAGATAGAGCACAAGGAACTAGTATCACCCATAGTAATAGTCATGAGAAATAATGGAAAGATTCGAGTGTGCGTGAACTATAGAAAGGTCAACACAGCTACAAAGAGAGACAACTACATATTACCATACACTAATCACATGCTAGAGAGTGTGGCAGGAAAGGAAGCCTACAGTTTCATGGATGGCTTCTCAAGCTATAACCAAGTACAAGTCCATTCAGATGACAAATACAACATACCATTCACCACCAAACGGTTGGTGTTTGCCTACATAGTCATGCCATTTCGGCTGATCCATGCCCCTGCTACCTTTCAGCACCTCATGTGTGCCATCTACAAGGACATGCTCATTAAATGGTTGGAGGTATTCATCGATGACTTGTGCATTCACACCAATTGGGAAGAGCACTTGGAAAAGCTATGAATAGTCTTTGAACGATATAGGCAGTATGGTCTCTCACTAAACTCCTTAAAGTGTGTCAATTTTGGGTGAAGCATAGTTGTATTTTAGGACACATTGTGTCGAAAAATGGGATAGCCGCAAACTCCTCCAAAGTCAAGGTAGTTATAGACCTTTCCCCTTTGACCAACTTCAAGGGAGTTCAATACTTCTCAGACCACATAGGATACTATCAACGGTTTGTGCTAAACTATGCATTGATTGCTAGACCTTTGTACAAGCTCTTGATAGTATTCGAGTGGATCAAATAATGCCAACAAGCCTATGAAAGGCTTAAATAGGCTCTAAATTTAGCTCCTAGCTTAAGAGTCCCAAATTGATCCATTACCTTTCATGTGCATATTGATGCATCACAGTTTGCAGTGGGAGCAGTTATTGTGTCAACTTGGTGAGCATAACCTTGATTATCCAATGAGCTTTGCTAGCAGATAACTCATTGATATGGAAATAAACTATTCCACAGCACATAGGGAAGGGTTAGCCATGATGTTTGTTGTAAAGTAGTTTAGACATTATCTTCTAGTGACATCCTTTACCTTTTTTTATGGATCATCAAGCATTACTTTATCTTGTGAACAAAGCCTACGTAATAGGACACATTGCTCGATGGTTACTTTTGCTTTTGTAATTTGACTTCTTTGTGGTAGTATGCAAAGGCAAACAACACTATATGACAAATCATATGTCACGCATATCCACAGGTGAAGCGGTTGGACAAGGCATCATTGATGATCTACTGGATGCATATCTTTTTAGAGTACCCAGTGATGAACGAGACTTGTTTAGAGCAGACCTCACACATTATTGGCAGATTATATAGTACACATCCTAGAGAATGGATTTTTAGAAAGACCCATAGAAAAAGCTAGGTTAAGGAGACTAATTTTGAAGATCGAATCCTATTACTTGATTGCCGGTCAATTATATCGGTTAGGACAGGATGGACTCTTAAGGAGATGTGTCTGCGAATATGAAATGCACATGATATGCTCACAGAAGCACATGGCGGGATTGTTGGACATTTTAGTGGAGACATCACAAAACGCAAGGTACTCTAGTCTCAACTGTGGTGGCCTACGCTATTCCGCGAACTAACTTTGTGAAGCACTGTGATGAGTGCCAACAGACCAAATTCCCTATTCATAAGGACAAAATGGAATTGACCCCAGTGATCAGATGCCAACCATTTGAGAAATGAAAAATTGACTTCATTCATCTAATCAGCCCTACGACACAATACTCACAAGCCAAGTTCATCATTGTTGCCCCATGAAATTACATATTCACAATCAAGAAAAAATAGTATATTTAATAAAGCAAAATCTTACTTTTTAGACATAGAGAAATAAAAAACCATTTGACATCTAAATGTAATCTATATGTGAGGGGAATCATGCATTCCATCTTCATATTAATGCCAAGAGTGTTTTAGAAAATGAATAAAAAAGTTCATCAAAATGAGAAAATGAACAAGAAGTTCATCAAAATGTTACATCAACATAGTATCAATGGAGTGAAAAAAAGAGAGCAAAAATTATGGACCCATTCTATAGCAACTTCATTAAAAGGTACCCTTGCATTCTACATAAAGATAATGGGTACATGCTATTTTGTAAACACTTAAATTAGAAATGAAAAACAAAACTTCTAGAAAAGGCATCATCTATCAAGAGGTCAAAGAAGCGATTGGGTCACTTAAGCACATGGATTTACAAAAATTGTACAAATTAATTTTTCAATGAAAAGTAGGTACAAAATGTGTCATAAAATAAAAAATTAAACCGCTTATTAAAACTAAGATAACATGTGAGTTCTTTTAATAAATTACAAAACCTTTCAAAATAGTTAGAAACTAATAAAAAATGTTCTAAAACACCAACTAATAAAAATTCACCAAGGCTATTTCTATTTTCTTGTATGTTGATATGCATTACAAGATTTGGATATTAAATAAAATGAGACTAGTAGCTTGGATTAAAGAAATCCAAAAGAGTTCTTTGTTAACTTTGTTTGAGAAGTAATTTTTTTTTCCTTGGATCTTGTTTTTGCTATATCATCAAATTTTGATTAATAAACTATTTTTTAAATGGTACTAAAAGCACAATGCCTTTTGGTTAGAAAAGAACACTCTAAACTCCATTGAAATAAAATTTCAAAATAACATCAAAGTAGAAAAGTTTTTATGCTCATCATAAAGATGTTCATTTGGGAAGAGAATACATAGAGAGAGAATTTATTATGTAAAAACTTAAGAGCTTAACTTGATTTTGCTTATATGTAGATATGCATCACAAGGGTAGGTATCTATAAGTGCTACTAGTAGCTTGATTTAGTGAAGTTCAAAAGAAAGTAACCAAAAAATCCCTCTTTGGGGTTTGAATGGGAGTTGTTTTATTGAGAATAAGATAAAAGATATGCCAAAAAGCATAAGTTATTATTCAAGCAAAAAATAGGAAATGTTAGGGATGCTTCTCTATTAAGATCAAGAGAGAACCTAGACATTTTACACAACCTTGAGTTCTACAAGTAAACTAAAATGTAATATATGCAATAGAGCCCTTTCAAACTTGATATATTAATAACCATCTTACCAAAGAAATGCAAAATCTTCAAGAGTTAGATGTAGTTCCCGTGCATGATAGTGTGCATTAATACAAATATGTGCCATGAATGATTGCTGTTATTTTGTGGTATTGCATTGTGCTTTTGTGCATGTGCATGCATTTGCATCCATGTGCATTTCATTTTTTGTCTTTGAATACATGTATGTCAATGTCTATATGTGCATATAATAACATGCAAACCATTCACACATGCATGTATTTGGATGTATACATGCATGTGTCCACGTATGTATGTCTTATATAGTAAATGAGTATTTATGTGCCTTTGGAGCAAAGGAACCTGAAGTTGCTCAAATGATTTAGCGGGAAAAAATCCATGGAATCTTATCATCATGGGATGAGCTCATGCTAAACAAGCACCCTAAATGAAAGCACATTCGATGTATGCATCTATGTATGTATGTGTGCATGCATGTATAACCATATGTATGTGTATGTTCACATGCATGCATAGTCAGTAAGATACAAAGTTTTGTCTAGGTCAAAAAGGAGACTGCACCTTACTAAATGGATAAAATTGGCAATACTCTTTTCCAAGGCATTCCACAATTCCTTTGATTAAAATACAATACCCATGAGAATCAACAAAATCATAAGACAAATGCATAAGGGAGAACAAGATCACTTTACTTTCAATTTGGACTTGAAAGAACATATTTCTTAAAGAGCTTATATGCCATGGTTTATGCTTTGTATGATTCACTCTTTCCCTATGACATGTAGCAAGCACAAACCATAAAACCATGCTTTACCACTCTTTTCCTCGAATGTATTGATATGACCTGGAGACACCTCGATTTGTTAAAGCCTGTATTCTGAAATTTCAAAATTTTTAGTGGCATGGTCCAAATTAGAAAGTTCAAGCCAATCATCTTTATTCATGAAGGTTCCTTGGAGCAAGCAATCCAAATTTTATTTGGTGGATTAAGGTTCCATTGCTCGACATATAGAATGGGTTCAATTCACTCCCTTTCAAGGCCAAGCTTATATTTGATCTAGTATCAAATATGTCTACCTGTCAGTCTAAATCTAAACATTCTAAGTAGCTTTATAATTGACTGCATTTAACCAAAGATATTTATTTGTCAATGAGACGAGCCAGGTCATTGCCATGGCTAAAATTGTTTCATGTTTCTATTGAGAATGGCCTGTTGCTTACATTGCACTTCAACTTTCATCCGTTCTTGCACTCTAGGTCTATCAAAACATGATTTTGGAAGGTGTAAACTCTGAAATGAAGGTAAAACTGTCCTTAAAAAGATGGTTTTGCAGCTCAATAATCATTCTTCTGACACTTCTTTACAATGCCTCGTTGAAGCAGCAGTCAACCAATGTCTGAAATCCATGATTTTAAAGACCAAATGCGGTTTTGGAGGAATGCTAATTAGTATATAAAAAACCTCCCAAAGCTTGTGGAGTCCATGGAGACAGCAGATTTCCTGATTGTGAACAAAAGTGAGATCCAAATTCAAGCTATGCTCCAAATGTCCCATAAATAAAACAAGTCCCCCAAGAAGTCATAACCTGTCCCATCACTGTAAATGCTGCTGGCAGACTAGTAATCATGGTAACATTACTCTTGCCAACCAGTATCACTGTACTGAGTGAATATGTTAATAATGCAGTCCCTGACTGTTCCCAATGTATACCATATACTCCCACTTGCAATTGTCAGGGTTCGTTCAGCTAGGAAAGTCATCTAAAGAGTGGCAAAAACACCAAAACTTACAGATGTTAGAACTTTGCAAAGTTCATGGAACCCTCTCAAAAGGTTTTGTATCCTTATAGCAAGTATCCCAAACTTTGTCTATGGTCTCATTTATGTTAGTCCCGGAGCAGAACGGATTCATTGCAACAGACTTCGAAGCTCGTCGTCGCACACAATCCTAGAGCCAAAAGTAATCAGAATTGATCAATAAAGAAGATCAATTTGTCAATTGATGCAGAAGGTTTCCTTATGTCTGCAATCACCCAATATAATTCAAGCTCTAACACCGCATTTATATTTCCAAGAAAAATTGTTAAGGATGTAATTCCAGCTCTAGCAATGCATTTATACTCCAGGGAAAATTATTTTAAGGAAAGCCTAAAATACGCCGAGAAAAGCTAGAGGTAGAAAGATCAAAGAACATAGAAAAGTAAGAGGAGTTTCCCATGTTGAGTTTCACTACCCAAAAGTAAGGGATTTTACGTGGTATCAAAATTACTGCAAATTAGCAATTGCGAAACAAATCTATCCATTGGCATATTGTACCTAACCACCTCCTAGTGACAACACACTCGTTAATGAACATATGTTCCTCATATTGTATGTCACTGCATGTAGATATGAATGTGGGGACATGAGTATGACTAGAATTATTTGTGCCATGGTAGCATCCTGCTAGGGTAAGGAGGCTGATCAGAAGACAGCCCCCTACACTATGGAAACAGTGTCCTTACTTTACCGCAAAGTAGATCGACTAAATCTCTATTGCATACTTAATCTAAGAGCCACCAAAGGCCATTTTTGAGATCTCCAAACAGTCTAACGATCTACAACATTGACCCAAGGAAAAAAGTGAGGCACTTCGTAAAACAAGCAGAAACATCCTAGTATTACTGTTCTAGTGTGGGATGATGAACATTAACATCAATACAATACTTGCTTTGATGCACCCCTTAGAAACGGCATCTCACTCAATAATGGTGACTGAAAGTGCAAAAAAAGTATGTCAGAAGCCTCTGAAGTAATGTTTAGTACCATTGCTGTGAAACAAATTTGTAAACACTAAGATGCACCTTTTTTGAAAATCAAGAGTCAAGAACGTCAGTGCTCTGTGAAACTAGTGTTCACTTTTCCTTGGACACAAATACTTTCATATAAGCAATAAGACTCATACCTGATGATGTTTACAGAGGTCAAAGTAACCTCTTAGCAACTCCCGCTTGAAATGGCAATCACCACTTAAATTCCCTGCACGAATCTGCAGCATTACTGAAGTTTTTATTTACACTCCCTCCCTCCCTCTCACCCTCCCTCCCCTCCTCTCCCAGTTAGGACTATCAATATGGACATTGTGGATTATGTAATGCCACTTCAATGAAATGTAGTGCCACCAGTGTTGTGGGCTAGGGTCTGGCAATCATTTACAAAACCATTGTACAAACATGTTTATGAACAGTAAAAGTTCTTCAATATTTCACCAATGTAAACTGTCATGTATTTTTATTTTTTCGATGTGAGGGTCACTCTCACCGCACACAAGGTCAAGATTTCACCTTTACCATGTGTCTATGGAAGGTTATTGTTCCCACAAAACAAAAAGAGAAGAAAGAAAGCCCACCTTCTCCAAGTGAAAGTTCCAACCAAAGGGGTAAAACCCTTAGTATAACTTTGTTTAGGGTAATTTGATGTCAGTCAGAATAAGCATGTCCAACATTCGCACAGTAGGCATGCATCTCAATTCCGACCATTTTGGGGCTTACAAAATAGCAGTTCAAGTTTGATCTAGATCAAATATCACTGACATTTGGGTGTTCAGTCCACAAACCCTTACTCAAGTGATGCTCTTGGAAACTAGAAGGAAGCCACTAGAAATTACAGCGCTGACACAGGTGTTCAATACCTCACAGAGATAAGGAATTTGCCAGCGCACTACCTACCTTTGTTAGCATGGGAACTGAGGCAGCAGGCTGGATATTGAAAATACAGGTAGTGTCTGAGGCTGGGAATGAAAAAACACAGCAATGTACTTCCTGGCAACAAACTGTGGTGAAGGGCAGCAACTTGAAGAGCAGCAGCTCTTGGAGATGGGTAGAAACAAGGCAACAGCTGCTGGATACAAAACACAGCAATCTGCAGTGCGCAGCAGCACCTCACATGGGAGGCAGCGGCTGATGATGATGAATGACAGCACCAACAGCAGAGACACAGCCTCTAGAGGTGCCAGCAGGCAGGGCAGCACTGGCAGCAGCAGGTGGCAGCTCCAGAATGGTGGGTGGCAGCAGCTGCCTGGATGGGGTCAGCAGCTGTTGGAGATGTACATGATGATGGTGATGTGGAGCAGAGCCGGCACAGAGTGAGATGCAAGATTGAAGAGAAAGCCCACATGTCATTAAATAGGAGATTTTTGGACATTTGTTTTACCACCAAATATAACATCTTTTTCTTTTAATAATTCTTTTTGGGGGGTTTTCTGTGGAGTTAAATCGGGCCAAAATGCACGATAATTTTTCTTTAATTAAGGCATTTAACTTTACTTGCTTAACCTTTAGGACACACTTGCATCCCTCTACCAGGTCTGCAATGAACCACATCTCGCTTACATAAGAAAGCATTTTAATTCTGAAAAGATGCTGGAAGGTGATAGTATGGATGCATATTTGACTCCGGTCAAAGATCTGAAGGATCAACTTGCAAACATTGATGAGAATGTATTTAAAGAGTTAGCCTGTCTCCACTGCTTGGTGGATTGCTTGAATCTTATCAAAGCTTTGCTACTACTTTGAGGCTGGTTACTAAAGGCAATGCTAGTTGCATTGCTATTGCAACAGGAACAAAAGCTGCCTAAATCAATTGGCTACATTGACAAGTGATCAAGATTTTGCCTCCTCACATAAAGGAAAACACGAACTGACCTCTTCATCTAGCGGGCAACATAAAGGTAAAGAGGGATCATGGTCTTCTGGTCAACTAAAAGAAGATGAGAAGCAGGAAAAAAGAAACAGATGTAAGTATTGTCACGAGAATGGGCATGACATTTCAGAAGATAGCAAGCGTAAGGTTTTAAGGACAGATAGAAGCAAACCGCTTTGGTAATTACAATCGCTCCAAATGATGGGAAGGATTATTAGTTAGTTCTATACACTCCCCTATGTGTGAACACACCTTAGGTGTGTAAGTGTGTGAGTTAAAGGTGTGAACACCTTTTTCACCTCCCAACTTTAAATAAGGGCCAAAGGTTTGGGGGAAACCCTAGGGCTATAAGGTGTAGAAGAAGAAGAAGAAGAGAAAGAAGGAAAAGAGGAGGAAGAGCGTGACCTCTGCCTCCTGCCAATGCTGCCAATACCTGTTCGGTTCCCTAGCCTGGAGAGTTTTTTGCTGTCACATCGCCGGGTAGCTCCAGCTTGTTGCCCAACAGTGGATGTGCTAACTTGTCACAGTCCTTCCTGTGGGCGGCTGCCCTGGTCTCAATTCCTGCCTGCACATGTGCAGCCTGTTCTGCAGCACATGGCCTGCTGCTCTACAGATGTGCCCATGACATCCAAGCTTGCGCATGGTCAGCATCCAGTCGATCAGTTCTCTCATCTGTTTTCTTCCCGGCTCATCTGTCCACATTGCCACCTCTACTCCAATGTGCCATGCTTGTTGGATCTTGTGTCCTGCCGCTCCACCACCTTCTGCAGTCAACCTGCTGATTGCCTGCCATGCCACTCTCCAGCACACCAACTCATGCCTGCCTGCTGTCACATCCTGGATGTCACCTGCCCACGTTCAGCATGCTGCTCTGCCCACGTGGAATCTCACCACCATCTACTCTCCTCAACACACACAGTCTATTAAAGGTTTTGATTAAACCTTTAAAAATTAAAGTTGAATTGTCTTCTTTAGGGGTAGTCCATGTGCCCTCTCCATGGCATCTACCATTGGGATGCCAAGATATGGCATCACCATTGAAAAATTCTCGGGCGTCAGCTTCTCCATCTAGAAGACGAAGATTTAGCTTAGACTTATGCGGGAAGGCGCATGGAGAGTCATGTCCACTAACAAGCCAAAGCATATTTGGGACACCTGCAACTTCATTAGAAATGGCTCGGGAAGAACGAGAGTGCGCTCGCCATCATTGGGCTCGGCCTTTCTAACAACCTCCTTCATCACCTTGATCTCACAAAAATAGTGAAAGAGGTATGGGATGAATAAAGTCTCCTTTATCAAAATTGACTACTCTCAATAGTCGTCTAGATAACGTCAATAATAAAACTATACTTCTTCACAACTTGATGAATGAAGTAAAATTTAGTGAAACCATCACCGCCCGCAAGGTGGCTTTGGAGATAAAGTATGAGGAGGGGGTCACCATCCTTTTGGATGACAAAAGGTGCAACAAAGGTGCCAACATAGCACTCACAACTTTCTATATCAAGAATCAATTGCGTAAGTGCCGATATTGCAAGTGTATTGGTAACTAAAACCACACTTCCTCCTCGGATAGGGTGGTGATGACCTGATTTAGCACTTAATTATAGCAACAAACAAATTCACAAAACTGAAATGCACACTTCACCATACAATCTTGGACATTGGACACCTTGTCAACCCCAAAATTGGCACGCCTTGCAATATTTCTTTAGCTTATATTGCAATTGGAAAGGTACAATTGAGATTGTTCAATCTCCTCTGTTGATCCAAATGCCCCTTGCTGTCATAAATGATCAACAAGCCTTTTGAGCAATTTGTCCCTTGATCCTCACCCAAGACTTGTCAAAGCTTGACCCCTAATTAGCCAAATGCTGCCCCAAATCAATTGAAATAGACTGGCATCTAAAATCTCTCGCAATTCCTTGAATTCTAGCTACTAATTTCAATCTTCAATGCTTTTAATTGTTGTCACAAGTTTGAATGTGTCTCCTAAATCCTAATTTCTGCTGTGAATGGGGTTTACGATAGAAATTCCTCTATTGCCCACCAAACTTGGCTGAGATCAGCTCCAAATGGCTAAGAAGTGCTGAGATTATTAGAGAATAAGGTGAAAGACTACTGTAGAGAGAGAATTTTCAGAGCGGAGAACCCTTAAGAAGATGGCTGCTGCCCTGTACAGGCTGCCCTAAATGCTATCATCTGCTGCCACGAGGGCCCAAGACTACTATCACTTGCTACCTACTGCTGTCATCAGCCTCTGTAGAGCTCATAAATGCTGTCACTTGCTGCAGTTGGGTCCCTTGCTGCAGTTCCCAGCCCTAAAAGATCCTCCACAGCTGCACAGACTGATCACTAGCCTCTTCTCCCTCTCTCTCTCAGCCTGAATGCACTGAATCAGCCTCCACTAGCCCCAAACAGTCTTCTCTCCCATTGCATGGGAATTTTTACCAAGTGGCAACCTTCTTTTTCTATTTTCCAACAATTTTCAGTCATTTATTAATTTTCAAAATTAATTAATTCTAAAAATTAATTTCAACCCTTTTTCTCTCTTCCCAAAATTAGATGTGCTCAGCCACAATTTAATTGGCTAGGCCATTTGCAACCCCAAGTGGTCCCAAGCCTTATTTGACCCATGGACAAGCATTAATTAATTAATTAATGCCTAGTCCCTAGTGTCACCACTAACACTTATAGGCCAACTAATTCTCCTAGGGCTAAACTGACACCAACTATCACTTAGAGCCCACTAACTTGTTGCAACTTTTTCCTTTGACCTCCAGTGTTTCCTCAGGGTCCTTGGCCTGTTACCGTGAAATATCTTCTATGGGCATTACATGTGTATCACAACATTGCACATTTGATCATTAAGTTAATCAACTATCTCTAGCAAAAGGAAAGCATTCAAAATTTTCACGTCATCATGATAGACCTCCCCCTTGAAATCCTTGCAATCGTCCTCGATTACATTGCAATGTGCCAAAGCAAAAGTATATTGCACGGGAATTTCCATAAGGCATCACATTCGACACAACATTGGCCTTTGTTGTTTAACTATGCCACATGTCTAACCCTTGCTAAAAATTTCCAGCCAATATAAACATGACAAAAAACTAAAATATAGTCCAAAGCTGCCCAAAAACTCATCGGGTACATCCATTTCTCATGCTTCCCAACTATTTTAACTAAAGAACCATAGTAAAATATTAACTCAACATAAACCATGGCTGAACTATCAATGGCATTCACTAGACATGCTATTGTTCATAAAACCAGCTGAAAGCCATTGAAAACTGAGCATCAACTGATCATAATTTGATCATATATTGATCTGAAAACTAATGACAAACTGATTTGAAACTGATCTCATGCTGATCATAAGTTGATACAAATGTATAGTTTCATAGCTGGGGTAAGAATCATACTCATCTGCATACATCTCACAATCACTAGTACTCTGAGTAGTAACCTCATGGCACACATACTATTAGCACAATACCTTGGATACGTGCTGAATACATCCAAGACCCACTACATACGAAAGCTGTCCATTACTCGAGGAGTGGAAGTGCTACCTTCCCCCTTGAGCATCAAGCACTGCTCTGGACCCCTTGCTCTGTTGAACCTGATTGAGCCCAATCCAAAGTCAACTCTAACTGAAGGGCACTAAGATAAAGCTACAACAATTCAAGATGGTTTGCCAAGTCATCCGCTTCCATCCACTTAGCATCCATCAATAAATAGTTCTAAAACTTCATTAAATGCCTTTTGGAAACTTTACCTTTCACCTTTCTTTCTTTATGTGCCAAAATCTGCATAGGTACCAATACATCATCCAACTCCTTAATAGGCCGAATTTCAACGAATACATCCTTCGGCACATCACCATGAAAAGGCCTCAACAAGCTCACATCAAAGACATTGTGTATTTGCCAATGTGGAGGCAACTTCAGCCGATAAGTAACATCATTGATCCTCTTTGATACTTGGAAGGGCCCATCCTATCTCATACTCAACTTGGATACAACATCTCTCTACCTTAAATCTTTTTCAGCCTTGCCTTTGTATATTCATCGATTGCCTCACTAGCATCATTTGCTTATGCTCACTATCCACATTTGGAACATCATGATGCTATATTGGCTCTTCCTTCGGTGTATCTTGTTGTCCCGAAACTCTTGGAAATGATTTTCTATTCTTGTCTTTGTTGCCATCCTTTAAAGTGTTCAAAAAATGCATGAATTGAGGATCATTTGCCAATTGCATAAACATTCCAGCCATAATCCTCAACTTATCTTTAGACTGGTCATCAAATTCCTCTTTCTCTTGCTAATCATAAGCTTCTAAAGGCCTAAAAGGACCCACATTTTGGTCTAAACCAACATTATCAGCTTATTGTCCATGTTGCATGCCTTGTTCAAGAGGCATTGCATCTTTCCCAATACTAGGTGGATTTTCAAATTGAGAGGCATCATCCCTACTTAATCCCATCTTACTATTTGAAGACATTCTTACTATAATGCTCAGCCGAATACAATTTCAGTACTAGAGCAAAGCTTCTAACCTTCAATCAGGTGCCTCGAGTCAACCAATTTAAGGGAATAAATGGTATCCCTGGAAATGGTGGTAAATAACTTGATTAATCACTAATTATGACAAGCATAAAATTCACATAAACTAAAAATGCACACTTTACCACTTTAATCTTGGATATTGGATACCCTGTTGCCCCAAAATTGGCACCTCTTGCAATATTTATTTATCTTATATTTATTCTAACCAATTCATCCTTGGAAATGGCGGTAAATAACTTGATTAATCACTAATTACGACAAGCATAAAATTCACATAAACTAAAAATGCACACTTTACCTTTTTAATCTCGGATATTGGACACCCCGTTGACCCCAAAACTGGCACCTCTTGTAATATTTATTTATCTTATATTGCAAGCGGAAGGAGTGCAATTGAGATCCTGTGATCTCCTCCACTAATCCAAGTATCTCTTGCTTTTAAAACAGACCAAAAAGACTCCAAACCAATTTTCTTGTTGGTTTGCTTGGGGGTTGGCCTTCACCCTATTGTTTGAAAGACAAATTCAACCCCAAATTTGATATTGGTGGAGGGGAGCTTCAAGCTCTACCCCGAGACCTACGGACCACTTATTGCTCAAGTGTTTCGAACCGAGCGGCCATGGCTACCTCTCACATAGCCGACGCGCAATACCTACCTTACGGGTGTAGTGAGCTTACCTTGTTGCTCGATCGAGTACCCTCCTCTTTCTTGCACACCGGTAGCTCCACGATCCTTGAGGCAAGCTCAAGCAACCTCAATCCCTCTCCCATGAGCTTCATCCTCCATAGCCACACGCGAGACAAGAGAAGAGAAGAGAGGAGGGGAAGATGAAGAGAGGAGATGGAGAGCTTCTTCTCCAAGATCCCTCACTCCCACACAATCACTCCCTCACACTCTCTGAATCCCTCTCTCAAGCACAAGCAAGAAGGCAAGAAACAAGAGAAGAAGAAGAAGAAGCTTTGGCCACACACAAGAATAATCTTCCCATTTACTTTTCAACTTTATATACATGCCCTACTTTTCATGGGCGGTCATCCCCCTTTTTTACATGGCCGGCCATTAGCCTAGGCCCATTTCTCATTTTCCACCGTTCTAGTCTATCTTATCCCCAACTAATGTATACAATTTGCACAGGAGTGAGCCTGGCGCTCTCTTACAAGGTTTTGGAAGCGTTTTCGCACTTAATGGTGCGCTTTTTATTCTTTTACTCGGGCGACTCTAAGACTTCTTGAGGGTCGTGCCCGTGCATTTAATTTTTTCCAAGGTTTAGTTGCCAGTTAAGGTGCCTTTTTCTTCTTTTCTCTTCCCTCCCAACGCTCCTGGACTGCTAGCCTCAAGCTAGGGATAAAGAATTCTAAGGGTAAAATGGCTTCAGTTCCGTACGTCAGCCTAAAAGGCGTCTGTCCTACAGCCGTTTTATAAGCTGTGCGATAGGCCCACAAGGCCGCCATTAGCTTGTTGTCCCAGTCACTTCTTGAAGTAGGCACAACTTTTGTAAGCACGTTGACTAAGATTTTATTTGTGGATTCGGCTTGGCCATTAGCCTGAGGGTAATAGGGAGAGGACTTCCGATGAATTATTAGGAAGGTAGAGAGCAAGTGGGCAATCACTTCATTAATGAAGTGTGTGCCTTGGTCGCTTACAAGTTCGATTGGACAACCAAACCGTGAAATGACCTGCTCCCACAAGAACTTTGCGGTGGTCCTAGCATCATTCTTCCTCGTGGCTCGTGCCTCTGCCCATTTCGTTAGATAGACGGTTGCCACTATGATGTAGCGAGCTTGGGAATATTGTGCCGCAGGACTGATAGGTCCAATAAAATCGATGCCCCATTTTTCAAAGGGTTGTCGGGCTACGACAGGGGTCAACTCCATCTTGTCCTTTCGCACAGGCACTTTGGTCCTTTGGCACTCATCCCAGTGCTTTACAAATTTAGCTGCATCGCGGAAGAGGGTGGGCCACCATAGCTGGGATTGTAGCACTTTTCGGGCTGTCGTGTCCTTGCTAAAGTGTCCTCCAGTGATTCCTCCATGTGCTTCGTTCAATGCATCGTGCATCTCGTGCTCACACACGCACCTGTGCAATAAACCGTCTTGTCCCAACCTGTAGAGTTGACCAGCTATCAGTTGGTATGGCTGAATTTTCAAGATAAGTCTTTTCAGCCTGGTCTTCTCAATGGGTCGCTCTGGTAGTCCATTTTCTAGCACTTGCACTATGTCATCGGCCCAATACGGCGTCAGATCAGCTTTAAATAATTCTCGCTCACTAGACAAGTTAAAGAGATGGGCATCCGGAAAATCGTCAAGCACGCCTTGTCCAACGGCTTCTCCTGTGGGTATGCGGGACATGTGGTCAGCCATGTAATGCTGTTTTCCTTTGCGTACAACCACAGAGAAGTCAAACTCCAGTAAGAGGAGTAACCATCTAGCTATGCGCCCCGTAGCGCAAGGATTGTTCACAAGATACAACAAGGCTTGATGGTCAACAAAGAAGACAAAGGGAGTGGCCAACAGGTAATGCCTAAATTTCTTTACCGCAAATACCATGGCCAACCCCTCCCTTTCTGTCGTGGAATAGTTCATCTCGGTCTCTGTGAGCTGCCTGCTGGCAAAACTCACCGGGTAATCCAAGTTATGTTCACCAAGCTGGCATAGCACGGCTCCAAAAGCGAACTTAGAGGCGTCTATGTGTACATGAAACATTATGTTCCAGTCTGGGGCTCGTAGGATTGGTGCAGTCGTAAGAGCCTTTTTCAACTCGTCATATGCGCGCTGGCATTTCTCCGTCCACTCAAACACTATCAATAGCTTGTACAATGGTCTAGCTATTAGTGCGTAATTTAGTACAAAGCGTCGATAATATCCAGTGTGTCCCAAGAAGCACTGAACTCCCTTGTAGTTATCGGGTGGCGGTAAGTCAACAATGACTCTAACTTTGGAAAAGTCAGTAGCAATGCCGTTCCTTGACACTACGTGCCCTAAGATGCATCCGTGTTTTACCCAGAACTGGCACTTTAAAGGGTTCAACGAGAGGTGGTACAGCCTACACCTTTCAAAAACAACTCTCAATTTCTCCAAGTGTTCGGCCCAACTAGAGTGTAAACATAAGTCGTCTACGAACACTTCTAGTTCGCGCCTAAGCATGTCCTTAAAGATAGTGCACATTAGGCGTTGGAAAGTTGCAGGTGCGTTCATTAGCCCAAAAGGCATGACAATGTAGGCGAACACGCCCCATTCCGTGGCAAAGGCAGTCTTGTGCCTGTCGTCGGGGTGCACTTGCACTTGATTGTAGCTTGAGAAACCATCCAGAAAACTGTAGGCTTCCTTTCCTGCTACCCTCACAAGCATGTGCTCGGTGTAAGGTAAAGGATAGTTATCCCTCTTTGTAGCGGCATTCACTTTTTTGTAGTTCACGTACACTCGGATTTTTCCATTTTTTTTAATGACAATCACGATAGGTGATACCCAGTCCGTGTGCTCGATCTCATATATGAAACCTGCCCTCATGAGTTTATCAATCTCCTCTTTTACTGCATGGGCGTGCTTGGGATTCATGGGGTAAGGTCGTTGTTTCGTTGACACTGCATCTGGGATCATTGGGTCATGGGGTAAGGTCGTTGTTTCGTTGACACTGCATCTGGAATCATTGGGATATTATGAGTCACGACCCTAGGGTCGACTCCCTTAAGTTCGTCCAATGTCCAGGAAAATACGTCAATGTACTCTTGCAGGAGCGCAACGAGTTTGGTCTCTTCATCCTCCGCCAAGTCATTTGCAACGAACACTGGTCTTGGTTTTTCACCCTCCCCAGCCAAGTTAACCTCTTTGACTTTGACGGGTCCCTCGATCGGTTCACTAGTCTGACCTTGTCTTTTTGTATCTAACAAAATCACCACTCTGTCACCCTTTTTAAATTTTGTAAACCGTTTGGGCAGATCCTGTGGTTTCTTTTGCCTTTCTGCTTCTGAGTCCCTTGCTTGCTTTCTGGCCTCCTCTTTTAGCCTCCTGCGCCTCAGGTGGACTGGCAAGTCTCCCTTGGTGCGTTTGACCTTAGAGGGTTGCGGTATCTCGGGATCACTCTCAGTGCTAACTTCCGACTCTGAGCTAAACTCGCATCCCTCACTTGAGGAAGCTGTTTCCCCATGGGGTCGTAGTTCCGTAGGTGCATCTGTCTTGAGCACTGGGATTACCCATGGTTGTGCTACTCCGGCTTGCTCGTAATCCACGGCTCCTATGCGTTCTAGCTAGGATCTGTCACACTCCATTCGCATGACTCCTTTTTCGTTCCGACTGATCCCTTCTTTCCTAGGCCTCGAGTCTGCCCTAATTTGTTCTATCGCTTTTCCCTCCATGTCGTACTCTATTGTGTCTATCTCTTCTTCACTCTCTTCTCCCGTAGAGTGACAGTCCTCATACTCCTCATCATCCGGGTCCTGTCCTTCTGACTGCTCATCATCCCCTAAGCTTCCCTCTTCAATCTCCTTCTTATATAACAAGTTCAGGTCGTGGACCTTGGTCCATTTCCATTCTGGTTTAGCTAAAAGGTCACATAGAGGTTTTAAGTTAGCAGCCAAATTGCTATCCAATTTATTGGTCAGATACTCTACGATTTCCTGAAGCTCTAATTTGTTGCTGGGGATGTGGGACAAGGCCGGTTTGCCCAGGTTGAGTGAGCTTCCTGCCATCATGCAAAGTGGCACAACTAGCTCCTCAGTTGGCATGGTTGTGGCTTTAGCAGCCTGCTGATGTGGTTCTTCCTCATCCGAGAATGGTAGGTCAATGGTTGCCAAAACGTGCATCCAATCCCTCTCATCCTCAAGACAAGGAATATATCTAGCGAGCGATCCATAGGGTTTGGTCGTTTGAGTATCGCCTTTTAGCATAGCCGAGATGGCAGCTAGGTCAACAGGTGTCGTCGTCCAAGTGTCCATCTCTACCCTTACTGTACTAGTTCTATTCCCTAGGAAAATCAACCCATTGCCCCAGTCCTCTATGACACGTGCATTCCTCATCCAAGGTCGGCCTAATAGTATGTCGTAATCCACTCCCTTCATGACAATGAAGTTTATCGAAAATTGCACACCGGCAATCTTTACCGGCCAATTCTTTAAGACCCCAAATGGTCTTACCCTCATTCCGTTTGCTAACGTGACATTAAATCTAGCAGTCTCTACAGGAGGGTTTCCCCATGCCTCTAGGACTGCATGGTTTAGCACACTAACACCAGCACCTGTGTCTATAATTTCTTTTCGAGTCATGTCTCCTAAGGCTAGGACAGGCAAAACTGCGTGCATTTTAGTGCTTTCCCAAAAAGCATTGATGTGCAAAGACCTAGGATTTGAGTGTAGAGTTAGACTTGGGATCCGTGTAACTGCATCATGATCTTGCGGATCAGCACCTGCAAGTCCTGCGTGTCCCTCGATCAAGTCTTTTAACTCCTGTCAACACAAGGAGTGATTTTGTCTAAGCAGATCCTCCAAGTTTAGAGTTACTGGAGTGGATAGCAAGGTTGTGAGGAGGTTACTGGACCCTTGTCTTCCTCTGAGGCTAGCAGTTCTAGGCCATGCATTCTGTCTGCCATGGTAAGTTTCCCCCCGGCCTTGCTGCTGAATCGCTCCTAGTGGTGCAGGTATGCTCCCAGCCTGTGGTTTTGAGGGTGAGACTGGTGTGCTAACACTAGAGAAGTCGTCCATAGGATCTTCCAGTATGGGTTCAGCATCCTTGAGGTGCTTTTGGGCGTCCTTGACCCACTCCTTGACCTTGGCTATAGCCTCGAGTTGCTATTTGGGGTGGGGATATTCCCCTATCTTGGCACTCCCTAGCTCTGTTGTCTTAGGAGTCAAGGTCTCTGCCTCCGCGTCTGTGACCTTCTTTCTCGTTACTAGCGTAGTCGTTTCCTCGGTTTTAAGGGTTATCTTTGCATCGGTTCTCTTTTTCTGTCTCTCCGGCTTTTCTTCCCCATTGAGATTGCATCAAGGTTACTTGGCCCTGGCAAGGAGATGCCTGCTTGTTTCGTTTGAGCTTGCGTCATAGCATGTAGTGGGATGGGCGTATCCTCACTACCAAAAGTTTCCACTCCAAAGAGCCCCAGAGGCACCGATGGCATGTTGGCAGAGTTGGTTGATGGCTTCCGCCTAGGACAGTCAGGAAACAGATGTGTGATTCCACACTCTGCGCATCGGAGATCTGCTTTGTCCTTGTTAGCTTGTTCTCGCTCTGGGCAGCGTGATGAAATGTGGCCTCGGTGGCTGCAAGTCCAGCATGTGACTGGATCCTGGCTGGGCCCTCCAAAGCCTCTGCCTCTTCCTCTTCCTAAAGCCATCACCGGCACTGGCTGATAGTCCATCAGGACTGGGTTGCCCTCCTCGTCATAGGATATGTACGGATTGACATATGTCTCTTCCTCATTAGGCTCTTCCACAAAGTAAACAGGAGCATCGCTAGATGGGTGAGTCACAAAAGGCCCTGGTGGCCTGGGTATACCAGTTGGATTCATCTCCAGCCTAGGCACGGTACGTCTTGAGTTAGTTGGTGCTGGAAGAGCTAACTGGGCTCTCCTACCAAAGAAATTAGGTGGCCTATTACCTAAGTATGGAGGGTTGTACTGCTGCGTATATGGGAATCTCCTCGGCATTCTGCAATGCACTGCATCATGCCCGAATCTACCGCAATTTGAGCACGGCCGAGATCTAGGATCTTGGCACTCAACTGGGAGGTGATTGCCCCCGCAGTACACACATTGTACATGCGATCTCACAGGCTTTCTTACGAGCTCTTGCAACCGTGCAATCTCCATTCTCATCTCTGCCATCCCTTGGTCGTGGTCTACACTCTTTCCCTTATCCTGCACGCTAGCAGTTGTTTTTTCCCCCAAGGTGGTTGATCTCTCAGGGTCCCTCTGGCTTGCACTATCTCGGTTGGTAGTCCTCATGCTACGTTCCCTGAGTTGATTATCTACGCGTATTGCCTCCTTGAAGACTCGAGCTAGCACGTCTCATTGTAAGGTGGAGTTACTGGCCAAAGCCTTGTAGAGCTCCTCACTCCGAATCCCGTTCATGAACATTGTAGACACTGCCCTCTCGGTAGGTCGCTCATTGGCAGGGATTCTCTTGTAGAGGCTGCGCACCTGAGTGACGTAATCCCTAACGTCCTCCTTCTCCCTTTGACTGATATTCGTCAACCTAACAATGAGGTTATCTGAATACCCTGCCTCCGAAAATCTCTTGATGAAGAGGCCCTTAAGGCGAGCAAATTTTGTACGTTCTGCGTCATCCAGACTAGAATACCAGGTCCTCCCCTTGTCGCCTAAGCACAAGCCGAAGGCTTGGGCTCGCTGCGTAGGGTCAGTAAGACCGTTCACCTCACATACTTGCTCGAACTGCTCCATGAAGCTGTACGGGTCACTGCTAGGTTCGTATTGAGCTAGTTGTTTTGGTACTATGGGGATTCTAGCCTGCTCTTTAGCCCCTTGTGTGACTCCCAATCCTAACAGTAGCGCGGTGGCTAGGGCAGTAGCACTCTATTCCACGGATGTATTGTCCATGAGTCGCTTTGCCACCAGTTCACTCAATGTCATGCCAGCCTCTGCTACCCGTTCCCTTTCTACGTTCGGTCCGGACTTGGCTGCCCCAGCTAGGTCTAGTACTCGTCTAGCCTCGTACATATCCACGTCTTGCTGCAGCCTTCTAGCCCTTTGCTCATGGTTGTAGGCAATTATGCCTTCCAGCGCTCTCTTGATAGCTCTTCTCTCTTATTCCAGGTTAGCTACCACTTCCTCTATAAGTCTGCCTTGGATTACGGTCCTGGTGAGTAGATCGTAGTCGTGGACCAGTTCCTGGACCGAGGTTGAAAATTCTCCCAAGTCTAATTGGTCTTCCCCTTGTTCGCCTCTTGATCCCGACATTGTTTCTGCTTCTAGCTCCACGAGGTTGTTAATGAATCCAATCAGCTCCGGCAGCTTCCACTCCTCTATCTTGTTGCTTCCCGTGTCTTCGTGTCTTCTCCAGGTACTACTAGTAGGGCACTCAGGCACTTGTCTGAGTCTTGGGGTCTTCTCCTACTAGTGGGTTCCTTAATGTTATTAGATATCCTGGTGTGTTCCTTGTTATTCGAAAGCAGCTGCGATCCTTATTCACACGTTGTGCTTAGTGCTTTCGTGGTGCTTGGTGCGAAAACAAGCTTTTCTCTTTTCTTGCTGTGCAGACTTAGTGGAGCACAAGAGTGAAGTGCCGATGCAGAAAGCGTTTAATGCAAACTCCACCTTGTTTCTACCCACATTCCCAGTCTAATTTGAGTTCTCAACTCGGTTCCCGGCTATTCTACGGTCTTTCTGCGGGTCTATGCTGCGTTTTCGGTTCTGCCCTAAGTTCGATTGGTCTCTGAGGTTCTAATGGTCAAACTGGGTCTTCGTGGTGTTCAGGGTTGTGTCCTGGGGTCAGGTCTGTGGCAAGGCCAGCAAAAGATCCTTATCTTTTCCTTCTGGCAGGATGGTCCGATTCTGGGAATCGGACAAAGCTGGTCCGACTCTAGGAGTCAGACGGTCCGATTCTGGGAATCGGACAGGTCTGGTCCGACTCTAATAGTCGGACAGGGTTGGTCCGATTCTGGGACTTGTCCGACCCTGGTGGTCCGATTCTGGGAATCGGACCAGGAGGGTGGTCCTATTTTCAAAGTGGTCCGACTATGGACTGGTCCAAGTCTGGCTACGATGGTCCGACTCTAATGGGCAGTCCGAGTGCCACGTGGCACGTCCGATCGGGGTGTCCAATTCCGGGAATCGGACACGGATGGTCGGACTCCCTCAGTCGGACGGTCCGATTCTGGGAATCGGACAGTCCGACCCCAGGACTCGGGTGGTCCAATTCTGGGAATCGAACCACTGCGAGTTGGTCCGACTGCGTCGGCGGCGGGCGCGATTCTGACGCATTTGAATCCCTCTTAATGTCTGCTGCACACAATCACTACAGACTTCCCATATCTGATTAGAGCACTATTGAAAAACACCAGACTCACCTGAAGCAGCACGAATCGATGGCACCTAGAATCGTGGTAGTGTTTCCTCTTTCTGTGAACCAGAAGCTCTCTCTTTCTCTCTCTCTCTCACACAAGGCTAACCAAAGAAATGAGGTTTGTCCTGGCCTCCCAAGCCTCTTAAGGTCCTTTCCCAGCACTGCAAAACCTTACAGCCAGTTCCCTTTCCCTGTTTCACCTAGAAACTTGAATCTGGTCCCCTGTTTCCCTATTTCCAGCAGCGGCCAGAACCTCTATTTTCTCTTTTTTTAACCTAATCTAACCTTAATCTAGTCCAACCAACATGAAAACAGAAATGCAGAATAGTAGTCCTAATCTAATGCTTCCAACAAACCCAAATACTTACTTGTTTCACGGATTAAACCCTCCTAAATCTCCTAGTTATCTCGAGCACCGGTTCAGGCTGCAAACCCTACTTCTATGCTCGATTTGATGCGCACGGCGCTCAAGGCTCGATTCCGTCGGTCCCGGCAACGGAACCAAAATGGAGGGGAGCTTCAAGCTCTACCCCGAGACCTACGGACCACTTATTCCTCAAGTGTTTCGAACCGAGCGGTCATGGCTACCTCTCACATAGCTGACGCGCAATGCCTACCTTACGGGTGTAGTGAGCTTACCTTGTTGCTCGATCGAGTACCCTCCTCTTTCTTGCACACCGGTAGCTCCACCATCCTTGAGGCAAGCTCAAGAAACCTCAATCCCTCTCCCATGAGCTTCATCCTCCATAGCCACACGCGAGATAAGAGAAGAGAAGAGAGGAGGGGAAGATGAAGAGAGGAGATGGAGAGCTTCTTCTCCAAGATCCCTCACTCCCACACAATCACTCCCTCACACTCTCTCAATCCCTCTCTCAAGCACAAGCAAGAAGGCAAGAAACAAGAGAAGAAGAAGAAGAAGCTTTGGCCACACACAAGAATAATCTTCCCATTTACTTTTCAACTTTATATACATGCCCTACTTTTCATGGGCGGTCATCTCCCTTTTTTACATGGCCGGCCATTAGCCTAGGCCCATTTCTCATTTCCCAACGTTCTAGTCTATCCTATCCCCAACTAATGCATATAATTTGCACAGGAGTGAGCCTAGCGATCTCTTACAAGGTTTTGGAAGCGTTTTCGCACTTAATGGTGCGCTTTTTATTCTTTTACTCTCCTTGGGCGACTTAAGACTTCTTGAGGGTCGTGCCCATGCATTTAATTTTTTCCAGGGTCTAGTTGCCAGTTAAGGCGCCTTTTTCTTCTTTTCTTTTTTCCATTTCCCGCTCCTCTGTGCTGCGGTAAACAATTGGTTGGCTAGCTCTTGAATCTCCTTAAAATTCCTCAATTTTAGCTGTTGGAATTCCATTCCTAGACCCTAAATTCTAAGGATGCATCCCAAGGCAGTTGTCAAACCCTAATTACTGCTGTAAAATAGAGTTTGTAGCGGAGATTGAGTGAAAACTCTTTCTCTAATGGCTCAAACTGATAGAAAATGCTAAGATAACTTGAGAAATAACTAGATGATGAGAGAGAATTCCATAGAGGGAGAAATTTCAAAGATTCATTGCGAACCATGCTGAAAAACTGATGTTGCCTTGCTCAAACAACCATGGAAGCTATCACCTATAGCTTAGGACCACCAGAAAGATTATTGCTCCCCTCTTGTATGCTGTCATCTCCACTAGAAGGGCCTTGGGCTACTACCACCTGCTCCTGGAGGGCTCCAAATTTTTGTCACATGTTGTAGGATTGATCCTTGATAATGCAAATCACATCACCAGTCTACTCTTGCTCTCTAACAGCTGCCTCCTCTCTCACAATGGCTGGAATAGACTTTCACCAGTCTAAAAAAATTTTCCCACTTGCATGGGAAAGTTTTACCAACTAGCAATCTTCTAATTCCACTTCCACTATTATCCAAATTATTAAATTAGTTTTCAATAAATTAATTTTAATTTTTATTTTAGTAATTATTCTAATGTTCAAAAACTCTATTTCACGAGCCAATACTTAAATTGGCTAGGCCAATTCATCTTCCAAGTATCCCTGAGCAATTATTGACCCTTAGACTAGCATTAATTAATTAATTAATGCCTAGTCTCTAATGTTACTAGTAACATTAGTGGCCAATAAATTGGTTTAAGCCCAACTCTGACACTGAGTACTATCTAGCATCTATAAAACATAACTTATTACAACCTTTTTCCTCTGACACCCTACTAATATCTTGGGGTCATTAACCTATTACGATGACGACTCCACCCGCACGGTCGCGGGAGGACCTTGAAGCATAGCCTCTCCCACTATCGCCCGACTCCGACAAGGGGAGACACGATACCGACCCACCTCTCAGCGCGATCCTTCGCGGACATTCCACGGTTCGCATTGTTCTCAGGGATGTGTGTCAATGATCCTTCCGCAGGTTCACTTACGGAAATCTTGTTACGACTTCTCCTTTCTCTAAATTATAAGGCTTAATGAACTTCTCACAACGTCACCGATGGTGAACCACCAGCATCGCCGCAATCCAAAAACTTTACCGGACCATTCAATCGGTAGGAAAACGGGCGGTGTGTACAAAGGGCAGAGACGTAGTCAACACGAGCTGATGACTCGTGCTTACTAGGAATTCCTCGTTGAAGAGTATATCACATGTGCTTAAAAACCTTGCACATTTGATTAATAATTTAATCAAATATTATCAACAAGATTAAAGCATCTCAAAATTTCACGTCCCCCTGTTAGCAAGCCACTGGAACCACCCCTCGTCAGAGTCGAAGGGCGTCGAATAACCATGCCTTTGCTACCACCTACTTGAACTCCTTACCCACAGCACTCTAACTACGAATGTTGCAAGTATCTATTGCAACATCATCTCCTCCTCCTCATCCATCTCTTGATGTACACTCAAAAGAGTGTCGCGCATCAACTTGAATGTATCAACATTCACCTATACAATGCACATAAGATTGTAAATGCTAAAGTCTAAATTGTAAAGTATAAGCCTTAAAGTTTTAAAAAATAAAATTTTAATTTTATGGCTAACTATTTACCAGTGTTGGACTACCCATGCTCATCATAACCCTCATCATGTGAAAGTTAGTGCAGCAATAGACTAGCCGCTCAACTGTCATATACTAAGCCGATTGTGAATCTTCATGTGAATGAGAGAATAGGCACTCTACTTTCTCTCACATATACCCAAAGAGCAATCCTAAGAAAGAACTCTCATAGCTAAGCATTGAAAGTTCTCCAACACATATCCAAAGTTTTGCCACCAAAATAAAGGCTTGAAAAGTGACTCTCTGCTTCAACAAATGGAAGAAGTAACATGCCCTCTTTGATTTGCATAGCATCCTAGCTTCTCCAACACTGCATTGTTGTCATCCACAAGGACCACACAAGCCAAATAAGCAAGCTGGTCCAAATAGAGCTCTCTATTATCCGTCGGCAACTTATAAGTGGAATGCACCAATGCGGAAAAACCATGGATGGGCTTATGCATCCATGCCCATCTCCTCTCTGCTATCTCTAGAACATGTGTGTGTTGTGTCTTTGTGATCACCATACAAGCACGTGTCTCCACCAATGCCACTCTAAAGAAATAAAAGAGAAGGCCCATGGTGGAACCCTTGCAATCACTCATACGTAACACCCTATAAAAGGAGACAACAATGACAATGGCACAACCTTTCTACCAAAATTGCTCATTGAGGCACAAGCATTGCATGGCTTTGGCCTCCTCTATCTCATGCTCATCACACTCATTGCATAGAGTGGGCACCACTGTCTGGTGCAAGGCAGACTACACCTCATAAAGACGCTCGAGTAATAACCACACATAAGCAAAGCAAGTTGAAGAGCGAGTTGAAAAAGGCTTCATCAACTCGAGTGTGCTATGCTCACGCTACATCGCAAGCACCTTTACCTTTACCGTGAAGAATGTGACAATTGATGTGGCTTTGCAGACCATCCTCTTTACCCACTTCAGCTTGCCAATGTCCTCCATGAGCAAGTCCAAACAATGACTTGCATATGGAGTTTACACAATCGTCGGAAACTCGACCTCAAGCAAACGGCCCATGCACGACAATTCGATGCATTATCAGTAACAACTAGAACCACATTCAAGGAGCCCACCTACAACCACAAACTACAATACTTAGAGAGAGAAAGAGTTGAGTCTCGAAAGATTCAACTTTCAAGAATCAAGAGAGATAGAGACTTAGGGGGACGAGAGAATGCAGATAGATATTAGAGAGAATAGGAAGATAGATAATTATGAATAATGAAAGAAACAAATTTAAAAGACAATGTATACCTCAATGATAGCTTACCGAATGTGGCGATAGATGAAGATACCTGTCGTTTTCCTGCCCCTCTTGCTAGTGTCTACAGCCCGTAAAAAAGAAGTATCGAGTGGACATGAGACAAGTATGTTGATAATATCCCATTTCTTATGATCACTCTATCCATCCATGAGAATGGAGCAACCCGAATAGGATGAAGGGCTCTATTAATTCTCTTATTTTCATCAATCTTTTTCATCCTTATGTCATTATATGTGACACCGATCCATCCTTCACAAGGATCCACATTGGCAATGGTTTTTACCATCTTCTTCCATTACTTTTGCTTTATGACACTAAATGCCGCAAGTCGTTGCCTTTCTCTAAGAAAGACAATTGATCCATGCACATGAGCGGAGCTTGAGAAAAAGAGGATTGCCTCTCCGATGTCGCGTGAGCCTCCACTCTTTGTCTTTTGTCAGAGTTGGATGGGGATGTGGAGCCCGTGCCACCAATGGTAGAGGCCTCACCCACATTAGTTGAAGATACGTCAACATTTGATGCTTTCTCATTAGTACGCATAGGTATTGGTGCTAATACGCCACTTCCTCCTCCTCTAGTGGATCCCCCTCTCATCTTAGCAAGAACTCATCCATGACGTTTTAAGGGATTTCTTTGCACGGAGCAACAAACTGGTATCAGAGAGGGCAAGGAGTGCACACTTCTCGAGGCGTAGTCAGGCATGAGGTAAGTAGGCGACCGCCAAGTGGATAGTTGATGGGTTGAAGTGCAGGCGAGGACCAGGCTATGGCGACTAGGCTTAATGCACATTCGCAACAACTAGGTAGCTACAGGCAACCCTGCTGCAGGTGACCACGCCTAGGCGACATGCTGTAGGCAAGGACCAGGCCCAGGTGACACATAACCAGACTGCAGGCATCGCGAGCGATAGGACTGACGAAGACCAGTCGACGAGCTACAGGCGTCAGACGGGGACGACACGCGACAGGCTGGGGACAACACGCAAGGGGCTAGTGACCACAGTTGAGAGGAGCCATGCAGCCAAATCAAGCACCGTCAGACATGACGGGTAAACAGACCCGTCAATCCATGTTCTCGTTCTTTTTCTTTGCAAAAACCATTATTTTCTTCAAATTTTGTGTTTGAAACTCCTCTCTCTAATCGGAGGTCACGCGTTGGAGGCACAAAGTTCAGATTTGTGCAAAATCTTGGTCCGAAAATTTGGGGCTTTTTCCGGATTTGGGGAATTGTGATGCAAAACAAGATCATTTGTCTCAAAAATTGCAAGAATTTGTGATATTTTGTCTTCAACATTTGGGGCTTTTCATGTACATGCAAAAATTCGGCTAAAATTTACTCAATTTCTCGATATTGATGCACATTGGACCCCATGCAATTTGGGGCTTTTGCTGTTTGGGTGAAATTTGTGCACCATTTGGTCATTTTATGTACATGCAGGTTTAATTCCATGCAATTTGGACATCTAGCAATTGCAAAAATTAGGGGGTTTTGCTAAAATTGCTCTATTTTAGCAAAATTGGCCTGTTCTATGCAAGTCGGAGACAGTATAGATGTATGGTTGATGCTTTAAGCACAAAAAATTTTGGAATTTTTTACCATGCCTGTCAAATTTTGTGCCCGTGGGTGCATGTACAACAGAAATTGCAGCTAAAATTTGGGACTTCTCATGCAATCTAATGTATTTGCTCTTGAAACAGCTGTAATCAATTGTGGAGTGCTGTAGCACAAGGTTTAATGATTTTGAAAATTTATCTACAGATCTGAAATTTCTGCTTCTACCTGGTTATTTATTGCTGGTTGGTACTTGTTTGTACCTGGTCACTTGTGTGCAGTTTGGGCCTGCAGTTGCTGAATTTTTTGGTCACATTTGGGCTGAAAATCATGGCTAGCAGCAGTGACAGCAGTAATCTCATGCACATTAAGAAGCTTGAAGGAGCACATTACTTTACAGTCTGGCAAAAACGGTGCTATAATATCCTGTTGCAGAAGAAGCAAGCAAAGCCGATTTGGACCGAAGGGGCAAAGCCTACAGATATGGAACAAGAAGATTGGAATGAGTTAAATGAGCTTGCACGCTCAACCATTGAGCTATCGATTTCTGATGCCTTGCTATTTAACATTGAAGGTTTGGATTCTGCCTATGCTATTTGGACTCGACTGGAAGAACTGTATGCATAGAAGAGTGCCGCAAGCAAAGTTTATTGGCTGAAAAAGCTTATGGATTTGCGTATGAAAGAGAGTACATCAATGTCTACTCGCTTGAGTGAGTTTAACTCCATTTTCAGCCAGCTGGTTGCCTTGAAGTTCATGATTGATGAGGAATTTAAGGCTATGTTCTTACTTTGCACTCTGCCAAAGAGTTGGGATACATTCAGGACTGCTGTGAGCAATTCTAATGCAATCCTTTTGTATGGTGATGTAGAGAGTGTTCTACTCATGGAAGAAATGAATCGGCAAAACAATGCATCTGGTAAGTCTTCCAGTGCTGTGCATACTAGGGGCAAATCACAACAAAAAGGCAAATTTGATAGCAAGGGACGGCGGACACAGTAAATCACGTGGTAAGGATGTTGAATGCCATCATTGTGGCAAGGACCACTTTAAACGTGACTGCTACAAATGGAAGAAAGAGAAAGGAAAGGGCAAGAAGACAGATGATAGCAAGGAAGAGAAGAAAGAGAGTCAACCTAAGAAGAGCAGTGTCAAAATTGAAGAAGTGAATGTAGTCACTCATGACAATGACATTGGGAATGACGTACTCTTTGTCTCTTCATACTTTAGTACACATGCTTTAATTGCAGATACGGATGATGACATGCATACTTGGATTTTAGATTCAGGTGCTTTCTTTCATGTCACCCCTCATCGTGAGTGGTTCTCTGGCTATACAGGGGATCAACATGGTGTTGTCCATCTTGGGGACAACTATGCATGTGACATTGTAGGTATTGGAAGTATGCAATTGAATTTTCAGCATGGTTCTGTCTTCACACTTCAACATGTACGGCATGTACCTCAGCACAAGAAGAGCTTGATTAGCACAGGGTAGCTAGATGACGATGGATTTCATACCACCTTTGGTGATGGGAAATGGAAGATCTATAAGGGATCTAGAGTGATTGCCAGAGGTTGTAAATGTGATACCTCGTATCCTCTCCATGTATCTAGTGTGAATGATCATGTTGTTGCCGTGACCGAGTAGCCAAGTGTTTCTTTGTGGCATGGCCAGTTTAGACACATGAGTTAAACTGGAATGAAAGTGCTTTCTCGTTTGGGTTACTTGCCTTGACTTCGTTATGCCGATTTTGAGCATTGTGATCACTGTGTTTATGGTAAACATGCACAAACGTCTCATAAGAAGTCTCTTTCACTGAAATCTTCTCCTCTAGAGTTAGTACATTCCGATGTATGTCAAATGCTAGAGTTCTCTTTAGGGGTAAAGAAATACTTTGTTACCTTTGTCAATGATGCTACATGGAAGGTATAGGTTTACCCTATTCATAGCAAGGATGAAGTGCTTGACAAGTTTAAAAAATTCTTGGCATTGGTTGAGAATAAGGCTGATAAGACACTTAAGTGTCTTCACTCTGACAATGGTGGGGAATATGTGTCCAAGGCCTTTCGGGCATTTTGTGATAGCAAAGGGATAAAGAGGGAGCTCACTGTCCCTCATAATCCACCCCAAAATGAAGTTGCACAGTGTATAAATCAGACCATACAGGATAAGGTCCGTACGATGTTGTCTTAGGCTGCATTATCCCATGGTTTTTGGGTAGAGGCTGTTATGACAACCATATACTTGATTAATCGGTCACCAAATAGGTCTTTGAGGGGGGGGAGTTCCCCAAGAGGCGTGGTCGAGCAAGCCACCTTTGTATACACACTTGAAAGTGTTTGGCTGCGAAGCATTTGTGCATATATGTAAGGAAAAATGCAACAAACTTGAGCCAAAGTCCTGTAAATGTATTTTCCCAAGATATGGTGATGAAGGTGAAATGGGATATAGATTATAGAATCCCAAGAAAAGAAAAGTAGTACGCAACAATGATATTATCTTCTAGGAAGATCACATGCATAAACAGTCCGAAAAGACTGAGGAGGTCCATAGGGTTGTATTCTAGGAAGAAATACCTTTTAGACAGCAAAATGTCCCCACTCTACAGCAACAAATACTTGCTATAAATAAACCTGCAAATGCAGAAAATAATGCTGGAAATGATCAGGCAGCTATTGCCCATAATGATGAGCCACTCGATGTGCAGGAACAGCCAGGACAGCAAGCTATTAATGTTGATTTGCAGGCTAAAATGCCAGGACAACAAGCTGAAAATGGAAACTTGCAGGCTCAATAGCCAGCAAACAATGATCATTGGGTTTAGAGATCGTCTAGGGCTACTAGGCAACTTGATAGATTCATTCCTGGTGCAAACAATGTGGCTGATTATGTCATGTTAACAGACTATGGTGAACCGTCTTGCTTCAAAGGAGCAATGGACAGACAAGATAGCAAGAAAGGGTATAAAGCCATGTTGTCAGAGATGGAATCTCTTAAGAAAAATGGCACTTGGGACTTGGTGCAGTTGTTGCCTAAAGGACAGAAAACCCTTCCATGCAAATGGATTTACAAGATGAAGGTCACTTCTGGTTCCTCGCCAAAGTAGAAAGCAAGATTGGTTGCGAAGGGGTACAAGCAAGAATATGGAGTTGACTTTGATGAGATCTTCTCTCCTGTAGTCAAGATGACCACATTGAGAACCATTTTGGGCTTGGCTGCAGCTGAAGATATGGAGCTCATATAGAGGTATGTAAAGACTGCATTCTTACATGGTGATCTGCATGAAGACATATATATGCAGCAACTTGAAGGGTTTGTGGCAAAAGGGAAAGCGAAGATGGTATGTAAACTCAAAAGAAGTTTGTATGGGCTGAAACAATCACCAAGAGAATGGTATCATAAGTTTGATACATTTATGTGGTCTTAAGGTTTTCATAGAAGTCAAGTGGATCACTACTTGTACACCAAGAAGGCCGCAGATGACAGCCTGATTATCTTGATTATGTATGTTGATGACATGCTGATTGCTAGCAAGGATACTCATGCCTTGGACTCACTACAGCAAAGTCTTCATGGCAACTTTGACATGAAGAATCTTGGTGATGCAAATCACATTCTTGACATGCGAATACTCAGAGATAGGTCAAAAGGATTACTCTATCTATCTCAGCAGGAGTGTATCTCCAAGGTTTTGCAATGTTTCAATATGGAGGGGGGGAAACAATTGGGGTTCCATTGCCTCCATAGTGGCAACCACCCATCACTATCATCTTTATTCTTTATTCTTTACTATGGAGTAATAAAGGGAAGATAGATCACAAATTGTGACTATTGGAGTTCCCACATAAAAGTTTGGCTCTCTTGAGTTCAAACCTCCATACCTATAGCTCTTGCTTTTGTTTGTGATATTCTCACTCCACCCTTGCTCACCCTTTTAGCTCTTTCGCAAAAGGAGATGCTAGATGGGGTGTTTTTGGTTGCAAAAGACCAACAACTTTTAGTTCATGATCCTTATAATGCTTATTTTTTAAATGATGGATCAAGTATTATTTAGTTTGCTCCATAGATATTAGATTTTATCATCTCCATGCTCTCCAAGGTGCCAAGAATCAATCAATCAAGCCTTAAGTTTATCATAGTCTTCTATTTGTGGAGTGTGGGCCAATAGTGTAACTTTTCTAAACATTTCTTGCTACTTAGCCATGGCATACTTGTAGGCTCTCAATTCGACCTTATGCTGAATTTCATTCTATAGTGCTACTTCTAGGTCATTGAATAGCGTCATTAGTATTGGTCATATAGTATTTTGGTTTCACCTTCCACTAGATTTATAGCCTCTATCAAGCTAACAACTATAGTCTCTTGTAGATTTGCATACACGAACTTCCATTGGCCATGTACTTGGTGATGCTCTAGGGTTTTTCTTTTCTGCAAATCTATCTTTGCTTTCACCTGGGCCAACTAGATGCCTCCATATGTGAAACTCAATGCAGAGGACAGCCCTGCATTGGATGATGAGAAGGCTGAAATGGCCAAGATACCATATGCTTCAACTGTTGGCAGTTTGATGTATGCTATGGTTGCTACACGTCCTAACATTGCCTTTGCAGTGGGAGTGGTTAGCAGATACATGGCAAACCCTGGTAAAAAGCATTGGGAAGCAGTGAAAGGTATTATGAGATACCTCAAAGGCACAAAGGAGTTGTGCATCTGCTTTGGAAAGTAGAAGGCATCTGTTGTTGGCTTTACGGATGCAGACTATGCTGGTCATGCGGACTATAGAAAGTCCACTTTTGGATATGTGTTTACCTTCACAGGAGGAGCGGTCTCTTGGATCTCCAGACTACAAAAGTATGTTGCATTGTCTACTACAGAGGCAGAGTATGTAGCTGCCACTGAGGCATGAAAGGAGGCTTTATGGCTGGTTGGAGAGCTTGGCATTACAGAGTTACATGTTCTTCATTGTGATAGTCAGAGTGCTATCATGCTAGCACAGAATTCCGTCTTTCATGCAAAGACGAAGCACACGCAGATGAAGTATCACTTGATTAGAGATGTACTTGACAGCAAGAGCATTGAACCTGTCAAAGTGCATACAGATGATAATCCTGCACATTTTCTCACGAAGGGTCTTCTAGCAGAGCGGTTTGCTCATTGCCGGCAGATGATGAGAGTTGGATAGATATATATATTTCAGCTTTGTGCATACCTAGACTTAGCTTATTCTTTTCTCCCCTTAGGCACATTGCCTTTAGGTGGGAGGTTGTTGGGAATAAAGGGCCATCGTGCCTTTTATATGTGTACGGGTGTGAACACACCCTTAGCACATTTGTACTTTCATATATATATCTATCTAAAAACCTAAAGAGGAACACTCATCATTGTACCCAAGAACATCGTGCTCACTCTTCTCTCTACTCTACACTCTCTCTCTCTGTCTCTCTACTGTGAGAAAGCATTGCGTGTCTTAATCCTCGCGCTGTGTCACAACACCTCTCCACATGGATGGCATGCAAATTGAAGGCCTCATGCTTCTCAAGAGTCCTCAGTCATGATGCCGATGAAGAGGGAGAGTCATGACTCACAAGTGAGAGAGAGGCTTGAGAGCAAGAGGCCCAAGGAATAGTGAGAGGCTTAAGCCTTGAGCCTTGAGAAAGAGAGGGGGAGAGAGAGAGAGAGGCTTGAAAGTTAGAGAGATGAGCCTTGTCCCAATAGGCAATAAGTTGTCACGTACAAAATCGTACAGATTCGTACCGTACCGTACTATATGGATCGTATGGAATGAACAGGTCTGTACTATATACGAGGGCAACTATACATACTACAGTGACTATACACTAAATAGTGATATCTTGGCAAATATATTGTCAGTAAACAATACGTTAGATGCATGTTGAACACATTTTACTAGAGTTGTCTATCACTAGAGAAGTGGAAGTGCTACCTCCCCCTTGAGCATCAAGAAGTGCTCTAGGCCTTTGTTGTGCTAAACCTAAATGAGCCCAAGCTTAACTAAAAGGCTTATGGGTAAAATTGCAAGAACTGAGAGTGGTTTGCCAAGTCACCCTCTTCCATCCACTTTGGCATCTGTTGGTGAATAATTCTAAAATTTCACCTACCTCTTGGAAACTTTACCACTAATCTTTCTTATCTTCAACTTGTTGCCTATTGGGATAATCCCTAGCCTTTGAAAACTTCTCAAAAAGCTCCTTATCATCATCTTGGAACCTTGAATCCTTTCCATGCAGCAAAGCATCAACTGTGCTTGCCATCTCTATGAGTTGTAACATGCTAGTAATGGTGGTCTTTGTGCAAACATCCTTGATCCCTTTAAGCAGTCCACAACAATACTTCTCCACCTACTCATGAAGGGGAACAACTCAATAAGAAATAACGGGCCGCAATGCATCCCAAAACTTCTTATTCTATTGCTCCAAGTTTTTGCATTGTGTTGTATCCAACTTGTTCCAAGTTATCATAATGTCCACTTCAAAAGTGCTTGTCAACCAATTTGAAGCAAATATTTTCCTAAATTGTACCCATGTTAACAGTGCTCTTCCTTGCATTAAAAGTATGGACCACCATTGCAATGCATTCCCTTTCAAGAAAGTGACTAGACTCGATGAAATTGCCTTCCAAATAGGTTGCATTAATTGTTGAATAAAAGCCAAGGCTTTCAACCTATCTTGTGCACCACTAAAGGATTCAGATTTGAGCCCTACCCCTTTACCATCTTTACAATAGTCCTTTGTTGGCTCTTTTGGAGTCAAATTATCATAAATCGATAGCTGCAAAAAGGGTGCATTTGCTATATTTGCATTATAAGGGGCACCATATGAAGCATCTACATGACCAGCACTCATTCCTTCAGCCCCAGTCATACCACAGGATGCAGATGTGTTTCCATACATGCCACGTGGTGCCCCAAGCATTATGCCAATTCTACCATACCTAGAATTTTCAATTCAACTAGCCATACCCAGATACATTGGGTTTTGCATTTCATGCATTGGTTGCTGCATACCATAAGAAGTTGTGCCATGCATTCCCATATGCAGTCCTTGACCCACCACAACATGAAAATAAGTACCACCACCAAAGTATCTTGGCTGCCCCCGCACTTACACGCATGCCTTACTGTCCAAAACCCATTGGATTGGCACTACTAAGATAGCCTCGCATTTGCATGTACCTTCCGATGGTGAAACGTCATCATGACTTGACCCCAAATCATTGTATGATAACGTGCTTGTTGTAAATGCACTTAGCTGATCACCAATTTCAGCAATATACAACTTCACTAACTTGCACACAAGTCTCTCAGGCCCACCTACTTAAGGGAGCTTATGTATCTCAGCAATGGAACCATGAAACCAGCCTTCCTTCTTGACAAGGATGGTGATAATCTAATTTAACTCAAAATTAAAGCAAGCATTAAATACACAAATTTGAAAATACACACTTTATCACTTCATCTTGGACAGTCACACCCAACAAGCCCTATAACAACTGGCGCCTCTTGCGGTATTTCTTTATCTTGTACTGCTCTAAGGTTGAAGTGCAATGAGATAAAAGCTGGTCTCCTTCAATCCTAAATATATTGGTTGCCACAAAATGACCAGCATTGCTTGAGCACAATTTGCCCCTTGATAGTACAACAATCCTAGCTTAGATTGGGTCACAATAATTGGTGAATGGGCTACCCCTTGGTTCAATTGTAGATCTCTTTGTCTTGAACTACAACACAAGTGTTGGGCCTTCAATAATTGGGCACAGATCTCCATGTGGCTGTGAAAACCCTAATTTCTGCTGTAAATTAGGGTTTCAGCAGCAATTTCTGCAATTTCTCTTCACCCAACCTCGAATTGGCTGAGAACTGCTGAGGGCTGATTGGTAGATAAGAGAGAAAATTAGCTGAAAAAAGAGTATCTTTTGATCGGTAGCTTTGATGGCAATTCTAATGGTGCCAACAACTTCAAAAGGGGGGTAAAACCCTAATATAAGTGCCGAGCCCTCCTCTTCTACCACAGCCTCTCACTGACAGGGAGAAGGAAATTTGCTATCCTTATCCTATCGCACTACACAATCAGCTATTGCTTGTGTCAAAGCTCATCCAACGGCTCCTCCTTCAGTCTTTGAATGCTAGAATGACCCTCAACCAGTGCCCAAATAGCCCTCTTGCAGTTTTCATGGGAATTTTTGAGAAGTGGTAGCCTATTTTGCCACTTGGCACCTTTCCAAAAGTAATTTCCAGCTTTAATTAATTAGTTGTCAAATTTTAATTTCTGAAATTTAATATTTATCCATTTGACCATGCCCTAGAACTAGATAGTGCCCATTCACATTAATCGTGCTAACCTCCATGGGACATTTAATGTCCCAACATTAATTGGCCTTGGACTTAGCATTTAATTTCTTAGTTAATGTCTGGTCCCTCTAATGTCACCATTGAACATTTAATGGACCAATTATTCGCATAAACGCATCAGGCACCCACAAGTACTTGTCTAGTATAACTTTGCACAACTTTTGCCAATGGCACCCACACTCATGGTGGGATATCCTGGAGATTGAGACTTGATGAAGGAACTTTTGCCATTGATAGAGCTTGTCTTCTTTTTGTATAGTACCTTGTTTGTGAAAAGAGAGAATAGACAAGAGAATACCTATGGAGGCACACTTGTATGTCAAGTATGATCTTTGCAGATGTGATCTTTAAAGTCTCGTCCAATGAGGTGTTCCGTGTAGGGATTTGTTGCTTGGTGTTGCTTTTAGTAATTCTTCAAGTGAAATGGTAGTCCTTGGTGGTTTGGGTAATAATGCCAAAGCTAAGCATTAACAATACACATCCTCATGGCAAACAAGATGTTGAGCAATTTTTTTATACATGCATTGTATGTCAGAAAGTTAAGTATAATAGACAGAAGGTGCCAGGTTTATTTGCTACAACTCTATCGTTTCTCCAAGACTCCAAGTGCTCTAGAAACGCCACTACCCAACACTACCTTCACTCCTATCTTGACTATAGTTGCCCTTCTTTTGTTACCATCAGCAAAATTGTCATCCTCCATTGGCATATCAAAGTATGGGATCACCATTGAAAAGTTCTTAAGCATTGCCTTAGCAATCTTGAAGTCCAACTTATCCTTATGAGAGAAGGTGAATGGAACATACTCTCCACACATGAACCAAAATATTCAAGGAAATCCCAAATTCTATGAGAACTTGTTACAAAAGAACGATAGTGGTATAATAGAACAAGCACTTGTCTATCAACTAAACCCTCATGTTTCACAATTGGTACAACAAAGTATTATGCAGGCTCTCATCAGTCTTTGATAACATTGTTTTCCAAGGATATATAGGCAATATGGAAGCCAAAAGAACGCTGGCTAGACTGTTAGCCATGGTCAATTTAGAGGGTCAAGCCGACCTAATCGCATCATTGAGGTATTTCTGCAGCAGCAATATTACTCCTTTGTAGTCTTTTCAATGCACATAGGTAGTACATTTGATTGTATCACTACTAAACAAGTCATCTCAGCAGCGATTAGAATATGTAGTAGTCTTACTCTCCATGCTTATTGTAGGGGTTGATGCTACAATAACTTGTACACCTCCATTGGTTACACAGCTATCATGGGCTCTGTTTGGAAGGACAATTAGTATGGAAAATTGCAGATATAGGTATGAATTCATTGGTCAAGCTACTTGAGAAAGGTTCCACCAAGACCAAGAATATGTTGCTTTCATATTCCTTCGTTTTTGTACCTATCTTCACAATTTCAGCAAGAATGCAACTTCTCTGACTTGCACACAAGTGCCTCGGGCCCACCTACTCAAGCGACTTGATGTATCCCGGCAATGGAACCATGAAACTAGCCTTCCTTCTTGCCGAGGGTAGTAATGATTTGATCATTCACTGATTACACCAAGTAGTAAACTTCAAATAAATTGAAATGCAAAAGTTACCACTTAATCTTGGACAATGGATACCTTGTTGGCCCCAAAACTGGCACCCCTTGTTGGGTATCTCACACGCCTTACTTACGCCTACGCTCATATGGGAGTGTGCGGGTGATCACTAGGACACTGGGGCACTTTTTACTCTCGGTAGGAGAGGTTTTCTCCCCCAGATTATGTGTACTATTTTGTATGTGCTTGTGGTGCACACTTACGGGCACTTACTGTGTTCGGGTGTGAACAGCCCCTTATAACTCTAAGGTATAAGGGTTATCATTTGTACTTTCAGCTTACACTCTATTCAGTACTATTGCATTGGGTGTCGTGCTCAACTCTGTCTCTCACTCTCACACTGTCTACTGCACTTCAGCTGCACCTCGATCCTCTCCCATCTGACATTTGGTATCAGAGCTGGTCAGCAGCTCTGTTCGGTTCCCGAGGACTTGCGTCAGCACTGACAGCTCGTCAGTACCTGTCTGGTACAGCACGTGCAGCCTGTACCTTCGTCAGCAGCCACGTCACTTGCAGCTCAGTCCTGCCCGTCAACAGTCGTCCACATCTGCAGACGTCTTCAGTCCAGGCGCAGCCTTCTCTGCCCAGCGCGCTGGTTGCAGACGCCCCCAGCGCCACCTGCCCAGCGTGCCACCTGTCCTGCACAGCGTGCTATCTGTCCTGCACAGCGCGCCCTGCCCAAAGGCCACCTGTCCTGCACAACGTGCCGCCAGTTCTGCACAGCGCGCCATCTGCCCAGCACGCGCGCTGTTCGTCAACGCAGTCTTCGACAGTCCTGCCCGCCGTTTTTGACCACGTGCAGCCCGCCTGCCCATCGCGACTGGTCAGCCCGTCTGACGACCTGCTCCCGCCTGCCCGCCTGCCTTTGTCACGTCAGCAGCTCGCGACGTGCTGCACGCCCAGGTAAAATTTTCAAAATTATTGTCATTCCAGCCCAGAATAAAATTCTGGAAGCGGCGGTTCACACGCGGTTGGCACAGATTTACTGGAAAAGTAAATTTCATGCAAATTTCTGACTGAATGGTCAGAAATTTTGGGGCTTTTGTGTATTTGGAGGACAGATGCATTTAAACTGCTGATACAGTCACAGACCGACTGTTTTTGACAGAGATTTTGGCAAAATTTTGGGGATTTATTCATAACAGTGTTGCACTGCACTGTTTGCACATTGGGAAACGTGCTGTGTCTGTCTGTGACACATTGAATGCACATTTTGGGGCTTTTGTAACAGACATTTGTGACAGAAATTTTGGGCAGAAAATTTTGGGGCTTTTGATGTTTTAGTGCTGCTGAGCACTAATTGCACCTTGGGAAGCGTGCATCAGTGACAGTTTTTTTTTTGACAGAGTACCCTTTGCACATTAATTGCAGACTTGTGTTTGCTGCAATTTCTGGAAATTTGCAGATTTCCAGCCCGGACTGCATTGACATTGCTCTATTGCCTTTTGGGAAATAATGGCAAATCAGGGAGGAGATGTATTCACCTATGTGTCTAAGGAAGACCGATTGGATGGGAACAATTATTCCCTTTGGTCTTTCATGATGAAGAATGTATTAGTGGCAAAAAATTTGTGGGATTATGTCAGTGGAGAGGAAGCACGACCGGGAGTTGTGGCTCCCGCTACTCCTCCTCCAGGAGGACGTGCAAGAGGGCAACCTCAGCCCCCTCCACCTCACCCCGCTCAGCCACTTCCCCCAAGAACTGCAGCTCAGAAAACTTGGGATACACGGGATGCACAGGCTATGTCGCTGATTGCATTGGCAGTTCAGCGTTCTATCATTCCTCATATTCGTTCAGCAGCTTCTTCACAAGAAGCTTGGTTGATATTGGAGCAGATGTTTGCAGGAAAGAATGAGACTCGCATCTCTTTCTTGAAGAAAGAGCTAGAGACTCTAAAGATGAATGAGGGTGATTCTATGCAGGATCATCTCAACAAAATTCAGGACTTGCGGGAGCAACTCATGAATGTGGATGAGTACTACTCAGATGCGCAGCTGATTTCTACGACATTGAATTCACTGGCTCCCTCTTACTTGGCTTTTCATACTGCCTTGAACCTCACTATGAGGATTTCGAAAGAGCCCATCACTTTCATTCAGCTTGTCAGTTTGCTTCTAGAGGAGGAACAAACTAGACGGAACAGTGGTGTGGATGGTATAGCCTCTGAGCAGGCTTTTATGTCAAGGCAGAAGGGTAAAAACAGCCAAGGGAAAAATGCTTCGCAGAGTTCTGGTAGTAGTAACACTTCACAGACAAGTCAGAAACAGGGGGGGCACGCAAGCCAAGAAAGGAAAATGCCATTACTGCAAGAAGCCTGGCCACTACATCACTAAGTGCAGGAAGCGCATCACCAAAGAGAAGAAGAAGGAGTCAGGGATGTTTGTTTCTGCAGCTCCTTCCACTGCTAGTGAGTCCGCGTCCTTTGTTGCAGACAGGGACTATTGTTTTTACACTTGCAGTTATGATGTCTCTTGGGCTGATAGAGCATTTAGCTCTACAGAAGATGCTGACACTTGGTTCTTTGACAGTGGTGCTTCACGGCATATCACATCTCGTAGAGATTTGTTTGCTTCTCTTGGTGCACCTCCCGTTGGGAAGTCTATTCAGTGTGCTAATAATGCATCATACCCTGTTCGTGGTATTGGGGAGATTCAGCTTACAGCCATTGATGGCTCTATTCTCCGCCTACAGGATGCTTTGTATGTGCCTGGCATTAAGAAGAATCTGCTTTCCATTTCTTCTATGGCACGTTGTGGTTTGCAGGTCACCTTTGATGATGACCGTTGCATGGTCCGTGACAAGGAACACATGACATTGGTCTTGACAGGTTCTCTGTGTCATGGGTTATATGAGTTGGATGCTCTTTCGGTAGATCAGTCTGCATATTTGACATCCACTCTTACTCCTGCTATGTTAGAGGCAGAGTTATGGCATGCTCGTTTGGGGCATGTAAACTATGGCAGCTTGATACTATTACAGCGTACTCAGATGTTGGATGGATTACCTCTCTTGGAGAGACCTCCTGAGCATTTATGCGAGGGTTGCATTTTGGGAAAAATGCATCGTTTCTCTTTTCCCCGTGATGTTGCTTTTAGAGCAACAGCCAGATTGCAGCTTGTGCATTCGGATGTTTGTGGGCCCATGCAGACACAGTCATTGGGTGGTTGTTACTATTTTGTAACATTTATTGATGACTTTACACGTTTGTGCTGGGTCTATTGCTTGAAAAAGAAGTCAGAAGTGTATGATGCATTTTTGGCTTTCAGTGCACTTGTGGAAACTCAGTCTGGTTGCAAGATTAAGACTCTCCGTTCGGACCAAGGGGGGGAATACATGTCCTCTATGCTGAATTCTTATTTGCAGCAGAAGGGCATTATCCATCAGTACACTACTGCATATACTCCACAGCAGAATGGGGTAGCAGAGAGGAAAAATCGGTCACTCATGGAGATGGCCAGATGTATGCTGAAGGCAAAGAGTTTGCCTCATAGTTTTTGGATGGAAGCCGTCATGTGCGCTTGCCACATTTTGAACAGATGCCCTACCAAGGCCTTGAAAACCGTCACACCTTTTGAGGCTTGGCACAGCCGCAAACCTTCTGTTGGCCACTTCCGTACTTTTGGGTGTCTTGCATATGCCCATATTCCACAAGTACTTCGAAAGAAGTTGGACAACAAGGCTGTAAAATGCATCTTTATGGGATATAGCAGCGAAAGCAAAGGCTACAGACTCTATGATCCCGTGACCAAGAAGGTTTTTGTCAGCAGGGATGTTGTATTTGATGAAAAATCAGAATTATCCTTGGCTGGTTTTGATACATATCAGGCTGCCCGTGATGTCTTTGAAGGGCTGCTGCCCATCACATTTGGTGATTCAGCTGGTACTTCAGCAAATGAACCTAATGTTCAGCCAGCTGCTCCTATGGAACATGCAGTAAATCAGCACATTGCTGAAACTGAAATTCAGCAGGAACTTGTACACAGTCAGGAAGCAAGACAGGTGCCTAGATGGTACACGCAGACTATGAGAGATAGTCATTTGGAAACACCCTTGGCTGGTCGTACTCGAAGGCAAACTCGACTGCATGATTCAGCACATTCCATGGAGTTTGTTATGGCAGCATGTACTCATGATAATGAGGAGCCTGAATGTTTTGAGGATGCACGACATAGTGTGCATTGGATGGCAGCCATGCAAGCTGAATTGGATTCTATTCATAAGAATCATACTTGGGATTTGGTGTCTTTGCCAGTTGGCAAGCGTGCCATTGGTACTAAATGGGTCTACAAATTGAAAAGGAATGCAGATGGATCCATAGATAAGTACAAGGCACGGCTGGTAGCTAAAGGCTACGCACAGAAAAAGGGCATTGACTATGAGGAGACCTTTGCTCCTACCTCCCGTATGACGACCATTCGGTCTATGATTGCCTTGGCTGCACATTTTGGTTGGAAAGTGCATCAGCTGGATATAAAGACTGCATTCTTACATGGGGAACTTCAGGAAGAAGTGTATGTACAGCAGCCCATTGGTTTTGCAGTTGAAGGCTCAAAAAATTTAGTATGCAAGCTGAAAAAAGCTCTATATGGTTTGAAACAAGCTCCACGAGCTTGGTACGCAAAGATAGATGCTTTCTTGCTTAGTCAGGGGTTTGTAAACAGCCCATCTGAGTCTACCCTTTATGTACATAAAGAGGGGGGATCCATGCTGATTTTGTGTCTATATGTAGACGACCTTTTGCTCACTGGAACACGTGCTGATCAGATTTCAGCATTCAAAAATAATTTACAGCAAACTTTTGACATGTCTGACTTGGGTATTTTGCACTATTACTTGGGCATCCAGTTTGTACATGATGCTAGAGGCATTGGATTATGTCAGTCAAGGTACATTGGGCAACTTCTTGAGAAGTTTGGCTTACAGGATTGCAAGCCAGTTTGTACACCCATGGAACCTGGGCTCAAACTGTCATTACATGATGACAGTGATTTGTTTGATATCCATACTTATGCTCCAGCAGTGGGATGTCTCATCTATCTATGCCACACTCGGCCAGACATACAGTTTGCCGTTTCAGTTTTGAGCAGGTACATGCATCAGCCTCGTATGTCGCATTGGCAAGCTGTGAAGCGTGTGTTTCGTTACTTGCAGGGTACTAGAGCTCTTGGATTGCTTTATGCCAAGGGGGGACCACTGCAGTTACATGCTTACAGTGACTCTGATTGGGCTGGTGATTTTGATACTCGTCACTCCACTAGTGGCAATTGTTTCTTTCTTGGCTCGTCATGCATTTCTTGGCTTAGCAAGAAACAATCCACTGTTGCCACGTCGTCATGTGAAGCTGAGTACAAGGCAGCCTTCACTACTGCAGTTGAGTGCGTATGGCTTAGACGCTTACTTGCTGATTTGGATGTATCTGTTACGGAGCCTACTCCTTTATATACTGACAGTCAGAGTGCCATTGCAGTGGCACGGAACCCTGTGTTTCATGCTCGCACGAAACACATAGAGATTCACTACCACTTTGTCAGAGAGAGGCTACATGCAGGTGATATCAGCCTTGTCTACTGTCCTACCACCAGCAATGTGGCAGACATCTTCACCAAAGCTCTTCCACGAGACAAATTTGAAGCATTTCGCGATGCTTTGAATTTGACGCCCTTTGGTGGCGGATGATCCTTGTACACTTAATCACTCTTCACTCCAGGGGGGTTTGTTGGGTATCTCACACGCCTTACTTACGCCTACGCTCATATGGGAGTGTGCGGGTGATCACTAGGACACTGGGGCACTTTTTACTCTCGGTAGGAGAGGTTTTTTCCCCCAGATTATGTGTACTATTTTGTATGTGCTTGTGGTGCACACTTACGGGCACTTACTGTGTTCGGGTGTGAACAGCCCCTTATAACTCTAAGGTATAAGGGTTATCATTTGTACTTTCAGCTTACACTCTATTCAGTACTATTGCATTTGGTGTCGTGCTCAACTCTGTCTCTCACTCTCACACTGTCTACTGCACTTCAGCTGCACCTCGATCCTCTCCCATTTGACACCCCTTGCAATATTTCTTTAACTTCTCTTGCTAAAGATTGAAGTACACTAAGATCCAACATGGTCTCCTTCAATCTTCAATACATCTTGCTAACTACAGCAACTAGCAAGCCTTCAAACCAATTTTCCCCTCGGTTTTCTTTGCTTGGCATTCAATTTGTTCCTTAGATGACAAATTCTGCCCCAAACATAATGTTGGCTAGCTGGCCTCTTGAGAGATGACTACAATAACTTGAGAGATGGCTGAAGAATGCAAGAGTGCTAAGGAGAGAAAATTCAGACTTTTGTCACGAAGCTGAATACCATTGTAGCCCTATCCAGTCAGCCCCTAGAGCTGTCAACTATAGCCAAGGGGCTCATAAATGCTATTGCTCACTATTCGATTGCTCTCATCAGCCCAAGCAAGGTCTCTTCAGCCTCTCGCTTGATGTCCTAGGTGCAATAGCTCCACAATTCCACCTCTTGATGGCTAGTGATGGGTCTACTAGCTCCTCCTATAGCTCTAAACTTCCAGAATGACTCTCTCCCTCTATCTCAGTGTCCAACCAGCCTCCTCTCACTTGCATGGGCAAGTTTTGCCAAGGGGCACCCTTCTAATTGCATTTTCCAGCAATTTTTAGCCAAATTAGGTTAGTTTTCATAATACTAATTCTGAAAATTAGTTGAATTATTAATTCTTGCTCTACAAAATAATTTCATGAACCAACAATTAAATTAGCTAGGCCAATTTGTGACCAAAAGTATTCCTCAACATTTATTAGCCCTTGAACTAGCATTAATTAATCAATTAATGCTTAGCTCCTAATGTCACCATTGACATTAATGGCTAATAAAATGATCTAAGCCAAAATCTATCACCAAATACCACCTAGTATCTATCAAGTACAGCTTATTACAACTTTTATCTTTGGCACCAACTAATATATTGGGGTCCTTGGCCCAACATTGTGAAATGACACTTGCACATGACATGTGCATCTCACATTTTCACATTTGATTAACAACTTAATCAAATACTAAGCAAAGCATCAAAATTTCATATCCCCATGACAAGCATGCAACAGGCCTACTCTTGAAGTAAGCAAAGACACTAGCAGCAGATGGTGCAAGAAAAGTGGCGGTGCAGCAAGTGGTAGTGGAAGTTCTCATCCTCAACAAAAATAGAAGACAAAGATTCTCTATTGGCCTAGACGACAGTGCAGCCTTGGAAACGATGAAGAGAACCAAGCAAAGCTATAATGATAGCAACAATTAAAGACAATTGTGAGAAATTGAAGCTGAGCTCAAAGTTGTAAGGTGGCAATAGCTCTGATATAACTATTAGGTGTTGGAGCTTGAGAGTGATCAATAGCTATGGTGGATGCAACATATAGATAGATAGATAGATAGAGAGAGAGAGAGAGAGAGAGAGAGAGAGAGAGAGAGAGAGAGAGAGAGAAATAAAGTTATATTACCATCTACAAATGGCCAAATCAACCTATAAGACAGAAAAAGATACATTGGAATTTCAAGGAACTATCATGTTGGAAGGACAAGGCGACACTAAAAGGAAGAGATTGATATGATTAATTGATATAGAAGTACAAAGCTAGGGTCTCAATATATAGGCCTAGATAAACACCCAAACCTGTGACCCTCATTGAATGTTTGGTGGTATAGACTATGTTCACCCCTATATACACATACTAAGGTGTGTGGAGGTGATCAATGACCAATAAAAGGAGTATAAAGGCCATAGCTCGCACCATGGGGTGCAAATGTCTGTCGATGAATGGTGACAATGGAATTGAATGGTCTCTCCTAAATAAGTCGAAAGAGTTTTCCAATGGAGGGGACTCACTGATGCAATGTACGGGATCCTCCTTTGAATCCCCTTTGCCAAGACAAGAGATTCCAAAAAATCACCAACACTGGCCTCCAAGGATCAAGAATGTCCATCAAGAGTGCCAAAGAAGGCATCTGGGACATGGGTTGCCATGGAAAATGGAGCAGGCAACTACCAAAGATTGCCTTCCAATAATGTCTCAAGAGGGTTGGAAGGGATGGGTATCACAAAGAATCTCCTCGATACTCATGGAAATCTATCAATGGAGACATCTAAGGGAGTAAGAATGTGAAGCTCCTATGGAGCCTTAGGTAGATGACAAGAGCCTCTTTCCCTCAATGGATCTGACTAGAAAGCCAAGCGTCATGGAAGCCATTCGACTAGAAAATAGTAAGAGGAAACCACCGCAGCTGATTGTGCCCGTCTTCACGAGAGCTTATTGCTTGGTGGGATCTCATCTCATGGTGCTTGAGAGGACTTAACACATGTCATGGGCATCTCATTACCTTGAGCATGATACTCCAATAGTCAATTCAAAACGATCTCTCTCACCTAGAAAAGCTGCTACCTTCTTCTTCCAACTACCACAGTTGCTGAAAACTAATCCACAATTGATGCAAAAACTACACAATCAGCTTTCACTCATGTTGTCTAAAAAAGAATCTTTTCACATTAAATTTAGGTGTCCAAAGCCCAAACTCTAGCCAAATCCTTGTATTCAATAACTTTTAAAGGAACTTTTGGCACCAAGGTTCAAAAAGCCCCAAATTATTTGAATGTGCACTTTCTACTTGCACATTTATATACTCAACTAATTATGTGACTTCCACTATTGAATCCCTGCCACCCATGGACGTGTGTCGTGCCCATGTCTTGCACAACTTATGGAATGCCCTACTTTCCTAAAGAGCCAGGAGTTGATCACATGTTAATTCTGAGCTTCAAAATTCTAGTGAAAATATCAAGCTTGGGCAGCTTGCTTCAGCTCATAAAGAGCTTTCCACAAGCAAAATACCTTATCCTCACAGCTAAGGAGAGAAGCCTGATGGTTGAGCCACATAGACCTTTTTCTCCAAGATACCATTCAAAAAGGATCTTCTCATATTTCAGCCACCAGTTTGCGACAATCTCATGCCCAGGGAAAAGGCTAAAGATTAAAAGGAAGGTGGACTTCAACGAAGTCTGAATCCTTCAGTGATATGCAAGATAAGTTGAAACCATTAACTTTCTTGCAGCAATTTAATATGTCTAGGTCTTATTTAGGGGGCAACTTTATGGAGCCCTCAAAAGTGTGTTAAGGCAGCCATCTTTCTAAAGAGTAATGCAAGTGAAGGCACCAAACACCTTGGGTACATTTTAAACAGGTCTTCTCTTTTGTATGGATGACAAACACCTTTGAGGTGGATGTAATGACAGCTTGGCATAAGTTAGATGTTGAACAATGTAAAGACTTGGATGAGTATAAACCTAGATTTTGGGTAGAATTGTTGCCAGCATTCGTAGAGGTGCCAATGCCAAAACAAATTGAGAAGTACTGCTGTGGATTATCAAAGGAGATTCAAGATTATTGTACAAACACAAAAGTGACTAGCATGGCTCCAATGACTGCTTAGCATAAGTTAGATGTTGAACAATGTAAAGACTTGGATGAGTACAACTTGAGTTTTTGGGCAGAACTGTTGTGTGCTACTTCAATCTGAGAGATTCCAATGTCAGAACAGATTAAGAAGTACTATTGTGGACTATCAAAGCAGATTCAAGATTAGTGTACAAACACAAAAGTGACCAGCATGGCTCAACTGATTGAGAATGCAACAACAAGAAAAGCATTGTTTAAAGGTCAATTACAGGTCTCAAGAGCACCAAGTACATTTTTACAAAGAAAAATGAGAAAGTCAAAGGCCCTTCAAGGCTGGTTTTCAGCCAACAAAGAAGTTCAAAAAGATAACTCTTATTGGTGGTAAAACCCAAGCTGAGCGTAAAGCTTTGTATGATACGAAAAGTGCTTTCTTTGTGAATAGGAAGGGCATATAGCACATGATTGTGCTAAGCATAAAGTGGATTTGACCACTGATGCATACAAAAGCAAAAAGGCGAGTCTACACCATCTACAGGATTGGTACCAAATATGGTTGGTAAGCAGCCAAATGGAGATGCAAGAGTTATGTCATGCTTGGGGCAAGTTTAGAGATCAACAAGAATTGATCTTTTTAAATCTTGCCACTCACACAAATTTTATATCTCCAAGTTGGCAAAACAAAGTTTGGCATCTCTGCGGATGAGAGGGGCCCTATGGATAAGACATGGTCAACATGTCTTGGTCACTCAAAGCCAATTATTGCTATCATTGGAAAGCTCTGTTTGCATGAGTAGAGTTATGTGGACAGGGAGGAATTTCACATTATACCTTTGGAAGGCAACATTGGTGCTCTCCTAACTCGTGATGTAGAAAGGACATGTAATAGCTTAGGAAAGCAAAGGGTTGTAGTGTGCAGAAAAGAATTTGCAAGTCTATGAAAAATAGTTATTGGCTATAATTCATGCTCTTTCTACTTGGAAACACTATTTGCTTGGGGCTGATTTCACTATGTACACAAATCATCAACGTTGAGATATTTTGTCACCTAGAAAAAGTTATCATGGGGACGCGAAATTATGAGATGCTTTAATCTTGCTAATAACATTTGATTGAGTTATTAATCAAATGTGCAAGGTTGTTTAGCATATGTGATGCACATGGCAGTTATTTCATGGTGACACATCAAGGACCCCGAGGATGCAATGGGTGTCAAAAGGCAAAAGTTCTAATAAGTTATGCCAGCTAGGTTTTGTTGGTCAGTTGAAACCAGAGGTTTGGTCAATAAGTGTCAATGGTGACACTAGGGACTAGCATTAATTAATTAATTAATGACATTCTAAGGATCAACAGAGGTTGGGAACCACTTCAGGTTGCAAATGGCCTGGCAATTTAATTATAGATGAGCACATTTTATTTTGGGCAGGAAGGGTTGAATTTAATTTTCAGAATTATTTAATTTTAAAATTTAATTAAATGGCTGGATAATGCTGAAAAATGGGATTAGAGGTCTACCACTTGGCAAAAATGCCCAATGCAAGACTGAAAAACGTTTTTAGAGGCTGGGGAGAAGAATTCACTTCATTCACGCTGAGAAAAAGAAAGAGAACAGGCTGCCGGACTGATTTCCCAGTTGTGACCTTCTGGAGGCGGGGACAGCAGTAAACAACCCATCTAAAGCAAGCAACAACACTTGTGGGTTCTACAAGGGATGGCAACAACAATTTCTGGCATCTCTAGCACTAGATGACAGCTCCTAGGCAGTTTTTGACAGCTATCTAAAGGGTTTCTCCATGAAGAATTCCCGAATTTCTCTCTCTTCTGACATTCTCTCACCTTCTCCATCTTGTGCTCAATCATTCTCAGCATTTCTCAGCCTTTTGGATCAGATTTCAGTCAAATTTGGTGGACAGCAGAGAGATCTCTGCTGTAAATCCTAAATTTCTGCAGAAATTGGGGTTTCACAGCCACCTCAGGACCCATCCCCATTGGCGAAGGCATCATACACTGAGTTCAACACCTGAAATTTGTGTAATTGTCAGGGATTTCAGATGCTAACCCATTCATTGTAAATTGGGGCAGCATTTGGCAGTTGTAGTTCCGTTTATGCAAGTCCTAGGTGAAAACTCAAGGGGCATTTGGCCCAAATGGATTGCTGATTGTTACTACAGCAAAGGAGATTGAGAATCTCAACTTGTACTCACTCCATTAGCAATCAAGTTAAGGAAATACCGAAAGGGGGGTCAGTTTTGGTGCCACAACAAGGTGTCCAATGTCCAAGATTATTAAGGTAATTGTGCATTTCAAGTTATGTTCATTTGCTGATTGCTCTAATTAAATGCTTATTTAACGAATTACCACCCTTTCCGAAAGAAGGAAGGCTAGCCTCATGGTTCCTAAGAATGACAGCAAGAGTAAGAAAAAGAAGACATCTTCTACACCTTCGGGACAGCCAGGTACACCGAAGGTAATCTCAAAGCCTTCATTTGAAGCTCCCAAGGATGCTAATGAAACAAAATAATTGGTATCTACAGGGCAAGAAATGCAAATGCAAGGCCATCATGAAAGTGCCAATCCAATGGATTTTGGACAGCTAGGCACGCATGCTATAATAGGACAGTCATGATATTTTGGTGGAAGCACGATTTTTCATACTATGGTTGGACGGGGACCACATATAGAAATGTATGGTACAAATCCCTATGGTATGGAGCAACCAATGCATGGAATGCAAGGCCCAATGTATTCGGGTATGGTTGGAAATGTACAAAACTTTATATATAGCAGCATTGATTTGATGCCTGAGGCACAAAGTAGCATATTTGGTAATGCATCTGCACCTCCGAATGCTTATGAGACTTAAGGAATGAGTGCTCGTCATACAAATGCTCTGTTTGGTGTTGGTTTTGATGTAAATTCAACAAATGCACCCTTTTCGCAACAACCAGTGTATGACAACTTGGCACCCAAACGGGCAGCAAAAGACTGACAAGAATGAAAAAGCAATGAAGTTTTGAGTCCTTCAACAGTGCACAAGATAGGCTGAAAGCTTTGACTTTCATTCAACAGTTTGATACAGCCTATTCAAGGGGCAACTTCACAGGTTTGTCACGGAGACATGAAATTTGGAGATGCTTTAATCTTGCTAGTAACATTTGATTAAGTTATTAATCAAATGTGCAAGGTTGTTTAGTACATGTGATGCACAAGGCACTTATTTCATGGTAATAAGCCAAGGATCCCAAGGATGTAGTGGGTGTCAAAGGCAAAAGTTATGATAAGTTATACCAACTGGGTTTTGTTGGTCAATTGGAATCAAATTTGACCCTAGTACAATGGTTTAGCCAATAAGTGTCAATGGTGATAGTAGGAACTAGCATTAGTTAATTAAGTAATGTCGATCTAAGGGTCAACAAAGGTTGGGAACCACTTCATGTTGCAAATGGCCTAGCCAACTTAATTATGGATGGGCACATTTAATTTTAGGCAAGGTAAGAATGGCTGAATTTAATTTCCAGAATTACTTAATTCTGAAAATTAACTAAATGGTTGGATAATGCTAAAAAATAGGATTAGAAGGCTGCCACTTGGCAAAAATGTCCATGCAAGACTGAATAACGTTTATGGAGGCCAAGGAGAAGACTTCTATTCATTCAGGCTAAGAGAAAGAGAAAGAATAGATTGTCGTCTGATTTTCCGGCTTTGGGTGACCTTCCGGAGGTAGGGACAGCAGCAAACAACCCATCTGAAGCAAGTGTGGCGTATACAGGGGTAGATGACAGCAGCTGATGGCTGGCAACAGCAATTTTTAGCATCTCTAGCAATAGGCGACAGCTCTTGGGTAATTTTTGACAAGCTACAGCCAATCTAAAGGGTTTCTCTGCGAAGAATTCCTGAATTTCTCTCTCTTCCGACGTTTTCTCACCTTCTTCAGCTTGTGCTCAATCATTCTCGGCATTTCTCAGCCTTTTGGATCAGATTTCAGTCAAATTTGGTAAACAGCTGAGACATCTCTACTGTAAACCCTAAATTTCTGCAAAAATTAGGAATTTGCAAGCCACCTCAAGATCCATACCCATTGGCGAAGGCATCATACACTAAATTCAGCACCTAAAATTTGTGTAATTGTCAAGGAATTCAGATACCAACCCATTCATTGTAAATTGGGGCAGCATTTGGCCAGTCGATGGTTCCATTTGTACAAGTCCTAGGTGAAAATTCAAGGGGCATTTGGTCCAAATGGATTGCCGATTGTTACTACAACCAGGAGCTTTTGGAACAACAAAGGAGATTGTGAATCTCAACTTGTACTCACTCCATTAGCAATCAAGTTAAGGAAATACCAATAGGGGGGTCAGTTTTGGGGCCAATAGGGTGTCCAATGTTCAAGATTTTCTAATTTGTGTATTTTAAGTTATGTTCATTTGCTGATTGCTGTGATTAAATGATTATTCAGGGATTTACCACCCTTTCCGAAAAAGGAAGGCTAGTTTTAAAAATCTGTCCGAGAAGCATATGCATTGGGCAAACTTTTTATCCATGTTTTACTTTTAGATAGTGCACATGGAAGGCAAAGAGAATGTTGTAGGTGATGTATTGTCTAGAAAGCCACAAATTTTGGAAGTGTCCATTGCCTATTATCATGAGTTAGATGAGATGAGGACACTGCATGCAAAGAATAAGGACTTTGCCGAAGTGTATGATCAGCCGTTTCATGGTGAGTGTCATGAGCTTACACTATTAGAGATGGTTTTCTGATGATGCATGGATCTTTATGTGGCACCAAGCAGCTTAGGGCTAAATTTCTAGTTGAGAGCCATGCTCCACCATACTATAAAGGTAGTTGAGCATTTCTTTTACGGGCTAGCTTTGAGACGTGATGTTAATCACTATGTTAGGACATGGATTATTAGTCAGAAGGCTAAATTTGACCATCAAAAGGCACCAAGCTTGTTATAGCCTCTGCTTATTCTGGATAGACCATGGGAAAGCATAGCCATGGATTTTATATTTGATCTTCCAAGGACACCTACACAAAATGATGGGACATGGACTGTGATATTCAGGTTTAGCAAACAGGCTCATTTCATGCGTGTGAGGAAGAAGATCATAGTAGATCATATAGGAAAAGTATTCATGCAAAACATCTTCAAGTATCATGGTTGTTACACTTATTGTAGCCCTTTATTGTTCTAGTGTGAATGCTCCCTCATTCATAGGCACTTTTTACCTTGTAGCTAGAAAAGAGTTTAGTCCCTAGAGTGAACACCCACTTGGGGAGTGCTACTATAGTACCTTAGCGGTTGTTGTAGCCAGCCTTCCTTCCATGGATGGGTGGTAAATCCCTGATTACAACTTGATTGCAGCAACAAACAATTAATGAAAATTTGGAAATACAAATTTACCTACTGATCTTGGACAATGCACACCCGATTGGCCCCAAAATTAGCACCCCTTTCGGTATTTCTTTAGTTTTATCGAAGAAGTTGATTTACAATGGGATTCTCCCGATTCCCTTCGCAATCCAAACTCCCTTTGTTGTCCAAAGTGACTAGCAAGTCTTCAATCTGATTTGCCCCTTGATTCGGCCACTTAATTGGCCTTCACCTACTTCATAGACAATGGAAATGCCCCAAATTCAATGATTGGCTAGTCCTCCATCTGAATTTAGCTGAAATTAACCTTCAGCCTTGTTGAATCCAAGTCTTGGAACTTCCCATTTTTGACACGCTTCCCAAGTCTACTGCTAAACCCTAATTTCTACTATAAATTAGGGTTTGCAACAGAGAAACTTGCAATTTCTCAGCCTCCAAGGGTCCAAATGCTGAGATCTTTGCAACAAGGTTGTGAAATGGCTAGGAGATGAGAGAGAAAGCTGTAGAGAGAGAAAAATCAGAGTTTTGTCACAAAGAATAACTAAAAATCAGTCAAGTACAGCTGCTGCCCTGCCACAACAGCTTGTAGATACAAAGAACTGAAGAAAATCAATCATTTACTGTTGTTGCCCTATCTCAACAACCTGTAGATGCTGTCACCTGTTGTTGATTGGCCTTCTCCTACCCTTGGCTGCCTTAGAAGGTCCTCCAATGGCTGCAAATCTGACCAACAGCATCTCCTCCCTCTCTCTTGCAGGCTGAATACACTAGAAATGCCTCTCTAGCCTCTAAAGGCGTTTTTCAGTCTTGCATGGGCATTTTTCACAAGTGGCAACCTTCCCAAATGGTTTTTCCAGCATTATCCATAATTAAATATTAAGTTTTAGTCTTTAATTACTGAAAATTAATCTAGTAATTATTTCGGTGCCCATAAAAATAATCTAATTGGCCAATAATAGTCAATTTCCATTCTCGAGTGTCTCGCCATCTTTGACCATCAAATTGGTGTTAGGTACCCATTAAACACCACATCTCTAGTGTCTCCAACTCACACTTGTGGCCAAATAAATGACCTAGGCCAACAACTGGTACCAGATACCACCAAGTACCTGTGCGGCATAACTTATAGCAACTTTTGCCTTTGACATCCTGTGATTTCCTCGGATCCCGGGCTCGTAAATTTACTCTAACCCCAATTACACCTCACATGTACAACATTTCCTTAACCATGTGATTAAAGATTAATCCACATGTCAAGTGAGGTTTCAAAAATACATGTCCTCATGACAATTGTACTTTCATACTCTCATCCTCACAAAGTGGATGTGATATTCATGCATTTCTTCTCTTTTGTTGTTTACTATTAATTAGGAGTATGTGTATGCATATGTACAGTCGAGAGCATTGACCTAATAGTGGTATACGAGCATACCTTCTCGGCTGCCACTTAGCTCATGAGCCATTGTGGCCATTGCCACCATTCAACTTCGAGCTCGGCTACTTTCTTCCTCCACTACTCCTACTCCACATGCCGCCGCCGCCGCCGCCTCCTCCTCCTCCTCCTCCTCCTCCTCCTCCTCCTCCTCCTCCTCCTCCTCCTCCTCCTCCTCCTCCTCCTCCTCCTCCTCCTCCTCCTCCTCCTCCTCCTCCTCCTCCTCCTCCTCCTCCACAACTGATTAGCTAAGATGGGATGGGCAAGATTCCCATGCACATGCATTGATTGCACTATCGTGCAAGATATGTGTTTTACATATTCAATCATGCACAATGGCCAAGGATGCTTGAAACAAACTTGCCTCTTTGTATCAAATGTGTAATGAGGCGTGTGTTGCCTATTTGCACAAGCAACTCTAAATAGAGCATATGATAGAACGTGATTCAATTGATGCATACATCTCTCCAGTAAAGAATCTTAAGAGCAGCTTGCTACCATTCATGAGATGATCCCAAATGCATCTCTTGTTTCTACTGTCTTGGCTAGTCAACCTTAATCATATCAGAGTTTTGCCACTATACTCTGCTTACTCTAAAGGGAATGCCAATGCATACTCATTGATATGTTGGTTTCACTCCTAAAATAAGAGTAGTCATGGGTCAGTTGCTCCAATATGACTATGAATAATCCAGCATTTGCAGCCAGCAGTAATAACAAGGGAAAATCACTACAACAAACTCGCTCCAAGGGCAAAGTTAAGTTTTTAAAAAAAGATGCAATTACTGTGAAAAAAAAGGGGCATGTCATTGAGGAATGCAAGAAAAGGATTGCCACTGAACAAACGAAGGAAGCAAGTATGAGAGTTGTTGAAAATTCAGCAATGTAAAGGGTACAAAAGCACATTTGACTAGTTTGAACATCAAACATTCTTATGCCTTTGTTGTGTGCTATCCGGAACCTTCATCACATGCTTAGTGTTTATTGTTGGCTGAAAATAAAATACAGTGTTTCGACAGTGGTGCCTCCGAGCACATTACCTCCTCTTGTGACTTATTTGTATCATACGCAAATGTACAAAAGGGGAGATCCCTCCTATGTGCTAACAATGCTTCTTATACAATAAAGATACTAGAAAAATTCCAATTGTTGCACTAAATGGGGATGCTATCATGCTTCAAAAGGTCTTGTATGTGCCAAGCATAGAGAAAATTTTGCTTCTAGTTTTAGCCATTGTATATGCTAGATTTATGATTAAATTCCACATTGATCGATGTAGTATCTATGATTTTAGTGATAGAGATGCTCTAGATGCACATTGTAGAACAGCCTATATTAGCTTGATTTATATGAGAGAAAAGCATAAGAGGATGCATTACACGCTGATGCTACTAATATGGATGACACCGAGTTGTGGCATGCTCATTTTGGTCATTTAAATCATGGCAATTTGCTTTCCTTGAGAAGCAAAAATATGGTGCTTGATCTCCCTCCATTAAAAGCATCTACTCATAATGTATTTGAGAGTTGTGTATTTGGCAAAGTGCATAGTGCTTCACTTCACAAAAGTGGATCTATGTGTGCTTATTAGAAATTACAACTTCTGCATAGTAATATTTGTGGACCCATGCATGTCAACTCCATTGAGAGATATTTGTATTTTATGACTTCATTGATGGCACGACCCATCATCATGGGTATATGCATTGAAGCACAAATCAAAGGTATTTGAATTTTGGATGCTTTAAAACCTTCTTGGCAAAATCGGTTGGTTCAGCTTGTCTTCTCGCACGGAAGGTGCGGTCTTAGTGCATAGCACCTCTTTGGCTCTTCTTAGTCTCATTTGGAGTTGAGGTTCTTGGAGGGGAATGGACTAAGTCATCACACTTAGACTGGATTTTGGTGCCGGAAAAATAGTACCCCCCCCCCCCCCCCCCCACTTGCAACAACAACACCCCCTCCTCCGGCAGTACAGCAGTGTGTTTGGTAGGTTCTCAGAAGAGACGCGCAATGGAAACCTCTGGTCAGACGCCACCGCATTCTGCAAGTGCCCCCCAATCAAACACCTTGCATGTAGTCCTCTCTAAGAAACAGCTCTTAGCAGTTCATGCCACAGAGCTAGAGCTAAAAGAAACAACAATCTTTGGTCAGGTCGTAGGACACTCCCCCTCTAGGGCTCAGCTTCGAGACTGGCTTCACTCCACGCTGTGCATTAGCACGGCGCAGATCATGGAGGCAATTCTCATGGGGCAAGGGATCTTCATGGTACAACTCACCTCGGCATACGCATCCCAGGAGTTAGTGACCAATTCACCCTATGCCTCCATGAAGGGGATCATTTACATGGTCCCTTGGTACAACAGTTTTACAGTGGAGGCATTCGCGCTCCACAACAGTTTCCTTAGACACCCAGTCACCCTACTCTTTCCCGAACTGGCGATAGAGTATCGTCAGCTTGTGGAAGACTTTGGACGGCTCTTCGGCACTATCCTTCCCACCTCTTTTGCAGACGCAGTGACAGCTGCAAGAGTCCCAAAGGTAGGCTGTCCCAAAGGTACGGGTGGCAATGAAAGAGACAAAGAACATACCACAGTTTTTAGAGATTGAGGCACGTGCACACTCCTTTAGGCAGCAGGTTATTGTGACGCGGCAGCCTAGGCAGTGCCAGCATTGCTATGATTTTGGGCATCTGGCAACAGAGTGCATGCGCTTTGGAGCCAAGGTAGCTTCGCCGACAGGCCCACAAGTGGACGCGGACGGCTTCACACGGGTCCAAAGACGGCAGAGAGAGAGACGGCAAGGGGGGTGCTGCTAGCCCCTCAGACACAACCACGGCAGCAGGGAGCAGGAGGGCGAGCGTCGTCCCCCTAACAGAACACCACGTGGCCCCCCCCTCCTAGCCCCACCTGGCATGACCACAGGCCTACACATCCACCCCCCACAAAGGCATCACAGGCGACCTCACCCGAGGGTCCACATCCCCCACCCCCTCAAAACCCCCCCCACGGCCCCCCCCTCGACCCTAGTCCACAGCCCCTACCCTCCAGAGCTACCAGCCCTCCCCCACACCTACCATGTGTCTCTGACCATCCCACCACCCTTCGATCCTCCCCCTCTCCACCACCACCTCAGCTGACCAGTACCCCTGATCCCCACCCAGCACAGGCGACCCCCCTCCCCAACAAGAGGTAAGGACCCCCATACACTGACATCCTCCATCCACCGACAGTCTAGGCCCCCCTCCCTCTCCACACAACCACTAGCTACTCCGTCCATGCCGCTCGTCACACTTTCCCGAGATAGGCACAACTACTACCACAAGAGTTCTTTCGCAGTGGGCCGTGGTCTTACCTAAGAGTTCCGGAGCGCAGAGAGTTTCCGCTACCCGTAGAGTTGGGAATCTTCATGGTATGCAAGTCAAGGAGCAGCAAGGTCCATCTACTAGCACCACCAGATGGACCAAACTACGCTTTTTTCCTTTAGACATCTCACACAGGAGATTGAACATCGACCCAGATAGAGGAGGAGGTGAAGAGCCAAGTGGCAGATCACATCTCCCAGTGGATGGGAGAAGGAGGATTGGCAATCTTCTCCCAACAGTGGCCAGGCTGCATGAGGGACATTAACTGGTGGGCTGGGGCTAAGGTCCCACATCTGAGCATTATCTTTCAAGCCCCTTCGCAGTGGAGAGCCACGATGGATGTGATCGAGTGGCCCATGGCACAGGCAGCCTGTTTTTACCAATGCACAGAGTCTCGCCTCTCAGCTTGGCTGATAGATGCCCTGATGGTACCATCACCCCCATAGTCCACTCGAGGGCTACCATGGGGGAATGGAGCTCACTGTCCAGGCCGGCAAGGAAGCGTTTCCACATGCCTCATAGCTCCTCTTCCTCATCAGCAGCTTCCACACTGAATAGATGTTTGTTCGGTCAGTCACAGGTATCTCCATGAGTGTATATCTTGCATCCTAGTGGAGCACATGGTTCCAAGATGGTGATTGTTCGGCAGGAGTTGCAACCTGCCCTTGCTGGACGGATCAACATCTTCCTTATACACGAGCACAAGCTCACTCCCGCCCAGGCCCAGCAGGTAGGGAAGGTACTCCTGGGCAGCTCACACACTTACTAGGAGTACGCCATCGGTGCCCATGATAGCAGTGGAGACATATGCACCTCTATTGGCCCGAGCCTCATCACCTGTGTACGAGACCACGAGACGATTGTGGCAAGGAGGGTTCTATGGATCAGATTGGATATTGGGGACTCGTGCCTTGGAGTCCTCAATGTCTATGCCCCTACTGAGGTTAGGGCACGCAACAGGTTCTGGGTGGAGATCGCAACAAGACTCCCAGAGGTGGACTCCTATATCGTTGGAGGAGACTTCAACAATCTGGAGGCCTAAGAAGGACCAGCGGGGAAGAGGCAGAAACTACCAGGGCATGGCTGGAGAGGAGCAAGAGGCATGGAAGGTCTTTCTACTTGCAGTAGGAGCACACGATGCTTGGAGAGACCTAGCTTTCCACGGGAGGGAGAGATCGTTGCATTTCTATCGGGGATACAAGCGGCTAGGCGGAGTCTTGCTGAAGCGGCTGGACAAGTTCTATGTGGGAGAGTGGGAATGCTCTCATGGAGGCCAGGTAGGACAGTTGGTAGGCACCACTTTGTCTGATCACTACCCGGTTCTCCTAACATTGACCCCCTACCATCTGCCCTAGATGGGCGATCCTATCGGATCCAAACTCAATCTATAGAAGGGAGGAGGTGATGAGACAGATAGAGCAAGTTTAGACCAAGGAGTGGGGCGGGAGGGACCGGATCGTAGAGGAGGTTGTAGAGGCCCTAGCCAAGTCGAGCAAAATTTGCCAAGAGGCAGCCATACAGGCTAGACAGCAGAGCTCGGAGGAGGAGAGAGCACTCCGGCAGGACCTTGCAGCCACACAGAGATTACTACAGGAGGCACCAGGGGATCCTGGACAATGTATTCACCTTCTTTGAGGCGACAGAGTGAGCTCAGCACAGTAGGCAGAGACTGGCCATGCTACTCTTGGATTTTGAGAAAGCTTATGACAGGGTAGACTGGGACTTCCTAGAGGGCACCATGGTGAGGTTGGGTTTCCCCCAGGCTTGGATTCGTGGGGTCTCCGCACTTTAGGGTGGGTCGAGCGAGGTTTTCAGAGCCGTGGTGGGGTGGTGTGGAGGGACCGGGGTTTTTCGAGGTGGGGTGCAAGGGGGCGGGGAGGTGCACTGGGGTGGGGGGGTGTGCCGTGTCGTGGGGGGGGGTGACGCGGGGTGGGGTGGGTCGAGCGGGGTTTCGGGAGGCGTCGTGGGGTGGTGTGGATGGAGTGGGGTTTTTCGAGGTGGGGTGCGGGGGGACATGGGGAGGAGTTTCAACTGGAGAGATCGGTACGGCATGGCTGCTCCCTGGCCCCGTACCTATTTCTACTCTTTGCAGGGGCGATATCCCATTTTCTCACATCACATGTGAGTGGATTACGTGGTCTCCGACTTCCAGTGAGAAAGGAGATTGAATTGTTAGACTTAAAGTATGCAGATGACACAACACTCTACATAGAGGATGATGAGTTGATGCTGGAGAGAGTGAGGTTGGCTCTTGAGGTGTTCTGTCTTGCAGCGGGAGCGAAAATCAACTGGCGAAAGTCAGTTGGTTTTCTCACAGACTCGAGCTCTAGTACGGAGTGGGATGTCCACCTGGGATTTAGATGGGTGAGCAAAGGGCAGACCGTCCGGTACCTAGGGTTCAAGGTGGGACTCGACATCACCCCCGCCCAGCAATTTCTTCTTGTCCTTGATTCTTTTCGGAGAAAGCTAACCCACTGGAGCACAACTCCCCTCTCATTAGCCGGCCAAGCCCTGGTGGTTAACCAGGTCCTCCTACCGCGGCCTGGTATATCGCCTCGTGTTGGTGCTTCTCCTCATCCTACGTAGTACAGCTTCGCCGCCCAGTGCGGAACTTCCTTTGGTCAGGGTCAGATGGCTCCACGGATTCCAAGGCCAAGGTGGCGTGGGCGACCATCATACGGCATCGGTCGGAGAGAGTGCTTGGGGTCATAGACCAAGAATATCAGAGTATGGCCCTCTTGGGCAAGCTAGTTGTCTGCGGCCTCACACCAGGCGCCGGGCAGCTTACTCCGTGTGTGGCAGGGCCTCCATAAGGCCCTAATCCAGAGCCCCCCAAGCTACCAGGAGGAGATAGACCATCAAGCGGTGATCTGAAACCCCAGGGTCAAAGATCGGGAAGGGGCACAGATTGGCGAGCACCCCCACATCCAGTGGGCTGGTTAGGAGGCCGGCCCGGCTTGTACCATCTAGACATGGCGGGAGGTATGCAGGATGGCAGACGAGGAGGTGCTGCAACAAGTATCAGGCTGCCAGAGAGGAGTGGAATTGAGAAGAAGGGAGATAGACGCAGCAATACTTCTGGAGTGGCTTGCTCCCCCAATATGAGTGCCAATAGAGCTCAGGGAGGTATGGGCCGCTAGGTTTTCACCAGCAGGCATCCCCCTACACGTAGCAGGTAGAGTAGGAAGTGCCCTGCATGGGACTTTCTTCACCATTCAGGAGGGGGGGCGCTTGGCCCTTGACAGAGGGCAGCAGGATGAGGGGATAACTGCCCTTTCGTGGAGGAGGATTCGGGGGGTGGGCCTTCAGGGAAAGACATGGCGACTAGACCCCTATGTTTTCTGGAAGGAGCTCAGGGAGTGGCGCCTTTGGATCTGGGAGGGCAGACCACTTGATAAGCTAGAGTGGGATCCAGGGGAGTGGCTATGGCCGGCCACTGTAGTCGCCATGAAGCCACCGAGGTTCTTAGAGTATACTGCCAGGATTGGCAGATGCATACTGATGCAGGAGGATATGGATTGGGCGCCGTCACGTAGCATGCACTGGGTGGAGCACAACGTCACGGAGCCATTCCGACCAACCTTCTAGCGCCGCCTGTGGGATAGCTGGAGGCCGAGGAGGGTATCGTATTTCTTATGGCTGGTGGGACATGGAGGCTTGGCAGTGGGAAGTTGGCTTGCCCAAATGCAGAAGGGAGGTTGTAAGCGCTGCACATAGCAACCTCTGGAAACCCGAAAGCATTGCCTTTGGTCATGTGAGGAGGCGCAGCTCGTGTGGAGAGGAGCATACCGCATCCTTCGCCGTATAGCACCAAACCTTGGATGTATCTCATGGGGAACTTTCTGTTGGCAAGCGGTCAGCCAGAGCCGTCACCTTCTGTATGAGGCCGGAATGCAGGACACGATATTCATCATCGAGGCAGGGTCGTGCACAGTGGTCGGTTTGGAGGCTCTACCCATCCATCAAGTATTGGAGCCCACAGCAGAACGCTCTGAGGTATGCGAGATCATAGGGAGTCTTATTGGATGGCATATCTGGAGGGCACGGTGTCAAGAGGCTTTTGGCGGAGAGAGACTTTCAGTACACGTGACCTTAGCAGAGCTCTAGACCTCCATCATCCACTCCCTCCGCGGCCGTTGGGATCAAGTGCAGGGCGAGTCCAAGGCTCGTCAAGAGCTCCGTTGTCATTTCATGCGTACTTGCGGCGGCAAGCCTGTTTTTCGTGATGCAAGCAGACAGTCCCAGATGGAGATACACCCCCCCCTCCACGGCTTCTTGTCCCCATCCCTCCCAAACCGCCTTGAGAGGATTGTATACATGATGTATTTGTGACTTTGCATCAGCTCCAGCTAATCTGTTGAGTATGAGCACTCCGTTGTAATCATTCTTTTTTAGTAATATAATCAGCCACATTTTATTTGCAAAAAAAAAAAACCTTCTTGGCCTTGGCTGAAAATGGTAGTGGTTGCAAGATAGTTACTCTCCATACTAATCCGGGGGGAAAGAGTATATGACACGTGAGTTCAACCCCTTTTTGGCTGAAAGGGATACTAAACAACAAAGCAATATGCCTTACATGCCTCAACAAAACAATGTGGTTGAAAGAAAAAATTAAACTCTTATGGAGATGGCGTGTTTTATGCTTTTGCACAATAAGCTACCCCTAAAATTTTGGATTAGTGCTATTACGTGCCAATATATGTGCTAAATCGAAGCCCCACAAAAGCATTGAGTGATTGTACGCCTTATGAAGCATGATATGGCCACAAGCCATTGTTGAATCATATGCATGTCTTTGGTTGTTTAGCATATGTGTTGGTACAACAACCAAAAAGACATAAACTACAAGACAAAGCTATCAAATGCATTTCCATTGGTTATAGTGCAGAGAGTAAAGGGTACCATTCGTATCAACCCTCAAAAAACAAAAATTTTGTGAGTACAGATGTGATATTTGCTACTAAAAAATGTAAATCAGCCCTTTTTTGACTGCAATAATCAATCACTTATCGGTCAGAGGGATATGTTTGACAGCATGTTGCCTCTATTTCAGCAAAGTACACCTGAGAATGGTCAATTACAGCCACTTATTTAAGGGGGGCTACTTTCAGCAAGGTACACCTGAAAATGGTCAGTTACAGCCACCTATTCAAGGGGTATAATAGCAACACCGGCCACTTTTGCATGAAAATCAACAACTTGATATTCAGCCCATTGGTCAAGATGTTGTTGTGATGTTATTCATGAGATGAAAGGGCTCCCATTTTGAGAGGCTAAGCATGGCTATTAGATACTTTCTGGGATAGCAAGCACCCTATTCCTCTTCCTAGAAAAACTTGAGTAGCCATTAGACATGCTTAGGGTCATTTTGTTGCATAGGCTCTTGTTACTACTGCATGTAATGAAGAGCCATTTCTATTGATGATGCTTCTCAAAGTGGGCATTGGATGGCAGCAATGCAAATAGAGTCAGATTCTATACATAAAAATGGCACCTAGGAGTCGTGTAGGTTGCCTTCCAAAAGCATGCCATAGGCACAAAGTGGGTTTACAAACTAAAACGCAAATCCAATGGTAGCATTGATTACTACAAGAGGCATGTCTGTTTGCCAAGGGGTATGCCCAACAGCATCGGATTGACTATGATGAAATGTTTACACCCACTTCACATATGACTACCATTCACAATATTATTACTTTGGCTACCCACTTTGATTGGCATGTGCATCAATTGGATGTGAAGTTTACCCTTCTAAATGGTGATTTACATGCAGAATTTTATGTCACTCTAACCTCTTGACTTTGTTCAGGAACAATCAAAGTGCAAGGTGTGTCAATTGCATAAGGCCTTGTATGGTTTGAAATAGGCACCTAGGGCATGATATGAGAAAATACATGCTCACTTGATTACTCTTAGTTTCAGTAATTCACACACTAAGAGCACACTATATGCTCACAAGAATGGAGATGATCTCTTGATTCTCATTCACACACTCAAAGCACGTTATATGTTCACAAGAATGGGGATGATCTCTTGATTCTCACTCTTTATGTGGATGATATGCTTTTGACTAGGCCCCATGAGATGCATATTGTAGCCTTGAAAGCTTAATTACAGCATGCATTCAATGTTACAAATCTTGGCCATTTGCACTACTATCTTGGAATATAGTTCACTGTATGGGTGCGCTAGTAGCATTGGTCACTGTAGTCATGAAGTGACTTAGTGCGAATGCACTAAGGACATGTCAAGATTAGGGCAAACAAGTCCTATTGACACAACTCAAGGCCCTATTGTGCACATCATTGTGTAATCACCACTCTTGGACTCTTGGCACATAGGCCGATAGGTCCGTATACTAGGATAGTGTAGACTGGTGGTATGGGACACCGATCCTTGAGACATGGTCGTGACCCACAATGCTTCTAGCTCCCAGGCTCGAGGGTGAGCACATTCAGCTCTACGACTGGAAGGTGAGCCTCATGTCCAATCCCTTTAGATTCATGGATATAGCTTGTATCGTGTCTTGTGTGTAAGTTGGATCCTAGGTGGACATTTCATTGGTATTAGAGCATCAACTTGTTATCCAGTGAACAAGTTGCGATGATGTACACAAAACCAATTCCACTTACGGAACGGTGATGGTTCATGCCTAACAAGTACCCTATTATCTTGTTTAGGGTAGCATGGAACATCACTAACAGGAGGGGCGTACACAGGGCACGTGTTATGCTTGGTGGGTATGACAAGTTTCTTCTCCAATATTCGTGTTCAAGATTTGTGCTAAGGAGATGCTTGTGCACAAGTGTTTTTGGTTATATTGATGATTGGAGCCTAGCGAGCTGTCATTCTGAGGCTATAGTAGACTATCATCAGTAGTAGAACTCGTATTCTGTATAGGCTTCAGAATTTTTCCTTGATAGTGAAATTTCATTTTAATGTGATTATTACATTTAATGCCGAATTAACATTCCGTGTTAATTGTCACATTAACATAATATTTATATGTTATGTTAACATGTAATGTTGATGTTGATATTTAATGTTGGTATTAACATTTTTTGTTAATGTTGATAACTATATGTTGCAAAAAGCAGGAGGGAGAGTGATCACTTTTGGGCGGCTGACCTATGGAGTCCAGCCTGTTGAAGCTGGGCATAGAGGTGCTAGCCCACATGGCTAAGGCAATAGGGTAGTCTGTGGGCCATCATCGCAAGGAAGGGGCGCAGCCATCAAGATGACCCCTATTCTGAATCCTATTGGGGGCATCGTTCAAACACATGGAGGACAACTTGACCATCTACTCTGCATGGTGTGTAAGGGGCAGCCTATGTGTATATGTCGAGATGACACGATGAGATTAGAAGAGGGAAAGAAGGCAGCATTTTCTTTTGAACCATCTTTTGATTGTGCCCATAACCTTTTCTTACTTGTTTCCCCCAAACTCTAAAGACTCTCTTAAGTAAAACCCTTATTAAAACTTATTCTATTTATATATTTATTATTAAAAACGGCTCCAATTCTGCATTACATGCAGATTACTTCTCGAGCACTCTATTGTTTTAGTACTTAATAATCACATCTCTTCTCTCTCAAACTCTTTTGTGCCCAAACATTCAATCATAAAAGCATCCTCACATATCTCTATCTTTTCGGATCTTCTTTGCTCTCTCCGCATTGCTTTCTTCTATCAACAACATAGCCTCTCCAAGTGTCCCTCCTTTCGAAGCACCTACTATGAGTGAACCTCAATATATTGAGAATGCCCAATCTGCTTCTCCCAAACCTAAACATACACATAGGTACCATCCCGAAGGATCTTCTTCCATAAAGTTTGACACAAACTTGTCCCTTGTGGTGGTTCTGCAAGCTCAAATTAAAGTCATGCAATGGCGATTGGTCAAGCTATGCACTCCTCACTTTTCATTTGTGCCCACAACCATGAGGATGTTGCCTCTCCAATTCCATCCTTATCCCTTAAAATGAGAGATGGAATGCAATGAGACCAACATTGACTCATGGCTAGCTAAATGGATAGCTTATTTTGATCTATATCAATTCAACCATGCTCAATGTATCTAATCGATATAGATTATGTTATAAGGAAAGGTGTACACTTGGTGCGCAAGGCTACACACCAATGTAAGCTATGGAGGATCGAAGCTTAGCTGAGAACACACAGTTGATAGTGAAGAGAAAGAAGATATAGCATGACACCCAATGCAATTACCAAGAACGTAATAAAAGTACAAAGTACGACCCTTAAACCTTAGGGTGGCCAATGTGCATTCACACCCAAAAGGTGTAAAACACAATAAGTGCCCAAATTGTGTAACATAAGCACATAAAATAGAAGATAATATAAGTGGGGAGAGAACCTCTCATAAGGAGAGTAAAAAGTGCCCCAATGTCCTACTATGGATTACCAACACTCCTCTGTGAGGGTAGACATGAGTCAAACCCACCAAACCCCCTTGGAGTGAAAAGTGATCAGCATACTAAGATCATCCACCAAAGGAGATCAAATTTAAAGCATATTGTGAAATGCTTCAAATATGTCAAGAGGAGGAGCTTTGGTGAAGATGTCTGCCATATTACTAGTGGTAGGACAGTAGATAAGGCCAATATCTCCTACATGTAGCCTCTCTCTGACAAAGTGATAGTGGATCTCTATGTGTTTCATGCATGCATGAAACACTGGGTTCTGTGACACTACAATGGCACTCTGACTGTCACTAAACAAAGGAGTAGGCTCTGTGACAAATACATCAAAATCAGCCAACAAACGTCTCAGCCATACACATTCAACTATGGTATAGTGAAAGCTACCTTGTATTCAGGTTCACAAGATGATATGGCAATAGTGGATTGTTTCTTGCTAAGCGAAGAGATGCAAGTTGAGCCAAGAAAGAAACAGTTTCCACTCGTAGAGTGACATGAATCAAAATCGACAACCCAATCTGAATCACTGTAAGCATGTAGTTGCAGTGGTCCCCCCTTGGCATAAAGCAGTCCAAGAGTCCTAGTACCCTACAAGTAACAAAAAACATGCTTCACAGCTTGCCAATGTGACATGCATGGACTGTGCATATATCTGCTCAGGGCTGAAACTACAAACTGAATATTTGGCCCTATGTTGCATAAATAAATGAGACATCCAACTGTGGGAGCATATGTATGGATGTCAAACAAATCATTGTCGTCATGCAACGACAGCTTGAGTCCAATCTCCACCGGTGTACTAACTGGCTTGCAATCCTATAAGCCAAACCTCTCAAGGAGTCTACCAATATATCTCGACTATGACAATCCAACGCCTCTAGCATCATGAATTAACTGAATGCCCAAATAGTAGTGCAAAGGTCCCAAATCTGACATTTCAAAACTTTGCTGTAAATTTTTCTTAAATGCTAAAATCTGATCAGTAGGTGTCCTTGTGAGCAGAAGATCATCTACATAAAGACATATGACTAGCAAGGATCCCCTCTCTTTGCATACGTAAAGAGTAGACTCTGATGAGCTGTTAGTGAACCCTTGGCTGAGTAAAAAGGCATCAATTTTTGTATACCAAGCTCGGCGAGCTTGCTTTAAACCATACAAAGCCTTCTTCAGCTTACATACCAAGTGTTCAAATCCCTCAATTTCAGCTTACATACCAAGTGTTCCACATGTAAAAATGCAATCTTAATATCAAGCTGAAGTACACTCTAACCATATTGGGCAACCAAAAGAACCATAGATCGAATGGTAGTCATACCGGATGAAGGAGCAAATGTCTCCTCATAGTTAATGCCTTTCTTTTGCATGTAGCCTTTGCCACAAGCTTGGCTTTTTACTTATCAATGGATCCATCCACATTTCTTTTCAACTTATAGACCCACTTTGTACCAATGGCTTTCTTTCCAACACGCAATGTCACTAAATCCCATGTTTACTTCTTTATGATAGAATCAAATTCAATTTGCATTGTTGCCATCCAATGCACACTTAGTTGTGCATCCTCAAAACATCTAAGCTCCTCATCAAGTATGTGCACTGCCATAACAAACTCCATTGTATTAGCATGATGATGTAGATGAGCTTGTCTTCTAGTACGACCAGCAATAGGAGCATCCGAATGACTACCTTTCATAGTCTGCAAGTACCATCTAGGCATCTGCCTAGCTTCCTAACTATGTACTAGCTCCTACTGAATCTCAAATTCAGCATCTTGCTGAATATTCGGGTCAGCCATAGGCTGAATTTCTGCATTGCTCAGTGGAGCAACTAGCTGAACATTGTGTTCATTTACTAAAACTCCAGCTATATCACCAAAAGAAATGGGCAACAGCCCTTCAAACACATCATTTGCAGCCTGATATGTATCAAAACCAAGGGATAGTTCTGATTTTTCTTCAAAAAACACATTCCTATTGACAAAGACTTTCTTGGAAACATGATCATACAATCTATATCCTTTGCTCTCACTATTGTACCCTACAAAAAATTTGACAACCTGGTTGTCCAACTTCTTTCTTAGTACTTTGGGAATATGAGCATACGCAAGACACCCAAAAGTACGAAAATGGCCAACTGAAGGTTTTCAGCTATTCCAAGCCTCAAAAGGCATGACATTTTTTAATGCCTTGGTAGGGCACCTATTCAAAATATGACAAGCACACACAACTGCTTCCATCCAAAAGCCATGTGGCAGACTCTTAGCTTTCAGTATACATCCAGCCATCTCCATGAGTGACCGATTCTTCCTTTCTACAAACCCATTTGGTTGTGGAGTATATGCAATAGTATACTGATTGACAATGCTTTTCTACTTCAAAAAATTATTCAGCAAGGAAGACCATAGTTGCATTCGTACTATGTACGAACTAGTTCATTCCGTACCATTCGTACCATACCATACGGTACATATCCGTACCAATTCGTACAAAAAACAGGCCATTTTTGGCCTATGAAGACTAGACCACACAATATCTTCCAACTCCTAAGCCTTATGTTTATTATCATAATTTCAACTCTCTCTCCCAACTTCCAAGATGAATATGCAATTCCAAGCACATCGCTCCCCCCTCTCTCTCTCCCCCCCCATAAACTGCCAAGCCTCTCTCTCTCTCTCTCTCTCTCTCTCTCTCTCTCTCTCTCTCTCTCTCTCTCTCTCTCTCTCCGCGTGAACCTGGGGAAGACCAAGGTCATGGTGTTCAACACTTCAACCCACTGGATTCAACGCTCAGTACCCCCCTTCACATACAGTGGGGAAACCGTGGAAGTGGTCCAAAGATATGTCTATCTGGGGATTATATTTTCAGGACCGAGATTCACTTTGAGAAAGGCAGTAGAAGATAGATTGACACGAGACTATGCAGCCCTCGGATCCATGGAAAACCAATTCGCCCGCATACAATTCCAAGAGCCCCGTACAAAGCTCTGGCTATTTGACACCCTAGTCACATCAGCACTCTTGTACGGGGCTCCTATATGGGGATCCAGTCTTCACCACACGAGGAGGGCCACAGGACCAGCCACTGCCTCAAGAGGAGGCCACCTATGAGGGATGGGAGTTGATGGAGATACCCTTGGTACTTATGATCTCATAGATGATCCGAAGCAAGCTCTCTGTGCCACACGAGATCATCAGAGCAAAGATAGGGGCACTACCCATCGTAGCTGAGGCCCTCTTCCAAACAGTGGCCTTCTTGCACCGACTATGGGACTTGCCCCGACATTGGTATCCCAGACTCGCACTGGAGTCGTCCAAACAGCTAGCACTGCAAGGGGACACTAAATGCTGGTATGCCCGAACAAAGACCTGGCTACGGCTACATGGCCTACACATGGACCACCTCCCCCCACTACAATACAGCCTAGATTGACCCCACCTGGAGCTCAGCCGGGAGGAGGCGAACCGTATCATCACAATGAACATTATTCAGTTACACACAGCCAAGACATGGGTGATCCCTGTAGAGGAACTAGGGACAAAGAAGACTTTCTACCAGGAGCACTTCCTACACATATCTTCGAACGGCTTCATTACCTGCCCAAGCTACATGGACACACACTTGTCCCATGGAGTCAGAAGTGCCATCGAACAAATCCGTACATCTTCACACCAACTACGAGTCAAGACAGGTAAATACGAGGGCCACCTCCTCCCCCTAGAAGATCGGATCTGCCAAATCTGCCAGATCGAGCCGAAGACAGAAGAACACTACATATGCAGGTGCCCAGCGTACTACGAGATCCAGGGACGCTTCCACTGCCTGTTCAGAGAAGGATTCGGGCTACTCTCCAGAGTGATGGATTTCAAGGACCAGAGATGCCTTGGGCTCATCCTACTGAAAATACAATGCCACAGAGACCATCTCCTCCGGACCTCGGAGCAGAGACAAGGAGCCGCCCAACGCCTGCTCACAGAATTCTACCGAGAGCCAACTACCATCCCCACCCCTGAGTCCCCCACCAGCCTCACTGACCTCTCGGCCGCGGGGAACTACCCTAGCCATAGCCATGGCAAGAAGCAAAGCACGGCGCTCATGCCCAACCAACCCCCGCCCCCGCAAGAGGCACATGTCAAGGATACAAGGGATACTCGCCGCCACCGAAGGGCCCTGGGCCGCCGATTCAGCCTCTCGATGTTAGATAGACCCATGTGGGACATTTTAAGATGACCAAGATCCATGACCAATTCCACACCATACTTGGAACATACATGAATTGTACCCAGCCTATATACCACCTTGTACCTACTCAATTAGTTTATCATAGCATTAGATGGTAGCTAACTGGGACCTGGAAAGTTTCCCAAACATTTTGAATGTAATGTTTTGGTCTCATAGGCCACTTTGGCCTTTCGTAGACGTTAATATAACTCTCTCTCTCTCTCTCTCTCTCTCTCTCTCTCTCTCTCTCTCTCACACACACACACAAAAGAATGAAGAGCCTCTTTGTTCATCCACCCTACACTTTGCTTTGTTGTATGATGTATTACGTATACACTTCCATCTGTCTTCTAGTAGCGCGTTGCGCATGTTGTGCATGAGGTTTCACCTTGTTACCCTCATGTAAAATCCTAAGGTACCAATTAGTACCGTATTTTATCGTACCGCATCGTATCGTACCTTTCATACTTGACAACCCTAAGCAAGACATATTCCCCTCCTCAATCCGAACAGAGTCTTAATCCTACAACTAGATTGATTTTCAACAAGTGCAACAAAAGCCAAAAATGCATCATACACCTCTGACTTTTTCACCAATGAGTAGACCCAACAAAAAAAAGTCATCAATGAAGGTAACGGAATAATAACATCCACCCAATGACTTTGTCTGCATAGATCCACATACATCCGAATGCACTATCTGTAATCTGGCACTTGCCTTAAAAGCAACATCACGAGGAAACGAGAATCAATGCATTTTTCCCAAAACGCATCCCTCACAAATATGCTCAAGAGGTCTCTCCAAGAGAGATAAGCCATCTAGCATCTGAGTACGCTGCATAAGCATCAAATTGCCATAGTTAACATGCCCCATGCGAGCATGCCATAACTCTGTATGTGACATAGTAGAAGTAAGAGTAGATGTTAAATAGATTAATTGATCAATCGAATAGCCATCTAACTCATAGAGTCCATGACAAAATGTGCCAGTCAAAACCAAAGTCAAGAATTCTTTATCCCTAACCATGCACTTGTCATCATCAAATGTGACCTACATACCAGCTAAAGAAAAAATGAGCAACAATTTTTTTTTATACTTGGCACATATAATGCATCTTATAAACGGAGAGTAAAGCCATCAATGGCTTTCAAGACAATCTCCCCAACACCTCTAATAGGGTAAGATGCATTGTTGGCACACTGCATACACTTGCGAACATGAGCTACACTAACAAAGGAAAATAAATCCCAACGGGATGTGATGTGCTTAGAAGCACCACTGTCAAAGAACCAAGTACTAGCATCCTCAGTAGAGCTAAATGCTATATCAGCCTAAGAAGAGTCATAACTGCAAGTGTAAAAACAATAGTCATGGTCTACAACAAAAGACACAGACTCTATAGCAATAGAAGGTGCATCAGAAATAGATATGCTTGACTCCTTTGCAACGCAGTTCTTACATTTCGTGATGTAAGAACTGCGTTGCAAAGGAAAATAAATCCCAGCGGGATGTGATGTGCTTAGAAGCACCATTGTCAAAGAACCAAGTACTAGCATCCTCAGTAAAGCTAAATGCTATATCAGCCTAAGAAGAGTAATAACTGCAAGTGTAAAAACAATAGTCATGGTCTACAACAAAAGACACAGACTCTATAGCAATAGAAGGTGCATCAGAAATAGATATGCTTGACTCCTTTGCAACGCAGTTCTTACATTTTGTGATGTAACAACCTAGCTTCTTGCAATAGTGGCACTTGCCCTTCTTGGATCATGTGCCCCTTGTTTCTTGTTGCTCTATGAAGTACCTAAACTTCTAGAACTCTACAAAGCATTTTTTGACTAGCTGCCCTTGCTCTTCTGCCTTGCCATAAAAGCCTATTTACAAACTAAAACATCCACCCCACTATTCTTTTTTGTTTCCTCTTCTTCTAGAAGCAAACTAACCAACTGAAGAAAGGTAAGTGGTTGTGGAGAAATTCTTCTGGTGAGATTTACGACCGTATGAAAGGTCAAATAAGAGGGCACATGAAACTAATCTTCCTTTTATGGATGGATGGTAATTCCCTAATTACAACTTAGTTACAACAGTAACATTTATTACAAAACTAAGAAATGCAAATTAACTTACAACCTTAGACAATGGACACCTTGTTGGCCCCAAAACTAGTGTCCCTTTTGGTTTTAATTTAGCTTAATTGAAGAAGAAGTGTATGTACAATGGGATTCTCCCAATCCCTTTCGGTATTCTAACTCCCCTTACTGTCCAAAATGACCAACAAGTCTTCAATCTGATTTGCCCCTTAACTCGAGCAATCAATTAGCCTTCACTCGCTTTAATAGAGATGAAATACCCCAAATTCATTGATTTGCTGATCCCTCCACTTAAATTTGACTAAAAACAACTTTATCCCTCTTGAATCCAAGTCTTGGAGCTTCCAATTTTTGGCACGCTTCCCGAGGCTTCTGCTAAACCCTAATTTCTATTGCAATTTAGGGTTTACAACAGAGAAATCTGAAATATCTCAACCTTTGATTATCTCAATGTTGTAATCTTTGGAGTGTGAGCCACGCTTCTCGTGAAGAAGCTGCAACCATATGTGTGTGATTATAGACTGTTGAACTACCAATGCAATCAATGACAATTCTTGAGCATCCCATGTGTCCCAAGCCTTTTGTTCCACTAATTTCTGGGGAAGTGGCTAAGCTGGAGCAAGCCTTTGACCATGTCCTCCTGTTAGACAGACTTCCTCAACACTAACATAATCCCAAGGATTTTTGCAATCAGCACATTTTTCATCATGAAAGACCATAGAGAATAATTATTGCCATCCAATCTATCCTCCTTGGATGCATATGTGAATACATCACTCTGTCCCTAATTGGCCATAGCAAATGCCACTATTTTAAAGAGCACAAGAGCAAGAGCAAGAGCAAGAGCTAGAACAACCTGGAAATCTGGAAATTCTCAGAAATTACAGCATACACCATGCTGTAATTGACAAATTTGTGTCACACTCTATCAAAACTGTCCAATGTACATGTTGTCCAATGCACAAACAGTGCTCAGCAACACAATAAATGCAAAAGCCCCAAAATTTTGTTGTCCAAAAGGCACAATTTCAGTCTATGTCAAACTGAACCTGTAGTGCATGTGCCAACGTCTGCACTAAGCCCAAATGCCCCAAAATTACTGGCCTGAATTCCAAGAAATTTCTGCAATGTGAAGGCTCTTTGTTGTAGCTTTGATCTCCGAATATAATAATAAAATGCCCAAACTGCCTGGACTGGTGGCAGCGGCCTGGCAGAGCTGCACAACAGCTAGAGGACCTGGCAGAGCTGCACAGCTGCGTGCCTTGGCGTGTTTGGACAAGCACCGGCGGCTGGCGGAGCTGCGCACCCTGGCGAGTCTGGACAAGAGCCGGCAGCTGGCGGTGCACAGGCTGAGCTGGTGAGCAGGGCAGCAGGAGTTGAAAAAGGAGCTGGCGGCGCTGCAGACCACTACGCAGGCAGCAGCTGCTGCTGGCAGTGGCTGCAAGCAGAGCTAGGGGCAGCAACCGGCACTGTTGGACAAGGTGGCAACAGGACAAGGGAGAGGGGCCGCTAGTCAAGAAAGAGGCGGCGCTGGTCCACGGTTCTGCAGGCCTGAGGTGGAGGTGCTGCCAGGGGCAGCTGCTGGGCTGCTAGTCGGGAGCAGCAGCAGGGTGGCTAGCCTGCTGGCTGGCTGGGGGCTCTGAGCTGATCGAGGCCGGGCGGGGCTATGCTTTGATACCAAATGTAAGCTATGGAGAATCGAAGCTCAGCTGAGAGTACACCATTGACAGTGAAGAGAGTGAGAGAGTGAAGACACAACACGACACCCAATGCAATTACCAAGAGTGTAATGAAAATACAAAGTACAACCCTTAAACCTTAGGGTTGTCAATGTGTGTTCACACCCAAAAGGTATAAAGCACGATAAGTGCCCGAACCGTGTAACATAAGCACCTAAAATAGAAGATAATATAACTGGGGGAAGAAACCTCTCATAAGGAGAGTAAAAAGTGCCCCAGTGTCCTACTACGGATCACTGACACTCCTCTCTGAGTGTAGGCATGAGTCAAACCCAACACCCAAGCTAGAGACATGGTCAAATATTCAATCCATTTTTTGTAAACGGTTTGTAATAGATGACCAGATTGAAAATCTATGCAAGTTGTTTGAGCATGACATGGGGAAGAAGATCCTAGACATATATATTCAGAGGAATTTAAAGACCTTCACAAAATGAAGGCCCTGGAGGATCCACAGGTGTTATTCTATATGCATGCTCTCTTCGGCTTGCCATCAGACTACCGAAACCAGGTGCTCCACAACCCCTCATATTCCCTAGAGGAGGTCTATAGGTATGCCAAGAACTTAAATAACACTTCGTAGGGCAGCTAGTTGTCCAGCAGCTCCCATCAAACTACCCCTACCTTCAAGCCGCAAGAAACCTTGCCCCAATAACAGCTACCAACAACTTCTCAATCGCCTTCAAAGTAGCACAAAAAAAAAGATGGTAAGTGCAAAGCGACTCATAATGAGGATTGCTCTAAAGGTCATTGTTTTGCTTGCCATCAGCAAACTAAGCACCTACGTGGAGACAATGAGTGTCCAAAGAACAATGGGTAAAATTGACTTCAAAGGCTTCCGTAAATATTGTAGAAGTTCTAGGTATTTCTTCTAAATTTTTAGCAAAGGATTGCTTTGTTTTGGTAGTTGTAATGATTGCTCCGTAAATAGAACCGTGTTTGGCCTGCATGACCTTTTCAAGGTCACCGGCCATATTAACGACTAAACACTTTTAGTTTTGTTTGAGAACGGTTCTACTCACACTTTTCTTTCTTCTTGACTAGTGTAGAGATTTCAACTCAACACGATACCCATTGACTGAGTATCGTATCTGTTGTGCAAAGGGCCCAACTATAGATCACTTGAACCATGTCGATGTCATTCTTGGCACTTGGCATGCCACGATTCTTTAATAGATTTTCCTCTTTATACATCAATTATAAAATTCAAGTATTTTCTTTTGAGCTTGATGATTCCTATCATGTGATTGAGGGCTATTCACCCTCTAAGATAACCGGATCTAATGTGCATATGATATCAGCTTTGCAATTTAGTAGATGTTTTCGTGATCCAAATGTTGTTATCTGTGTTTGTTTTATTGAAAAGGTTCAATCATTTGTGGTGCAATGTAATTCTATTTATTTTAATAACAATGTTGATACAAATTGAAACATGAGTAAATACTTGGATCCAATTCCACAAGAATATATTGATATCTTTCCATCTGAATTACTTGACTAACTTCCATGGTCTTGTAGCACATTAGATCATAGGATTGAAATGCATAGCAGCTATCCCATCTCTCACCAACCATATCGGTTCAGCCCGAAAGAGGAGGATGAGATAGCTAGGTAGCTTCATGATTATCCAGCTACGGGCTTTATTAAGACTAGTAAGTATCCATGGGGCACACCCTCAAAAAGTGGATAGTCAGTTTCCTCGCCAATATATTTATTTGTTGCAAACCGCTTGGATATCACCTTACATCTCTTAAGACGAGAGTGATTGTGTGCAAAACTATCCGCGGAATTCTTTTCGCACAGAGCTATTATATCTCGAGTATGTCATCTCCATTGATGGCATCCACATTGATCCCAAAAAGATTCAAGTAGAGTTATATTGCTCTATTCCAAGGACCATAAGGCAAGCAAAATCTTTTTTCGCTATTACTAGCTTCTTTCTGAAGTTCATTAAGAACTATGCTCATATTGTTGGACACTTAACCATTTTCTTAAGGATATTCGAAGCAAGAAAAAGCACGCATTTTGCCCCTACCCGATCTAGAAAGTATCATTTTCTTAAGGATATTCAAAGCAAGAAAAAGCGTGTTCGTCCGCCAATTGTTTGGATAAATGAGCCTGCTCAATGTTTCCAAACATTGAAATGACCAGTTACTATTGCACAAATATTGTGGATTATCGATCTAAAAAAATCGTTTGAGGTTCATATAGATGCAAGTGATTATGCTAAGGGTGTTGTTCTTTATTAGAATAGCCAATCCATTGCATTTAAGAGTTATCAGTTCAGGATGCTCAAAAATGTTACACCACTCAAGAGAAGGAATTATTGGTGGTCATCCATGCTCTTAAAATTTGGCGTCATTATTTATATGATGCTTGGTTCATTATTAGGATTGACCATCATTTCTTAAAGCACCTCTACAATCAGCCCGATCTTTGTGGCTGCCTTGTCCTTTGAAATTTCAACTAATTTCTCTCTCTCTCTCCAATGGTGTTGCCAAAACAATCCTCACTTTGGTAGGATCTCATAATTAGTCCAAGACAGACCTAGTAGCTAAAGATGCTTTGACAATCCCGTTGTCTAAAAGCTAGCTAGTGAGAGAGAGATAGTGGAAAAGTATTCCATTCGTAATGGATTACTATTTAAACAAGGCAAAATGTGTGTGCCCAACGATCAAGATATCCACAAAAAGATTTTGTATGAGAGCCATGACGCCCGGAGCATAGGGCACCTAAGATACTTTGGTGAGAAATTTATTAGAGTCTTACATGCTTGAGCGACCATAGTGTTAGCTTAATAAACTAAATGACACAAATAAGTGGGAATGTTACATCCTCTATAAATTTCCAGAAAAAAGTGGAGTAGCATTTCTATTGATTTTATAGTAGGATTATCCCATACGAATCAAGGTCATGATGCAATCTGTGTCATGGTTGACCACTTGATGAAAATGGCTCAATTCATTCCCATAAAGGCAACTATGAAAAGCCACAACTTGGCTAGTCTCTTTATTGAGCATCTTGACAGACTTTATGAGACCCTAAGTTCATTGGACATTTTTGAGACTAATGGACAAGCCGAGAGGACAAATCAGACTATGGAGAATATGCTGCATGCATAGGTCTCCTGTAGATAATGTGATTGGGAGTATTATCTTTGTCTGAAAGCTATAAATTAGGGCTTTGACAGCATAAACACTACTGTCCACCATCAAACAGCTGAACAAAATTGAGAATGACTGAGATTCAATGACACACTTCTTGAGACAGCTGATAAACCATAATTACAGCAGCAATTAGGTCTGAATTCAGTAAAACAGTGTTGAATATCTTCGAATTTGCTAGGATAACAAAAAAAAACAGAAGAGGAGAGAGAAACCTTTTTGATGCCATGAAAGGGCTGTAACAGCAATCCCCTCCCATTTTAGAGAGAGAGAAATCATGTCATTTACTGATTTTTAGGGTTTCCCCACTGTTTGAAACCGTAGTTTCTACACCAGCAACTATCCATGACCTCGTTTTTAGGGTTTTCTGCTGTTTACAACCCCAAAATCTGCTCTAGATCAGGTTGCACTATTCTCCCAAGGCTTTAGTAACCATCTCCCTACTCAAACAAAGTACACCCTGAGATTTGTCTCAAGCAGCCCAGAACGGGAGAAAACCAACCCAACATGGAAGATGCACTTGCATGCAGCCCAAACCGAACATTTGGAAAATTTCTATCTTCACTCAAGCCTCCACATGCAAAACAAGTTGCCTAGCTCCTAGGCCCTTCCCTTATTAAAATAACATCAAAGGCTACCCAACCTCAATTTTAAATTTCTAACCTCTTTGAGCTTAGGAGTGTTGAAACTTTCCACAAAGGTTAGCCCAAGACATTAAATCATTTAAATCTCTAACCCCCATGGCACCAAAAGTCATTTCCAAGGGCAAATTCAACCTTGACCAAGACATGACTTCCCCATTGGCCATAGCAAAATGGAACAAGAAACAGGAATGGTGAACGGGAACGGGGAATAGGGACAGGGGACCCAAAAGTAGCCATTCCATGTTGCTACGCCATTGGGACCTATCCATAACAACAACTACCAATGTTCCCCACTGCCAAAGCTAGGATTGCCTATCATCATGACACACATCTAACTTAAAATCACATGTGTACAATTTAAATGTCACAACTTAAGTATCGAAAAAGCATTAAATTAAAAAGTCAAGAATGAATTGAGGGTCTATTGGTTAAAGTGATGCTCCAGGATTGTAAGACAATAAGGGTTGAGACTCATTTACTCAGTGTAGCAGCGATGAGACACCATGAATGCATTTTTCAATGTCATGTTGGTCACCATTGGAGTGATTGCAGCTCTATATGCTTGAAGACACATTGGTTTGACTGCCTAATTGAGACATATTGAAAGCTCATTGGTCAAGTTGGTGACAACAACTAAGGACATAGCCAAGAACGCAAGGAATCGTTAGCAAAGAGAGTGCTGGTCAATGACAACTGTGTTAATCTTACAGCCAGGCCACAAGTGGTTCATGTTAAGGCTCATTTTCAATATAAAAGAAATACCGTAAGGGGCACTCATCTTGAGGACCAATCCGGTGTTGTCTATTGTGCAAGAGCACTCTAGCTCTCAAGTTTATTGTGCGATTTATTTCCTTTGCTGAATTGAATAGTGTGCATGATGTAAGTTTATATTCACTGCCCTATAGATCAAATCCACAGGCCAGTTTCATTGGTGGTAGTAGCTGGTGGAGGCCAAATGAAAGAAATCTCCATGCTCTAATGATAGCAGCTACGAATCTAACCTCAAAACTCCTCACTAAGTCTGTAGTCCTAATCTCCTTTAAGATCTAGTGGATACTAGGCCACCATGGTCCTCCATATGTAGGTGTAGTAGACATAGCAAAGGTTTCTTTCAAGCCTCCTCACCTAGAAGAAGACCCTTGATAAGAAGCTTCTCCTGGCTCCCATCTCCTCTTAACCAAATAAATTTCTTGATCAGGCAGTTCACTTGGCCAATACATGACCTAGAACTGCCCAACAGAAAGTGATGTACCGCATGGTTATGAGAAGAGCCTAGTTGGCAACCACCACACTCCCTACTAATGAGAGGCTTCCAGAGCTCTAATGAAGAAGCTTCTACCTAATGCTCACAAAAAGAAGTGTCAATTGCTGCTATGAAGTAATGGCAATCCCCCAATGGCATCCAAGATACCTCATTGTGGTCCCATACGAGACCTAGCTGAAGTCCTTGTACAGTTGCCATTCCAACTACCAAGTCGCATATCCAAAATCCATAGGATTTATGCAAATTTATTAAGGCACCAAATGCTCTACAAAATATCCTCGTGACCGCTACAGGGGCCTAAAGTTGCTCAAGGAGCTCTACCAGTTCAATGATAGGCAACCATAAGCCTTTGATACATGTGGATCTTTATCTCAAGAAAGAGCTCATGGCCTCTACTTCAATTAGAAATAAGAGGGGGACTACTAGGCAGCCCCATCTCAATGATCTTTGGATACCGAATCTCTCTCCTCTAGCCCCATCAACAAGAACCTAGCTGTGTGCTCAAGAATAAAGGGCAGCAACTCCTTTGATCCACTACTCTAGAAATCCCATCTTCAACATGGTGCCCTCCAAAGACTCCCAATCCACACTATCATCTGCCTTCTCAGATTTGAGTAGGAGCACAAGGAGATCTGAGCTCCTAGATCCCAAAAATGTGAATATGATGTCCATGATGTTGCGCACTCAAACAAAACTTACTTGGGTAGGGTAGGTAATGTCTAGTATCAATCGCCTTTGAAGGGATCTTATAAGCAAATCCAAGCAAAGAGATTCACCTCCATTGTATGATCTCCAATTTGTCTCCATGACCTTTGGGAGAGAGATGAATCAATCCCTCAAATAGTCTCTCTAGCATATCTCTTGATACCACAATCTCCTGGAAAGCTGTGATGAGACCTACATAGATAAGATCCCAATAGTTCTCAAAGAACATATCCAATCAATCTTCTCTAACTTGCCTAAGCAAAAGGCCAAAAGTACCTTCTCCACTTTCTCCTTTATAGAAAGTGAAATGTCCCCCTAAGATCCAACTTGCACAAGAGACAACACAATCCTTTCCACTGTCAAGAGTTTAAAAGGGAATGGACATCAAATCCAACTCCCAACCATAGAGCTAAGGAGCATAGTTGTCAGATACAAAAGATACAATACCATGCGGTACAATAAAATACATTACTAAATGGTACTTTAAGATTTTATAAGGTACAGTACGATATTAGTACATAAAAAATATCATCTTGGGTATTTTGGACTAAAGATGATAGAATAAAGTGCTTAAAGTCTAAAGAGCAACGCTATTAGAGTATACAAGATGATTGCTTGAGAGTAACATGCCAAAACCTCTATGGTATATGCCTCATGCGCAATACCATAGTTGCCTCCGTACGATGTACGGATCTGTCCATACCGTACGATTCGTACGGTACATATCTGTACGAATCCATACGTGATTTTGGGCCTATTTGGGCCACCTTGTCTGCACGTCATCGATCCCACGTCCTGTGTTTCCTACGCCCCCGCCTTTACTCCTGCATGTTCTGCCTACCTGCGTGGCACTTTTTAGGGGGGTGGGAACCCTTGGATACCTCATCCCATCCCCTTTTCCAGCCATGCACTCCCCCCCCCCCAGCCCTCTTTGGATTCCTTCCAACTAGCAGCCCTCTCTTTGACCATTGACCCCTCTTTGATTGTTTGAACTTAGACCCTTCTCTCATCTACAAAAGGTGCTCCTCTCCTCCATACTTCCACACCAATTCAACAAGCACTTACCATTCTCATCTTCCTCTCTTGGATCCTCATTCTTGAATGGACTTGTGATTTGTCATTCTCGAATCTCACCTCCCATCCCCTCTTTCCCGCACCCTATCGAAGCATTTGCCATTCTCAAATCTCATCTCCCATCCCCTCTATCCCGCACCCTATCAAAGCATTTGCCATTCTCATCTCCCATCCCCTCTCTCTCACTCTTGCTCTTTCAACTTTACCCCAACCCTCGGGCCTCTTCAGTCTCCCTCCCTTTCAACTTTCAAGACTCAAGTTTCAAGAGTCGAGACTCAAGCATCTCTCTCTCTCTCTCTCTCTCTCTCTCTCTCTCTCTCTCTCTCTCTCTTTGGCCTCTTTATCCGTCATCGGCACCATGACTCATGAGAAGTGCGAGGCCTTCAATTTGCATACGATCCATGTGAAGAGGGACACAAAGAAGTCCAACTCGCACCATTGGACATGCAAGTATTGTGGGAAGCGCTATACAAGTGGTGCAACTTGATCTCTCCAACATCTTTCCAAGACGGGGGGGCAAGTTGCTCCATGCAAGGAGATCCCTCAAAACATTGCGGAGGAGATTCTCGCCAAGATGAGAGGGGGATCCACAAGAGGAGAAGGAAATGGCTTATCGGCACCAACTCCTATGCCTACTAACGAGAAAGCATCCAATGTGGGCGTATCTTCAACTGATGTGGGAAAGGCCTCTACCATTGGTGATGTGGGCTCCATATCCACATCCGGCTCCAGTAAAAGACAAAGAGTGGAGGCTCATGAGGTGCCAGAGAGACAATCCTCTCTCTCTCGAGCTCCTAGTCATGTGCGTTGATCGGTTGCCTTTCTTAGACAAAGGCAACAACTTGTGGACATTGAAATTGCATGCACAGTGATTGAGTGCAATCTTGCATTCAATGTCCTAAAGCAAGAGCAATGGAAGAAGATGGTAAAAGCCATTGCCAATGTGGATCCATGTGAAGGATGGACCGGTGTTACATACAATGACATGAGGACAAAAAAGATTGATGAAGAGAATGAGAGGATTGATAGAACCCTTGATCCTATTCGGGCCACATGGATTAAATATGGTTGCTCCATTCTCAGCGACGGATGGGGTGATCGTAAGAAACGGGGCATCATCAACATTCTCGTCTCATGTCCACTCGACACTTACTTTTTGCGGGCCGTAAATACCAACAAGAGGGGGAGAAAAACAACAGCCGCATTCATCTACCGCCACATTCGACAAGCTATCATTGAGGTATACATTGCAATTTGCCTTTTAAATTTGTTTCACTTTCTTTCATTATGATAATATCACGATTCATAATTAAAATTTGATTCATGCATAACTATCTATCTCCCTATTCTAATAATTAATTTCTCTCTGGTATATATGATCTATCTCGATTCTCTCTTTCCCCCCAAGCCACAAGGCCCCCAACCCCCGGGCTCCGTCTCTCTTCATTCTTGAATCTTGAAACTTGAAACTTGAAGGCTCAGCCGCTCAAGTTTCAACTCTCTCTAGACTTTTTCTCTCTCTAACCTTCAATTTTCAAGTATTGTTAGTAATAAGTATACTTACTTGTAATTTGTAAATTGTGGTTGTAGATGGGCCCCTCAAATGTGGTGCAAGTTGTTACCGACAAAGCATCAAATTGTCGGCGCATGGGCCGTTTGCTTGAGGCCGAGTTCCCTACGATTGTGTGGACTCCATGTGCAAGTCATTGTTTGGACTTGCTCATGGAGGACATTGGGAAGCTCAAGTGGGTGAAGAGGGTGGTCCGCAAAGCTACATCAATTGTCACATTCTTCACGGTAAAGGTAAAGGTGCTTGCGATGTATCATGAGCATAGCACACTGGAGTTGAAGAAGCCTTCTGCAACTCGCTTTGCTTACATGTGGTTATTGCTGGAGCGCCTTTATAAGGCGTGGTCCGCCTTGCGCCAGATAATGGTGTCCACTCTATGGAATGAGTGGGATGAGCATGAGACAGAGGGGGCCAAAGCCATGCAATGCTTGTGCCTTAATGAGCAGTTTTGGCAAAAAGTTTGTGCCCTTGTCATTGTCGTGACTCCCTTTTATAGTACGCACTGGAGACCCTTCAGCCCTTAGCCATGAGGGTCCTTGCCCAGGATTGCTCTTCGAGTACATGTGAGAGAAACTCGAGTGTCTATTCTCTCATTCACACAAAGATTCGCAATCGGCTTAGCACACGACAGTTAAAGCGGCTAGTCTATTGCCATACTAACTTACGCATGATGAGAGCTATGATAAGCATGGGTAGTCCGAAGCAGGTAAAGTTTAAACGCTTAACCATAATATTTAAATTTTAAAATTTGTTGTTTTAACTTTTAAACTTTGAACTTTGAAGTTTATACTTTACAATTTAGACTTTAGTATTTACAATGATCAATCTTGCGTGTATCACTACATTGTGTAGGTGAATGTTGATACATTCAAGTTGACGGGCGACACTCTTCCGAGCATACATAAGGAGGTAGACAAGGAGGAGATGATTTTTGCAAAGCTCTATAGAGAGCTTAGAGCAACAGATACTCGTGACACTCGCAGTCAACCTACTCGTGGGCGAGGAATTCGAGTAGGTGGTAGCAGGGGCATGGCCATTCGACGCCCTCCATCATCGAGGAGGGGTGATTCGAGTGGCCTGCAGACATATGTAACACAGGACTCAGTAGCTCACATCCTGTGCCTCATGATGACATCCCCACCTTGACTACACAGCCACCACCTAGGGAGCCATCATTTGATGATGATGGTAACCTCATGAGCGAGGATGAGTATGAGTGTGTCTCATCGTCGGATGCCGAGGAGTCATCTTCAGACTCTCTTGATGAGCACTCAAATGGTTCTAATGATGATGATGATGATGATGACAGTGATGCCTCATCATAGATTCATATGACATAGGTCTCTCTTTTCTTTTGTATCAAATATACTAGACTGTAGTTGTATCGCATGTTCATGCGACCGCGATGGTCACCCCGTGTATTCATCTTATTCTGTAATGAAATGGCTATTTCCACTTTAAACATGTATTCTACAACCTATCATTTAATGATTTATGGTTTTTGTTATTTAAAAAATCATCTTATTTTTTTTTCGTACTAGTATCGTAACGTACCTTATAAAATCATAAGGTACCATTTAGTACCGTATTTTATCGTACCGTACCTTTCGTACCTGACAACTATGCACAATACGTGCTACAACATACAAGTTACAAATACATAGATGGAATTAGATACATCATATATAAATGATCATACAAATAAGAGAAGTGTAGGCTTTTTTCTTCTTTTTTTTGGGTGTTTGGGGGGGGAGGAGTAGTGTTTGATTTCCAACCAGTCTGTAGACCTATCTTATCTCTGAGGACAAGCTCCATGTCATCCAATGGGAAGCAAATTGGCAAGACAGTATCAACCATAGATGTGCAAGGGGCTGCAAAGGAGTCCCCTGGTGGTTGTGGTGGTGGACTGGCTACAATCTGCACAACTTGCTCGCTCCATATGTCTATGGTGCTGATGCTTCCTAAGCAACTAGTGCCAAGCTCTACCATGGTGATTCCGGCCCCTCAAAAGAAGTTTGTGCAGAATAGGGAAGATGGAAGTGGCTTGAGCAAGGAACCAAACGAAGGCTACTAGGGTGGAGGAAACTGAACTTCCATATCTGGACAGGGGAGCACTTGGCGAACAGGAGCTATGTGGGCCTAGTTGTGAGGGCACAGAGGGCAGAGACAGTGATGGAGGCATAGTTGGCAGCCACAGTTAGCAGGACAGGCAGGCAGAGAAGAAAAAGGAGGAGAGGCAGGAGTGCACACAGGTGGCATTGTTTTTAGTGGTGCCTAGGTGAGAATGGTCAACTAGGCAATAATGGCACAGGTCAAGGGGAGAGCAGTGGGGGAACTAGAAGGGTTAACCAGGCCCACACTGTGTCCAGGGTGGCTGCATTGACAGTGACAGTGCTGTGTTCAAGTTGACGTGAGTCAAGACGGCAGAAGTAAGAAAAGGAGGCAGGTGGGAAAGGCTAGTGAACGGGTGGCACCTTGTTGCATCAGCACAGAGCAGCTCATTAGTCAGGGCACTCATCAATCAGCTTGTCAACACAAGGTGACTCATCAAGTCAGCTTGTGCCAAGATCTGGAGATCAGGTTGTTCCTATGGGGACACCCATCTGATTTCTATCTAACTGGACCCACATATCAAAGCAAGCAAAAGCCTCTAACTTCTCTTTAAGAAAGGATATCACATGTAGCGAGGACAATGTGGGAGACTCTCTACATAGATCAAGGTGGATCAACCTCAATACGCACTTTTCTCTATGTTGGGCCTGTGGTGGGAATGGGATCAGGTGTTAACTCGCCTAGCTTGCACAATCTACACACATCACAAACCAATTTGAGTCTAGGGATGCATGAACTAGCTTACAATCACTAATGAATGTGCAAAGTTAAACTTTTGATTGCTCTTGAGTACACTGGTTCAAGAACTAAGACAATACATAGAGACCAGTTCATTAAAATTTGTCTTGACCACCACTAGACCCGTGGTCTCATCAAGAGGTCTGACCAAAGAACTTGGCAAAGAATATGGCTCAAGCCAATTAGCAAAACTAGTAGACAGATAATAAATGTACCCCAAGCTAGGAAATGAGAATCAAGATATACATTGTCCACTCAAGATAGATTCCAACCTTGATCTATAACAGAAAACACTGAGCCAATAATATGAAGCTTTGGCCATTGTGTTATTACCACAACAAACAGCTCACCACCAAGTATTTACAAGATACAGATGTCTTTGCTCTGGGTCATATGGTGAATAAATACATAGTCACATGGGACAACAGGAAATGGGAATGGGAAACCAAAATGGGAATGGCCTAAATTGCCATTCCATGTGACTATGTAGTCACATCTAATTGGCATGAAACGGGAAATGGGAACAGGGATGGGGGACCCAAAAATGGCCCTTCCATGTGATTATGGGTGAATAGCTTCATTGACAACTATCCATTGGAACCTAGATGGCCTGTAACTTTGGAGGCAGCTCCACGATGTGGACCCTTCACCTTGCATGCTCTCAAAGAAGGCAAAATGTGCCTGTGGACCAAGCCGACGAAAGGTCTGCTTGACCATTCAAACATCACTTCAGGAGTATGGAAGGGTGTTACTGAGAGGGCTGACCAAAAGCAACACAGTATACACCACTTGTTCTTAGAGGCACCTCAATTTTGATTTTGAGGTCCCATGTTGCCCTCTCTCAGCCTGGTAAGGGTTGAGATCTGACTACAGGGAGTAGGCCAAGTACCGTTAGCTCTAGATTGACACTCCTCATCTACATGGCCAGGTATCAAGCAATGAGAAAAGTACATATCCTTTTAGGAATATTCTCTCAGTTTGATCTCTTAAAAATTTTACCCTTCATAGAACTGGAGAGGAGGGTCCCCTCTGAAGTAGACTTGGTCATGCAGCTTTGTGGACCGCAATAGCTGGCACTCGTAAGAAATTGAGGCAAAGAGATAATTTGCTGCATTAGACAGTAGTAGTTTGGATGCAGCTTCTGAGGAATAACATAACTTGATTTTCTTCTGACTTTGAAAAGCCAGTTGTGGCAGACTCTCTCTTTAGTGCCATCAAGGCTGCTTAGTGGTCAGTAAAATGATTCCAACAGTCAAATGCAAGAAACTGCCAAAGCTGTGAGTAAACCCCCTGCATTAGCTTGTTGGCATTAGCCTGCAAGCTCTCTATTGTAGGACATGTTCAGGGTGGGTCTGTCTAGAATCAGAGGCATAGGTTATAACCCAAGGACAAGTTCCCAAAGACAATTTTACAAGAAAGTTAGCAATGAAAATGTGGCGTCTAATATTTTCACACGTGATAATAGACCTACACAAATAACTAGTCTGCCATCCACTCTTGTGGCTTCACTTGACAGCAGAGGCATAGAACAGCCCTCAGGACAAGCGAATAGCATATTACTGATGCACTCAATGACAACAATGCACTGCAATCTGCTATGATACCACTGTTGTCTGACAAAAGCTAAATTACAAAGCGCATGCAAAGCCAGAGTCACAAGGGAAGGAACAGACCTCAGACCAAGCCATCCACTCCCTAGGAGTACATAGTTAAGGGCAGAAACTTAGTGGAAATTGAACCTTTGGGTTGTTACTTCCATATGGGGAGAAGGAGAAATAGTAATTACAAACCATCAAGATAAATAAAGAAATGTTTGACAAATGGTTGTTTTATTCTGTTTGCCACAGCTGTTCAGTTCATGGAGGAGCCACTTGAAAAGGAAACTTATGTCAACCCCTATGTCACACACGATGAGGAAGGGTATTCAACCTTTATGGATTCTAGACTGAAACTGGGCAGAGCAGTCACACAGCAAACGCACCACAATGACAGGATGAGAGGGAGCAGACGATGTTGACCTGTTAGAGGATAAAATGGTGAACACATAAGTAGAGCCAAATCACCTAAACTGCGATCTTGAAAACATCAGTTGTAGCAACCAATAAACAAATAGCATCTCCCCAGAAATCATGGAGAGTTTTACTGGAAGAAACTATATAGAATAGTAGTAAAGCTGCAACTAGGTATGGAAGTTTTAGCTGTGATAACATCTTAAAGAACTTGGTATGTTGCTATCTGAGTAGCAAAAGCTACTTCTCCCTTCTAAGTAACTTAACCTGCATTACGTTTGTCCAAATGGAACATTTAAAAACACTGAGCAAGTGTAGATATATCACCTCACTACAGGCATGATGTTCACAATTTCGCCAGTCTAAATTTGATCCTCTGCATTGATCATAAGCATGGATCAATTCATGAATAATCGTTTGATCAACTTCATCCTGGTATATCACTGAATTGCTACAGACAACAATCTACTGCCAGAAAACACCAAAATGTCAGAACTTGATAAACAACAAAATAAATCATACATCCTTTTGTTTAATGAAAATTGATTTGAAGGATCGAACAGTATATATTATCTAAGAAGAATCACAAAGATTTTATAAGAGGGTTGATTCCTAGTATGTAAAGAGGAGTCCGATTCTTTGATAAGCCTCATGACTATCACCAAGAGATGTAGCTGCATCTTCAGCCAATGTTGGATACCAGGCATGGCCACCAAGGCCATCTACTTACGAAGCTTGTTGGTGAAGTTGTAGTTTCCATGTGAGACTCCTAAATAGTCAAGAGTGATATCACTCTAGCTGGCGACCCCATTTTCAACAACAAAACCAAGAATGTTGGAATTCATTACAATTTTACTAAAGTAGGTGGAGGAAGGTAACATTCAGCTTAACTTCATGCCTTCATCCAAGAATCGTGCCGACATTCTAATGAATCAATCGACCAACCAATACTCCAGCTTAAACATCATATTGAATTTTGTCCAACCTCCCCTTTGACATCAGAATGATTGGCAGAGGGGGACCCATAGCCTTCCCATGCACCTTTCGCCCATGAGAGCAAGCAGTTAATTGCTTGGTACTTACAGATTTTGGCAACTATGCTTATGTACTCATGTCTCTGCATTGGTATGGATTCATGATCATCATACTTGTAAAAGGGCATTTGGACAAGTGAACCAATGAGGGCACAGGGCACTGCTCAAGTGGCACTGCTGCAATTTGCATCCCATTATCACATGACCCCTTGCATCTCCCATGCATTGGCATTGTGTTTATATGAAATAGGGCCCTTGGAAGGGATAATCAGGAGAGTAGGCTCCCCCAAAGGTAAAAATCCTTGCATTGTGTAAGCATACTCCCCTTTTACCTTCCCTTGTACCTCAATCAAGAATGCTTGACTTTGATCCGCGAGTACAACAATCACCGACACCCTTGCCACACAATGGTCTTTATGGGAAATGATCTTCTGGTCTTACTATTCAATTCTTGCCTTTCAAAAGAAAAGTATAAGACCCATTAACTTGGCTACTCAAAGGAAGATACTCATCACCTATGTAATCATGGTAGACCCTTGGGCAGTACATCCCCTTGGTAGATGCCTTTCTTTGGGGTGGAACTTTTGGGTGAAAAGAGGATAGAGTATGGCTCTCCATATTTTTAACCCTTTTTGGGCCTAAAAGGGGGTGTAAAGCCACCAAATGTAATGCATGCATTAATCTCAAATCATCATGCATTGATGCCTAATTTATACTCCTTAAAACAGCCCCAAAAGCCATTACCAAATTTTAAACAGTAAGACAAAATGCCCAAAATACTCTATGAATAGAACATGTTGGCATACTCTGAATAGAACATGTTGGCATCCCATTCATCCCTGATCATTACCGTCAATCAGCCTTTTCCAATTGCTGAACACACCTTCAGGAGCTCCACTTGCCATCAATGGGAGAAGCTGCCTTGCATTTTGGAGAAGCTGCAGCCCAGCTGCTGGCCACTCATCCACCTATGCTGCCCAGCCTTCAGCCATCACAGCTTGTGGTCCTGGAGGTCTACTAGCTGCTGCCAAGTCATCATCAACTGCTACAGACTGTATTTTCTGTGACTACTGCCTGCATGTTTACTGCTTAGAGGCCAGCTAGTTGATTGCCATAATTTGCTGCCCATGGAGCTTCCATTCAGCTGGCAAACCTTGTGTTTTGCTGCCCTGGAGTAACTCACGACATCCCTGCTGCTTGGAAGACTTTGTTCTCTCCTTCCTTTGCTGCCCATGATATCATCATCACTGCCTGACTGCTGTTGGTTTGTTTTGGAATCCGTCACCGGTATGATACACTCTCAATGCTATTCTCGACGTCTGAGAATACCACTCTCAGCTCACCTCATCCCCAGTCCTTGAGACACACAGGTTTAGGGTCCCACATTGTATCATTTTCGTCTCCATACTTATTTCTCATCGAGTATCCTACAAACTAAATCCATCATGTTGTCCCACTTTCTGCACTTTTCTTTGTTTGCCCTAGCATTTCTCCACATTACATCAATTCTTGTGGGATTCAATCCAATTCCTGTGGGAGCCAATTGAGTGGATATGGTAAAGCCCCCATGTCAGTGTGCCCTCTTTTGGCTGCTAGTTCCAAACCTTCGACAACTTCAAGCTCAGATTGTATGCACCTTTCTCCAAGTTGCAGATTCAATCATTTAGGTGAAACACCAGAGGAAGCAGAGTATGACGAGAAGGAATTTGAGATGAAAGATTACTAGGCCCTGGTTCCTTTGAAAGTCTCTGATGTCTCCACAACAAGAACTCATGTACTCATGAGTGGAGAAGAGGTAAAGGGGGATCCTCTCCTCCTAGCCTATTCAGAGATTTGCAGCACCATTCCTTGAAAGTCTACAATAAGGACCACCAATGGGATACGCTCTGATGGGAAGTGCTTCACTGATGATGGCTAAGACATCTCGAATAGTGTTCTCACATACTCTTGAATGCTAAGCTTTCTCAATCAAGGCACAAGTGTCAATCAAGAGCACCCGACTCTAATACCATGCAAAGAAATGCTAGGGGGAACCAAGGGTGCACTATATCGCGCAAGAGCATTGCTCTTTTCTTTTGCCCGTGCAAGAGAGAGAGAGAGAGAGAGAGAGAGAGAGAGAGAGAGAGAGAGAGAACACCCTTTTTCTTTAATTTTCTAAGAATAAACTCTTCTCTCTCAAAAAGCAACATATCTACACATTTCAATGCTAAGAGGACCACTAAAATGAAGTTAACAATGGGTAATTTTTTTGGAACCTGCACCACCTTGTTACTGCACCATTGTATAAGCATATGCCCTAAAGGGCAATGCTAACAAAAAGAAACACAAAATGTACAACAAGAGGCCAATTGGTGTGGCATCAAACACTATGCACATATGGAATTCCTCATAGTCCTAGCACATAGCTGGGGCTTCTCAATCTAACTTACTGTCCTAATCTTCCCCTACCAACACTAGACTATGGTGAATCCATCATTGTCCACCAACAACGCAAAGGCAAGTTGTGTCTATTGGTGGCCTTTTTTTGAGAACCAAAACAAGTGCATTCTGCTTTTTAATGGCCAAACTCCTGGCAACACAAGCACTGGTTGGGCTGCTCAACGACAATGACCTTCTAGAAGATTGTTGTGCCTCTTGCCACAATCTCAAAATATTTTGGATGTCCTAACCTTCAGCACCTATTCCAATTACTACATCTACAAATGAGTTCAGCAACATGGGTGACAAAAATCCTTCACCAAGTGGCAAAAACTCTATTCCAATTTCCAAGTTCTAAAAGAGGAGCATATAGGACACTACAAAAAGGCTATGAAGGCCTTGTACCATGGTGCCAATTAAGATAACTCCCTTCCCCAAGACCATCAGAAACTAGTCGACTAACTCTTGGAAAACCTCCTTAGAGGTGAGTCTAACCATGAATACACCCTACTCCAACAATGTGGCGTCTACAATGCATGAAGTTGGGTGCAAGATGAAGAGTGACCCACAACCTATACAAAGAATGTGGCTTCTGAATACTCCTCCATTGCCCATACTAACTGAAGTCACTCCTCAAAAGAATGATGCGTGAGGTTGTAGACTTGAGTTTAACAATTAGTTGCACCAGTGCCAAACCAGAGGTTTCTGTGCGTGCTTGGAAGGGTATCCTCTACAAACTGTGCACTACAAGACAAGAGAAAGCTGTTACAAGGGGAAGGATGGAGGAAATCCAAGAAGAGGAGAAGGGGGTGGATAGGAAGAGGCAAGAGCAAGAGGAGAATGGGCTGGTGCTAGATCATCATGAGGACATGAAAGCATTGGTGGAGAGGAGGTGAAGGCATGGAGGTCCTGCCTATTTAAGGCCCATGTAGTCAAGTGCAAGACAGCAAGCCGCAACATGAGGGATGGTGTGCCAAAGCATGAGGGAAGCAAGGCATCATGATACAGGGCAGGGGGAGCATAAAGGGAGGAGATAGGGAATGGTGGCTCAAATCAGCACGAATGACTGTCAGTTCTGAATGATCTTCTTTTGTGAAAAAGAGTGTCTTTCTCTTGTAAACATCAATGCATATGGATGACTTCCTTCAGGATTTTCCAAGTATCTACCACTTAGGCCTCTCTAGAGCAAGAATGTAGTAATCACTAAGTAAGGTCAGAAAAGTCCACAAAGGTTGTAGGTTGAGAAGACTGTTTATGATCTCCTGAGTACTCTAGAAAAGTATGCCAGATGGAGTACTTATTTCCCAATAATAGTATAATCAATCATGCCTTTCAGGAGTAGATTTTAAAAATGTGCTCTATCAAAGTTGAAAGTAGCAGATAACAACAGCTTTAAACTTTATGACAAAAAAAAGAGAGGCACAAACCCCTTCTCCCATTTCAAATCCTCCAGCTGCAGCTGCACTGCAGTTTACTGCTCGAAAAAACTTTCGTCCAACATGGCATCCAGCTTTTTCAAGCGAGTCCTTCAAAAATTTTACCTTTTCATCTGCTTTGACAATCCTAGTTAGTTCTCTCTCTCTCTCTCTCTCTCTCTCTCTCTCTCTCTCTCTCTCTCTCTCTCTCTCTCTCATCCCAATATCAATTCCCATTGTAATAGATCCCTAGTGTTTTTTTCATATTCTCAGTTATTTGTTGTTTCCTTAAATGTTTCCTTTAAGATTACAGTTTCTTTATACTACTTGGGAAACATGACAATTCCTTGAACTTCAGATGTATCTATTCTTGTCTCACAGGCTGATTTGGCCTTTTGTAGACATTAATACAACTTTCTTTCTTCCTCTCTCACAAAGATTGTTGAAACTAAAGAATAATCAAATGTGCAAGGAACCATCTAGCCAACACATAAAAACCATATTTGTTGAGCAACCAAAAGTCATCACATGCATTAACATTCGATAAAAATGCATTAATTCCTAATTTTGGCCTCATTAACGGCCCCAAAAAGACTTTATTTGTATTTTTTGGCACTTTTTGCACATGGTAGGACAAATGTCCCAAAATCCGTTATAAATAGAGCATGCATGGGCATTCTTATCACTCCACATTTAGTCAATCTCCTAAGCCCTCTTCTCCAATTGTTGATCTCTCTTTCTCCAACAATTAGTGGATGCTGACCCACCAGAGTTGCTGCAGCTGCCAAGCCTGAAGCTGTCCAGAGCTGCCCACATCAGCTGGAGCTGCCACCCAGCTTGCTGCCCACATCAGCTAGCTGCCACCCAGCCTGCCGCCCAGTTTGGAGGTTGCTGCCCATGAACGTTTTCAGCTTGATATGGCAGCCCAACTTCCTTTGAAGATCATTCAGTTTTCACCACTCCTGGCGACATCTACATTTGCTGCCTGCAGGTCTAATAATCCACTAACATTTTCATTTTTATTGCTGTAGACATTCCAGCCAGTCGCCCAATTTCTTCCAGCCACCGACTGTCAGAGTGCAGCAAATGGGGAACCATATGATGGAACTGAAAGCAATTAGTGAATATGGAGAGAGAGAGAGAGAGAGAGAGAGAGAGAGAGAGAGAGAGAGAGTAGAATGCTGAAGACTAATAAGAATGAATGTTGAATACTAAAGGTAGATACGTACAACAGGCTGTGTCAGTATAGCCAGCCAAAGAGCGTGCTCAACCTGCACAAGACTGAAGTGATTGTGACTAGATGGCAGGCTTGCCTAAATACGCAAGAAATAATACAATAATATGATCAGGTCAGCCAGTCAAAACTGGCCGATTGCTGCATAAAACAGGCCAACTGAAATAAAACAATAAAATAACGAAAAACAAATGCAAAAAATGCTGGTTGCCACATGATAACTCTCACCAGCCTGCCCAACTTGCCCAAAATCTTGCCTAAACTGCTGGCAACTGCAAAACAAACTGCCCAACCTGCTCCCTAACATGCTACCACTGCTTAATCTGCCCTCTACATGCATGTGCATGTCTTGGAGAAGACCGAGTCTCTAACATCCCCTCTTAGATCCTGGACGAAGCATAAGGCTAAAGGATCTAGAATGCTAACAAAGAACGGCCTGAGGAAGTGTCTTAGTGAACAAATCAGCAAGGTTGTCTTCAATCTTGCAATACTCCACATCAATGGTCCCATCCAAGATCTTCTCACGAATATAGTGATATTGGATCTCTATGTGCTTGTCTTAGCATGGAATGAGGGATCCTGTGGCATGACTATGCCACTCTCATTGTCACATAGAAGTGTAGTAACCCCTGTCTGTGAACAACCAAGCTCCTCTAATAGCCTCTGAAGCCAAACAGTCTCACAAGTGGTAGAACAAGTTGCTCGGTACTCAACCTCTATAGATGAAAGGGCAATTGTAGGTTGCTTCTTTTGCTGCTCCAACAAATCACACCTATACCTAGAAGAAAGCAATAGCCTATCGTCAATCATTTGAGATCAATATCACAAGCCCAATCTAAATCTATCCAGCCTCATAATACCAAAGTCGAGCCACTTGCACTTGCTGGTTAAAATAGACCTAGATCCAAGGTCTCCCTAAGGAACCACAGTATCCATAAGACAACTTGCCAATGAACCTTCTTAGATTCACTTGTAAAGCCTACAAGCAAACCAACTGGAAAGCACAAATCAATTTCAGTATTCAAAAGCCAAATCAACGACCCAATCAATTGTCTATAGCAAGAAGCATCCACCAACAGTGAATCTATACAAATTGTAGCCTTCCAATTTGAATCCATGGGAGTAGAAATGGTCCAACACTCCTACATCTCAAAAGTGGTCAAGAGCTCCTCCACATACCATTGCTAGGAAAGAAAGATTGCCCTCTCAATATGCCATATCTCATGACCTAAGAAGAAATGAAGAAGCCTTAAATCTATCATCTCAAACTTCTAATGGAGTACTTCCTTAGTTTGATTGACCATCTCAGCATGGTCACTTGTTAAGATGGGATCATCTACATAAAGCACAAACACTACATACCCTCCAGTTAATGTATGGACGTACAAATTTGGATCAAAGGTAGTGTTGGGAATAAAGGCTCACTGTGTCATTTACAGTGTTCAAGTGTGAACGCGCCTGAATGCATCCTTACACTCTTGTACTATATATACTATCTAAACCTAAAAAGTGGTACATCCGTTATTGTACCATATACTCATTGTGTCGTGCTTACACTCCTATGACTTACTCCTTTCTGCTGCTTCCTGCACTAGATCTGACACTATCAGTCCTAGCTCACTCAGCCGATCCAGCAACTCCAATAAACTGGTATCAGAGCAGGTGACTGGCATGAGGTGACTAGCGTGAGAAAACGGACGACAGGCTAGACACGCAACACATTGGCATAAGAAGACGGACGTGTCAAGACAGGATTCACATTGTCACAGACTTGCGACAGTCAGGGTAACTCGGTCAAACGGCAGGCTCGACAAGCGCCAGGTAGGCAGTCGACTCCACAGATGGTAGGCTCCACAGGCGCCAGGCTAGCAGTCAGCTCCACGTTGCAAGCAACAAGCTCCACACTCCACGTTGGCGGACGATAGGTCATAGGCCTGTCGGCAGGCAGCAGGATAGGCCAAGTAACACCATGTGGCAGATCCAACGGGCCCTGGTCAATGTCAAGACAAGACAATCCGACTCAAAAATTGCACATTTGGTACACATTTGCCCAAGAAATTTTGGGGCTTTTCACATTTTAGTGGAATTTCTTCAATTTCACTAAAATTTGTGAACTCTGAACCCAAGAAAATTGGGGCTTTGCAAAATCCCTTCAATTTGTGCAACAAATGTCTAGTATAAGCACTTGGGTACATGTATTGATGCAATCTGGACAAATTACTCTCTAAAAATTTAGGGCTTTTGATCAAAATTGTCAAATTTGTGTCCGGAAATGCCTTTGGGGATTTCACATGTAATCGGTGCCTCGGTACCTAAATGTGTCAATAATTGCTTGAGGAGTGCAACAACAGACTTTTTTTCCTGAAAATCTATTTGCAAATCTGAAATCTCTACAATTTTGGGATTTTCATTCCTGGTTGGTACTTGCAATGTATCGTGGTTACTTGTGTAATATTTGGGCTTGCCTTTAGTGAGTGGCAAGTGCTTAGTTAATTTGGTACTGCAAATTATGGTTGGAAATAGTGACAGCAGCAATCTTTTGCACATTAAGAAGCTTGAGGGTGCACATAATTTTGCAATATGGCAAAAACAGTGCTATAATGTCTTGGTGCAGAAGATCCATGTGAAGCCCATCAAAACAAAGGGAATAAAACCAGCAAAAATGGAACAAGACGAGTGGGATGACTTGGATGAGCTTGCCCACTCTACCATTGAGCTCTCAATGTCATACAACTTACTCTTCAACATTGAGAAGCTGAATTCAGCATATGCTATGTGGCAAAGGCTTGAAGAATTTTATACTCAAAAAAGTGCAACCAGCAAGGTTTATTGGCTGAAAAAATTAATGGACTTTCGCATGAAAGAAGGTACAGCCATGTCTGTACATTTGAATGAGTTCAACTTAACTTTCAATCAGCTGATTACTTTGGACTTCCATATTGATGATGAGTTCAAGGCTACTTTCTTGCTATGCACTTTGCTTGAAAGTTGGGATACTTTCAGGACAGCTTTGAGTAACTCGAATGCTCAGCTATTATATTCTAATGTGGAGAGTTCTTTACTGATGGAAGAACTAAATAGGCAAAATAACTCAGCAAACAGGTCTTCTAATGCTTTGCACACTAGAGGCAGATTTCAGCAAAAGCGTAGTTCTAAAAACATAGCACGCAGCAAGTCTCGTGGCAAAAATGTGGAATGCCATCATTGTGGCAAAAAAGGGCACTACAAATGGGATTGTTTTCAATTGAAGAAAGAGAAAGGCAAAAACAAAAACACTGAAGGCAACAAAGCTGAGGAAAAGGACAGCAACTCTGCAAAGAAGAGCAATGTGAAAATAGAAGAAGTTAATGTAATCACTCATGAGAATGACAGTGATGGTGATGTACTTCTTGCTTCTTTGAGTGCACATGCATTGATTGTAGATTCTGAGAATGATATGCACACTTGGATACTTGATTCAAGTGCGTCTTTTCATATCACACCACATCACGAGTGGTTTTCTTAATACAATGGTGATGTACATGGTGTTGTCCACTTGGGGGATAACTATGCATGTAAAATTGCAGGCATTGGCAGTGTGAAACCGGAACGTCAGCATGGCTACGTGTTTGTTTTGCATAATGTGAGACACGTGCCTCGGCTCAAAAAGAGCTTGATAAGCACAAGGCAACTAGATGATGAAGGCTATCACACCACTTTTGGGGATAGCAAATGGAAAATTTGTAAGGGCTCTCATATTGTTGCCAAGGGCTCCAAAAGTGATACTTTGTATCCTCTGCATATATCTAGTGTGCATGACCATGTAGTCACCATAACCGAGCAGCCGAGTGTTTCTTTGTGGCATAGCCAATTGGGACACATTAGTCAAACTGGAATGAAAGTGCTTTCTCGCTTGGGTTATTTGCCGACTTTGAGGTATGCTAATTTTGAACAGTGTGATCATTGTATTAATGGTAAACATGCTCAAACGTCACATAAAAAATCTCTTGCTCTAAAGTCTTCATCCTTAGAGTTGGTACATTCAGATGTATGTCAAATGCCAAGATTATCTCTAGGGGAGAAGAAGTATTTCATTACCTTTGTTGATGATGCCACACGCAAAGTCTAGGTTTATTCAATCCGTCGCAAAGACAAGACCTTGGATAAATTTAAAAAGTTCTTAGCACTTGCTGAAAATCAAACCAGCAAGACATTAAAGTGCCTTCGCTCTAACAATGGTGGGGAATATGTATCCAAAGCCTTTCAGGACTTTTGTGACAGCAAAGGGATTAAAAGGGAGCTCACTGCTCCTCATAATCCACCCCAAAATGGTGTTGTGGAGCATATGATCAGGACCATTCAAGACAAGGTCCATACAATGCTCTCACATGCTGCTTTACCTCATGGATTTTGGGCAAAGGCTGTTATGACAGCCGTACAATTGATTAATCGATCACCAAACAAGTCTTTGGGTGGGGGGGGGGGAGTACCTCAAGAAGCGTGGTCGGGAAAGCCACCTTCGTATGCTCACTTGAAGAGTGTTTGGCTATGAGGCATTTGTGCACATTCGCAAGGAAGAACGTAGCAAACTTGAGCCAAAGTCCTCTAAATGTATTTTCCTAAGATATGGTGATAAAGGTGAGATGGGGTATCAATAATGGGATCTCGAGAAAAGAAAAGCAGTACGGAGCAATGATATTATCTTCTAGGAAGATTGCATGCACAAACAATCGAAAAAGACAAAGGAGTTTAGAAGGATTGTATTTCGGGAGGATGTATCAACAAGACAACAAAGAATGCCCATTAGGCAGGAGCAAATACCTGTTGTAAATGTTCTTGAAAATGCAACAAATGATGCTGAAAATGATCAACAAGATCTTGCCCAAGATGTACCACAAATTCAGTAAGAACATGTGCCTTTGGAACAACCAGAACCAGCTATACAGTACGCTGAACCTGTAGAACAGCAAGCTATTAATGCAGATTTGCAAGCTCAACAGCTAGCAAATCTTGATCATTGGGTCCGTAGGTCGACCAAAGTGCAAAGACAGCCAAATAGGTTCGTTCCTGGTGTAAACTATGTGGCTGATTATGCCATGTTAGCGGACTATGGTGAGCCGTCTTGCTTCGAGGAAGCAATGGACAGAAAAGATGGTAAGAAATGGCATAAAGCAATGTTGTCAGAGATGGAATCTCTCATGAAAAATGGCACTTGGGATTTGGTACATTTGCCAAAAGGGCAAAAAGTACTACCATGCAAATGGGTTTACAAAATGAAAGTCACTTCTGGTTCTCTGTCAAAGTACAAGGCATGCTTGGTTGCTGAAGGGTACAAGCAACAACATGGAATTGATTTTGATGAAATCTTTTCTCCTATAGTCAAAATGTCTACTTTGCGGACCATCTTGGGCTTGGTTGCATCTGAAGACATGGAACTCATACAGATGGATGTAAAAACCGCTTTCTTACATGGTAATCTACCTAAGGAGATCTATATGCAGCAGCATAATCTAGATGTAAACACTGCTTTCTTACGGATAGATGTAAAAACAGCTTTCTTACACGCTACAAAACCTTAGTGACATACTCCTACTGTGACAGATAAAGAAGACCCTTTGATTTGTCTTTGAGTCATAGCAACAGGGAACAGCCATCCCGAGGCCCCGTGACGCGAGAAGTCTATCCCGAACGGATCGGCCGAATGGGGATGTCAAAATGGGATTGGGACGTCCCCTATCCCGTCCCCAACAGCCGTTCCCCCGTCTCGGCCGTCCCCTACCCCCTCCTCGTGTCACGTCCCCTATTAGGAGATGTTTTTGATAGTTTTTTTTTTTTTTTTTTTTTTTGTGGGAGTGGGTGTCTTTTAGGGGGTGGTTTTTTTGTATGTTCTTTGGTAGTATACATTCACCCACACACACAGTAACATGGGACCAGTTTTGAGGATAGGGGAATAGGGACGGGCCCACAGGGACAAGAATAATAAATTGCAATTTGTCATCCCTTGTTACCATGAGAGGGCGCTCTAACATGAGGATGGGACTGGGATGGGAAGATACAAAATGGGCATCCCCTATTACTATGCCCACATATCCATCCACCATATCACATGCATACATTTTCAAATGCTATTTATGTATGCCATTCTCTCCTATGTCCCACCCCCTATCCTTGTTCCTTGCTTTTAGCTGTCCCCCATCCCCGACCCCGTCCCCGTCTCCATTCTGGTTCCCCGTTTCATGTTACTATGCTCCGAGTATACACGTCAAGAATGTGATTGACCTCACCAAGATCCTTCATATCAAAGCTATTGTGTAAACTCTACTTCAAGGAGTCCAAGGCATGAATATCCTTGCGTACAATAAGCATGTCATCCACACACAAAACCAAGAGAATAAGGCTGCCATCTGCTGTCTTCTTGGTGTATAAACAGTGATCAACTTGAGAACGATGAAATCCTTGAGATTGTATAAATGTATCAAATTTATGATACCATTCTCGTGGTGCTTGCTTCAGCCCGTGCAGTATGGAGGAGGGGAAAGCCATTAGTGTATCATTGCCTCCATATGTGAAACTTAGTACAGATGACAATCCTATATCTGATGATGCAAAGGTTGAAATAGCCAAGATACCTTATGCTTCAACTGTTGGTAGCTTTGTGTATGCTATGGTTGCTACACGTCCTGACATTACATTTGCAATGGGAGTGGTTAGTAGATACATGGCATATCCTAGCAAAAAGCATTGGGAAGCAATGAAGGGTATCATGAGATACCTTAAGGACACAAAGGATTTGTGTATCTGCTTTGGTAAGTAGAAGTCGTCTGTTGTTGGGTTCCCGGATGCAAACTATACTAGCCATCCTAACTGCAAAAAATCTACTTCAAGATATGTGTTCACGTTCACAGGTGGAGCAGTCTCTTGGATATCCAAGCTATAAAAGTGTGTTGCATTGTCTACTACAGAGGCAGAGTATGTGGCTGCCACTGAGGCATGCAAAGAGGCTTTACGGCTCTCACGTTTAGTGAGAGAGCTTGGTATTACAAAGGTTCCTATCCTCCACTATGGCAGTCAGAGTGGTATCATACTACCACGGAATCCTCTCTTTCACGCAAAGACAAAGCACATATAGGTAAAGTATCACTTTATCAGAGATGTACTTGACAACAAGAGCATTGAGCTTGCCAAAGTACATACATATGATAACCCTCTAGATCTTCTCACGAAGGGTCTTCCAACAGAGCCGTTTGCTCATTGCTGCCAGATGATGGGGGTTGAATAGTATATGTGTATTTCAGCTTTGTACATACATAGACTTAGCTGATTCTTTTCTCTTCCTTCAGGCGCGTTGCCTTTAGGTGGAAGGTTGAAAGGCTTACTGTGCCTTTTACAGTGTTCAAGTGTGAGCACACCCTTACACTCTTGTACTATATATATTATCTAAACCTAAAGAGTGGTACATTCGCTAACCTTTCAATGATGAGTAGCCAAAGCACAAGGTACCAAGTGCCATTCCGCTTAATGGACTCCACCTCCTGCTCCATGGCCTTCCACTAATTATCTCACTCTTAATGCCTTCTTTATTAATGTTGGCGACCTATCCTGCAGGCTCAAGTCATCAAACCATAATTAGTGCAAACAAGCTTGGTAGAGTGTGGTTTCTCCAAGATCGTCACACAAGCCATCCTGCAACTGCCACTCCTCCAAGAAGCCACTCTCCGCTCCTCCCGAACATGCCTCAACCGCTAGAGGCAATCAAAAATAAAAATCTGTCGTAAAGGCTGAAAACGCAGCCTTTTCTTTTTCTTTGATAGCAATTACTACACAATAACAGAAAACTCACTTCCTTTCCTACAGGTTTCCACTTGATTCAGCCTTGTGTCCCACTTGATTGAGCCTTGTGTCGATGTGTACCCCTCTTGCTCACTCTTAAACACTGAAAACAAAGCCTTGCTAAAACCTGCTCATTAGATCTGCCCACAATCAATGAGCCGTTCAGTGCTACTTTGATACTATGTCAAAGTGCAATGAATGCAGAAGCATATGACCAAACTAAAAGAAAGAAGTAATCAAGGAGAAGGGTGGGGCGGAGAGAGAGAGAGAGAGAGAGAGAATAGAATACTGAAGACTGCAGAGAATGAATGCTGAATACTGAAGGCAGATATGTACAGCAGCATGGGTGAGTATAACAAGCCGGAGATCTCTCTCAACCTGCAGAAAACTAAGGTGACTGTGACCAGACGACAGACTTGACCAGTTTGCAGCCCTCCTAATGCTGCATTTATAGACAGCTGAAATTCGGTATCAGACACTTTTGCATTTTCTCCTACAATTGGCTGCACAACAATCACATTGATAGCAGCCATCATTCTACAAAGATTTCTGCATATCTTCATCACCGACAACTTTGAGGACTATGTTTTGCTCTCCCTACTGCTGTCCTTCATCATCACATGTCTTCTCTAACATCCCCTACATACAAGACCACATTTTGCTCCCTCCACAAAGCATCCTTATCCACGTGTGCTGTTGCTTGATTAGACAAGACAGTGCAATCATCTCTAAGCTCTGATAAACATCAACAACTCAACTCTACTCAAATCAATACGAGTCCCAAAGGCATGGAACCCTAAGGCTCTCATCTCCAGTGCATCTGCATTCAACGTGATTCATTGAGCAAGATTCATTATTATACTCATCTTCTGTATTTCTGAGCTCTGTGTCAGTATGTACACTCCTTGCGAACCCTACCATTGCTTTACACGTCCAAAGCAGAGGTGTTCCAAGAGCTAAAGATCCTAATCTTCAATGCACGTTGCAAAAGCAATAGCACTCTCAAATTTCGGATACTTCACAACTCCATCACTTGGAAGATACCACTATCCTCTTCTCTCTCCAACCCACCCTTCACAAAGTTGACACACTGGTGCTATGGCTTTTTCCCCACAAGATGAAGCAATCCTTATCTGATAATAGTTGCTCTTTAAGTCAATCTAGCTGAATACTTTGGATCCATCCAATCTATCCAAGATATCATCAAGTCTTGGAATAGAAAACCTATTCCGAATTATAATTTTGTTGAGGGCTATGTAGTCCACACAAATGCACCAAGATCTATCTTTCTTCTACACTAGGAGGACTAGAGAGCAAGAAGGTGAGAAACCGGATCTTATTAAGACCCTTCTCCAAGAGCTCATTCACTTGCTTCATAATCTTATTCTATTGTGTTGGACTTGCATGGTAGGATGGCCTATTTGGAAGTGAGCTTCCAAGAATGAGATCAATGTGATGATCTTTTGATCTTTCTGGTGGTAACTCAGAAGATAAACAATGTGCAAAACACTCTCCATACTCCATTAAGAAACTCATTCACTCCTTGTTCATATTTGAGATAGACTCTTCAATTCTACACTCTTTGTTACAATCTTTGACAAAAATCAAGTACGAGGAAATAGACTTTTTCATTCCTTTACAAATTTGTACATGGAATAAGATGGGAATAGAGTTTTCTTCCACTCCCACATCAAAGATACATTTTTACCCTCGAAAGGAAATCTAAACTTATTTTGATTCCAATCAATGGTTGGATCTATTCTTCTATGCCAAGGTATTTCTCATACAACATCACAATGACCAAGATCTCCTATGACAAAACTCTCATGATCTACATAATCTTCTATCTCAATTCGTAGTTTCCCAAGAATGGGAGCAACTTCAAGCTCCGTTCCTTGGAAAGCACTACCTTACATTTCTAGTGTTCCAAACCTCTCCTTTGATAGATTTAGAGCTTCAACAATCTGAGGATAGATATAATGATATATAGCCCCTCTATCAAAATGAATGAGAATAGGTTGATTAGCAATATTACCCCAAGCCATAAAAAGCTTCATTTTCTCTAATGGAGTTTCATTCTGTTGCAAGGATTCCTTGAATACAACATTTGCTTGACGTATCTTTTAGGGCTAGTTTTTCTTCTTTGCCTTATTAGGACATTGACCATCCATGTATCCTTTTTCTCTACAAGAGAAGCATTGCCTTCTCTTATATATTCTACTAATCGCTAACATGTTAGCTTCTTTTTTAATGGAAAATGTGATTTATCTCCATCTTTATGCTTTGGTTTTTGTTTATCTAACTTCCTTTGGTCAAACATCTTGGTCTTCTTTCTTTGTGGTTCTTATTTTGAGGTTTTACCAAGCATCCATGGCATAAGCACTCCTTTAGCTTCTAAGGCCGCATCTTGGGCTACTTCCAAAGTATTAGGCTTTGTCATCTTGACAACTCGTCGTACTATTGGATGTAATCCATGGATAAACTTTCTCATCTCCATAATGTAAGAAACTTCATTAAGAGATATAAATTTAAAAGAAACTATTGTAAACTTGTTGATATATGTTTCAACATTGTCTCCATGGCTTTGCTTCAGCTCATCCCATTCTTGTTACACATCACCTTTACAGGATAAAGGCAAAAACTTCTTGTTGAACATCTCCTTAATTCTTTCCAAGATTTGGATTCATTTCCCTCTTCAACAATTTTGAGCCACCAATTTAAAGTGGCATCCTTCAAATGCATTTTAACCATCCTAATCTTTGATTTTTCTCTATAATTCTCACTATCAAAAGCAGCATCAAATTGTCTAGTAAAAGATACAACTTTGTGAGAGTCTCTCTTACCATAGAAAACGTCAAACTTCACACTCTTCTCTTTGGGCTTGACTAGCTATGATGATCATGGAGATAGATAGTTCCTTTCTATAAATAACTTCAAAAAATGCTCTACTTGTAGTAGATGGAGTCTTATAGTATGCCAGTTGGAGAATAAGCAAGTGTTGATCCCAATTATTTCGTATATCAATGGTGTAGGATCTAAGGAGATCTAGGATAGTACTATTAGTTGCTTCTATCTGGCCATTACTCTCAGGATGAAAATCTGAGGTAAAGTCCATCTTAGAACCTAGATCTTTAAACAATGCTACCCAAAAATGATTGCAAAATCGACATTACAGTTAGAAAGTATAACCCTAAGAAACCTGTGATGAGGAAAGATAGTATTAATGAAAAGGTTAATAGTAGCTTATGCAGCAAAAAAAGTATTTTTATAAGAAAGAAAATGAGCTTGTTTACTGAATTTATCCACTTTAGTCCAAATCATATTATGGTGTGCAAAGGTTGTAGAAAGACCAGAAATAAAATTCAAAGAAATTTATTACCACAAGTACAAGAAAAGGCATAAGTAATCCATAAGATTTTTCAGGATGATATTTAATGTGTTAATACACAATGCATTCAAATACAAATTTTACAATATCACGCTTCATTATAGGCTTTTTTTTTCCATATAACTATAGTAGATTGAATTCATCTATGTCACATATAAGTAGGTAAATGCATTTCAGTTATCCCAAGATTTCTAAAAGGTATAATAGCATACAACCTTATTCGATATCTCTTTTAACATCAATTTTCTTTGCTAAAAGCATTATACATTTAATCATATTTTAAAACACTCAAATAATACAAATCGCCTTTCAAGATACGTGAGCATAAAATTAATTTAAATCATTGAGTTAATATGTCTTGGTAGTAATTGATACACAAAAGGTTGGTACACCAATAGCCTTCTCTCTCTCCTCCTCCAACTAAAAACGGATTTGAATGGTTGAGACCAAGCCCCAAAAACGTTTTCTCAATTTGCATGGGTATTTTTGCCAAGTAGCACCCTTCTAAACCCTTTTTTCAAAATTATCCAACCATTAAATTAATTTTCAAAATTAAATAATTTTAAAATTTAATTTCAATCCTCTTGGCCCTACCCAAAATTAAATGTGCCCATCCATAATTTATTGGCTAGGCCATTTGCAACCTCCAATGGTCCCCAACCTCAGTTGACCATTAGACAAGCATTAATTAATTAATTAATACTAGTCCCTAGTGTCATCACCGACACTTACTAGCCAAATAATTGTCCTAGGGTTAAAACTCACACCAACTAACCACCAAAGCCCAGTTGGCATAGCTTATCATAACTTTTTCCTTTGACACCCACTACATCCTCGGGATTCTTGGCCTATTACCATGAAATAACTACCATGTGCATCACATGTGCTAAACAACCTTGCATATTTAATTACTAACTTAATCAATTATTATCAGCAATATTAAATCATCTCAAAATTTCACATCCCCATGACAGCACATATCTGTGGTTTACTGTTCCTGGAGCCACCAACACTGCCACATCATCAAACTACTGTATTTTGCTATTCTTGGAACCGCCTTGATCCGTCTCATCATCAAATTGTTGTATTTGACAATTCTACACCATCAACCAACTCCCATGGCATCAAACCTTGCTGTATTTGTTGTTTTTTGCACCGACTGCCTATCTAACACTAATCCAACCTTTATCAGGATTGCATTTGCTGCTGCCGAACTTCCTCGAAGGCTGCCTACTATTTTTTAGGATCCATCCAAGTATGACACACTCTTCTGGTCATACTCTCTACCCGGTTCTAGAGCCAAGGAAGTTTTGGGGCCAGTATTTCAACTAGCATAGTGTGTTTGCTGCATTGAGAATTATATTTATTCATTATTTAGAACTCTTTCATCTTATATGTTCATTGTTTCTGTGTCACCCTAATCCTAACTGTGTTTCTTTATCAATCTGTGCATTTATCATATGATTGTGTTTATTTTCTAGAGTTGAGCATTTATTTACACTTCACATGGTAGAGACAGGCTAGCTTTGTCCATACCTCCACTGTGGTGTGAAGTCTGCACAAATGCGAAAGGACAAAATCTTGCAATTTTGCAAACTCACAAAGAGAAAGGATGGGACTCTAGATGAAGCTCATCCCCAAGAGCCACTTGATCCAACGTAGGTAAAACACAGGGATTCTCCACTAGACAAGGGACTGGGATAGTAATAAATGCCTGTAAATCAAAGATATCACAAATATACTCCACTTTGTAAGATGAATGAGAGCAATTTGAACTATCAAAGTCGTCTTCTTTGGGCAAGGAAGAAAGAATGAGCACCCGCACTAATGGTGCCAAAATGGTCTGTGAGAACCTGTAGTAAGGATCCTATTAGAGACATGTAGAGAAGCACGGGAAAACAAGGCTGCTCCAATCTTGATCTCTTAAGATCATGGATCTGATCTTCAATCTTCATGTCGCTCTTTGCAACATTCAAACTAGCAGGATTGCCTATCTAAAGAAGAATGGATTGACTTCTCATCCAAGTCATCAAATGCATCGAACGGATAGTCCATAGCTCTGCAAAGAAACCTGCAAACACACAAAATCTGCTACATTTTGATGTTGGGCTGCCCAAAAAAAAAGAGAATAACCGTTGCATCCTACAAAAGGAAGTTTAGATGCCTTGTACACTTCATAGAAGGCCTGAACAACACAAAATCTATTTTCTTCTTCGTGACATATCTGCTCCAAACAATAAACCGAGTGTAGTCTTCTCTTTTTAGAGTCTCTGAGCCGTCTCTTTTGGCTCTGATACCATGTGAGATTGCGCAGTGGAATAAGAACACGACTATGGAGAGAGAGGGGAAGAGAATGACTGCAAAGAAAGAAGAGAATGGCAATGATAAATTTGCATGAAACTCCCAAAGAATATTAAATACAATGTGGATTGATCAATCCCTACACGCTGCCAAAGCATGTGGGGATTCATCAATCCCTACACACAGCCAAAGCGTCAATGAAGACATCAAATCTAATGATAAAAGGCAGCATTGGAAGATGGAGGAGAGACCCAAAAGTTGAAATGTGCTAAATCTACAAGAAAAAATGGTGAACAGTCAATGACTGATGGCTATAAATAGCCATAAAATGCCAAAATAAACCAACTCCTGATCAAGCATGCCAAAAATCTGATGGACTTGCCATAAAATTATAAAATAATGCAATCGCCATCACAAAATGCTGGTCACCTCATAAATTAAGTGTGAATGCACCACCCTCTAGAATTTTTTTAAAAAATGCAAGGCTGGAAATAAACCTCAACCAATGTAAACACACTAAAACTAACTCGAAAAGAAACACACTAAAATTCAAGCTCTAGAAAAAGCTAACTCCTCCGTCAAAACACATGACGTGACAAGGCTCACAAGCAAGAGATGATTGTGCAAGATAGACGTGACTATTAACAATTTCATCTAGTGAGCAATTCACATACAATTAATCAGCCATTGAGTAAATAGCCATTATTCGAATTTTGATTAAATAGCCATTATTCGAATTTCGTTAATAAGCAATCAGTAACTCATGTCGAAAGTTGATCTAGCTATTCGGTATCTCTTTCTCTCTTATTTGAGCAACAGAAGTTTGAAGATAGACATTCTTCTCTTCTTTGCTACAGAAATTGCACATTTTAACTATGATATTGATGTTGTTTTACATAAATATCATTATACAAGTTATTACAACACAACAAGGTGAGATGCTTTCTTCTCCTCTAAGATCTCAAACCTTGTGCACTTTCTTGACAACTTTGTTCCAAAGAAAGTGATGTATTCACAATTTCATCACGAGAAATCCCTCCATTTGTGAGAGGAAGAAGTGTGAGATTGCATAGGAACTAGACTAAATAGTTGTCAAGGCAAATGCTTTGCGAAATTGGAATGAAATGATCACTATAATTCTTTGACTTTGGCAGGTTAAAGCATTCATTTGCATTTTTGGACACTCTACAATTGATTGGAGGCCAAAATTGAAGGTAAGAAGGTCCTTGTGCACTTACGGATCAATTATGCTACAAGAAATTATGAGAGTGCGCAACGTAAGAGAAACACAAACATGGAGAGAAACAAAGAGAGGAAGAGAGAGTAGAAAATGAAGGAAGAATACCACACTAACTAAAGAAGAGTGTTGATACAAGGGGATGGACTAATCAATCCCTACACACAGCCCACAACATCAGTGAGGGCACCAAATCAGGGTGATGACAATGGCAACACCAAGCACGGAGTATCCAAGTGTTGAAGTGTGCACTTGCATATGACAAAATGAAGATTAGAGAGAGTGTGTGTCTGCCAAGTGGGGAGGCTAGCTATAAATAGCCGACAATGCCAAAAACTTGCCAACCTACACCCGTAGATGCAATAAATGCTGGCCAACCAGCATTTAATGCTGGTCGCATTGGAAAAATGCCAAAAAAATACCAAGAGGCCACAAAAAAAATCATGAATGGTAGGGACAATGTCCAATAAGTAGGGGCAAACTAGAAAAAGCTGAAACTGACCTAGAAATGCACCCAAGAAGCCGACAACTGAGGAAAATGCAACAAAAACTACCAGAGCTCCTACATCTCTATCAACTCTGACAAGAGCTCACAATCAAGAGATAACAAACTGACATGACTAACATAGGCAGGCTAACACCCCCTCTTAGATCCTAGGAGTATTTGAGGACCCAATAACCTCATGTGATGAAGCATAGAAGCCTAGGGTAAAGACTTCGTGTGAAGAGATCCGCTACATTGTCTCATTGTGGGATAGTAGGCCACCGCTAACTCAAAATCCACAATCCGCTCTCGAACATAGTGATATTGAACCTCAATGTGCTTCATGCGAGCATGAAATACCCGGTTCTTTGCCAAAGCTAGAGCACTCTAGTTATCCACACACAACTCCATAGGTTGAGGTTGGGGAATGCCACTCTCCGCCAACATGCGGCAAGGCCACACCGCCTCCATAGCCATAGAACATTATGCACGATACTCTACCTCTGTAGAAGAAAGAGCCACAATAGGCTTCTTTTTACTGCTCCACGAGATACCTCCCAATCCAAGGGAGAAAGCATAACCTCTAGTGGATTGTCTCAAATCCACGTCACCTACGCAATCAGTGTCACTTCAACCAAAAAGAGTAACCCCCTCTCAATTCATGATCCCGTGGGATCAAGTCTCCTATAGATAATGAAGAACCACAAGGCCGCTCTCCAATGCTCCTAAGTGAAAGTCTTCATGAAAGAAGACAACAAAAGAAATATCCAGTCCAATGTGAATAAGCTAGATGAGGAAGCAAACAAGACACCTGTAACAAGTGGAATCTATAAGAGGATCTCCAACTGCCAAAGCTTGGACTCTAGGTCCATGGGGCATGAAATGGACCGACAATTAGCCATACCAAACTCAAAGATGAACTCAAAGATATACCTGTGCTAGAAAGTAAAAAAGCCTTGTGCCATCTGATAGATCTCCAAGCCAAGAAAGAAATGTAGGATCCCAAGATCTATCATGTCAAACTCCTGTCTTAATCTCCCAAGTCTGATCAACCTCTTCAGCATAGATCCCTATGATGATACGATCATCCACATACAATATGACCATGACACACCTGTCATGCATAACCTTGTAGTACAAATTGGGGTCATAAGCTGATTGATGAAAACCATTCTATAGAAAGAACCAATCAATCATGTAGTACCAAGCTCTAGGAGCCTGCTTCAGGCCACAAAGGGCCTTCCGCAATCTATAGATATGGTCCTTCTTCCCCTGCACAAGAAAACCTAGAGACTATGAAACATAAATCTCTTCCTCAAGGAAGCCATTCAAGAAGGCGGACTTGACATCCATCTAATAAACAGACTGGTAGTGGTGGGCTACAAGACCCAAGATAGCTTGAATAGTAGACATCTAAGCCGTAGGTGCAAAAGTCTCAAAATAGTTCAAACCTAACCTCTGAGCAAAACCCTTAGCAACAAGCCTAGCTTTGTACTTGTCCAAGGAACCATTTGCAAGATATTTGGTCTTATAGACCCACTTCACACCTATCACCTTCCGCTTCCGTGAACACGGAACCAACTCCCAAGTCTGATTTCACTCGATAGAATCGAGCTCCTCCTACATAGCCTAATGCCAAATATCCTGTGCAAAAGCCTCCTCAACTGTAGTGGGCTCTCTCTTCATGGAGAATCTATGGTATATGAGCATAATTCACACATATTGAACTATCCCAATGGGCTTCTAAGTGAGCTGATCTGTGTGGATCTATAGAAGGACCAAGAAAGTGAGAGAACACATAAACCCTGCATGGGCTACATGTACTAAAGAGAAATCCCAATAGGCTCATCCTGTTGCAAGGGAGACTAAGTAGCCTCTGGCAGTTGCAATGCACCTATCTATGTAAGGGACTCCCCCTCAATAAGGGAAGATAAATCCTCCTCACCTAAAGAAGGCTCTCCCTCTGACGACTAAGCATTCCTAGAAGACTCTAGAGCGTAGGCTAAAGGGGTGGAAGTCTTGACGACGAAGAAGTAGCCACATCCATCAAAGGTGGTAGGGAAGCCAATATAGAAGGTGGAGAAGGAGGGGGAGAAGTCGAAGACAAAGAAGGGGTGCTAAGAGGCAACCGAGAAAGGATGAGAGGAACTCAGGGTGAGTGAGGATTAGTCGATAACAAAGAATCACCCACAATAGGACCATAAATAGGATCCTCGAAGGCCATAGCCTCATTGAAGATTGCATCCTTGCTCACCTCAATCTTCCGTGGTGTCGGGTCGTAGAGCCGATAGCCATTCGTGGGAGTGTTGTAGCCCACAAAGATAAGCTTCCTAGACTTGGAGTCAAGCTTCATCTTCCTCTTCTTCTTGTCCACATGGACAAATGCATCACACTCAAAGATGACAAAGTGAGACACAGAAGGCTTTCTACCAAAGAAAGTCTCGTATGGAGTCATATCCTATAATGCAAAAGTTGGGAAGCAATTGCAAATGTGAACTGCAATAGCCACCACCTCACTCCGAAGAAAATAAGGAAGACCCCTGCGCTCCAACATCAATTGGGCCATCTCTAGCATGGCCCAATACGCATACTCCACCACACCATTCTCTGATGGTGCATTCAGATGGGAATACTCCACCTGAATATCATGGTCTGTGATCCCTGCAAAACTAAAAAAAGAGGTTTGAAGTAAACTCTCCACCATGATCAGCTCGTACGTCTCGGACTTTGGAAGTAGTTAGCTTCTCTACAAACACCTTCCACTCGCAAAATCGGGAGTACACCTTGCTCGTGTACTCCAAAAAATAAGACCACACATAATGACTCAAGTTGTCTACAATCAACATTAAATACTTAGCCTTCCCAAGGGAGACTAGACCCATAGGTCTACAAATGTCAATATGTACTGGCTCAACTAGGGTAGAAGCCCTCCTAGCGGCAATATGTGGATGTGGATGCCTATACTACTTGCCCCTCAAACAACTAGGGCCTAAAGTGTGAATAGGAGGAAAATCTAGAAGTCCCTCTATCATCTTCATCCGAGAAGCCTCGTCGAATAGCATCAATGTTCAGATAACCATAACAAGAATGCCAAAGCAACCTAAGCCCGTGGAAAGACATCACGTCCAAGGTTGTGAATGTATAAAGCCCACCCTCCTATGAGCTAATCCAAAGAATAGCACCTATAGAAGCATCCTCCACAATCGTCGGATCCTGTGTAAAGAAATGCAAGTACCTAGCCGTGTAAGACCATGAATAGACAATAGATTAAAACCTAAATCTGGTACATAGAGGACTTTGGCTAAAGAAGACTGCTTGTCTAGCAATAACGAAATAGTCCCCACTCCTCGAACGAGAATGGTAGAGTTGTCACCAATGGTGACTATGCCCCCTCTGACACTTGTGTCCTAAAGCCAATCCTATCGATAGGTCATGTGAGAAGAGGCCCCACTGTTTAGAAGCCAACGCTTCTCCTATGCAGAAGAAGCATGAGCAATATCCTCCTCGACAAAGATATGCACAAAGACAGACTTGTCGTAGCTGGGGGTGGCCTTCGGATCTTTCAAATCTTCTCCTTCGGCTTCAAATGGGGATACTTCTACCAATACTTCTCGTTGGAATGAGTGCCCTTCCCGCAATGTGGACACTTGGGCTTCTTCTCCTTCTTCTCATGCTTCTTGTACTCCTACTTCTTTTCCTTGGCCTTCTCCTTCTTCTTCTTTCCTCCACTTGTACCTACAGTAAATGCCTTGGTGGAGCCAAAACCACTAGCCCCAACCTCAAGTCACTTGTCATGCTCTAAGACAAGCAGTGAAAGCTCCTCCCATAAGATGTCTCGCCGGTCCTCAACATGATAAGGCTAGTGTAGAAGACATAAAACCAAGGAGATGGCAGTTGAGCCAAAAAGATCATAGCCATGTCTTCAGAGGATATCATCCAACCAAGAGAGGCAAGCTCACCCCTCATGTCCTCCATCTTATTGATATGCTCCCTCATGAAAAAGGAGTCATCAATGCTGAGCATCCGCAACTTCTTCTCAAGGGAAATCTTATGGGCAAACGTCCTATGTTGATACAAAGACGCAAGCTTCTTCCACACTTCCGCCATGATCATCAACCTACGAACATGCACAAGGACAAAATCCTACAAACTCATAAAGAGAAAGGATTTGACTCGTGAGTTGAGTCAATCCCACAAGGCTGCATAGTCCATAGAAGCCCATCTGCGGGATAGTCCTTAGGATGAGGGATAGAATCAGAACAAGTTCCCAAAGATCAAAGATGTAGAGTATGCACTCCACCTTACACGACTACAATGAATACTTTGAACCATCCAGCTTGTCTTCTTTGGGTAAGGAAGGTAAAACAAGCACCTTTATTGAGGGTATCAAGGACGGCATCTTCACTCTAAATGGGGCCTTCTATGACAAATGAATAGAAGGGGGATGGGTGCAAATGGAAGAATCCTCCTACCGAAAATAGTTTCGATAGTCGTGTCTCTGCACACAAGAGTGTCGAGAAAGAAAGTCTCCTCTGATTCATCAAAACTCGTGAATTGGTATGACATTTTTGATCCTGCAATCACCGAGAAATCTACATTTTGATGGGAACAGTATGAAAGGCAAGAAGCAGTCAGCTACAATGAATGTAGGTGTGCCGCCTGTGCACAAAACGTTGTCACATGCCACTAGTAGGATGTCCCTTGCACCAACGAACTATCGCCACCACCCACAAAGTTGCGTTTCAGCAAAACACTAAGAGAAAGGGGTCACATGATGCTTGGAAGCAGGCGCCTACACCTAAATGTTGCCGCCTAGCCTCCTAATAATGTTGCAATCCATGAGATGGTATCGCCTGGCTGCCAAATGTGGTCAACTCTGCACAAAACCTCTGAAAAGGCTGCGTTTGTAGCAAATGTAAATTGGAAAACCTGCATTTTAAGGACTAGGCTACTTCTCGGCAAAAGACTACTTGCTCCTCTACCAAAAATCTCCAAATTGTCCTCAATTAGGCGATGATACCATGTGAGAGTGCGCAACGAAAGAGACACACAAACATAGAGAGAAGCAAAGAGAAAGAGAGAAAGATGAAGAATATTGCATTGACTGAAGAAGAATGTTAATACAAAGGGATGGACTGATCAGTCCCTACATGCGTGGCACCAACTCAAGCCAATGACAATGGCAACACCAAGCACAAAGTGTCGAAGTGTCAGAGTGTGCACTTGCATATGACAGAATGAAGACTAGAGAGAGTGTGTGTCTGCCATGTGGGGAGGCTAGCTATAAATAGCCACCAATGCCAAAAACTCGCCAACCTACACCTATAGGTGCAATAAATGCTGGCCCACTAGCATTTAAGATTGGTCGCATTGGAGAAATGCCAAAAAAAATACCAGAAAGCCACAGAAAAATCCAAATAGCAAGGACAATGTCTGACAGGTAGAGGCAGACTGGGAAAAGTAAAAACTGACCTAAGAATGCACACAGGAAGCAGACAACTGAAGGAAATGCACGTAAAACTGCCAAAGCTCCTATGCCTCCATCAGACTCTAACAAAAGCTCACAGCTAGGAGATGATAGACTGACATGACTAACATAGACAAGCCAACAAAAATCACTGAGAATATAGCTTGAAGCATGTAAAAATAAGATTGTAACTCTTCTATTATGAACAACATATGGAAAAATTAGAGCAATGCAAGGCAAGACCTAATGGGATGAATATAGCAAGAATCAAAGCAATTGCCCTTTGTTTTCACAAATGAATTCAAGATGATCCCCTATCAAAATCAAATCATCAACATATAACACAAACAACACACAACCAACCTCGGAAGTGTGTACATAAAGCTGCGGATCGGCTGTAAAGAGTCAGCTTTGACTGAAGAAACGAGTCAATCTTCTCGTTCCATGCACGCAGAGCCTGCTTGAGGCCATACAAGGCCTTCTTCAACCTGTAAACTTTCCCATCTAAGGATCCAAAGCCAGGAGGCTGCTCAACATAGATCTCCTCTTGTAAGCCCCCATTAAGAAAGACTGACTTCACATCCAACTGATAAACAGGCCATCTCCTATGGCCAGCCAAGGCAAGAACAGCTCGAATAGTCGCCATACCAGCAGTGGGGGCAAAAGTATCATGGAAATCAATGCCTCGGCACTGAGTAAAACCTTTAGCAACAAGGTGAGCCTTGCGCTTGTCCAAAGAACCATCGCTAAGGTACTTGGTCTTGAAGACCCACTTGACACCAATCACCTTATTGTGAGAGGGACGAGGCACAAGAGACCAAGTGTCATTCCTCTCAATAGCCTCCAACTCGGCTTCCATGGCCTTCCGCCAATGATCACACTGCAAAGCCTCCTTCATTGAAGTGGGCTCTCGATCTTACATAACACAGGTCAACAAACAATAGTTGGAGCAAACAAGTTCCGAAGAATGTGCCTGATTCCTACGTAATCTCCGCGGTCCATCCTGCAGTTCCCACTCCTCAGGGACCCCCTCGATCCCTGAATCTCGGAGTGTGTCACAGGCCCAACGAGAAGGACGAACCTCTCCCCGTCGCTCTCCATCTGCTGAAGACTCAGAAACATCCACCGGCGGAAGCTCCTTGGGGGTTGCCATTGGAAGAGAAGACTCTAAATCAGAAGAAGAATTTCCATCAAGAGGCTCTGGCTCTAAAGGAACTATCTCGGGAGCCCAACTCTCCCCTGGATCTCCAAGGACGGGGTGCTCCTCACCCCTCTCTGTGGCCGGAACTTCCACGAACCCCACATCTCAGCTCGTGTAAACATCCCACTTGACGGGATCAAACAAACAATAACCTTGAGACTGGGAGCTATAGCCAACAAAAACCTGTTGTCAGGAAGCCGCCTCGAACTTATCACACTGCATCTTCGAAATGTGCACATAAGTGTCACACCCAAAGATCCTGAAATAAGAGACATCAGGCTTAGTCCCGAAGTAAGCCTCAAAAGGTGTCATCCTGAAATAAGAGACATCAAGCTTAGTCCTGAAATAAGAGACATCAGGCTTAGTCCCGAAGTAAGCCTCAAAAAGTGTCATCCTGTCAACGGCCGAAGTGGGAGATCAATTGAGGATGTGAACTGCGGTAGCCACTACCTCGGCCCATAGAAACTGAGGGTCTATCGGTGCTCCATCATGGTGCATGCTATCTCGATCACACTTCAGTTCTTCCACTCCAAAATGCCATTCTCTTGGGGAGTGTTGGTGTTAGCAAACTCCTGGTGAATGCCCCTATCTACACAAAAATGAGCAAACTCATTAGACATAAATTCACCTCCCTTGTCTGAACGCAAGGTCTTCAGTCGCCGGCCAGAACGGTTCTCCTCAAAGAGAAGCCAATCCTTGAAATGAGAGAAACCCTCCGACTTCAAAGTCAAGAAATAGACCCAAGTCATCCTGCTGTAGTCATCTACGATCAACATGAAGTATAAGCTCCCCTTCAGGGACTAAGTCCTCATCAGCCCACAAAGATCCATAGATACAAGCTCCATGGGTGAAGTAGACCACCTAGAAGCTTTGTTGGGAATCACATCCCGATGTAGTTTCCCACGGATGCAGGAGACACATGGCTGATGGCTCACCACTATGTCCACCAAGCTTCGGACAAACGAACCTCGCGACGCCTTCAGAAGGTACTCGTAGTTCAAGTGGCCACAAACCGCGCATGCCATAGCTCGGACTGTGTCTAAGAAGTAAGAAGAAGAGAAGTAAGAGCTGAAGAAGACTTCAATTTGTAGACATCATTCTCCTCATATCCTGCAAAGAGAACCTTCCTCGATCCATCATCAAGGACTCGAACAATATCACTGTCAAACTCCACCAAGAGACAAAGAGCACAAATCTTATGGACCGAAAGTAAATGATATCCCAAACCTGGCACATGCAACACCTCAAAGGTGTGGATACCACCACATCCATTTGGAATAAGTTGCATCTCACCCCGCATAGCAATAGACACAGAAGAGTTATCTCCAATGAGAATCTGCCCACGCGAAGGTCGCAAATGGGCAACACCAACGGAAGGAGTCATGTGCCGGGAGGCACCACTGTCCACGATCCACTCTCGAGCCTGGGGAGCTGTCATCACAGCATCAAAAGTCTTCGGTGTAGAGTCCTCAATGACTGCTAAGTGTAGAGAAGTAGCTGATGAGGATGCAACCGCAGCTCCAGAATCCTTTGTGTCCTTCTTCTTGGTATCCTTTATGTCTTTGTCGAGGCAATCTTTCTTCCAGTGACCGGTCTTTCCACAAATATGACAAGTCGATTCCTTCTCCTTGTCCTTTTTGGATTTGTTGTCCTCCTTCTTTTTTTGGTCCTTCCCCTTCTTCTAAGAGACTTGACCAACCAATGCCTTCGATTTGAAAGCATTCTCTCTCTTCAATTGTTCCTCTTGGTCCCAGACCATAGGAACCAACTCTTCCCACCGAAGAGTCGACTCCCGCGCTGATGGAATAAGAGCGGAATAAAAAGTACTCAATCGTGGCGGCAACTGGAATAGTAAAGTGATCACCATGTCTTCGGAGAAAATAGGCTTCCCCGCATTTTAAACCTGCATCTGAAGCTACCGAAGCTTGTTGATGTGTTCCCGAAGCGAAGAAAACTTATTCACGAACAAAGTCCGCATCTGCACCTCCAAAGAAACCCTCTTCATCAAGGTCATTCGGTTGTACATCTGATCGATCTCCAGCCATATCTCACGAGCCACTGTCAAGTGCTCAATGTGAACTATCACAGCTGTGGTGCAAGACAAAAACAGAAAAGATCGAATCCTGGCATTCACTTTGTCCCAATGAGACTGGGCCTTGGTTGTAATGTTCCCATAAGAAACCCCCCCCCCCCCCCCAAAAGAAATTTTTAAAAATTTTTAATTTTTTTTTTACCCTCCCTCTCTCTCCCCCTGCCGTGAGCCTCGCGGGGGAGAAAGAGAGAGGCAGTGAGCTGTGTGATGGGGGGCATGCAGCCCCCCAGGTGGCGGGTGGTGCCGTCCTCCCTCCCCCTATAAAGGGGAGCCTTCCTTCCCCTCCCTCGAGACAGGCAGCCCCCTTTTTGGCCGTGACACATAGGCTCCCCCCCCTCCAGCTCGTCCACAGACGCTATGCCCCCCTCCATTGCAAGCTTTTCCCCCCCTCTCCGTGCAACAGCAGCGGCCCTGGGCTGTCCAACAAAAACTCCCCCCCCCCCCCCCCCCCCATCGCCAGGGCAGCTACGTCCCCATGAGCAGTAGAAGAAGAAAAAGAAAAGAAGAGGAGAGGGAGAGAAGAAGAGAAGGGAGAGAGGGAAGGAGAGGAAGAGGAGAAAGAAGAGAAGAAGAAGGAGAAGAGGGAGAGAGAGAAGGAGAAGAAGAGAAAGAGAGAAGAGGAAGAAGAGAAAGAAGAAGAAGAGGAAGAAGGAGTGAGAAAGAAGAGAACTCGAAGAGAAATCAGAGGGCCAAACACAAAGACTCGTTCGTGGCCATCAAGAAATCCCCTCGAAAATGGTGTCCTCTACCCCTCCCGCTATTCTTATTGCTTATTGTTCATGGTTTTTCCTCCATACTTAAAGCGCATGATTATGAAAAGTCAAGTGCCTGAGTTGCATTTAGAAAGGGCTAGAATCTTGCATTACTGCCTCGCATCGAAAGAGATAAAAATACTCCCTTATCAAAAAAAATGCAATAGCATCTTAAGATTGCAAACCAGTTTTTCATGCGCAAGGATGATAGAGCACATTAAGGCAACAGTAAGATCATGCACATGTCGATATATGTTAACTTGCACACACAATGGGATTGCACAATAAACATTGTTAGAACAGTAGTTCCAAAAGAAATTCCGTTTAGAGATCCTTGTTCGAACTCTAGTCGATAGATGAAGATTGGATAACCTATGGCTAATCAGGTTGGAATCTCGTTAATGTACTCTTGGTGGGTTAGCTCTTGGTGACTTGCGATATTAGATAGCTACTCTAGGAATTGGGTTGATTACCCTAAATAGGTAGCCAGGATTAATAAAGGTCAAGATGAAATCACTTAGTTCATTTAAAGGATCTAGAAGGAACTTGTTAAATCGACCTTGCGAAGCCCTAACCCAAGGGGAAGAGCGAACTTTAGGATAGTTGATTCATGCTAAGCATGTTGCTTGGAACTATTGAAATGGTTTTAACGAAGGTTGATTTTGTTAAAGATGGATTGTTGATCCAAGTTATGCTTGGTTGTTTGGAAAGGTTGTAAAAGTGTTTTGATACATCCAAGTTAAATTCTGGTTGTGCATGCAATGGGATTGCGATGCCTTGAAGCCAGAGGTTGTGCATTCAATTGTTTGTTAAGGCGGTTTTGGATGTTAACCCAAGTGGGGTGTGATTGATGATTGCATGACTGGGTCTAAGATGACTGATTGCCATGGAAACAAAAGGGATGTTTTCCGTAGTAATTGTTAAGCTGGTTGCTTCAGCTGTGGTTGATTTCCTAAAGGGATAATTAAGGAAGGATGGCACTAGCTACCCCCGCGAATCGCCAAACCCTAACCAAGGGGGTTATGAATCCGCACCGGGAATGTGGATCGAACCCGCCGTGAGAGATCTCTCCCTGGAAATTACTTGGCATAGGAGGACGCCCAACTGTAGAACAAAAGTAGAAGCATATACCGCCGCATAAGCATTTCGGACAGCCAAGTCTTCCAACAACTTCTGCATACCTCCCTTTCTAAAATTCAAAGCAAGAGACAATCCCGTTTCTTGTGCATGGATCTTGCCATCTTTCCAAAAGATAAGCTGTCATGCCAAGGCCTCCTGATAGGCAACACGATCCTTTCTCTCATGCTGCAAACTGTCACACCACATACATCTTTTTCCAGGCTTAGGGACTGCTGCCCATCCCCTTTCCTCTTGTCCTTTTTCATCCAATTTTGCAACCTTCAATTGAAGATCCCACATCCCTTTGACCAATTCATCCAAGACATCTTCCCTAACAGAGGGAACAATAGCAGGTACAGCCATAGGGTTAGCCACAGAAGCGGGTGGCTTACTGGATACTTCAACTGTCTTACCCGTAACAGTGGGCAAGCTAGAGACATGCAATCTTTCTCTTCTTCTATGCTTCTTTACAAGCGCAGTAACAGCTTCCTTAACATGTCTCCACTCTGTTTTCAAACCTGTCTCTGTAGTCTCATCCTCCAGCAAATCATCAAGCTTCTCTTGAAGCTCAAGATCAGTTGCCTGTAGAAACAATTCAATTTTTTGACTTGCAAGAGCTTGCTGTTCTGCAAGATCCAACTGCTCAAATCTACTTTCAAATTCTCTTAACAATTCTGTAGCCACAAGACCCTTATTGGGTTGTATAATTCACTCCTGAAAAGTCTTACACGTAATCAAGCTGGTGTCCTCAATGTAAAATTCTTCCCTGAGTGTCTTCTTGAAGGCTACCCAGCCAACATCCTGCAAGTATAATTCAATAATCCGTGCTTTCAGTTCATGAACAGTAACACGTACAAAATACCGACTCCATGCAGATTGAGCCACTCCAAAGAATTCCATCTTCTGAGCATAGGTATGTACATATGCAGATACATTCCTCCCATTGAGTAACTTCACCTCACGCTCAACTGCTTGCAAAGCATTCATCACAACACTTTCTGTTTGAGCTGAAGCTTGCATCGCCTATTGTTGTTATTGTTCCTGCATAAGCATATTCATATTTTGCACCAACTGTTGCAAAACATCACTGGAGATTGTATTCGAAGGTTCTCCCATATTATCTTTCCTTCTTCTGTGACGACCTTTCACGTCGGGTTCACCAATGTCGGAGGGCTTTTTGTCAAAAGGTCAAATCCACCGGGGATTAGAAGTAGAAGGAAGTAGAGATAGGAGATGGAAAATAAGATAGAGAATACCCAAGTGGTAAACACGACAAAAACAAATCACAATGAATTGAATCAATATGTATTGAAAGAACCTGGAATCTTTGTACTACTCAGAAGCAATCTCCAGGCATCAGTTCTCCTGGAACTCCTTCGTAGACCAAAAACGTGGATCAAAAAAATCAGCTCCTTCTCTGTTGCCCAGAACCCAAATCTGATGGCTCCGTTGGCTCCGAAAGGGGGGTAAAACCGCAGGACACCTGCTCATGGATCTCCCAGATCACTCCTTCTTCTTCTTTCAGTTCAATCTGCAATTTTCAGCCTGTTTACAGCGATCGCGACACGCGCGATTTCGTCAATCTGTCTTTTTTATGAAAAATCTCCTAGTCAGCTGAAAAAGCAACTAGCTTTTTGCATACCATCCTAATCTAGAAGCTTTTTCTAACTTTTTTGAATTTTTACGATAAATAATATCAAAAATAGACTAAAATTATCCAAAAATCTAGTATTTTCTGATAATCCATGCAACTCACACTGGTACTAATGGCTCAGATCACATTGACTCTCTAGATCAATAGAGAAGTCAGATGATGATGCATTCCATACTTTTTCATACTATGTCCTCATAACATCACGACACCGTGCTATGCGAGAGGAGCTCGATGCAATCGAGCGTAATTAGACTTGGGAGTTGGTTCCACGTCCTTGGAAGCAAAAGGTGATTTGTGTGAAGTGGGTCTTTAAGACCAAGTGCCTAGCCGATGGCTCCTTGGACAAACATAAAGCTAGATTTGTTGTCAAGCGTTTTGATCAAAGGGCAAGTTTAGTTTATTCAAAGACTTTCGCACCTATAGCCCGTATGTCTATTATTTGGCCTATTTTGGCTCTTGCAAGCCATCACCACTAGCTTGTCTTTCAAATGGATGTGAAGTCTACCTTCTTAAACAACATATTAAAGGAGGAGATTTATATTTCATAGCCTCCTGGTTTTCTTATATAAGGGAAGAAGGATCATGTCTACAGACTGCGAAATGCCCTCTATGGCCTGAAGCAAGCACCTAGGGCTTGGTACCAAAGGAGTGATCAATTCTTCTCACAAAGTGACTTCCATTGATCAGATCATGACCCCAACCTTTATTATAAGGTTGTGGGTGACTAGTGTGTCTTAGTCATCTTGTATGCGGATGACTTGCTTATCATAGAAGAGTGACTCACAGGAGATTGATCAACCTCCAAAGATCTTGTGGCAAGAGTTCAACATGATAGACCTTGGGATTCTTTACTTCTTCCTTGGTCTATAGACTTATCAAATGGCATAGAGCATTTTCATCTCCTAGCAAAGGTATATCCCCAAGCTTCTTTCGAAGTTTAGTATGGCTGAATGTTTGTCTATTTATTGCCCCATGGACCTAAGTCCAAGTTGGTTACTACTGAAGATTGCCTTCCTAATGCTACCAAGTACAAGTGTCTTGTCGGATCCTTGATCTGGCTCATTCATACTTGACTAGACATCTCTTTTATGGTAGCACTACTGTCTTGTTTTATGAAGACTCCTACTCAAGCTTGCTAGAGAGCTGCTTTGTGCGTGTTACACTACTTACGAAGGACTCGATCCTGTATGGAGAGGGGGCGACTCTTACTCGATGGACTAACTCAAATTGGGCACATGATATGGAGTCAAGACACTCCACTACAAGTTTTGCTTTCTCCCTTGGATCGGGAGCTAACTCATGGAGCAATAAGAAACAGCCTAGTGTGGCCTTATCCTACGGAGGCTAAGTACCATGCTCTTTGTTCTACAGCTCAATGGCAGTTTGGCTCCGTCACTTGATGTCAAAGATTGGCTTTCCACAAATAGGACCCCCACAGCCGCACGTGAATAAGCAAAGTGCCTCAGCTCTTACGAAGAATCCTATGTTTCATGCTTGCACAAAGCACATTGAGGTTTAGGGTCACTTTGTTCGAGAGCAAATCATGGATTCTATGATAGTAGTGGCCTACTATCCCACAGAGGACAATGCAGCAAATCTCTTCGCGGAGCCTCTTCCATAGGCTTCTATGCTTCATCATACAAGGTTGTTGGCTCTTTAGACACTCCCAAGGATCTAAGAGGGGGTGTCAGCCTACCATTTTGTTCTGGCAGTTTGTCATCTCCTGGTTGCAAGCTCCATCAAAGTCTGACGGAGGCATTGGAGCTCTATGTTTTCCATTCAGCTTTGCATATATTTCTTTCTCAGTCAGTGTCAGTTGTGTTCATATTGAGTAGGCAGCCATTTTTTCTTGCTCTATCAAAGGTTGCTAGCTCCAAATATCAGCGATCAGCCCTAGAGTGCCACATCAACATTTTTGCGCTACTAGATACCTAGTTGGCCAGTTTTTTAGCAAGCCAACTCCATACTCTTGGGGCAGTTTGCTGGTCGGCCAAATTTGGAGGACTTTGGCTATTTATAGCTAGTCCCATTGGGGCAGATCATCATCTTCTATCTTTTGCAAGTTGCACACTCCATCTCCGACTCCAATGCCGCCATCATCATCTTCAACCTGATCTTGTGCCCTATTGACATTTTGGGAAGTGTACAGGTACTTACCAATCCATCATTGTATTCAGCATTCTTGCCACATTCAATACAGATTTCTCTTCCATTCCTACTGTCTTTCTCTTCTCATTTTCTCTCCATGCCCATGTTCCTCTTCTACCACACGCTCACAGTAACCACATGGTCATACTCTTCAACAAGAGACTTGAGTAAGACACAAATGGCTCTCTTCTTCCACCTTAAACACTGTATCTGTTCTCTCGCAGTCGACTACCTTCCAACCTTTGTGTTTTGTTGTTTCGAGGTTGTTGAGCTAAGAAATGCATTACATATTGACTAGCATCTTAAACAGCCCCAAAACATGCTTATTTAATGAAAAACGCAAAAACGGTGCGCGGTTCGAGTTTCAATGAAACCCTAATTTGGGAGGGTCCATCCATATCTAAAAATAGACAGGCTACCCCCATTCAGTCTTCATCCTTTTGTGCACGTTCTCACTCTACTATGCAGATTTCAGTCATCAGCCACCTACCATCTGCTATCCAGCCATCACTAACAGCAGCCCATTACTATCCAGCCCTAGGCAGCCTGTTTCCAACCATTGCCCTACTTTTTGGAGGTCTCCATTGGCTATGTCATCATAGCACCTAATCAGCCTACATTTTCACTATTTGGTGCTAGGCAATAAGCTACTGCCATCTCTCCCACTAGGCAACTACTGCAATACCTTTGTCTTTGCTGTCCAGCATGCCGCCTACATCAGCAAACACCACTCCTATTGTCGCTTGACAATTCTCTAGCTTAGGTTATTTGTTTTCAGCCTTCTCTGGTGGTACATTACCGTGTTTACCAGATTTCAACCTTTGACTCGTGTTTTGGTGACCAGCTCTCCACCTTTTATTATTCAGCACTCTCGCATCTCCGACTAGTGGTTACAGTACTTAGGATCCGTCTCCGATGGACGTCACTCTCCAACACTCTACTCTGCCCCTGGGCACTCTGTACACTCTTACATTCATTTACAATATTCATTCACTTCCGAATTGTGTTCGTTCTCTCTTCTTCTACTTGTGTTTGTTTTTGTGTTTGAGTTTTGAGTTTTGCACGTCTCTGTCTGTATCATTGTGTTTTTGTTGTGATCGTACCCTCTATATTTCCTCAGTGCAAACCCTACCAGCTACTCCACAACTTTCTTCACATGGTATCAAAGCCAATGCTCTTGTAAAGAGTATCTTGTGGAGTGCTTGGTTTTGTGCAAGGCACACGAATGACTCATAACCAAATCAAAATGTCTCAGTCACCTTCTCAGGACCCCATAATGTTTATCAAGTTTCTCCATCAGTGGAGGCCTGAGGATGCATTATGGACTCCACAAGGAAGACGACACCCCGCCTTCACCTTCACCTTCACCTTCTTTGTTTTCACATATTCCAAATTTCAGTCTCATGTTAGAGGAGGAGTTTCAAGAGTACTTACGCATCACATATAGTCGAACTTACAGCCCTCCTACAAGCTTTGCTACTCCATCTAAACCAATTGATGAGGCTGGCCACCTCTCCAATCATGGAGGATATACGACACTCGGGATGACTAGCAACCCATCTTCTTCATCTCAACTAGGCCCAGTGTTAGGTTTATACAACCCCATTGAGTCATATGAATCAAAACCCTCTCTTGTTTCTCCTTTTGGTGTGCAAGATCAGATGATTTTCCATATGTAAACTTCAATAGAGGGAGCCCTCAAAGCAGACATCCTTCATCAAGTATATCTACATCTTCCATTTCATTTAAGCATGTAAGCCATTCTTCTCAAATCCGCCCTTTTTTGGGGTTGCAAACCCTAAACGCAAACCCTAAACTCAAAACTCAAAAATGCAAAAACGTAAACTGCGGGTGAAGGGAGATGGGTTTCTCAACACCCTCTCTCAGGCCCAAAAAGGGGAACAAGAGAAGAGTGAGGTGGAGATGTAATGCTACATGTTGAAGAATGCTTATGTAGCAGGTGCCACTTGGACAGTGTCCCTCGTGGGGAAATTGTTCACTTGCCCAAGCGCCCTAGTACAAAGATGATGAAAACATGCAATGCATAGAAGGAATGTCGAACTTTGTGTGGTGCTGAGAACCATAAGGATATGCCCGTATTTGATCTCGGGAGGTGGCTCCATGCTGACCAAGGGACGAAGGCAAGAAGAAGAGGAGGAAAAAGATGTAGAGGATCCCTAAAATCCAAGATTTCCACCAGAAAGGAAACCTGTAGTAAAGACCAATAGACAGAGTGAACTAGAGAACCCGAAACACAACCTTGGGAAAGAAGCCACTAGCTCCGTGCATCCATGCTGGAAGGAATATGAAGACCTCATCACCAAGTCGCGGCTGAACCTCCGAGGTCCCGATCCAAGTGATACCTAAAGATCCTAGGTATTAGTAGAAGAGATGGCCGGTCGAAGACAGCCATCCCAAGAAAGTAGAGGATGGGTGAAGAACTTCATGTGGAGTAGGTCCCCCTCTGAGGTGGAAGGTGGAGGGGCCCCCACTAAAGTCGAAGAAGTAGATGCCCCCTCTGAGGGCAAAGAAATAACATCCCCCTCTGAAGTAGATAGGAAATCCAAAAACTCATGGATCACGAACTCCGAAATGTCTGATGATGGAGGAAGTGCTACCATCGTGCCGAAGAAGGTATCTGGAGTGCCGAAAAGCTCCCAGAGGTGGCCTCTCGAACCTGAGTAGTCAAGGGTAGGGAAGGGTGGAGCTCAGAATGAGCAAGAGGTGGGCAACAGTCGTTGTCTCTCAGTGGAGCGGACTAGGTAGCCGAAGAAGAGGAACGAGTCGAGCAGCCACTATCTCTCGAAGGAGCGTACTGACGAGAAGACGGTATCGGACAATCACTGTCTCTTGATGGAGCGGAATGCAGATCCGTAGGTCATGGAAGCCACTTTACCTGAAAATAAGTGGGAGAAGACTCCCGCTGACATTGCGACCATCTCTAGGAGGTCGTAGCCCCAATCGATACTCCATGTGCTCAAAAGGACTTAGTACACATTGAATGCGTCTTATTGCCGTGAGCATAGTACTCTGATAGCCGATGTAGAACGATCTCTGTGGCCTAGAAAGGAGAGGTGCCACAAGGAGTGCTTGGTGGAAGATGCATATACTCCGGGCGGATGGGGAGCAAAGGTCGAAGTTGGCAAGCATCGGTGGTGTGTTCGGTGATGGCACAATAGGAGCACCCAATAGTCTGGTCATCTGTTGGTAAAGAAGCCATGGATACCAATGTGCCTTGCTAGAGAAGGAAGAGGTCAGCCACCATGAACCACGAACCACAATGTCCGCCTCAAGGGGTGTGAGGGCAGTGTGAAGCACGAACCGCAATGTCCGCCTCAAGGGGTGGGAGGGCAATGGAAGGGCTGGGTCGCATGGCTAGAATCAGCTCCAAACTGTGTGAAAAGGGCTGGAAATCAAGCGCCAACTGATGGAGACAGTAATGGACAGCTTCGACTGAGATGTCCTCCGCGAACAGAGTGTGGGCAGCAAGCTGAAACACCTGAAATTTGCAAAAACGAGATTCTGATGCAGTGGAAGAAAAAGAGAAATGGATGCCAAACCCGCCATCGGTCTTTACCTTCACTGGAGTGGAGGATCTTCGCTGCTAGGTGAGCAGATCCAGCTCTGATACCATGTCAAAAGATGACATACCGGCGAGACAGTAGGGTTGGCGGGAAGGAACACGGAGTGAACTCGGCAAACATGGAGAAGAGAAGAGAAGAGAGAAGAAATTCTGATGAATGGAATGATGAAGTTCCGAATCATGGAGTGAATGAGATACAAGGGAATAAGGGTGCCGTAGCACAAGGAAGATAATGAAGACAGCCACGAACCACGAACCGCAATGTCTTCCTAAAGGGGTGTGAGGGTAGTGGAGAGGCTGGAGAGAAGAGGTGACGGACTAAATGAATCAACCGTAAGGAATGAATGAGAGAGTGGCTTATAAATAGGCATAGTCAATCTAGGATGGCACCCCTTTTGGGGCTGCAAACCATAAACACAAACCCTAAACTCTTCAACGTAAAAATGCAAACTGCAGGTGAAGGGTGAAGGGTTTCTCAACACTACCTACCCTCCATTCACTCCGCCTCTTGGTGCATCATTAGAACGGGAATGCCACCCTTTCACTCTATCTTCCACCTACTCCCACTTTACTACATCCTTTCACTCTGGGATGGATGTGATGGCCATCCCCCTCGCTACCCCCGGACACTCACAAACCCCCTACACGACTTTTCAAACACAAGAATATCCATCCTTTGCTTATGGACTGTCATCACACATCCCTAGGGTCACTCCTACACAAGGATTTCCATCCTCTGTTCCCCATGTCCTTATTCTCCACCTTGGGCTCCATAGGCAGTTACCATACTCATACCCAATCTGCCCTTGCCCACATTTGAAACCGCTATGCATACTTCTCATATGTATAGTGGGCACTCCAGGATTTTCTTCCAAGTGTACTCCACTCCCCCACCCTACTCCCCTTACACATCTTCTTCATCTCCTAGCACTACCACTCCTGCTGCAACAATCAAAAATGCCTTTACGGATAAGCCACGTTTTAATGGGTCAAATTTCACCATTTGGTCAAACTTCATACAACAAGTGCTTGAATCTTAGGGACTTTGGGACCCCGTCATTGGTATCGAAGGACCCTCGATTAGCTCACCCTGATCACATCCGTCAATGGAGAGCCCGCAATGCCACAATCAATGTTGAGTTCATGCAAGGGTACTTCATCAATTTCACTCTCAATTACAACATTTTCCCCTCGTATCTAAGCGTTGAAGTCATCTCATTGACTACTATGTGGCTTGAGATCACACGACGTATCAATCTCAATTTTGAGCTTCAAGAGTTTTTCGTTAAGGAAGGGGATGATCTAAAAGTCAAGTTGGCTGAATATCAGCAGTTACTTACCGAGTTTGCCACTACTAGCTCCCCAAAGTCAACGACGATCAAGTCTCTTTTTGAACAAGTTTCCCGACAAATACTTTCATTTTATCCAATACATTATCTCACTACCTAGATTGCCAACCTTCTACAAGTTTGAGTGCTAGTTCTTGCGAAAGTCCTCGACACGCATCCATTTGAAGGCGCAAGGGTTGGTTGCCTCTTCTTTGGGAGGAAAACCAATAGTGGCAACAACTCGTAAGATACAAAGGCAAGCCAAAACAAGGGTAACTCCCCTTCCTCCAGCAGAACCAAAGAAACACAACCCCTTTGACAGCAAATTCCTAGGAAAAATAGGTTTTGCACACTGTCAAGGGTCGAGCCATGTGGACGAGGAGTGTCGTACAAAGGCCCAGGGTCTTCATCCTAGAAAACCATCGCAGACTACTGCAACTACCTCCACTCCGGTTGGTCAGTCTAATGGGGCTACGCCTTCTACCACTGCACCATCTGCTCCATCGACCTCGATCGCTACTGGATATATGGCATGCAAAAAATCTCGGCAACCTTTCTCCTTCACTACTCCTGAAGGATTGGCTGATTGGTCTACTAGTGGCTCGCCTATTGCACTTTACGCATCCATTCCTAGGGCATCCCCTGCATCTTCTAGGATCCCTTTCCCACCTCATCGTATGCGATAGTAGCCACACACTTAACCTTTTTCTTTATAGAATTTTACTACATACTTGCATACTCATTGCATTGCACTTAGCTTTGCTTTCTTTTATTTTCATTTTTGTTTTAGCACATCTCACTACTCACCTCTATGCCTACAGATTTTGATCTCTTTTGTAGGGTTTTGTATTTCAATGTAGAGCTAACATACATGCTTGCACCAGTCCTTCCTGAGTTGGAGACAAGAAATATGCACCATTCCCTCATGGTTCCATTTACTTAAGACTTTTGTTCTTCTACCAGCATGGAGGCTTCCTGTAACCAACCTTCCTCCTCGAATAGGGTGGTAAATCCCTGATTACAACTTAATTACAGCTACAACCAATTAATGCAAATCTGAAAATACAAATTTACCTACTGATCTTGCACAATGCACACCCAATTGGCCCCAAAATTGGCACCCCTTTCGGTATTTCTTTAGCTTTATTGAAGAAGAAGTTGATTTACAATGGGATTCTCCCGATCCCCTTTGCAATCCAAACTCCCCTTGCTGTCCAAAGTGACCAGCAAGTCTTCAATCTATTTTGCCCCTTGATTCGGGCACTTAATTGGCCTTCACCCACTTCATAGACGATGGAAATGCCTCAAATTCAATGGCTCACTAGTCCTCCACCTGAATTCACCTGAAATTTATCTTCAGCCCTGAAAAATCCAAGTCCTGGAGCTTTCCATTTCTGGCACGCTTCCCAAGGTTGCCGCTAAACCCTAATTTCTACTGTAAATTAGGGTTTACAACAGAGAAATTTGCAATTTCTCAGCCTCCAAGGTTCCAAATGCTGAGATCTTGGGAGCAAAGCTGTGAAATGGCTGGGAGATGAGAGAGAAAATTCAGAGTTTTGTAGCGAAGAATAACTGAAAATCGGTCAAATACAGCTGCTACCCTACCACAACAACTTGTAGATGCAAAGAACAAAAGAAAATCAGTCATTTACTGCTGATGCTCTATCTCAACAGCCTCCTATAGATGCTGTCACCTGCTGTTGATTGGTCTTCTCCTACCCCTGGTTGCCTCAGAAGGTCCTCCAATGGTTGCAAATCAGACCAGCAGCATCTCCTCCCTCTCTCTTGCAAGCTCAATACACTAAAAATGCCTCTCTCCAGTCCCTAAAGACATTTTTCAACCTTGCATGGGCATTTTTGACAAGTGGCTACCTTCCCAAATGGTTTTTCCAACATTAGCAATAATTGATTATTAATTTTCAGCCTTTAATTACTAAAAATTAATCTAATAATTATTTCGGTGCCCAGAAAAATAATCTGACTGGCTAATAATTAAATTGGCTAGGCATCTTCCACTCCCGAGTCTCTATGTGCTATCTTTGACCATTAGATCGGCATTAGGTACCATTAAACACCATATCTCTAGTGTCACCACTGACACTTATGGCCAAATGAATGACCTAGTCCAACAATTGACACCAAATACCACCAAGTACCTATGCAGCATAACTTATAATAACTTTTGCCTTTGACATCTTGTGATTTTCTCGAGTCCCAAGCTCATAAATTTACTTTAACCCCAGTTGCACCTCACATGTGTAACATTTACTTAATCATGTGATAAAAAATTAATCCACATGTTAAGTGAGGTTTCAAAAATACATGTCCTCATGACCACCCTCCCCCTTGAAATCCTTGCAATCGTCCTCGATTGCACTACCAAATGCATCAAAAGCAAAGTACTACACTGGAATTTCCATAGGGCATCATAGTCAACACAACATTGCACATTGCTATTCAACCATTCTATATGCCCAACATATACTGAAAATTACCAACCAACATAACATAACATAAGACTCATAAAGAATCTCAAAAATATTGTCAGATTATCATGTGACATGTTCATTTCTCATGAGCTTAACTCATCTGCCAAAACCAAACCATAGTATAGCGAAAACCAAGCATAAACCATGGCTGAAACATCAATGGCATCATAACATATACTGTTGTCCATGGAACTAGATGTAAACCATTGAAAATTGAGCATAATCTGATCATAAACTGATTACTTGCTGATCTGAGAACTGATCACAAACTGCTACAAATGTGACCCCAAACTAATCACAAACTCATTGCAAAAATTGACCAACAATCAATACAAAAACTGATGCAAAACTGATCCAAAAAGTGACCATAAACGGTTCTCAAGCTGATCAAAAACTGAGCTGAATACCACTGAATATTAATGATCATACGCTGAAAACCAACATTCGATAATCATTTGATGAAGAAGAGTCCTCAAATGATGAGGATGGAGAGACACTTATGCCCACAAATATGGCTGATTATCAAGATGCTTTGGAACTTGCAAATGCTGATTTTGATGATGATATGGCTTTCTTAGACAATGTGGATGATAGTCTTTTGGATAGTCTTACTACTAGTGGCAACCATGTATGATCCAATGGTTACTTTGAGAGACTTTCAAATTCCAAGTTTCCATATTCTATCCATTGTAGTTGTTACTTGATGCTTCTTGACTCTTTTATGTAGTATGATCTTAGATTATCATCTATTTTGAATCTTATGTGCCATTTCAATGTAATCATCTTTTTGTCTATGAAAAAGACTATCCTATTTTGCATATTATACATGCATTTTTCAAAGAGCTTTTATAAAATATATGAATGAATAATTTAAAATACATAAATCATATATATAGTACAGGTCGTTCCCCTTACGTTCCTGTTCCCCAGAGGGCATTGTTTCCGTTCCCTCGGGACCTCCCATTCCCATTCCATTGCTACTATGGTTTCGGCACTTCCTCCTCCATGTGGCCCTTCTACTGCTACATTTCCAACCTTCTGCTGCCACCCTTATCATCAGCCATCATCCTTTGCAGTTGCCTCTATTCCCTGATACTCTAATGATCAGCATTTGGTGTTTCCCACACTCTGCACTCTGACTAGTGGTCACAGCACTTGGATCAGTCTCCAGTGGACATCACTCTCTAATATTGTATTGCTCTGTCCTTGGACATTCTGTACACTCTTGCATTCATTTGCAACATTCATTCACTTCAAATTTTCTTCTCTCTATGTTTGAGTTTTGAGTTTTTGTGTTTTGCATTTTGCATTTAGGGTTTGAGTTTTGTTGAAAGCCTACCAGGACCACAGAGGCGATGGTTATCTTCTTTTGGTGTTTTGTTTTTTTTTCCAAGAACCCTGCAGTCTCAGGGCATTTTTTTTCTTTCTTTTTCTTCTTCCTTAAGCTTCAGGAGTTTTCCATTAAGGGGATGATTTGGAAGTCAAGTTGGCTGAATATCAGCAATTAGTTGCAAACTTTGCCATTACTGGCTCCCCAAAGTAGGCGACAATGAAGACATGTTCTTCTTGAACAAGTCGCCTGACAAATACTTCCATTTAATCCAACGCATTATCTCACCACCTAGATTACCGGCCTTCTACGAGTTTAAGTGCCACTTCTTGCATTACACAAGGCTATACAATCAAGTCCACAAGAAAGCTTCCACATAGCCTTACTCAAAGCAAAGGGGGTTGGTTGCCTCTTCTTCACGAGGAAAAACCAACAATGGCAAGAATTTGCAAGATGCAAAGGCAAGCCAAACCAAGGGTGACTCCCCTTCTTCAAATGATGGAACCAAAGAAACAAAACCGATCTGGCAACAACTTTCTTTAAAAAATAGGTTGTGCACAAACTACCAGAGATCGGGTCATGTGAACAAGGAATGTTGTACCAAGGCCATGGTCTTCCACAAAGAAAACCACAGTAGACTGTTGCAACTACCTCCACTCCGGCTAGCCAGTCCCGTGGGGCTACACCTCTCAGTGTTGCCCCATCTACTCCTTCGGCCCTCAGTTGCTAGACATGTGGCATCATGCGTATAGCCTCAGCAAACAATCTCTTTCACTACCCCTACGAGACTAACTGATTGGTTTGTGAGTTCCGATCCCATTGCACTTTCCGCATCCACTTCACATTCACCTCCATCTAGGACTACCTAAACCCCTCATTAGCATTTCATTGGCAGAGCCCTACTAGTAGGCATACACAATGGTGGCCACATCCTTAGCTTCTCTCCATCTTCGCACTCTTAAATCTTTAGGCTATTAAGTCGGGCTCATAGGATTTTGTCCTTAGATTTTCATTCTTAAGTCTTCCGCTACATTTACTCACACATCCATACAAATTTGCATCATTGCATTGTCCATTCAATTAACTTTTCATTTCTTTCTCTCTTTTTTTTTTGAAAGCATCTGACTACTAATCTTTGTGCTTGCAGATCATCTCTTTTACAAGGATTTGTTTTCAGTATAGGGTTAACATGTAATTTTACACTAGTCCTACCAAGGTTAGAGACTTGGTATGTGCGCCGTCACATTCATGGTTTCATTATCCTAGGAGTTTTGCTCTTCTACCAACATGGAGACTTCCCCTCCCGAGGTGGATTGTTTGGCATCTCTCTTGATGCTATCATGGTGGTGACTTCTATCTTTTTCTTCCAGTTGGGATGTTTCCTCACATCATGATTCTCGGCACCACATGAAGACCAATATCTAGCTCCTCTTCCTCCTTCGGCATTGACATCCACGGTTGAGAGGGGATTGCTACCCTTCTTGGTATTCTATAGGTTTCAGCACTTCTCTTCGACAATGGCCTTTTCCACCCCATTGTACCTCCTCCTTTTGCATTGCATGGTTTCGTCATCTTTATAAAGGGTGCTTGGGCAAATGAGCAATTTCCCCACAAGGAACACTATCCAAGTGGTGGTACCTATTACATGAGCATTTTACAACATGTAGCATACTCATTGTGTAGAGCACCACTAGATGGATCGTAAGCTATTTCCATCACAATTTGTACACTACACCACCATTACTTCATCGCTCTTCCCTCATTATCGACACCCTTGAGTAGTTGGAAAGCTTGTCTATTTTGTGATGGGCTAGACCTAACCATCTCTCCTCATTCTCCTATATAGTATAGTTCCTTACTCGACCGCAACCCATCTTTCCAAACACCTTTACCCAAACAAACAAACAAAAAAACAAAAAAAACCCCAAAAATTTTTCATTGTGGTTCCGTTCTCTTCTACATGACTTGGTGGAGCACTAGGCAGCCAACAAGCACCCTTTGTCTGATGCCCTATCCTCTTTGGGGTGACTACTTAGACTCCCTTGGTAAGATAACCATCACCTCTGTAGTCTTGGTAGGCCATTGAGCAGCCACCGTGCAACCTTTGTCTAATGCCATGGCTGCTTTGGGGCAGGACACGTCAGCTGGCCTTCCTTTCTAGGCTTTTTTTGGGCCTGAGGGGGGGTGTTAATCTAAGAAATGCATGACATGCTGATAAGTCACTTAAATAGCCCCAAAACATGCTTATTAATTACCATCGCCTTGCTGTTTGAAGGTCTCCATTGGCTACGCCATCATACATCTAATTAGCCTATGTTTTCAGCATTTGGTGCCACGTGACAAGCTACTTACAGCACTTGCATATTTGTTGTCCAGCATGCCACCTACATCAACAAACTCCTCTCCTGTTGTCACTTGACAATTCTCTACCTTAGGTGATCAATTTTCAGCCTTCTCTAGTGGTACACTGCTGCGTTTACCAGATTTCAGCCTCTTAACAACTGTGTTTTGGTGACCAACCTTCCTTATTCAATACTCTCTCATCTCCGAATAGTGGTTACAGTAATAGACATCACTCTCCGGCACTATTGCTCAGCCTTCATTCACTTCAGAGTTGTGTTCTTTCGCTCTCCTTCTCCTTGTGTTTGAGTTTTGAGTTTTGCACTTCTATGTTTGTATCATTGTATTTCTATCGTGGTTGTATGCTCTATGTTTCCTCAGTGCAAACATTAGCAGCTACCCCACAGTTTTCTTCACAGAGGTGTATACCTATTGCTACATCTACATTTTCTAGATATGCAAGCCACCCTGCAATTTGCCCAGCCAACTACCTTTGTTTGATGTGCTGATGATATCATCAAATCGGTGCACTGAGCAGTTCCAGCATTTAGGGCTCCCTACATTGTTATCTTCATCTAAAGCAACTTTCATCTTCATCATCAACTTCTTTGACCAAAGGACTATGTATCACTTCCTTCACAATGCAAATCCCTTCATAAGTGTTGTTGCCTAGACAGTCATGAAAGTGAAGTCGCCTTTTAGCTTTGTTTGGCAACATCAACTCATCTTTGCTCACGTAAATATCAAATTACAAGACATGGAATCCTAAGGCTCCATTGCATCATAATTGTACAAGATTTGTTATCTTCATTCTTAGTCAGTGAGCTCTTTTTGCCGTATACCATTTGTGTTTCTGCAAACCCTACCATTTCTCCACATGGAATCAAAGCAAAAGTGCCACAAGAGCTAAAAACCCTTGTCCTCTATGAAGGCAAATAAAGGTTGTATGAAGCATTAACATTCCCTCGGATTGCAAATTCCTCTTCATTGCACTGCATCATACAGGAGATGCCATTATCTTCTTCTCCCTCCCGCCCTTCCTTTATTACAGGTTTGGCATGCTAGTTCTATGGCTTCTTTTCCACAAGATGAAGAATGGACACAAGGTGCACTCACTACACACACTCGAGGTACTCCATTGAAGATAGTCTTCATCAATCTTTACTCCCTATACCACTGGAGTTTATGCATCTACTCCCAAGCACTCCTTGTGCCACCTCACTATTTTGGGTGACGAATATCATTATGGATCAACTATCAAAGTCCAAAGTTGAGGCAATAAGACACATACGATGGATACTAAGCCCTTTCAAGCAACAGATAGCTCTAAGGCCTCACGAGGCACCTATGTAATTTTCCCCACCTACTTTTGGGTTAAAATTGCCTTCTTGTGGCTATTTTAAGGAGTATAGATTAAGCATTAATGCATATGAATTTACTATTAATGCATGCCTTGATTTTGGTGGCTCATTGCCCCTTCTCATGCCCAAAAAAGGTTTGAAAATGAAGAGTTATTACCCCACCCTCTTTATAGCCAAACGGTCACACCCGAGCATAACCAAGGCATCAGAGCAAGGGTGTCACGACTCACAATGGATTACCAAAGGGCCTGCCATGATTGTAGCGGTGATCAATATCTTCTTTTGAATAGTCCAATTTGATGGGCCTTACAATTCTTTTTAAAGAAAAGCAATAAGTGAACAAAAAGATTATAAGAATACCCCCCATAAAGAGCCATTATGTGGCAGGAACAAAGACGTATAAAGACATAAAGGATAATTATAGTGTGGCAGTTGCTCAAGATAAGAACAATCAACATGGCTGTCCCCTTGATGTTCTCAAGATCCGATTAGTCATTGACTTTGGATTACCCAATCATTGTCTAGTCTTTATACAATGCAGGATCAACGTGACCAAGCTTCAACAATGTGTAAAATATATTGTTTTTAGGGATAGTATGCCAAGCAAGTTACAAGATTTGAGGATCATCTTGCAAAATGCATTTTTTAGGACTTGCCTTCAACCCCTGTTCTTTAGAACTATTAGCACCTCTTGATGTCTCATTTTGAAGAAGTGGAACTAGGACCACCTCTATAGTAAAAGTAGGAGAAAAAGTAGACTTCTTGTAGACTTGGTCATGCAATGGTGTATAACACACCAACTGACACTCAAACTCATAAAAGATATGTAATTTGGGCAAAAAGATGACTTGCTATATAAAATGGAAGCATTCAGGAGACGGTTGGTTGAGAAATAACGTGACCTAATCATCATCTAACTTTACTAGACCAATGGTGGTGTAAGCACTAATATTCAGCCATCTTCACTCTTCAAATCATATCCTTCCTTGATAATCAACTCTTGGAGCTCATAATCTAAACTAATACATCTAGTGTAGATCCCATGCCTCATAACAGTTAGTGAGAGGAGCCTAACGGATTGACGTAACTGGAAAGTGCAGTAATTGTGAGTGAAATTTGGACACCGCATATCAATAAGAGGCGTATGTCGTATTCGAATGGCTCTATCATGGGACCTCATTGCACATTCATTTCATCCCCACATTCCCACACATCAGCAAAGGTTCCTTGGTACTGAGTGCTTTGTGTTTCCTGCTCAAATATCAACATTTCGATCAGCTAGGTGACTTTTTGCTACTTGGTTTGGAGCCAGCAAGCTGGTTTCTTCAGCCTCACGAGATCTAGAACATCTTGATCCATGTGCCTCACTCAATTCTAAAGAGCCCCCATGATTATTTAAGAGCAATTTATTAATGTCTCCTTCATCCCGAAGTTTGGAAAGCCAAATTAGGTCTTTACTTCTCTTCGAGGGTGGGTTGCAGAACCACGTGAATTATGTGTTGCAGATTCACGTTAAAACAATCTGGACTTACCAGGCCAAGCATAGAAAAGCAGATTTTGGATGGCAACACAGCATTGAAACCTAAAACTCTCATGAAAATCAAAAGACGAACATCAAAACTGAGGCTTACTGCGAGCGAGGGAACGGTCGATCATCTTTTCGCACTCTTCGACTGTTGTGCCATATCTACTCTCAGGAGGTGTCGATTCTGATCCCATCTTCGACCTCACCTATGAATCACAAAGTTGCTCTCGGGAGCCCGACTTAACTTAGAATCTTGTACGATATTGCTAAACGTAAGCCATTATTTATCTTTGCACCAACTTGAATTTATTTATTTATTTATTTATTGCTTCGTTAAGGCACGTGGTAAAACACCCCATTGTACCCAGCAGCATTTAGAGTAGTCGTTAAGGCATCTCTGTGCGTTCTGTAAGAAGCCAGATTCAATTCCCAAGGATGGACCAGTGGATCTCATGCGCGCAGCGCTACTTGTATAGGGCGTTGTGAAGGTATCTAATAAATTGCCACAAATGGCATTCTTTTTTTTTTTTTTTAACACCCCAGTTGGCATTGACTACCATCCGTTAGTCTTCAGGCCTGAGTGAAGTATTTATATCCGTTAAGTTTTGACCCTGACTAGGTGAGATAGAGGTTTCACAACGATAGCCCAAGAAGACTAATTGGCAAATAGTTGTTTGCAAGCTACAATTGTGTGATATTGTCGTATATTAAGCAAGATGCATTCCAATGATAGCTTTCATAGAGAGCAACAGATTCAACAAGCAGAGGACCATCTATGTTGAACTAGAGAAGTTTGCAACATATCATCAACTTTATAGTATCAAAGTTTAACAACTAAACAAACCCCATTCATGTTGGCATGTGAGTGTTCAAGCACCAATGGGTATAAGAGGCACAATGAAGAATGTAGTAGTGGCACTAAGCTAGGCATATCTTACTCAGTCTATTTGAGTCATTCCATCCTTTTTACCACACTACACACATCGCATGATACCACCACTACCATCAATGCCATCACCACCACCACCACTTGTTCGCCTCATGCCCCATCTTATTGACAACCTCAGCCGAACCCCACACTATGGTTGCTACATTGCCACCACCGTCACCCTCCATCGTCTATATCTTTTTATTTATCCATTCATAGGTATATTTATCCGATTTTATATTTATGTATATGTTTGCATATATATTACCTACTATATACAATACATCGTATGAACAAGGGCATCATAAAGGGGTTATGTACCTAACATAGGACTTAAGGGTAGGCACTACCTAATCTTAGTCTAGAGATGCCTACATAAAGGACCAAAAGGGAGGAGCTCTTTATCTATGAGCAAGAGCACTCTCGTTGTACTTGTGAGTAACCCTATGAGCAATAATCTTTTCTTGTATATTGTGCCTTCTCACATTTCTTTTGTATATTCCATGTTGCTCTTGACATCCATGGTGACTTATGCAACATGGTATTCTAGCCTAATTTGGTCCTCTCACACATTATCAGCACATTAGCACCATGACTAAGTCCAAGGTTTGAATGATCAAGTGCACCTTATCTATTCATATGTGTGTGGCGCCTCTTCTTTCTAAGACCCACTACCATTTAAGCGCTTAGTGAGGCAAACAAGGTTGAATATTCTCAAACTTTCTCTAAAAGAATTATTCCTTTGCTTAAGATGTGTCATCCTATCACTTCAAAGGTTGAATTTGGCACGTAAAAGACCTAGCATTGTAGTCTCTCCCAAATCTGACACAATCTAGACATTGATTTGCATCTAGACCTAGTTCACCCTACTAGAAACAAATCCCCCCTCACCCCCCCCCCCAAGTCTTATCACTCAAAAGAATATTGAATGAGTGTGTACATATATAGTTTGGGTTAGTGAGTAAAATGGGAAATTGGCCACATTGGCCTTTATCCCCAACAACCTCCAACTTAAAAGCCAATATACCTTCAAGGGAGACAAAAGAATAAGAGAATGTGTGAGGTACATACATATGAGTTACCCTCACCTAATGCCTATCAACTCCCTACAATGTCAAAACTTTTCGAAGGGCAATACAGTCTATAGGATTATCATCAATATGGATTTTGACAAGCCCAACTTGCTTGTCATCAAGCACCTATCGAATTGAAGTGATATTTCACTTTGATATGCTTGATTTTTGCATGAAGCACATGATTCTCTACCAACATAATGGCACTTTGACTAACATTGTGCAATTATGGCATGTGTCCACCGAGACCTAAATCTTTCACTAGATGAGTAAGCCATATGGCTTCTTTGCACACCTCTGTGGTTACAATATACTCAGCTGTAATGGTAGGTAATACCACACATTTCTACAAACAAGGCATCTATGAGATTGCACCACCATACATGGTAAAAATCATGTAGTTGACTTTTTATTGTCAACATTCCCTGCATAATCTACATCTATGTATCCAAGTACACCACTACTACTCCTTCCAAAGCATATGCACATATCTCTTGTACCACTCAAGTATCTCAAGATGCCTTTCATTGCTTCCCAATGCTTCTTGCCAAGATTTGACATGTACTTGCTCACTACTTTTGCTTCAACAGTAGTGTCCAAGCAAGGGGCAATCATAGCATACATGAGACTACCCACACATGATGAATATGGAACCTTGGATATTTCAACCTTCTACTTATCAGATTTGGGACAATCATAGCATACATCAGACTACCCACATATGATGAATATGGAACCTTGGATATTTCAACCTTCTCTTTATCAAATTTGGGACAATCATCAGCACTAAGTTTCATATATGGAGACAATGGGTTATCAATTGCCTTCCCCCCTCCGTATTAAAACATTGCAACACTTTGTTATATAATCCTTTTGGGGTAGATAGAGCAACCTCTTTGTTCTATCCCTGATTATATGCATGCTAGGAATGTGTTTTGCATGTCCCAAATCCTTCATTTCAAATGCTTCCATTAACCTTTTCTTTAGGGCATCAATTCTCATACTTGTTTTCCCAGCTACCAATGTATCATCTACATAAAGGATAGACATATCAAGGTACCATCTCTTAGCATTTCTAGTGTATAAGCAATGGTCTAATCCACTTCTCTTGTAGCAATGAGATTCCATGAATGCATCAAACTTATTGTACAATTATTGTTCAGTTTATTACTTCTAGCTTCCATTTGGCATTGGGTTTATTGGGATTTGGATCTTATTCCATGACCCATTCCTATGGGCCAACTTTAATCCATAGAGACTCTTTTTTAGCTTGCAGATAAGCTTTTCTTTGCCGCCATGTCCCACAAAACCCTATGATTGTTGCATGTAGATCTCATCATGAAAGTCACCATGTAGAAATGATGTCTTGACATCCAATAGTAAAAGGTCCATATCATCCTTAGCCACCAAGGTAAACACAATGCGAAGAGTAGTCAATTTTTATCTTGAAAGCATATTGCAAACTATACAAGTGAAAAGATATCATCAAAGTCTATACCTTTTCATGTTGTAGACTAAGTTTTTATATGTAGAAGAATAAGAATAAGATTTCAACCCTACTTCTCTATGTACTCAAGTCTCCATTGTGTGTGTATATACTCTCTCTCTCTCTCTCTCTCTCTCTCTCTCTCTCTCTCTCTCTCTCTCTCTCTCTCTCTATCTACATGGTATCAAAGCTGTCCCACAGCTGTGTGGATGTTGATGAAGGTGACAAAGCATGAAAACAAGTAACAGGTAAGAAGCTCTTTCGTCTTATTCAATTTGCCGTGAAATACAGCCACAAGAGGCTCTAGAGGCTGGCAAGGATGTAGTCTCCAATTGTAGTGAAACCTGGCGAGCTTGAAGACCAATGTAAATATTGTCGATATGCCTTTAGGACTTTTTGGCAATGATCTTTGCCATATGATGTCTTTTTTACCTTGTTCTAGTCTTGTAAGTTTGTTGTTTTTCGGTATATTGCAAATTTGGCTATGTTTGTTGTTTACAGGTATATAGAGGTTACAAATTTTGGATCTGTAAGGTTTCAAGTGTTTGCTAAGCTGTAGACATAGAGGGAATTTGCATATAGCTTAAAGATTGCATTTCTTGTTGCGCAATTTGTGAAAAAATCTTTGTGTTTTGGTTGTAGTGCACTTTGGTTGTAGATTGTAGGTTTTGCAAGATTGCTTATTTTGTCAAAATGTTTGATAAATGTAACCAAAGTGTCAACCGAAGCTTGATAAGAATAGTTATCATGCATGGATGTTTAGGATGACAAATTTCTTGAAGGGCAAAGGTGTTTGGAACTATATTGAAGGAGATATGTCAGTGGCACCCGAAGTCCCTCAAAAAATGCTATTGCAAAACTGGTAAATGCTAAGAAGGATTGGGAGTAGACATAGAGTAAAGTGATGTATTGGCTATTTGTGAGTATCATAGATGGTATGATGATGGGCTATTTATAGGAATTTAAAATCCTTGCTATTGTTGGAAAGAATTTGGCAATGTTATTTGAGGTTAATACAAAGACCAAAAAATGATAGCTTAAGTCAAAGCTAAATCAAGCTAAAAGAGGAAATCTATCCATGAATGACTATGCATTAAAGATCAAGAGTATTGTGGAAGCTCTTGGATCTATCAATATAGCAATTAATGATATGATGTTGTGCGAGCATGTTAAGATAGACTTGGAGATGTACAAGAGTTCCTATGAATACCAAGGATAATATCCCTGACTTGCAGATTTAATTTCCATGCCAATACTTGAGGAGAATAACCTTGGCTTGGATTCCTCTTCTTCTCAAAGTAAGAGCAAGTCTAAATAAGTATTTTACTCTACTAGAGCAGAGGTAGAGGTCATGGGGCTGAGGCCAAGCTAATGTCATGGTCAAAGTTATGGTGCACAACAAAACAGGGTAGGGCAATCACAAAGAGGGCAAGTTGCAAGTTTTAACCAACAACAATAGAACTTTGGTAAATAATAGGGAATATTGGCATTATGGTGAGAACAATCCAACAATTGTTTCAAAAAGAATGTTGAAATTAGAAAAGGGAAAAAGTAGCAAGGTAAGTATGCTTCCACTAGTAGCAAAAACAATGATGGCAAAAGTGAGGAGCTCTTTGTCATGCAACATTTTATGAATACTATGACAATGGATGATTCATCTAAGAATAATCTATGGTATGTAGACTCACATGCCTCTAACCACATGACTTCTCATGGAGAGTGGTTTAGAGAGATGCACAGTCCAAAGTCTCCAAGCTATGTGGAGACCGAGGATGATACAACCCATCCCATTACTCATATTTGAAATGTTCCCTTGAGAGTTTGCAAGATAGTAAAACAAAATACCTGGATAATGTACTCCATATACCAAATATAATTAAGAACTTTGTTTCTATTGGTCAAATGGTGGAATAGGAATTGGAAGTTTGGTTTACATATGATGGTTGTTATGTTGTTGAGGATCCTAGAAATGGTTACATTGATTGTGCAAAAGGTAAGCATAATGGTAGATTGTTTACTTTTGACATAGGTTTACTTGAAATGAATATTGCTATGTTTGCACAAGCTTTAGGTGTTGTGGCTGAGATTGAAATCTAGCATAAGTGGATTGGTCGTGTAAATGTATAGTATCTAAAAAATATATAGTCAAAACACATTGTGTATGGCTTACCAAAGTTTAGAGTTGATGGGATGCATAAGATATGTGTAGCATATCAATTTAGATAGTAGCCAAGGCATGCATTTCCACATAAAAAGCATATATGTAAGAAGCCAAAGTTGATACATTATGATGTGTGGGATCTTACAAAGATTGCAATTATGAATAGTTGCAAGTATTATGTCTCTTTCACTAATGATCATACTTAAAAAGTGTCGGTTTATTTATGTGTGAGAAAAGTAAGGTTTTTACTCACTTTAAAGGCTTTAAAGCTTCGGTTGATAAAGAGAGAGGGTTGCATATAAAATACCTAAGGTTGGATGGAGGGGGAGACTGCCTCTCCAATGAGTTTTGTAATTCATTATAGAAAAATGGTATTTAGAGGTAGTTTACATATAAGTACACTTGACAACAAAATAGAGATGCTGAGCAAAAAAATAAGCATATTGTAGAGGTGGATTAAGCATTGATATCTAAAATAGACTTATCTCATTACTATTGGACCAAACCAGTTACTACTGTTGTGTATACATTATAAAAAAGGAACCTACGGCTCTTGTACATGGTATGACACTTGAGGAGAAGTATACTAGTAAAAAGCCAAATCTGTTCCATTAGAAAGTATTTGGATGTATTGCTTATGTGCATATTCCTAATGAGTTGTGCAGTAAATTGGATCCCAAAGTAGACAAATTTTTATTTGCAGAATATTCCCTTGAGGAGCAGAATGGGCACACATGCTATAACCCTATTATACGTGAGTTGACAATTAGTATGGATGTTGTCTTTGATAATATAAGCAGCTAGTATAGTAGTGTGTATGATACAATTGGGGTTGATAAGCATGAGAGTGTGGTTGTGTGGGAAATAGATCAATAGTCTCACAAACATTGAGTGGGCCACAAGAGTCTTCTAGTCATGGGTATGTTGATAGACCTTGGAGTAGTAGATTATGATCATAGGTCACTCCACCAAGTACATAACAAGTGTCAAGCAAAGGTAAGGAGAAGGTTGGATATGCACCTATTATGACTAATGTATCATTAAGTTTTCTCTTGTTGATGTGGATTTAGATTATTTTGAGCATAGCTTGGATGAAGAGTTTAGGATATCATCTACTAAGACACCTAATGTGAGGAGGGCACAAGAGGATGCTAAGGCACACGGTATTGATCTAGGCCCGTGCAATTCAACAAGAGTAAGAAAGCCCATACATCAATTGATATATGATAGCTATGTAGCTCATCACTGTGTATACATGGCCAAGGTTGTGCATGATATAGAGTGCACTAGTTTGAAGGATGCAGTGAGAGTAATGAGCATTGGAACAATGTTATGGATGAAGAAATAGTTGCACTTAAAGAAAATGACACATGAGATTTTGTACCTTACTTGCTAGCAAGAAAGCTATTAGCTTGCAAATGGGTTGACAAGATGAAGCATAAGTTTGATGGATCAATTGAGCACTATAAGGCAACATGGGTTGCCAAATGATATGCACAGACTCATGGTACTGATTATGAGGAGACTTTTGCTCCAATCTAAAATGGCTATTGTGAGGGCTATCATAGGAATGGCTCATGCATCAAATGGGTGATAAAAATGACTTCTTCAATGGGAGTTGCAAGAAGAAATTTATATTGACCAGCTACCTAGTTATGTGGATAACAATTATCCTAATTATGTATGCACAGTTGTAAGGCCTTATATTGATTGAAGCAAGTACCCAGTGCATAGCATGGTAAAATTGTGGAATATATTGTTAGCATTGGATTTTGTAGAGCACACGTAGATCACTCGAGTGAGGGGGATATTATGGTCATTACTATATACATAGATGACTTGATTATTATGGGTGACACTGAGACAAAGATTGACCATGTGAAGAGTCTTTTCAATCTTGACCTTGAAATGAAGGACTTAGGAGAGTTATGCTATTTCTTGGGCATAGAAATAATTAGGACTCCAAAGGGTATATGGTTGTCTCACAGAGACAATATGCTTTAGATATACTAAGAAAGTATGATATGATTGATTGCAAGCCAATCTTGATACTTTTAGATGTTAATGGCAAGCTTAATGCACATGAGTGTGATGTGATTGAGGATGTCACTATATATAGAAAGATTGTGTGCAGCCTTATTTATTTGATAATCACTAGGCTAGATCTAAACTACACAATTGGTTTAGAGAGTCAATTCATCCAACTTCCATGGAAGCCACATTTGGATGTAGTGCAGTGCACATTAAGCTATGTTAGGTCTACATTGACTATGCCTTATTCTATACAACAAGTATACCCTTGGGCTTGCATAGTTACACAAATGCAAATTAGGCTGGTAGTATTTTAGATAGAAGGTCTGCCAATGCACTTATGTTTTCCTTTGGGAGCAGTGTTGTTACTTGGACTAGCAAGAAACAACCTACAATTCCAGTATCTAGTATTGAGACAAAATATAGGGGTGCTGCGATTGCAACAAGTGAGGTAGCTTGGCTACAAAAGCTACTTGGTGATTTAGGGCTATAGGTGAACAAAAAGGTTATCATCTACTATGATAACCTTACTAGCATTCACTTGGCCAAGAACCCAATGAACCATGCAAGGACCAAATGTATAGAGGTCCATTACCATTTCATTAGAGAGCCGCTTCTAGTAGATGATATTGACTTGGTTTATGTTAGTATGCAAGATTAGGCTGCAAATATTTTCACTTAGGCCTTAGGAGCTAAGAAGCTCCACCACTTCAAGACTATTCTTAGAGTACATGAGCTCATACTAAGCTCTAGGGGGGTGTTGAGATGTTGAGCTCCACATGAGCTCGCATCCACTACATGAATTGGTGATGTGGTAGGACTTTACTCACGACCACGTTAGGTGATCAACATGGAGGATATACCAAAGATTCTACAACAGTAGGACTAAATCCACATGGTTCACTCTTGGTTATGGCATGTTCATTGTGCTACCTCATCTATCCTAAGTGGGTTCACACTTAGTGACCCCATGTACATATGTTCTAGTACTTTCATATTAGTATTTTATCATGTTGTAGACTAAGTTTCTTTTATGTGGAAGAAGAAGAATAAGATTTTAGCCCTACTTCTCTGTGTGCTTATCTCCATTGTGTGTGTGTGCTCTTGGTTGCTTCATCTCTCTCTCTCTCTCGCTCTCTCTCTCTCTCTCTCATCTATTTATAGATGATTCATCCTCTAATGAGACTTTCAAAAATTTCATAAAGGATTACATATCGTTATTGCTTTTATATTGATGACTAGGTGCTCTCTGACATGATGGATCATGATCAATCCTTTGAGAGAAGGCCTACAATAGGAGCCATTGATGAATAATACTTTTGGTTATGGCGATGTTGTGACCATTTCTAATACATCTATTACATGCTCTAAAATCCATTAATCAATACAGAGGAGACTATCATTGTCTTGTCAAGGAGTACTGGATCTTGGGTCATCATGCGCATAGTGGGCTCTACAAGATCTATCTAATTGGAAAGGGTTATCTCATGAGTCATTATCATCAAATTCATCTCATGTCTCGACTAATTCTTTGTCACTTTTTGGCTTATCTCCTTCTAATTCCCATTCTCCTTTTGATAGGGATTTCTAAGAGACGAACAAACTCTCTATTTTTAACTCTTCATCAATATCTAGCTCCATGATAGCCATGTAGCAAGGATAGCAATGCATCCAAGCTTTGATTTTAGTGTTAGAACTAATTTTAAAAGTTATTTTTGGATCTAGTAGGAGGTATTCACCCATGGGCTTTTCTTCGGGTGATCAACTGATATTGTCAATTGTTAAGGACCATCCTTTTTTCTTTGGAAAATTTTGATTTGTGGCTTCTTCTTCTACAAAAGTTCCATCTTGAGTTTCTTTGAAGGAATTCGAAGATATCTCCCGGGTGGTTGTTCTATTCCCTTTTTAAGGCCCGAACAACTTCAATATAGCCTTAGTTACCTCTCTTCCTAGGGTTAGAGTTCTTTTGAACCAATATACTTGAACATGTACTTCAAACAACTAATGTCATCCCAATAAGAGTGTATAAAAAGTACCATAAAATTAGATTTTACCAACATAAAGGTCAACCAATAACATCTTCTACAAAATGTTTTTTTTTTTTTGCATAAGGGAGGATGAGCGAGGGCTTTATTTTGAAAGTACCAACAATTGTATTAATTTATTGCTTATTAACACTGGATGGCTCGAATCATATATAACTTTGGTAAAGCTCCAATTAGGGTTAATATTATTAACAAAATAAGACTAGACACAGGAAATTGGACGAAATAATTGCTATAAATTATATTTCCTAATGCATGCAAATTTGTCTAGCCTTATATCTTTCAACATACACTATATAAACACACATGCTATGCTAGCCTTTTTCATGGGGAAGCCCCCAAAAGCCATGGAAGTGGAATCTTTGTTATATTCACTAAAGAGCATCCATCAATCAACACATGAGCAATGAAACATCCTTCTAACCAAAATCTAGTCTCTGGAGTTTTAGGATCTAGAAAATCATTGGCCACATCAGCTTCCTTTACAATTTCTAGGGCTTTCTTAAACTTCATTTTTCAAGGTCTCCTACTCTTAGATACCTTGAATCTTTTTCTACATCTAGGGGACAACATTAACAACTAACAGAATGTTAGGATGTTTGAAAAGCTCTCCAAATCCTTAATCAAATCATACTTCTTAATAGATTCAATTAGCTTTTCCAAGTGACTAGAAAATGGCTCAACAACCATTTCCATCTTTCTCCTTTCTTTAAAAATAGGTTAAAACATTGTCTCATCAAAGATTGGAGGCATTTCAACCTCTTCTATCTCCTAGACGTCTTTGTATGCTTCCTGGGCCACTATAACTTACACCTCTTGTTGCATAGAGTCTTTGTGTTGTTTTTTGGCTGTATTGGCAGTTTGAACTTCAAAGTCTTTGCTTATGGGATATTGTTTTTGGACCTATTATTTCATTTTTCTTGGCATGCATCATACTAGCTACCTTCAATTTCATCAAGTTGAATTTCTTGAACTTTTGGTTGATTGTCAATGAGAGTAACATTTGTAGGGGCTAGATTGGGGTAGTCTTTTTTTGTAGTGTATCCTTCTCCTTTGTATTTACTGAATGAAAACTTATAGCCTATTGAACTTTTGGGTTAGGACATTTTGCGAAAATGTGACCTTTTTCACCTCTTGGGAGACATTCCAATTCATGTCTCTTTTTTGACTCATTCATTAAAGTGAGGTAGTGCCACCACCCTAGTTGTCAATGCCATACAAAAGCGAATAGAGGTATTCTACTTCTCTTAATACTAGGAAGACTCTTTTGCAAGCAATCTTTCTACTTTTTGTTAACCTTATTGAACTCAACCTTTATAACACTATTGAGAGGAAGAATGTTGGCTTTAAAGTCTTCATTGGGAATAGTCCATCTTCCAATACTTGCATCACAACAATGTGCTTTGGAAATTAAATTATTCAATTCTCATTTGGTTCTAGGACATTTATAGTTTTCTATTTCTTCCTTTCCTTTCCATCAATGCCATTTGCTCAATTTTTGACCTCCTTAAGTGCTTGTTGATGGCAATTTTCCTGGAGTGCACACAAATAAATGGAGCTCTAGAGAGAACACCAAGAAAAGGGGCCTCCTTAAGTGCTTGTTGATGGCAATTTTCCTTGAGTGCACACAAAAAAATGGATCTCTAGAGACAACACCAAGAAATGAGATCATATGTTACAATAAATTCTATATTTTAATCACCAGCAAGCAACTTATTGATATCTTTACTCCACAAACAAGGAAAATAGAATCAAGAAATCAGAACCACGCAACATCAAAGGATATATCTCCCATGGATTTATTTTCATTATGATACAGATTATTCTTCATGATCCACAACAATGAAATAAAAAGCATGTTCACAAAGAAGGAATTGAACAGTATGATATCTCGTATTATTGTATTCTTCCACAAAGAAGCATTCATCTTGATGCAAAAGACTAATAACAAATATTGATCCTCTCTCTTCTTTCTCTCACACTTGCTATCTCTTCTCACATTTTAATATCTCAATGATAAAATAGAGTGATGATCCAAAATTTGCTCTTAATTGTGCAGATGCCCTCCAAAGGATATGTTTGATATGAAGAGATGTAAGAACCACTATAATGTCCCTTTCTAGTGTCACCATCACTTGAATTGTCTACTTCAACCTTCAAGCTACTACTTCTTCAACTAAAACCAAATAGAAACAACCTCTGACCACTATAGTGTCCCTTTCTAGTGTCACCATCACTTGAATTGTCTACTTCAACCTTCAAGCTACTACTTCTTCAACTAAAACCAAATAGAAACAACCTCTGTCCACTACTTTTAAAAGGAAAAATACTCTTAACATCATGCAGAACTAATACATAAGCAAACAAAAGGCTATAGAAGCTCAAAGAATCAATAAAATCTTCATAGAAAAATATAAATCTCAAAAAGATCAATAAAACAAAACAAAAGAAATCACAATCCAAGCTTAAAATCATATAACCATATCACTATCTCCTCCTTGGGTGGCAATCCCCTTTTTGGTTCAGCATTTGTCTATTTTTCATTGTCCTTTCCTATAAGCATGGCCTTAACCCGTGCCTCTTATTCTTTACACTTGAATGGAAGAGAGCCCGATGCTCTTTTACAGAGTAAATTACAATGCATCTATTTTTCCTCGTCCTTTCCTATTAGCATGGCCTTAACCTATGCCTCTTATTCTTTACAACTTGCACGGAAGAGAGCTGACACTCTTTTACAAAGTAAATTACAATGTACCTAGTACTATTTTTTAAAAAATATTAAGGCGCGTTTATTCTTGTGCACCTCCCTCTTATATTTAGAATTTTTTCTTGCGCTTTGTGTCTTTAAATTTTCCTTTGTGCATCTTTGTTCTCCATCTTCCTCTTGCCTTAGGACTATCTTTTGCTTTTGATTTTTTGGATTTTTTGTCTTGGTCTTCTAAGGGTTAACATTACCCCCTCCTAGCTAAGTTCCAGTCCCATGGCACTTGATGGTATGGGTTGAAGATGTTGAGGGTTGGTGTGGAATGGTTCTTGGAGCCTTTGGGGAGGTGGGTCATGTTGTTGGAGACGCTTTTATGAAGCAAGTTTTAAGGTTACCGATGTCGAAGATGGATTGGTGGTTGAAGAAGGCCTCTGCATTTGTTGGCATGCTGTGCCATTGCTACACAATATACCTGAAAAGAAGAACGAGTGCACTTCCTAGGGGGATGTGTCTACCTTCCTATGCAGTGCACCATGCAAGTGATGGTGGAATTGGGACATGGGTTGAAAGCCTAAGGTATTGTCCCACCTTTGAGGACCCAGTTCATGTAAAGGGAGATGCTATGTGTGACTTAGCGAGACATGTCTATCAAAATGTCATGCCCTTGATGTGCCCTAAGTAGTGAAGTGGGGGAGAGGTAAGGTGGTTCCTAAGTGCAGTGGTTGTGACACTCATAGAGTACAAATGAAGGGATTTTATTTTTCTTTTCTTTTCTTTGCTTTTTTTATTTTGGGTTACAAAGGAGCATGTTAACTGGCATCTTGTTCATGGGCAGGGGCCAAGCTGCAAGGAGGCTTGAGGGATTTGCTTGGAAAAGATTGGCTTTGCATATAGCCCTTCAAGTTGATTCTTACATTGAGGGGTGTGGTGGATGTTAACCCTCAGATGAACAAGGTGGAAAATCCGAAAAATCTAAAGCAAAAGATAAGGCCAAGACAAAAGTAGAACAGAAGACGAAGGCGTGCTAAGAAAAATATGGAAGCACAAGAAGTGCAAAAATGTCCTAAATCAAGGAGAAAGGCACACAAAAAAAAGCGCAAGTCAATACTTTTGTAAAAGAGCACAAGGCACATCATGATTTATTTTAAGAGCGTCGGCTCTCACTCATGCAAACTATAAAGGTAGATGGGCAGTAGGAAGGAAGCTAGGAAGATAGGAGGACAATGGGAAAAAGGGCCTAGGCCACGGCCACCCATGTAAAAAAGGGGATAAGGGGACGACTGCCTAAAAGGGATTTAGGGTTTTGTATATAAAGTTGAAAAGTAAATGAGAAGCTCATTCTTAGCATGTGGCAAAAAGCTTCTTCTCCTTCCTCTCTTCTCTTGTATTCTTCCTTGTGCTTGAGTGAGGGAGTGTAAGAGAGTGAGGGAGTGAGTGCGTGAGAGTGAGGGATCGAGGAGAAGAAGCTTCCCATCTCCTCTCTTCATCTTCTTCTCTTCTCTTCTCTTCTCATGTCCTGCATGGCTATGGAGGATGGAGCTTGACGGAGAGGGATTGAGGTTGCTTGAGCTTGCCTCAAGGATCATGGAGCTACTAGCATGCAAGAAAGAGGAGGGTACTCGGTCGAGCATCAAGGTAAGCTCACTACACCCCATAGGTAGGGATAGCATGTTGGCTATGTGAGAGGTAGCCATGGCCGCTCAGCTTAAAACGCTTGACCAGTAAGTAGTCCATAGGTCTCGGGGTTTGAGCTAGAGAGCTCCCTTCATTTTGTGTCCGTTGTCGGGACCAACAGATTCAAGCCTTGAGTGCTTGCATGCTCCAAATCAAGCATTGAAGTAGGGTTTTTCCTAAAGTGGTGCTTGAGGTAGATAGGAGATTTAGGAGTGTTAATCATCGAAAACAAGTAAGTATTTTTGGTTTGGATGTGTAGATGAGTAGACTAAAGAAGCACAAACATTATCTTATGATTTTTGCTTGCATTAGGTAGGATAAGATCAAAATAGTGTGAGCACACAGTAGGGTTTTTGTTGTTGTATAACAGGTTGAAACAAGGAAAAAAGGACAAAAAATGAAATCTTGGGTTAAATGCTAGTTAAAGGAGCAAGATTAAGGTAAATGTAGACCTGGGCAGGGCAATAAGAGGCCACGAGTGGCAAGGGAGACCTCATTTTGCATTTAAGAGACTAAGGAGAGCTTGAGAGAGAGAGAGAGAGACCTGCTGAGTAGAAGAAATTGAGGCACTCAATTTTGGAGCTATTCTTGTGATTTAGGTATGCAAAAACCCTCCCTTTTATGTCATTGTTGCTATCTGGAAAGCCTTGCAGGAGGCTGTGAGATGTGCTTGAAGAAATTGATCAAAATCATCATGTTGCGCCCTGTTGCTTCACAGTCGGGACCACTGTGTCTAGATCCAACTCCCAGAGTCGAGTAGTTGGATCGTCTGATTGGGAGAGTCAGACTGTTCGACTCTAAAAATTAGACCACGCCTCTTTGGTCCGATTAGATACCCAAGCGTCCAATCAAACAACCTTCTCCAATCGGAGCAACTGTCCAATCGAACACCCGCTTGTCTAGTTGGATGTGCATAACAATTAGACCACTCGGACCAACCATAGGACTCTGACCCAAGTACCAATGGGACCACTCTTCGGAATCAGATCCAGTCTAGTCGGACTATTCGACTCTGAAAGTCGGACCACTTAGAATCAGATAATCTGATTCTAGGAATCGGATCAACAAACCATAATAAGAAATCATAAACCTAGGACCAGTTCCATAGCTTAGAGCCAGGCAGGATAGAAACCAAAACACCCTGGAAATCCATCTTAGCTCACCAAAGCTAGAAATTAGAGGAAACTGTGACTATACGGCCTAGAGGTAAACTCTAGGAGCTCAGTCACATAATTGACTAGACTTATAGCCCAAAGTTGGCCTCTAGATTATAACCCAACCTTGATAGAGCATAGAGGGAGTAGCATAGACCCCTGACAATCCTCAGGAGTGACCAGAGACCATATAGAGCCAAAATTACATCATAGATCTATCACCGAGTAAGTAGTTCAAAACTTTGCTAGAAACGGTCCTTCAAATTGCACATGGTAATTAGTGTAACGGCCCTACGGGCTGGGGGAGACTGCGCCCCCCTACCCCCACAGAGGGGGCTTTGACCCCTCTACACCTTCCCCAAGTAGGCTAGAAAACGTGTGTCATGATAGGTCCTCCAAATTAGATCCTAGTGTAGTAATGGCTCTATACAAGCATGGATTCTCACTTGCAAAACAACAACCAAAAGCCCATACCCAAACAGAGACCCTAGAAACCCAATGGGCCAATGTAGCCAACAAGGGTAAACAAGCCACACCACAAAAACATGTATATGTTGTATTCAGACTGCATCTAGTCAAAGCATAATGGAACAACATCAAGATACAACTATGAGGATGACTAGACATGACAATCTTGATGATAGATGCACCTTGAACAACACTACACAAACAATCCAAGACATCAGTAGAGAATCCACATCTGGTTGTGCAGATGGGGACTCAAAGGCATGTATTAGAAGGCTTGAATTTATAAGTCAAGACCCGGAAGATAAAGACATAGTACTGCTTTATCTTAGGGTCAAACTCACTGCAAAAACAGAGCATAGTATCGATGCTCTCATTGATAAAGAAGCAGATTTCAATATCTTGACCTATGAAGCATGGACGTGACTAGGCCAACCAGATCTCACACCAACTAATGCAACTCTTAATCCTTCCAGGGGACACCCACAAGCACTTATAGGGAAGTGCAAAATCCTTATAACTATTGAAACTGAAAGCTTGCCTATCCTATTCCATGTTCCTCTAAATAGTGCTAATTGTGGAAAGGAAATCCTCCTAGGAAGACCCTTCAAAAGGGTGACAAAGTGTGAGGCCAATTATGTAGCGTAGAGGATACACTTGACACTATCGGGTGTGAGGATAATCACAACCTTTAGTAAGGGTGACCTCATCAAACCTCGAGGGAAGGATAAGGAACATTCTGACATATCAGGCAAGCCTAGTAACGAGAGCAAGGACTTGTTGAAAGAGTTGATACATGCTCATGTTAAACATAGAGAACTAGTGAGCGAGGTTATATTTGAAACAAGAAGGTCAGGAGACAATGCCAAGGATAGGCTTTGGACTTACAAATATTGTAGAAGACCGCAAAAGAAGCCCAAGCATCATAAATGAAGATATTGATGGAGAGCCAGCACAACGCCACGATAGATATCCAAAGCGTTGCTACATGCTCAAGGGTATTATGCAGGTAACTGATGGATTTAGGTACCAAAACCCCCTGCCAATTCACCTCTGTCAGTTGAAGGCCAAATCGTATCAAAAGCAAAGAAGTGTAGGAGGAAATCTAAACAAAAATCCAAGTCTTGAGTCAAAAACATTGGAGTGACTAAGCCCCTCATGATTGAAATCAAGAAACCAAACATGACTATTCGAAAGGTAGATCCTCAGTCTAGCATGCTTAACAAGCAAATGTTAAATATAATAGTCGAGTGTGCACAAAGACCACTAGTGCCCAAGGAGCCTTTAACTTCTCAAGAGGATAATGAGCACCACAAGCACAATGTTGCTCATGATAAGGATGTTTGCTCAACAAAGCAAATCGCAGAATTGTCTAATAGCCACCACGAGCAAACCTTCCAGCCAGTGCCAAGTCTACTTAGGAGTCCCAAATCTCCTACACCTTCTTTCCCTGAATTGACACAAGAAGCACAATAGCAGTCATCAAGTGTAGCTGCTCAATCCCAATCTTTATCTCCATCTGAGCTTCCAAATGTCCAAGATGCAAGACATGACACCACCCTTAGATCTTAGCCTAAGGATATGCATGTGCAATCCACCGTGACTAGCTCTGATCTACACAAGTGAATGCACAAAGGGCAACAAAAGACATGAACACTTTTGATCTTCTGAAGGACTTGACATTGTAGTCTGCCAATAGTAGCCGGTCCACTAAACTAGCCGCTACTACTTCCAATCAGGAATTACAGCAATCACAGCCTTTGGCCATGACGATTCCCCTTGCGAAACGTGTCCTTAGCAATTCACCTGTGGAAGAGGTGTCACAACCAACATCCTTGACACCTCCAGTACTTTTGAAGCACCTAAAGCCTAGGCTCGAGGAGAAATCTCTCAAAGATTTGGCCAAAGAGATAGTGCATCTGACCAGTGAACTAGAGGTGAAGTGCATGATGAAGCGTGACCACAAGCTAATAGCCATCACATGTGCGTGCATTCATGTGGACATTGGAAGGCCAACACCAGAGCACACAAAGCTCATAGCCAAACCTTTGACGTGGGACAAGCTCCCGCTATGTAGCTATTACTGAAAAAGTCCTAAAGGACATCCCAAAAGCCACAGCTAGAGAATTGCACTTGATGCCCTCACTCTATACTGCTCAATGTGAGACAAACAAGGAAAAGCTTGAAGTAATCAAATGAAAAGGGAAAGGACAAGGTAACTTTGTGCAGATGGTACTCTAACCAAAGTTTGGTAGCCAAAATTGGCCACCGACTAATGACACTTGCTGAGCAAAGAAAAGCCCTTTGGACATCAATGCATGATCCCACTCACATTGCCCCGACCTCATTAAGAGTGTTGGCAATGGTCCATGAGGTCTAGCTTTTTGCCATTGTCCAAAAACATCCCTTGTATGATAAACTGCTTCTAGAAGAAGATCTACACGTGGCTAGTAGGCTAGGAGTAAGGAGCATGGTGCTTGATGTTAGTGTATATGTCTTTTGCCTCACTCAAGACCCTACAATCCTAGATCTCTATGCTTCCCATCAATACAACCCTGACTTCTTCAGCTGGTTTCATCCAAGCCTACATGACAAGGACCCCAAACCATCTCTTGGTTCTACACTAGAGTCACTCGAACCTCCTGAGCAAGAGAAAAACAACTCTAAACACAACACTTACTCTAATAACAAGCAATGAAGGCATGTTCCAATGGGTAAGGACAAGATTCTAGAGTAAATACTGGACTAGGAGCAACTGACAATGCAATTGAATGAGGGGCTAGATGGAGGGGAATTAGTTGAAGAGCTAGACTCTCCAAAAAGAGAGGCAATTGTATCCTCACAACCTAGCGAGGCTGTTTAGTAGGCCGCAACTATGTCCCGTGAGGACACACTAGAAGAAGAGAATGCAGAGGCTCAACCAAGCACATCAATGGCTGGCCTAGTTCAAGGTCCTGATTCTTTAAAGGATACACCTCAATTAACTAATAAAAAGAGGAGAAAACAATGAAAACAATGACAATTGCAAGTGGCTATCGACACAAAGAAGATTGAGACGAAGAGTGCTGAAGAGCTAAGGAATAAAACATCGAGTCCACCCACGAATGAACCCATTGTCATCTCTCCTAACAGTGGTGAAACCTCAGACACATCTGTGTATTCTGGTAAGTCAAAGCAACCATTACCATCAATGGTTAGTTGCAACACTCAATCCATTGACAACTGAACTTGCATTGACCAACCAAGAGTGGATATGACACTGTCACAACATGTTGATAAAATTATACCAATCACATTCGAGGAGAATCATGACATAATAACAGCAAAGCCTCAGGAGAAATGTGAAAATCCCAAGGACATAAGTAGTCCTAGCATTGACTAATCTTTCTCATCTAGGCCTGAGCCCCCATCTATGCTAAAGCCTAGGGAAACCCCTAGAACCTTGCATGAGATAGCAACCAAGAAAGCTTTAATAGAACATATAAATGTCACAAAGTGCTTGATCGAGTTGGAGGCTAAACTCAAATTATTCGCACGTGCTTACGTCCTTGTAGGCATGGGCACATTCCTTAGGGAGCAACTTGAGGAACACTTGCCATATCCGCTATCCTGGGAAGAGCAAGTCTATCTTAACGAGCGCTATGACAAGCTCTTATATGAACGCATGCAACTCATCTCTGACGACGAGGCCGACAAACTACGCTTAACTATGACATTCAAGAAGCGCTTTGCCAACCAAATCTCTTAGAGATAGAGCAAGTAAAGTAACAATCAGAGGGTCGAAGTAAATTTGAAAAATGTTGGTTTGAAAACCGTGCTACAATGGCCAAACTTGGAGCCCAAATTATGACAGTCTCAGAGGAGTGATTGGCCAAATGGCGGTCTCAAAACAACACTATGCATACATAGAGTGAACCTTGATCAATGGTGTAGTATCACAAGAACTAGACGCAAGTATGTACTCCCCATCGGAGTCCTTAGTCTGTATGACATTTATTTCCTCGATTTTCACACTGGATTTTGTAGGTACCATGCTACGATGAGAGGACTTTTCCTATACTTTGTCTTTTCCCTTCTCTCTGCGCTTCTCATTGCGCAGCTCATGACACTATGGGCATATATGACCCTTCTTGCTACAATGATGATGTGTCACATTAGCATTTCTCCCATGAGACTTGCTACGTGACTTACAATGCGACTTAGACCTAGACTTCTGTGAGCCTCTACCATGGCCATGCCCACAATCATTCTTTCCATTACCATCTCTACCTCTAACAATCAAAGCATGCAACACACGAGAGGCATCCAAGTTCTTATGGTTGATCTCTTCTTGTAGAAGAGCATGCTCTACATCAGGCAAGCTCAAAATAGTAGTAGGAGCACATAAGGCAATGCGGAATACATCCCATGACTCACTCAAAGTCCCAAGAAAAAACAATGGAGTAACCTCATCATTAAAAGTAATGCCCTACGAAGTCAAGTTCGTGAGAATAGCATGGAATTGGCTCTAATGAGCAGACATCGTCATATTCTCCTTTATGCGCAGGTCCATAAGTTGCTTCAGCCTCAATACATTTGACTTGTTGGACTTTTCTTGTCATAGAGGTTCTTAATCTTATCCCAAAGCTGCCAAGCACTCTGTGCTTCCTCAGCCACATTGTAATGCACCTATTCAATGAGAGACAAGATGAGGGTGGACATGCATAACTCATCAAGCTCCATCCATTCGTCATCAATCATAGTTTCAGGATACTCTCCATGCAACCTTAGTAGTTTTATCTGTGATTTCTACACTAATACCTGCCAAACTCGGCTCTTCCAATATGCATAATTGGTACCATTAAGCTTAATGATGTTGAAGATAACGATCAGTGGAAGAAGATGCTGTACTGTAAGCTGAAACAGTGTAGACAGTTCAAAAACAGCCACTTGTGTATAGGTTTTCAATTGCACGTATTGAGACTGCAACGAAAGTACAGTCAGCTCTTCATCAACACTCAACTCTGAACTCTTGTCCTTTATCATCATGCAAGCCCACCAAAGAATCGTCACGAGAAAAATCCCCAAAAACCAATGCTTGTGCCAGCCATGCGTGCAATTCCCAACAAAGAACAACCCTATCACCAGCCAACCAAGCCAACAACGTGGCCCAAATCAATGACCTTCATCCATACCACCATCAAAACACCTCCAAGGCAAATCCCAGCAATCCCTTCCACCCATGTCTTCAGTGCATGCCAAGTTTGCTACCTACGATAGCAAGTGCCATGGGACTGGCACTCATCTAGGAGGGGGGTAATGTTAACTCTCAGATGAACTCAGATGAATAAGGTGGAAAATTTGGGAAATCTAAAGCAGATGACAAGGCCAAGGCAAAAGTGGAACGGAAGACAAAGTTGTGCCAAGAAAAATATGGAAACACAAGAAGTGTAGAAAAGTCCTAAATCATAGAGAAAGGCACACAAGAAAAAGCACAAGTCAATACTTTTGTAAAAGAGTACAAGGCGCATCATGATTTATTTTAAGAGCATCACACACGTGCAAATTGTAAAGGTAGATGGGCGGTAGGAAGGAAGCTAGGAAGATAGGAGGACAATGGGAAAAAAGGCCTAGGGCCACGGCCACCCATGTAAAAAAGGGGATAAGGGGATATCTGCCCAAAAGGGATTAGGATTTTGTATATAAAGTTGAAAAGTGAATGAGAAGCTCATTCTTGGCTTGTGGCAAAAAGCTTCTTCTTCATCTTCTCTTCTATTGTCTTCTTACTTGTGCTTGAGTGAGGGAGTGTGAGAGAGTGAGGGATCGAGGAGAAGAAGCTCCCCATCTCCTCTCTTCATCTTCTTCTCTTCTCTTGTCTCATGTGGCTATAGAGGATGGAGCTTGACGGAGAGGGATTGAGATTGCTTAAGCTTGCCTCAAGGATCATGGAGCTACAAGCGTGCAAGAAAGAGGAGGGTACTCGATTGAGCATCAAGGTAAGCTCACTACACCCCATAGGTAGGGATAGCATGTCGGCTATGTGAGAGGTAGCCATGGCCACTCGGCTTGAAATGCTTGACCAATAAGCGGTTCGTAGGTTTCGGGGGTTGAGCTAGAGAGCTCCCTTCAATGGACAAAAAGGGGTGGTTACAGCTAGTAAGCCTACTATTGCTCATATATTTTAATAAGCTTATATAGTACACTGTAAGAGGGTGGCTCTCATCATGAGGTAGGTCATTGTGTAGCTATCTATCCCTGCATTAATGTCAAAAAAGAGGGGCAATAACCACACTTCCTTTGTAGTAGGCTTTTGTTTTAGTAAGATCCTCAAGAGGTGGAGATAATTATAAGTGGTGATGAAGGTATGATTTGGGCATGTAGAATGCTTGTAAATATTTAGATAGCACATGCATGTTTGATTGGAAAAAAGTCCCATTTCATTTTGTTTTACATAATCATTGTTATGCATCTAAAAATATTCATTTACTTTTTTGAGTGCTTATGTATCCTTATAAACATTTTCGTTTGATATCCTGACGCTCCTTGAATTAAACCACGATGCGCTTGCGCTCTTTTACACAAGTTTTGTCTTGCGCTTTTCCTTGTGCACCTTTGTCTTTCATTTCTCTTGTCTTGGCCTTTGTCTTTGTCTTTTATTTTAGCTTTCCGGATTTTCCACCGCCTGGCACTCTTTTACAAGATTTTAGTGTGCACCTTTGTATTTTAAAATGCACCTTTCCCCTTTTACAGTTGCCTTGGACTTTTAAGGTTGCCCTTGCGCTTTTGGCCTTTTCTCCTCTTCTTTCTTCAATCGAGCTACCTTTTTTCTGCCTTTGCCCTGCGTCTTTTTATTTCCTTTTGCTTTCTCCATGTTGGGGTTAACATTATCCCCCTCCTAGACGAGTGCCAGTCCCATAGCACTCTACGTCGAAGGTAGCATGCGGAGCTTGCATCGAAGACGTGGGTGGAAGGGACTGTGGTGGCTTGCCCTGGAGAAGGTTGGATGCTAGTGTGGATGAAGGTCATTGGTGGCACTGCGCTGTTCCGATTGGCGGGTGATATGATTGTTGTAGGTGGCGATAGGGCTACTCTCTGTTGGGAATGGCCACCCATAGCTGGCACGGGGGTTAGTGTTCATGGAATGGTCATGGTGGATTGTGCTCATGAGGATTCTCTGGTGGTTTGCATGATGAAGTAAAGGACAAGAGGTCAGAGTGGAGTGTTGATGTAGAGCTGACGGCGCTTTCGTTGGAGTCTTTAAGACCTACAATTGGAAAATCTCTCAGGTGGTCTCTCCTTAAGGGGTAGTGCTAGTCTTCTTAGCGTGCACAAGACATATTTTGATTAGTTTGGGAGACAGGTCGAACTCTAAGCAAGCTTGGAGTATTGTCATGCACTTGAGGACCCAAATTGTGTATAGACTTTGGTGCAAATATTATGTGGGTGCTCGTGCATACTTAGATATTACGTAGGTAGAAGACTGCGGACTGGTTGCTCATAATGTCGTGCGGATGAAGCGAAGTGGTTTATGACAGAAAGAAGTACACGTGAAGGTGGGTGCAACATCCTATGCATTGTGATTACACAACATAACATGATAGAACCCATGGATAGTGTACTATCCTTAGGTGGGAGCCATGGGGCCGGTGCCATGAGGACGGTGTATTGTGCATGGCCATTCATGCAGTGCGTGCCCCAATTGATTGCCATGATTTTAAGGCAGAGTGTGAGAGGGAATTGGGTGAATGGTTTGGGGTGACAGGTTTAACCACAGGCGAGACAAACTCCCTAGGGCTGTCCTGCCCTTGCTATGCCTTGAACCATTGTGGGTGATGCTAGGGGGCTAGGGGACTAGGGACGGAGCTAGCCGACCAAGGTCACTGGACGCACCTACTTTGAGGACCCCTAGGTGCGGTGCTGTGATCGTGGGTTCTTTTTTTTTTTGCCACAGTACAACCATTGCAATGTGCGAAGGCTATGAGCCTTTCAATGGGTCGGGATGTGTCAAGGCTCGAAGGCTTAAGAAATGGATATGACCGTGATGATTTTGCCCTAGCCTCGTTGTTAGGGGAGCCATTGTTGCAATATTGGTATGATTGCAGCGACACCCATCATGAGTGTAGAGCTTGGCCCAAGAAGAGAGTGTAGCCCATGATTATGCATTGGTTCATGCGATGTGGGCACTCGCAAGGGTGATTGTTCATGTTCAGCAGCATGACTTTGTTGCGATTTGTGCACGGTTGTGGTTTTGCAGTGACCCAGGCGTTGAACACGTTTGCATGAAGACCTGTGTTACCCTGCATCCACTTGTCACATTGTGAGAGCACATGCTTGATTTCGTTAAGTAATCCAACAGATGCTGTTATGTTAAGACATGACTTTTCGAAATGCTATGATGTTAATTGCAATGCCCATGCGATTGCTTGTCAAAGACGTGTCATACATTAGTGGTAGGCAAAAGAAGTTGTACAAGTAGAGAGTTGCCCTTTTACCCATCCAAAGACAAAAAGTTATGTCCTGATAACTTGTCAAGCTACTTGTACATCATAGGTGCTTAGTTGATTTGTACTAGGTGGGGCGAGTCTGATTGGTTAGGTGATTGGGCTAGTGCTGGTGCGGGACTCTCGTGAGGTCGGGCAGGGCACATGTCGGCCGGGACATGAATGGTGTAGTCCTGGGCCGCCACCGTTTCCAAAATGCCTTTAAATAATTCATTGAACTCTTCCCAGTCCCGGGCCACCTTTTCTGCCCTTGAGCATCTGGTGCTTGAGCGTAGATGGGGGGTTTGTGCAACTGGTGTTGCCATGTCTTGCACGCTTTGTTGAGCTTCGACTTTCCTGGTCCGAGGATTTTTAGGCCTTCGTCTGAGGCGGTGTCTCTTAGGTCTGCGTTTCTTTGCATATCTTTTGAGAGTGGGCACATAGCGCACCGGCGAAGGGGCTTGTGCTGCATGTTCTCCTCGTTCGCGAAGAGCGTCTCTGCAAGCCAGCTGCCTGTGGTTCTCCATGTTTTCCTTGTGGGGGGACCTGCAAGATGCAACCCAAGGTTTAGGCCTTGATACGGAATAAGATCGTTCACATAGGAGGGATTTCAGTGTGGGTTATCAAATGGATATGACTAGAAAAGAAGGGGTGGAACATGTTGTACTCGTTGTAGAGGGATGGCCCCCATAATGGTGTCCATTTAGCCTCTAGCTACTAGTAGATCTTGACTCATGCCGAGTTACATCGGTTGGTGGTCCTGTGTTGGGGCGGGGCTCATCCTCGAAAGGATAGGCTGGAAAGGGAAAGGTGTATAGAGAGGGACTGCACCCTGCTTACATTATCAGAGATGCTGGTCAATGCTTTCCATGGTGGCGATGCGGGGTGCATGCCCTTCGCCCGAAGGTGGAAATGGTCATGTGAGAGGGGGACCAGACGAGTCTAGCCTGTTGGCCCCAACTCTTCTATCTGCGCTTGACTATTTATTGCTTGTGTGTGTTGATAGTGTCTATACAGGGTGACACAGAAATCATTGTTTATATATATACATATTTACGAATCCATATCACTTCACGAGGATAGAAACCAATTGTAGAACTCGGGATTGTACTGAAGCGTGGCACACGCATCTAGTATTCGTGGTAGCTTACTCAATACCGATAGATATTTTGCCACATCGAGTAGCATGGAACCTTGCCTGATTCTACTGGCAACATGTAACTCCTCCTCAGTGAGAACCTTATCAAACAGAGAGTTTTCTTGGCTAGGTTCAGCCAAGTCCGTACCCCGAATGGCAGTCAGCACACTCGAAGGGAAGTTGGTGCCATATAAGTTGGGTCTCTTTGAGATCGCCATTTGGCCAATCGCTCCTTAGAGACCGCCGTCATGATCTGAGCTCCTAGTTCGGCCATTGCAATGCTATTTTCACACCAACGCTGTTCAAATTTAATTTGACCCTCTAACAGTCGCTTTAGTTGCTCGATCTCCAAGAGATTTGGTTGGCAGAGCACATCATTGAATGTGATAGTTAAGCAAAGTTCGTCGGCTTCCTCGCCCGAGATGAGTAGCATGCGTTCATGCAGGAGCCTGCTATAGTGCTCGTCAAGATGTTCTTGCTCTTCCCAAGATAAGGGAAATGGCAAGTATTCTCTGAGCTGCTCTTTAGGGAATGCGCAGATGTTTGCCAGGACATAGATACGTGCGAACACCTTGAGCTTGGCATCCAACTCAGTGGGCTTTAGTGTAGCTGGGGGCTCAGGCTTAAATAAGCAGGATCGATCAATGCTAGGACGACTGACGCTCTTGGGGTTTCCATGTTTCTCCTGAGGCTTTGTTATTGCGTCATGGTTTTCCTTGGATGTGATGGGTATAGGTTTGTCACCCTGTTGTGACAGCATTATATCCACTCTTGACTGGTCAATGCAAGTTCTATCGTCAGTGGATTGAGTGTTGCGAGCAGCCATTGATGGTGATGACTGCTTTGATTTTTCAGAGCACACGGATGTGCCTGAGGTTTCACCGCTGTTAGGGGAGGCGTTAGTAGATTCCTTGGTGGGTGGACTTGATGCTTTGTTCACCAATTCTCCAACGCTCTTCGTCTCAATGTTCTTGGGGTCCACAACCACCTGCAGCTGTTGTTGTTTTCGCTGCTTCCTCCTCTCTTTCTTGGTCAGTGAAGGTGCATCTCTCAACATCTCAGGACCTTGGACTAGGTCAATTGTTGTTGTGCTTGGTTGGGCCTTAGCATTTCCTGTCTCTAGGGTGTCCTCCCGGGTCATAGCCGTGGCTTGCTGACTAGCCTTGCCAGGTTGTGAGGGTACAACCATCTCCCTGTTGGAAGACTCTAGCTCTTCTTCCAATTCCCATGTGTTTAACTTCTCCAGCCTAGGCTTTAGGCGCTTTGGAAGTGCTGAAGTTGTTAATGAAGTTAGTTGTGACATCTCCTCCACAGGTAAACTACTAGGGACACGTTCCACAAGGGGCATTGTCACGACCAAGGGCTATGACTGCTGTGATCCTCGATTTGAAGTGCTAGCAGCTAGTTCAGTGGACTTGCAACTAATGGTGGATTGCAGTGTTTAGTCCTTAGGGCAACTGGAAGTGGCCGTGTCTTTTGTTGCCCTTAGAGCATTCACTTGCATAGATCGAGTGTCAGTTGAGCTAGCCAGGGTGGATTGCACAGGCATATTCTTAGGTTGAGAGCTAAGGGTGGTGTCGTGTCCTGCCTCTTGGACATCTAGAAGCTTTGATGGATATAGAGATCGGGAGTGAACAGCCGCCATTGACGACCGCTGTTGTGCTTCCCGTGTCCATTTGGAAAAAGAGAATGTAGGAGATCTAAGACTCTTAGGTGGACTTGGCACTGGCTGAATGGTTTGCTCGAGGCTATTGGACAATTGTGCCATTTTCTTTGTTGAGAGATCAGCCTTGCCATGAGCGATGTTGTACCTATGATGCCTGTTTTCCTCTTGGAGAATCAAAGGCTCCTTGGCCACAGTGGTCCTCGTGCACGCTCGACAGTTACCTCCGATATATGCTTACTAAGCACAGTAGGTTGAGGATCCGAGTTTTCATAGGTCCTATTTGGTTTCTTGATGTCAATCGTGAGGGGCTCAATTGCTCCAATATTTTTGGTTTGAGACTTGGATTTTAGTTTAGGTTTCCTCCTACGCCTCTTTGCTTTGACATAATTTGGGCTTCTGGGAGAGGTGGTTTAGTAGGGGGTTTTGGTATCCAAATCCATCGGTTTCCTACATAATACCCTTGAGCACAAAGCGACACCTTGGAAATCCATTGAGGCATTGCACTAGCTCTCCATCGATGCCCTCGTCTATAAGGCTTGGGCTTCTTTCGTGGTCTTCTACGATATCTGTAAGTCCCAATTCTATCCTTGGCCTTGTCTCCTGACCTTTTTGCTTCAAGTATGCCTCACTTTTTATCGGTTCTCTTCGTTCATCCTGAGCTGCATCAACTCCTCCCATAACTCCTTGCTCTCATTACTAGGCTTGGCTGCTACGTCATCGCCTTCCTTGCCTTTCCCTCGAGGTTCGATGAGGTCACCCTTGCTAAAGGTTGTGACTATCCTCACACCCGGTAGTGTCAGGTGTATCCTCTGAGCTACGTAGTCAGCCTCACATTTGGTCGCCCTTTTGAAGGGTCTTCCTAGGAGGGTTTCCTTACCATATTTAGCACTATTTGGAGGAACATGAAATAGGATGGCCACGTTTTCAGTTTCAATTGTTGCAAGGATATTGCACTTCCCTATGAGTGCTTGTGGAGGTCCCCCATAAGGGCTAAGAGTTGCATTAGTCGGTGTCAGCTCTGGTTGGCCTAGTAGGGTCCATGCCTCATAGGTCAAGACATTAAAATATGCTCCTTCATCAATCAGAGCATCGATAGTATGCTCTCTTTTCGTGGTGAGTTTGACCCTAAGATAAGCAAGTGGTACTATGTCCTCATCTTCCGGGTCTTGGCTTGTAAATTTAAGCCTTGTGACAAATGCCCTTGAGTCCCCTACTGCGCGACCAGATGTGGATTCTCCCCTGATATCTTGGCTCGTCTGTGTAGTGCTATTCAAGGAGCATCTATTGTCAGGACTATCATATCTAGTCATTCTCGCTATTGTAGCTTGATATTGTTGCTCTTTGCTTTGACTAGATGCAGCCCGAATGCAACACGTATGTGTTTCTGTAGTGTGGCTGTTTTGCCCTTGTTGGCTAGATTGGCCCATTGAGGTTCTAGGGTCTCTGTTTCTCTCGATCTGGGCATGGGATTTTGGCTGCTCTTTGGTCAGTGAGAACCCATGTTCATGTAGATCCATCACTACGCTAGGGTCAACTTTGAAGGACCTGTTACGGCGCGCGTCTTCTCTCCAACCTACTTGGGGGAGGTGCGGAGAAGGCAGAGCTCCCTTTGTGGGGTCCGGGGGGCAGACCCCTCCCTGGCCCACAGGGCCATTATGGTAAACACCATGAGCAGTTTGGAGGACCATTCAGCCAAATCTTGAACTACTTGCTCTAAGTTTCAGCCCAGTGATAGATTTGTGATATGCCCTTCGCTCTACGTAGCCTGTGGGGTCAATTTGGGGGTTTAGAGTTTTTCTAATTTGTTGCCTCGTTCGTCTTTGGGTCCAATTAGGCTTTTCCACTCAGTGGTTTGCGTCTAAGTCCGTAGTCTCGCAACTGCCTACTTTTAGCTGCCAAGCGGCTGCGCGCTACGATTTTGCCTATTCCATGTGCCAAAATCAAGTTCTGAGCGTCCTAAGGGCTTTCGACAGTTTGCGTTGTTGAGTTCTAATAGAGTCAAGTCAAATTTTTGAGAATTTGATCAAAATTTTTACTCCGCCCAGCTGGTTCGAATTGCAGGGGCCGAGTGCCCGATTCGAGCCATCCAAGGGCCGAGAAGAAAGGGCTGTATGCAACTGTCGGAATGCCAAATTTGGCCAGTCCAAACCTAGATGTCCGAGGCCGAGTCAGGAGGGGCCGAGTGGGCCGACTTCCCAGGTAGTCCGAGTGCTCAATTTGGACGGGCCGAGCGTAGGTGTCCGAGTGGTAGTGGCTGAATGGTTTGAGGACTAAGTGGCCAAGGGCCAAGTTGAGTGGTCCGAGTGTAGTGGGCCGAGGGTCGAATGGCCGAGCGGTCCGAGGGCCGATTCTGGGACTTGGCCCAGAATCGCCGTCACTGGGACACACCAAGCGTGGCGCGTTTTTTCACTGGGCTTCACAAAATTTACCATGTTGGGTATTGGAGGCCTTCCCCCTAGTCAAGCAGCTCCAGATCCATCCCACTCATGTAGGGGAAGGTGTAGAATTACCTGGGTTGGGTAAATATCTCCCGGATGACAAGATTGAAGCGGATCCACTCATGAAGCTTTCCTCTTCTCTCCTGCTCTCCTGAAACCTTACAGTGCACAATGTGGCCTTTCTTGCCACTTTTGGCCCTTATACCCCTTCTCGGGTATGGTATTGATCCCCCCTATCACTCATTGGCGACCTTGGGCATCACAAGGGAGCTTTTTACCATTTTTTGCGCGATTTTTGCCCTGTTTTGCAAAAGTAAACCCTAATGCTTATTTTCTTTGTTTTTCTTTGTTTTCTCCTACTCTAATGCATCCAAATCACAAAGTAAATACCTACAGTACTCCATCTCACAACCTAAATCTCAAAAAAGCAAAAACCTACTTGCCAAGGAGATCGAATACCATCTTCAACCCGCTCCCTTCTTACTATCTCAAGCATCGGTTCGGGAAAAACCCTTACTTCGATGCTCGATTCGAAGAGCGCAAGTGCTCAAGGCTTGAATCCGTTTGTCCCGACAATGGAACCAAAATGTGGGAGCTTTCGCTCAACCGCCAAGACCCACGGATTGCTTATTGTTTCAAGCGTTCCAAGCCGAGCACTAATGGCTACATCTCACATAGTCAATGCACCATCCATATCTATGGGTGTAGTGAACTTACCTCCATGCCGTTTGAGTTCCTCCTCTCCCGCGCACTCTGGTAGCTCCACGATCCAAGTGCAAGCTTCAAGCAAGCTCCATCCTCAAGCTCCACGCTCCAAGCTCCATCTTCGTGAGCAAGAGAAGAGAAGAGAAGCGAAGAGAAGAGAAGAGAAGAAGAGAGGAGAAGATTGAGAGCTTCTCCTCCTCGGTCCCTCACCCTCACACATTCACTCCCTCACACTCTCACACTCCCTCTCTCAAGCACAAGCTCAAGCAAGCAAGAACAAGAAGAAGAAGGAGAAGAGGAGAGCCACTTTTTGCCACACACAAGAATGAGCTTCTCATTCACTTTTCAACTTTATATACAAAACCCTAAATCCCTTTTGGGTGGTCATCCCCTTTTACCCTTTTTTACATGGCCGGCCGTAGCCTAGGCCCTTTTTCCCATTGTCCTTCTATCTTCTTAGCTTCCTTTCCACCGCTCATCTATATTTACAAATTGCACTAGTGAGAGCCCAACGCTCCTTGAATTAAACAGCGATTGCGCTTGCGCTCTTTTACACAAGTTTTGTCTTGCGCTTTTCCTTGTGCGCTTTTGCCTTTCATTTCTCTTGTCTTGGCCTTTGTCTTTGTCTTTTATTTTAGCTTTTCGGATTTTTCACCGCCTGGCGCTCTTTTACAAGATTTTAGGATGTGCCTTTGTATTTTAAAATGCACCTTTCCCCTTTTGCAGTTGCCTTGGACTTTTAAGGTTGCCCTTGCACTTTTGGCCTTTTCTCTTCTTCTTTCTTCAGTTGAGCTACCTTTTTTCCGCCTTTTCCCTGCGTCTTTTTTATTTCCTTTTGCTTTCTTCATGTTGGGGTTAACAATCACTATATTTGACACTTATACTGAGGTACTATTGGTTATGGGGTTGATATGTGTTTGTTATGAGCATTATATGGCTTCTAGTTTATCCTAGATGCAGAGAGAGAGAGAGAGAGAGAGAGAGAGAGAGAGCGAGAGAGAGAGAGAGAGAGAGAGAGAGAGAGAGAGAGAGAGAGAGAGAGAGAGAGAGAGAGAGAGAGAGAGAGAGAGAGAGAGAGAGAGAGAGAGAGAGAGTTCACTAACATTTTGGAAGGCTAAACTGACCTATGGTACCATGAGTTACGACCATTTGTATAGTGATATAATTATCTGATAAAGAAGTAGAAAGTTAAATGTGAAAGCTAAAAGCTAAAATCCAAAAGCAAATCCTAACTTATCAGTAGGATGAAGATACTAAGATGCTAAGTCATTGTACAAAACATGACATGGATACCCATAGTAACCAAACATACTAGTTATATACAAAGTTAAAATTACATGGCTCATGTCAGGGATAACATAAAGATGTATATCATCCTAGGAAAACCCTCATCAATTGTTGTCCGATAGCCTCAATATTGTCCCATGAGGATAAGAATGTGGAGGGGTTGGGGCTCTCTCAAGCAATAATATCTTGTATCCTCCTATGGATACATACTCAATGTATGGGTCAGCATTTAGAATGCATAGATTGGCCAAGTTAGACTAATGAATTAATCAATATCCCTTATGCATGTGCAAACTATGAATACATTGGGCCTCTTATAACTCCTCGTGGATGTAGACAAAAATATATTTAAGCCACCTATACATTGCAAACTATAGAGAAATTTGTAAGTTGCCTTTGGATAGACCATGTATGTAATGGTGCTCTACTCATGAGGAGAGTATCCCTAGGTCATTACATCCCAAAGAGAAAAAGGCCAAGAAATTGTTAATCAATGTAATACATGACTCTTGACAAATGGCCCACCAAATCCATCTCTATAGAGATAATAAAAGCATGCCAAAACTCATAATAGACAAAACATTAAAAAAATGTAATGTTGCTTTGTCTCTACAAATCTAGGTAATATATCTCACATATGTAGTCCTCAAAAGGTATCTATTTATATATGCTAGTCTCAATCTCTACAAGAAAGGTGGATATCCATATTTCTCAAATGAAACATAAAGCCATTATTTGAAATGTGGAGATGTTGCTTTTAATAAAAAACCATCTTCAACCCCAACTTGTATATTAGTATTAGCCATATCCTTATAGTATCCCCAATTGAGTAACATCCATTTATAATTAAAGAGAATTTAACATTTTTAAACAAAAATTTATAGATAAAAGAAATCATTTTAAATTAAATTAATTAAAAATTATTGGGTTGAAGTGTGGCCAATCAATGTCGTCAAAACCTTTCATGAAAAGGGGCTTTGTGTAACTCCTTCTGGCAGAAGTTGTTGTGGGAGTTGCTTTGCACTTTCCTTGTCCATATTGGAACACAAAGGTTGGTGCTTGCTTTGATGACTTCACAAATTCACTTCTAACCAATTGGAGTAGCTCACTTAAGTTGTCTTTCTTCATGGAGCTCCAGATGGCAATGTCAAATAATGTAGATATTTCCTTCAAAAACTTGGTGAGCTTTGGGTGCAAAATCACCCAGTACCTGCCCACTTCTAGGGGCTTCACTGGTAACAATCCCTTTTGCTTTGGCCTCCTATGTAGAAGCACCCCATTCATATCAAACATGATTAATTTTCATATATATATATATATATATATACATACATATATATATACACACACACACACACATATATATATATATATATATATATATATACATATATATATACACACATATATATATACATATATATACACACACACACACACACACACACACACACACACACACACACACACACACACACACACACACACACACACACACACACACACACACACACACACACACACACACACACACACACACACACACACACACACACACACACACACACACACACACACACACACACACACACACACACACACATGTATGTATCCCCCCCAAAAAAAAAAGTCTAGGATAAACTCATAATGACTTTCTAGTTTGCAAGGTGCACAACTCTCTTCCAATATGGGCCTTCTCTAAAGAGTAGGACCAAAATAAAGGATTCACAAAAGAGAGAAAAGGAGGGGTTAATAGAATCAAATTCTATCAATTACTATTGTGAATTCTAATCATGCAAAAGGACAACAACAACCTTAGCAATAACTTTGACCATATAACCCAAACAATTCCAAGGGTAGATCATGAGGGCAAGTAGTATTAAGGTATCATCTAAGTCCAACACCTTCCATGTATTCAAGGAATTTTCATGTGCTATTTATAATCTTGTTCAAACAAAAATACGTAGCACGAAAAAGGACATGTTGTTCACTTCATAGATTAGATTGTAGCCACATTTAGGATTAAGCTCATAGCCTGGGGTTATTAGGTTTAAATAGAAAAGTAGTGTAGTACTTCTACTCTAATTGAAAGTTATAATCTCCATAATAGGAACACCATCATCAACCTTCATGAATTACAACTTGAATGTCTCTCCTTTGCAATGATCAACAATGGTTAGCTTTACAAGATCTAAAGCAAAAACATTGAATATGGCCTAATTGTTTGACTCAAATTAAGCTTTTATATGAGATATGAAAATCATTGTGTTAGCTTCAAGTAGGTATAAATGGTGTTTTTAAAAAAATAAGATTTCCAAGCTAGCTTTTGGGATCCATCACTTTATTGGATCCTTTTTTCAAGTTCACTTAGATGTGTATATGAGGTGAGCCCAATAAGCCAAAGGTAGACATTCTTTAAACCACAAAAATTTTGGAGATGGTCAACCCACAATATCATTCCAATGCTAATGTCATATGAGCTCAATAGATTCAACATGTATATTTGTGGAGAAAGGATTTAACAACTTGTCATAGATTTACTCATCGAGTTCAATCATAATAGTGTGACTGGCCAAAGACCAAGCCACTTTTAACCAGGTTGCCAAGCCAACTCCTATGAATTGTTGCACTAGATAGGTGATTGTTGACATCAACTACAATAACTCTGTCTAGCCTTCCCTAATACTTACGCAACTTGTTCATAGTAGTCCAACTATTCTCATGCAAATATCTGGCCTCCTTTAGTAAGCCTACTTAGTCTTGCACTTTGTTTTTGTTTTTAACCTTCATGGCTATGTTTCTATACTAGACACTAGAATGCTAAGCCTAGGATGTTTAACCCTAAGGGAATTGGTTCCAGGGCATAGATCCAATGGATCTATCTACACATCTCGATTTAAGCTCATTTTAAATTATTTTTTATTTTCCTTTATATAATAAATTTATTTTATTATTTATTAATCGATAAAAATTCAAAACAATCAATTAACATTCCATAAAACCATAAAATTTAATTTCCCTTTTAAATGTTTCCCTTGTCCCATATGGTATAACTTAATACTTTGTGAACATTCTTAATCGGAAACACCATATTTTGATATTAATAGTGTTTCAAAGTAATAACAACAAATTAATTTTCTTTTTCTTTAACCCCAAGAAAATTCCATTAAAATTATAATTTCATACGTTTTATTTTTACTAAACGGATTAGGCGCTTACTTGGAAACACACAAGTCGAGATTTTGTTCTTGGAAGTACATGTCCCGTAGTCCAACTAGGGAGTGGGGTCTGCTAATGCTCCTCAAAACATTCTCTTGATTTTCCAGTCTGTAGTTATGTTCCCAAAGTCGCTACTATGGTCTTGCATTCTCCACGTGTGAACAAGGCTTTGTGGTTTCTTTTAATTGAACTATTATTAATATAGGTTGGAAAGGAAGAGAAGAATCCTCATTGTGCCTATCCGTGGATCATATTGGACCGCCATGATTCTGAGATGCCACCAATTGATGATGCCTTGCTACATGATTGATTGCCTTGATCAAAATGAGGCGAGGAGTGATGATTCATATGGGTGGTGGTAAATTATATACCCCTCATCGACCCAAGTGGCATCCTCTTTAGGATAATCGTTCCATTGTACTAGGTGTTCTCTTAGAATTTGGTTTCTTAGAGGTTTCTCCCTTGTATCTAGAATATTCTCGGGTTGCATTTCCAAAATTCTTTGGGTAGGCATGACTATTTGTTCATCATTAAGCACATGATCGTGGTTTTATACATAAGGTTTCAGTAGGTTTAAATGAAATACATTGTGAATCTTGAGATGGGGTGGCAATTTAAGCTTGTAGGCTTGCCTTTTCATTATTTTGATCAAAGGAAGTGTGTTGAGAAACAATGTTGATGCAATAGAATTAAGTGCATGAGACATTTTGGTTGTCTTGGGCATTTGTAAGGTTAGTGTAAAGGGCAAGGGTTCTTCTATGCTAATAGTGACAAGGTCCATCCATCATGGATAATGCAAGTCTTTAAGGTAGAGATGGCCCATTCAATATGCAATAAATCATAAGATAGACATCCAAGGACCTTTAGGAGGGCATATCACATATTTACACATGTAACATATCCATTAAGGAATGTGCTCATGTGATGCACACATGCAAATGAACTCTTGATATTCTTTAGTGCATTTAGATATTATGGTCTCTTCTAGATTTAATAGGACATGCATGTCCTCTCTGTCTTTTCCTTGAACACTTCAAGCTAAAAAATGTATCAACCTCCTAAGCTCTTGTTGATAGAGCAAACAAGTTTGTGATTGACCAAAATAGGTGAGTACCCATAAACATAGAGGTTTCCATGATCTTCTAACACATGCTCTTTTGGGCTTGGAGATACTATTCTCACTAGGTTTAGTGAGTCTAATGCTTGGCTAGTCTCAATTGTAGAGAATTCCTTGTGGTGGTTGTTTTCGATATTCTCACAACACTATGAGGTTATGTCTTTGTCATCTCTAATGAAGTGGTCTCCATTCCCATTTCTTCTTTCTCAATGGAAGGACTAGTACATAAAAGTTGTCTTATGGTTGTTTTTATATCCAAAAACCTAAGTGGCATAACAATTTCCACAATTACTCATTGTTTGTAGGTGTAATTGGTTGATCCATCAACTCAGGCTCTTGCCCACCATTAGGCATATACAAGTGTATCACAATGAGCTTCTCATTTGGGTGAGGGAGATTATAAGCTCCTCCCATTCAAGTCCATCAATTTTGGCTTTTGATTGATTCCAACCATGTTAACACTTATTCAAGGAGCAATGAGCTCCTATTTATTAGCCCATGAAAAGTTGCAAAGATGTTCAACCAATCTTACTTCTCTTTGGGATACAAAAGGGATCATGTTGGGTCCTTGTTCCTCAAGTCCTTGTGGTTTCTAAAAAGGGTCATAAGGAGATGTCTTCCAAGCATTGATGCTAACTATTATTGCCTCATCATGATTAATTATACATAATTGGTGCTTACGCCCATCTAAAATGAGGTTGCTTCATGCATCTAGGCTGTCCCCTAAGATCATGTCATAGCTCACATGAGGCAAAATCATGAATCTAATGGCAAACTGAGTGGGCTCAATTCTTGATCCTTTAGCTATTGTAAGGTTGAAGGATGTTGTCTTGAGCTTAGGATTTCCACATGCCTTGAGAACTTTTCACTAATCATTTAGTGCCAACATTGCTAATATAGGAGTCCTGTTACATTGGGGACTATTCTATTTCCCCTACCATTACTATGCCTATATCAATTTGCTAATGTATGTGCGATCCCAAATTTCTCACATCATGATTCTTTCTTTCCTAACTAAGACATACTTGGTTGTTTCTTTCCTCACTAGGCCATAGCCTTTGCACGATTGTGCCATATCCTGCCCTCAAAAGGTTATCAAGAACAGTCACCACAGAGCCCTATCATTTGCTAGCATGTACTCCTTGGCCTCACTTTGTCCAAAGCATCCCTTCATTCCTTGTGCATCCAAAGGCATTGGGCTAATCCCCAAAACTCAACAGGGCACATGATGAGCTAGATGATAGCATACACATCAAACTCCTTGCTATAACCCAACTCACATAGGTAGTTGCAAATATTTGGCACACTCCATGCTAGCCTCTTTCTTCTTTCCGAGCCCCAAATTTTTATAAAATAATTAGTAGCTTTCATAGTCTCCATGAATCCAATGGTGCCTAGTAATGAGCTCCAATTTTTTGTAAGACAATACATCGTGGAAATACAACTTAGAAACTTTCATGGTCCAATAGTGTATAATTAGATAGCAAAGTATAGTGACTTTATCATGTAATTTGTATCTCTATGGATTTGTAGTCAGCTTTGGGACTTTGAATATCATGCATTTAATTCATTAGAATTGGCTATACCATAAGTGCTACTGCGTGCATTACTTTTATTTGATTGGTTTTAATCCTATGTGTTGTGACTTGTATTGCATAATTGACTTTGGTTATTTGTCTCTCAAAATTTCTATGTAAGATATCCTAACTTGCTTCTCATTATCTTGTAGACTCAGTTACTTCTAGCCAAATCATTTTCTTGTGATATGCTAGCTTTCTCTCATTATGTTGTGGATGCAACTACTTCTAACCAAATCATCTTCCTCTGACTTGTCTCAATTGTAAATAGTGAACACCTTTTTCTCTCCACAACAATTATGTAAATAGTGAAAACCTTTGTCTCTCCATGACAAACATGGCTAAGGGCTTAGATTCTTGATGGGCAAGACATGAAAGTGATGAAAATGAAGATACGGCATACAACAAGCACGCTTAGAAGGTGTATGAATGCCTAAAAGATTTGGTGGACATTAAATAGAAGAGAGGCGCAATAGATGGGCTAATGACTCTCATAATGGCCCATATGCAATGGAAATAAGTTAACAAGGTGGTGACTTTGGCATGGTCAAGATAGTGTGGCCAAGCTCAAATGTCAAGATAAGGAAGGGGCGATGAAAAGTTGACAAGTGCCTCTATGCGGGTATTAAGGAGAAGACAGATGGGTGCATAGGCCTCAAGGTCTTTAGGCAACCTCTTAACAACATTGACTCCCCTTTATACCTAGACAAGATGTTGTACATGCAACTCGTAGTGGGCCAACCAATGTACCTCTCTTTAAAGGAGACCCACCGTTCTACTAAGGACATACGGACACAAAGTTTGACCATCACAAGGGATGATTTGCAATTGGAACTCCAAGGTGCAACATTAGACCTATGCAAACAAGGAAAGGTTTTGAAGAACAAGCTAGCATAGAAAGAGATGGAGTTTCTACAAGTTCTCCAATCCCAAACACCATTAGAGGTACATGCCTCATCGAGGAGTGCATTAAGACGCTCACATAGATTGGTTAATGTTTAGAGTGCCACATAGTGGAGGGTGCTTCTCAAGGGGTGCTGTAGTGGGACCACCTCACATGCACCATACTCCATCCCCACAACATCATTCAATCGCCAAATGCCCCCATGTGCTTGGTCAATATCTGTACAAATTGCTTCAAACCATTTATCAAGGCAGTGAGCTCTTACTTTTTGCCCTATGAGTATCACATGCACCATGCTTACATAGTACAACAAAAGATTCTATCTAATATGTTTCCCACTTACAATGCCCTATTTCTTGAGGCATTGTGTAAGGTATTTACAATGCCTCATACACAACTTCATGAAGGAAAATGAGAGAGCACTCCTAGTGCTATCCGAAAAATAAATTTTGATTAAGACCTTGTTTAGGGTTGCAATGTAATCTCATTTGTACATACCTTGAAATGCTCAAATGTAGATGGAGCTTTACTAAATTGAAGAGGTTAGTAGAAAGAATGTTGATGGTATGGCATACATTATAGGCATCATTACATGATACACATCAACCACCGAGACCACCCCTTGTCTTTGTTTAGATAATTGGAACACAATAAGAAAACCTTATCCCTCACTCACACACTTTTCTCAGCCTTCCAATGGTACATGGCTAGGTACAAGGATGTCTCTATCATAGCATTCTTTTTTTAAAGCAAGGACTCTAAATTGTAAAAGTGGGTACAAAATTGTGCCTCTATAAGAAGCTTTAGCATGCATGACACTCGACTTCTCTTGAGAACAAACTTGACAATTTCCTGCAATCATTAATAATACTAGGAAATCACATTGTGTCTTTCTTTTCATACCAATATTTGAATAATAAATGGAGTGGGTGTTGCAACACTGAAGGATAATAGTCTTCTATAATTTTGGCAACATTTTTGCAATTCTTTGCATTGTTCATAACCACTTGCACCATGTGGTGAGGCCCTATCCCTTCATGAATTTGCATAACAATGTACTCCCTTGATTTGATCTTTCCCATATAGGAGCATGGAGTGATTGCCTTTGAAAGTCACAATCTTACAAATAAGGAAATGACTATGAATGTGTGTGACCAAGAGATGTTGTCTATCTTACATGCGATAAAGAAATGCACCATTATTTGTATGGCAGCCAGTTTAGAGTTCAAAGTGATCACATGGTTCTAAAGTATTTCCTTACTCAATCCAATCTTACCCCTAAGCAACGTAGGTGGGTAGCCACTTTGCAAAATTATGATTGTGATATCACTCATACGAGGGGCAAAGACAATGTAATGGTGGTTGATTCTCTTTCTCATATGTGGGCATATAAAGTTTCAGGTATGACTAAGCTACACAGTGATTGTATTGAAGAATTGTAGGAAGATTATCTTTTGGATGAGGAGCTCAACTATGTTTTTCAGAAAGTATAGCAGGGTCTCATGGATGAAAACTCACATTATCAGCTTAAAAATAACCTAATTTTGTTAAATGGCAAGATTGTTATTCCATCTATTTCTTCTTTTACATGAAAAATTATGGAGGAGTTACATTCTTTGCCTTTAATTGGGGACCCCTTAGAGTTTTTAAAAACCTATGATAAGATTAGCAAAAGCTTTTATTGGAAAGGACCATGGAAAGATGTTAAAGATTTTTTCATGAAGTGCATGCCTTGTCAATAGAATAAGGACATCACCCATTACCTATATTGATTGAGTTTTATTCCAAGCAAGACCCAATTTATTGCTTTATAGGTCGCTAGTCAGTTTATGGAGCAGATTTTTAGAGTACATGGATTAGTGCAGGTGATTGTTCATGACAAAGATTCAAAGTTTATGAGTAACTTTTGGTAGGCACTATTTACATCCATGGGTACTGAATTGGATCCTTCTATAGCCTATCATCCACAAACTAATGGATAGACAAAAAGGGTAAATAAGTGATTGGAGACTTATCTTCACCATTTCTATCATGATGTGCAGTATTCATGGGATTCTTGGTTGCACTTGGTTGAGTTTGCCTACAGTATCTCCACTCATTCTAGTATTGGAGTTTCACCCTTTGATGCTATGTATGGTTATAAGGTGCCCTTACCCATAGTTATTTTCAATGAGAAAATCAATCCTCATGGGAAAGAAGAATTGGGAATAATGCAAACCCTTCTTTAGCAATGTAAGATGAATCTTAGGAAGGCTCAAGTTTAGATGAAGATGTATTCAAATGAGAAGAGACGACCTTTATAGTTCCAAGAAGAAGAATTAGTTTTACTAAAAGTGCCCAAGTCTCGTTACTCTACCTTGAAGGATGGATCCATTACCAAGCTTGCTCACAATTTTTATGGACCCTACAAGATCGTGAAGCGCATTGGAGACTTAGCTTATAGATTACAACTACCCTCTTCTACTAAGATTCATAATATATTCCATGTTAGTTAGCTCAAGCCTTTCTATGGTGCTTCTATTGTTGATACAGTTGATGAGCTGCCACCTATAGATGAAGGTCTTATTCAGTACATTCTTGAGGCTATCATATGTCAGCGTGAGAAGAAGCTTCACTCTTTCTCTATCATTGAATATTTGATTAGATGGAGAGGTTTACCACCTGAAGAAGCTCCTTGGAGGCCCAAATCTATATTAGATGAGTTTCCTTACCTATGGGACACATTGGTGGCTGAAGCATAGTTACTATGGAGCTAGTTATGGTGTAAACAGGGTCCTGATAGCAGCCTCTTTAAGAACATTTTTTATTCTACCAAAATTTCAAAATTATACCATTTGGACCAAAGTACTCTTCAAGAGCTATGTTTTGACATGTGGCACGCTTCATTTGGATACTTCTACTAGAAGTTATGGTAGATTTGGTTCAATAGGGTATGTTCTTATAGGAAGTTGGCTTCTTCATTTTGAGTCTATTTCTTGAATACTTTAAGGATCCAAACTCTTTTGAAGGATTCATGATCACATATATAGTTAAGAATTACTTTCATTCCTTCATTTCAATCCATATATCTTCAATCTTTCATTCATTTTTCTACTTTGTCTATTTGAAAACAGAGTAATACTTTGTTTCATCTATCCTTTCCAACTTTTACAAGTTTGTTTTTGTGGGCAAAAACCTTTGGGATGGGATGAATTGTAAGGAGTTGGGAAGAAGAGATGTCTAGTGTAGAAATAATAATAATACCTTGTCACACTAACATAGGTATAAAAGGGAGAGACATGCAAATTTTCACATATTTTGGAACATTAATAGATTACTGTCTCTTATCTCACCTCCTTGTTCGCAACTTCTATGGCTTCTCTTCTTTTTCTATCTTTCTCTCTCCTTTTCTAGTTTTTCTCTCTCCTCGTCATTCTCTCTCTCTCTCTCTCTGTTTTTCACTCCTCTCTCTTCTTTCTCTCTCTCTAGTCATCTCCTTGATAGCTAGGCCTTAAGCCTCGGCCTTTTTGCCCCAAAGATCAATAGGCCATAGTTGATGGTCAAATAGGCCGAATAATGCCTATTATCCCACCTCGCAATACTAAAGTGGGATGTGAGGGAAGTGAAGTTGGCATGCTATTGCACGATATTCTCTCCCGTTGCTTTTTCCACCATACATTGTATTTCACTCTCCTTAACTTTGCATAACGACTTCACATCCCTTGCATGATAGCTTCAATTATCTCTTTCTTTTCTTTTTCCTTCTCTCTCCCTCTCCTCTTTTTCTTATTTTCTCTTCTTGATGCCAGGAGGCATATTCCACGGTGGATTCCGTAAAATTTTATTACCGGGGCTCATACAGAAGGTGGATTCTTTGTGCGAAAAATCAATGGGAACGCCTATCCTTTTCGGGCGTTTTGTTAATTTAATGTGTAAGTGGGTGATTCCATAGCGGGTGATTCTGCAAAATACATATTTAAATTAATAAATGTTTATGAGTTTAGAGTGCGCACTCGTAATAAATTAAGGTTAGGATTGAGTTCTAACCAATTTATTTTTATAGCTGAAGATTGCTAGGTATTCACTTTTGTCGGTTTAATTGTATTATTTTTCTAACAATTGTGAATGCTTCAGTTGATGTGTAGAGCAAGCAGCGGTAGCATTGGGATGCATTGGAGGATAGCGTGTATTCAAATTATCATCAATTTTTGATGGGCGCGTATCTTAGGCATGGCATCCATATTTTGACGCGCTTATTTATTATAGCACTTGATATTTATTTATTACTTTTGTATGCGCATGGGCGCACGATTTAAATATTTGTATTGGACATTGTATTTGGGTACTGCCTGACTCCTTGGGCGCCCAATAGCTTTAATTCTTTAGTGGCACAAAAGCAAACACAAAAGCTAAAGCGTGCTAATTGTAAATTGGGCTATTTTTTGAGCTTGAAGATGAATAATATATAAAATACATGCTTTGTGGAGCGCTCACACAAGGCATGGGGGGAGATTATACCCAATTAGTCTCTTGCTTCATGTCGTGCAAGCTTTCTTCCTTGTTTTTTGTGCAAAAATAGAGTTCTTTTGTTCTTGGAGATCTTATGACACTCACTACGCGCGCATACGGCGTCTGATCTATGCACCACTTCTCTCTTTCCTGTCTTTTCCTTCTCTCCCTTTTATTACTCCCTCCCCACCCCTCTCTCTCTCTCTCTCTCTCTCTCTCTCTCTCTCTCTCTCTCGTTTTCTCATTTCTCTTTCACCTTCTCTCTCTTCCTCTCATATTTTCTCTCTCTCTCTCTCTCTCTCTCCTCTTTTTCTTTTCATCTCTCTCACTTCTCTATTTTCTTTTCTTCTCTTTCTCTCTATCTATCACTCTCTCTCCTCCTTTTCTTTTCTTCTCTTTCTCTTTCTCTATTTCTTGTTTTCTCTCTACTATTTTTCATTTTCTTTTCTCTTTGGCTCCACATTTTTCTTCTCTCTATTTCTCTATCTCTCCCTCTCTCTCCCCTCTTTTTTGTTTCTCTCTCTTGCCAGTTCATTACCAATAAAGAGCCATCAATGGTAGATGGAAAATAAGATCCAAACAAGCATAGATATACATGGTAATTGAGAGGTTACAAACCATGCTAGCTCTCTAAAAGTTCATTTTTCCAATCACATCTTAATTTTGTGAATTAATGCACTTGATTTTGCAAATCACTAGATCATAAACATAGAACCAACGTATGGTTAGCTCAATATGTGATGCTTGAAGATGCAAGTGGGCCTCAATGATGTTACAATATTTTGAAATGTCTCATAATATAATTGATGGAATGAGGAAGATCAATAATTGGTCCAATAATAAAGGGGAAATTGTAGGCTTGATGAATAGAATTGGTACATCTCACTAAATAATTTACCAGATCAAAAGGTTCAATTGTTTAGTGTCAAAGCTTGACTAATACATTATTCTTGAAACTTATAAGGGAAAGTCTTGTCTATAAGTCCCTCTCGTATCTAATCGAGGAGTATTGGACCCTTTATTAGCTTGGGAAATATAATATATATTGTAAGTTATATAAATTTATGGTCCTCTTCTCTATAATTTCTTTTGCAAAGATATACAAAGAGAGAAATAGATTTGGATTTTGGAGTATTTTGTAAGTTCTATAAACTTAGTCCTCTTCTCTATATTTTTTTTGCAAAGATCTACAATGAGAGAAATTGATTTGGCCTTTTGAGATTTTGTCCCAAAGGGTTTCCAACACCCATAAAGCCTAGTGTGGTTATGGGAACTTGGGTGAGATATGGTTCAAAATTTTCTTAACAATATCCCTAGTTTTCTTTCTTTAGATAAAGGGTTTTGCCATGAAATTTGTGAAGTTCCACGTTTGGACCTCTCTTCCAATGAGTGATCTATTTCTTAAAGAGGGTGAGGCTAGACAAATAAATGTCCCTAGTATTTGTGTAAAAAAATTAGGATTAGTTGGTCTAGACTTGAAGACTTCTTCTACCATATCTAGGAGTGGAAAAATAGTAGGATATACTTTCTTTCTAGTGATATGAGGATATGCAAGAATTACATTCCCTCTCAGATCATGAATTCCCTAATAATCATCAAAGTGAGTATGATTTGTCACAAAGTGTGGTCCCCCTAGGACATATTGTCACTAGATGATGTAGGTAGGAGAAAGGTCAATTCATCTTGCACTAAAAAAGTTGGTCTCAATGTGTTTCACTCAATGATGAGACTCTCTCTCTCTCTCTCTCTCTCTCTCTCTCTCTCTCTCTCTCTCTCTCTCTCTCTCTCTCTCTCTCTCTCTCTCTCTCTCTCTCTCATTTTGTGAGAATCTAGATCTTTAAGTATTGATACAATTGGTAAAGGGATTCTTCATCTACCACTGTGTAAGGATTGTCCTTTGATGGTAGATTATTTTGCACTTATTGAGTTTAGATGGTGGAAGAGAGGTCCAAGATAAAAGGGCTATAGAAATATTAGTAGCACTACTCCACGTTTAATAATTATATATGTTATGAGATTGATTCTCAATATCTATTGTAGGGAAGATTTGAGATTTATATTTTGTGACCTATGGAGTAGATAGACTATTTGAAGCTTGCTCTTCTATTGTAGAGGTTTAAAAGTCTTGATTAATAATAGGTCCACTAGTATATGTGCCAAAAAGTATTCATATAATCAATTTTCATATGAGCCTCTCTCTACAAGTGATGCCAAGTTGGGGAATAGAGAATCCTAGATTCTCATGTTTTCTTCATCTTAGCCACAAAAATATTCCAATCTAAACTCTTACTCTATCTATAGGAATAGGCATTGAAGGATTTTTGAGATATTATTGGAAAAAAAATATCCATTCCTCTTATTACAAGATTCTTAGAAAGGTGGCATTGCCTTATGCTTCAATATCACAGCTAATGATGCTTTAGTGGATATCTTCTATTTTACAAAAGATAGTATGCCTTGTACTATGAATAATGGAGTAGGGAATGATTGGCCATATCTTAATTCTTTCAATGCCCTTGTGCCATGTATGAGCCATTTTTAAAAACTTACAAAAGACAAGTAGGTACATGTATTTTCTTTTAAAAGACTTCATATAAGACAACTTGAAATCTTTAACTCACAATTATTGAACAATTGTCTAAAAACATTCTAGTAAAGCATGACAAGGTGTATCTACATAAAAGATTGTATTGCATAGTTGCAAGGAACTTAGAATATCAAGAAATATTTCCTAGAGTTTAGGGTAGATCTCACCAAAGGAGCTCACATATCCATCCGGTAACAAATTAATTAGAACGAAGATGCCTCAACATTCATGGTAAAAGGTTCTAATTCTGTACTACCCTTCAATGAATATACCATACATAGCCCCTCTGAGGGTTATCAATAAATCCATGTACTCTTAAAACCTCATTAGTTTAATAATTTGAATCAACAAAGTGTTAGATAATCCCATTTTAATGAATATCTAGAGATCCCTTGCTTATGATGTATAAGGAATATTGGGATCAAAATAGTAAAAAAGTGTGTACATATAAATATCTAAGAAAAGCCATATGTGTTACATCCTTAGAGCTCTAGGATGGGTTCTTGTAGCATTAATCAAAAGCCGGGGTCGCTAGATGACTAGGTGTAAACCTATCTAGTTCAAATAATGGAAGGCTCTTGTAGTGTGAATGCACTTAAAGCACTTAAGGGTTAAGGAGATAATTAAATTCTATTCAAAGGACTTAATGCCCATTTTGGCATCTTATGGTGTGGTCACCACACTTTTACACTAAGCCAAATGGTTATCACATTTGTATTGTGGAATGATGTGGGTTGGTGGTAATGAGATGCTAGCCCTTATGGTGTGAGTATGGCTAGTAATAGTATTGATCAAAAACTCAAGGGTGAGCTAGTTTGGCTCTACGGCTAGGTTAGTGTTATGCCCATTTCATTATGGTTCCATGTGGGCATGGCTGTCAAGGAGAGGGACTGGGAGAGAGAAAGAAGAGAGAGAAGACTGCAAAGAAGAAGAAGAAGAAGAGCAAAAGAGAGAGAAAGACAATTACGAGGAGAGAGAAAGACTAGAAATGGAGAGAGAAAGATTGGAAGAGAGGGAGAGAAGACATGGAAGCTTGGAGTGCAAGGTGAAGGAGAAAGAAGACTTGTATTAATTATCTGATAATGAAAAATTAAGTCTCTCTCACCTTATATACCAGCCAGTGTAGCTAGTATTTCCTTGTTATTAAATCCCCCTCTCTTACATTCCATCCCCACCCGAAGGTTTTTGCCCTCAAAAAGAATTTAGGCACGTGTGGTAACTAGGAGAGGCCGATCAGAGTACTACTCTGTGGCATTATTACAAGGGTATACTGATGAATGAAGAGGTATTATTGTGTATAATGGGCCATGGGGTATGTACGATACATGGGCCTTATTGGGGAGTTATAAACATGAGTTTTTGACCCAAATATCTGGAGTAAATGCGGGTTGTAGACAGTGGATAGCATGTTGTTTACTACAGGACCCTGCTGTAGTGAATTTGTCATAACTTTCTGTAGGAGGCTCCTAACGGGGTGTGCTATACATCAAAATGGAGCTCTTGAGAAGTACTTTCAGCCCATGTATGGTGTGCATTGCTATCCATAGTACATAATAAAATCTGCTTTAAAATAAAGTGCTATCTGCAGTCTGTCTGGGGAAAACAGGGCCATAGTTAGCTAGATTTGAGCCAAATCTGCTTCTAAAAGGTATGGGAACTCTTCCAAAACTAAAGCTAGCCTCCAAGAAGCTTCCTCGAGTGGTAAACCTTGCCACTTAATCAAATATTCCATGATCAAGCGAGAGCGATGCCTCTTTTCCCTTTGTCCTATGACTTTTTCGGGTATGTATTGAATGATGCCTTCTTCATCTATCAGTGGGAGTTCCTCAACATAGTCCACTGCTGAGCCAATGAAGGGCTTTAATTGACTCACATGGAAGACATTATGGATCTTCGTAGATGGGGGTAATGCCAATCGATATGCCAAGTCTCCCACTCTCTTGATAATCCGGTATGGTCCATAGAACCTGTGTGCCAACTTATTGCTGGGCCCATCTTTAAGGGAGGCATATCTAGATTTAGGCACTTTCAAGAGCACCAAATCCCCTTCTTGGAACTCCACATCCCGTATTTTGTCATCAGCATAAAGCTTCATTTGATCTTGGGCTCTCTTCAAGTTAGCTTTACACTGTTGAAGTAAGGCCTAAATTCTATCCAATTCTTCCTTGCTTTGTGGATTTATTTTATCATTGAAGATAACCACAAGAAGGGGTACCTTGTAGCCATACAAGGCCTCAAAAGGTGAAACTCCAATACTAGCATGTGTAGAGTTATTATAGGCAAACTCAGCCAAATGCAACCATGAGTCCCAAGCATGCTACACATCATGACAGAAATGCCTCAAGTAAGTTTCCAGCCATTTGTTAACCCTTTCTATTTGACCATCTGTCTATGGATGGTAAACAGTGGAAGGGACTAACTGAGTGCTCATAGAGCTGAAAACTGCCCGCCAAAAGTTACTCATAAACTTAGCATCTCGGTCATGCACAATGACCTGTGGTAAGCCATGTAATTTGAAAACATATTCCATGAATTGGCTGGCTACTTGAGAAGCATTATATTGAGTCTTTGTGAAATGGGCTGCCTTTGTGAGTCTGTCCACAACTACATAGATGTTGTCCCAACCTTTCTTGGTCAACCGGTAGGCCGGTAATAAAGTCCATAGTGATGTGTGTCCACTTGCCTTCAGGCATAGGCAATGGCTGAAGTAAACCAACTGGTTTTAAGGTGCTGTCCTTGTTTTGCTGACATGGCATGCAGCCCAAGACAAAGTCTTTCACATCTCTCCAAAGGCCCTTCCAGTAAAAGCTTTTAGCAATTTTGTCATAGGTCTTAAAGACTCCCAAATGACCCTCTATAGGGGCTGAATGCATCTCCTGCATGATTTTCTGCTTGAAGGGGGAGGTATGAGGGATGGCAATTCGGCCATTATACCATAAAAGCCCATTTTTCAGCTGATAAGAAGAGTTTTCCACACATTGTCCTTGCTATAATTTCTGAAATACATTGCTGAAATCAATGTCTAACAGGTAAGCCTCCTGAAGCTCATGTATCCAATCAGTGTGTAACTCTATGATAGCAAAGACTTTACATGCCCACATCATAGATAGGGAATCAGCCACTATATTGTCCTTCCCACGAGTGTGGGTGATGTTAAAGTCATAGTTTTGTAAGGTGGCTACCCATCTCCTTTGCTTCGGAGTCAGATTTGACTGAGACAAGAAGTACTTGAGTACTCTATGGTCGCTTTTCACTCTAAACTAGCTGCCATACAAATAATGATGCCATTTCTTGATGGCATGAAGGATGGCCAGCATTTCCTGATCATAGACATTCATAACCCTCTCATTTTCAGCCAGCTTTCGGCTCTCAAAGGCTATGACCCCATGTTCTTGCAGCAAGACTGCACCAATTCCTCTCCCATTGGCATCACATTGAATGGTGAATTCCCTAGAAAAATCAAGGCATACCAAGATAGGGGCTGAAGTAAGCAATCTTTTAGCTGCTTAAAGCTTCTATCTGCCAATGCATCCCAGAAAAATGCTTCTTTCTTTAGCCTATCAGTGAGAGGGGCTGCAATAGTGGCATAGTGCTGAATGAATCTGCGGTAAAATTAGGAGAGACCCAAGAATCATCTCAAAGAGGTAGTATTTGCAAGTGTGGGACAATCTTTGACACATTGCACTTTCTTTGGGTCGTGGGAGAGAATGAGCAGTGAATTGGAAGACCAGGAGTAGATACTCATGGCCTTGGTACAAAGACAAGGAGAAAGTATGGAGGAGATGAAAAAGAGAGCCGAAGAGTGGGCATGACAAAATGAATGAAGAGTGAAGACCTTGGCGCGTTGCCTAGCTCTCATGGAAAAAGAGAAAGTCCTAGCAGAAAGTAGAGCAAAGGCAACCCAAGTGGGCTTCAATACTCAACAACGAGCTTTCTTGAATACTCTGATGGATGCCACTCACACGGAGGAAAGGGAGTCCCTTGAGGTGGTAAACAAGAAGCTGAGCATAGCATACAGAGCTCTGCAAACAGGGCTACATATGGCACCACAACCCGTTGCAGTTGGGATGAGCCTTGATGAACAATGCAAGTACCTATTGTTGGCCAGCCTAACCCCCTAGGAGATTGATGCACTAGGGTTTGTAGAGGAGGTACAGCAAGAAGATCACCAAAGGGGTGAAGCTGAACTACAATTTGACATGGAAAGATTCAAAGAAGAAGTGATCCCATAACCCCTTCACCCCACTCTAAAGAGCAACATCAGTCAATAGACACATCTATGGAAAGAAAAACCACCCTGAGGGAAAAGAGAAAGAAAATGGTGGAAGAAGCCAAATAGAGATTGAGGGGCCAAACATATGGCATAGCCGTCCGCACCTCTTTCGCCGCCATGCCCAGGTGACATGCGGGCCACCTTCCATGCAGAACTTGAAGTCTGGGAGAGACAAGGAAAAGAGAAACAACCTTTTAAATTCAGCTTCCTCCTCCCCAACGGCCTGTGCAGAGTCCTTCCCCTTAAAGTAGTGGAAGAGGTGATCAACATTGGAAGTCGGGTAGGGCCAACAATGGCTGGAAGAAAGAGAGAAGAATCCCACCCTCTGGGGCACCAAGGATGCAGAGTATTAGCAAAATAAGGTTTTTGAAGTGCTTCAGCCTATGCTTGTCAGATACGAGTGTCAGCCACTATGGCGGAGACGCATTTGCAACGACAATGTGTTCCCCTGGATGGCTTTTTGTAATACCCTCCCCTCAGAGAGAAACAACCCCACCTTCATGGCGTATCTTCATAGGGTAGGAGTAGATTTTGATACAAACATCCATGATCGCTATGACTTTCCCATCATATATAACCCCAGTACTACTACCTTAGCACAAGCCCTCACTTTCACCTCGAACAGCCTAGATGCTACCATGACCTGCTTCATTGCTGACTTCTCCTCCTGTCCCAATCCCCCCTTCATTACCACATGCAACTACCTTAGGCTATTAAAAATATTACTTAAGCAGGATCCCACCCCGGAACAAATGTGGTCTCCCCCCACTCTTTTTTGATCCTAACGCTATAGATAGCTGCGCAATGACCCATCTAATTATGCGAGCCAGCCTTCTACCTTCCTTCTGCCTAGCTATTGTCGAGGATATGAGTGACAATCAACTCACCCACTGTAACCACCCATTCCTCTCCATGTCCGCTTGAACCTTAAGGGTTACATGAACAGTTGGAAATTTTTGAGTCACTCCATTAAATCCCCTTCCCCACCACATTCTGATGATGATAACTAACAATTAGCTATTGCTGGAATCATGTAGCTCAGTAAGAAAAAAAAAGGGAAAAGGAAAGAAAAGAAAAGAGAAGGCCAAACACAAAGACAATAAACAAATAACAATGGAAGGAGCACACGACACATCTAAACACAAGTCACGGCACATAGCTCACAATCACTGCACCTAGGGGTCCTCAAGTTAGGCACGTCCGATGGCCTCGGTCGGCTAGCTCCATTCCTAACCCCCTAGCCCTTTTCGACTCCCCACTTCATGCTTAGGGTACCTCAAGGGCAGGACATGCCTAGGGAGATAACACTCACCTATGGTTAGACCTGTTACCCTAAGCTACACACACCGCATCTTCCTTCACACGAACGGGGTCCTCAAGTGTAGGACATCACCTAGGCTTGTGTAAGAAAGCAATCAACCATGGAATGAAATCTAAGTGAAATTGAAAATTAACTAAGCAACAACAAAGAATTAACAAGTCTATTGCACCAAGACATCCTCATCATGTATTAATGGTTGGGGATTCAAGAATACATGACGGCCATGGCTGAGTGCTTCATAGGCTAAGAAGAAGCTAACTCCAAGAAGATGGTAAAGCCAAGATTATTGAATGATCAAAAGATGTCTTGCGTTTGGCCTCTAGTCCCTTTTGTTCTAACCCTCTTTCCAAACTTAAGGGCTGTTCACACATGTACACATAGGCTAGGGCTGAATTTACAAAGGCTGGAATTAATCCAAGGTGCAAATATTAATGTTGTATTTTCCTTCATGACAAACCATCCCGTCCGGAAGATGGTTTTGTCCTCAAAACCAAGAAGTAATGGACTAAATCCAAGTCAAGGATGATAGTAATCATGCCCATTCATCTTCCAAGTGATAAGAAAGCACTATCCATGAAAAGAAGACCTTTTTGCATGCCAAACTGTGAGAAAACTGGGTGCTATCCAAACAGGGTTGATTCACTAAAACTGCCATAACTTTTGATATATTGGTCCAAATGAGGCATATGAGGTGTAGAAACAAAGTATACACTCCCAAGCATCACCCCATAACATCAAAATCAAATTTTGATGAAGTCAGGACAGTTTTATTGTCTGCAGAAATTTCATACAGCAAGCTGTCTCTGCACAGTCACTGCATACTGCATCATATATCATCCTGTAATAACCAAGGAAAGTTACTGACATAAGTGGATGGTTGCCAAGAAGACTCTTCAATGGGCAAATTCTTCCACTTAATGAGATACTCAATGAGAGTACGATTTCTGGGAACTTTCTCTTTCTTTCCAATAATGCTTTCAGGTTCATATATGATCAGTCCTGCCTCATCCAATGGTGGTAACTCTTCCAATACTTGTACATCGGGCCCAACATACTTCTTCAGATGTGAAACATGGAATACATCATGTATTCTAGTAGAAGATGGTAGCTGAAGTTTATAAGCAAGCTCTCCAATTTTGTCCAAGATCAAGTATGGCCCATAAAACCTATGAGCAAGCTTATTGTTCCCACCCTTTAATGAAGCATAATGCGTCTTGGGCACTTTGAGAAATACCCAATCTCCAACCTTGAAGTCTAAATGTCTTCTTTTCTCATCTGCATAGACCTTCATTACCTCTTGTGCTTTCCTTATGCTGTCCTTGCATTGCCTCATGAGCAACTCCATTCTTTCCAACTCTTCCTTTGCTTGTGGGTTGATGTCTTCATGGAATAAAACTGATGGAAGTTGGACTTTATACCCATAAATAGCTTCAAACGGAGACATCCCAATGCTCATGTGGTGCGCGTTATTATAGCAAAATTCAGCAAGGTGGATCCAACGATCCCATGAAGCTTGTGTGTCATGACAATAATGCTTAAGGTACACTTCCACCCAATGATTGACTCTCTCCGTTTGCCCATCAGTCTGAGGGTGATAGGCCGTGCTAGGAGTGAGGAAAGTACCCATAGATGAGAATAGACTTTTCCAGAAGTTGCCCATAAACTTCAAATCACGGTCTGATACTATTCTCATAGGCATACCATGTAGTTTGAACACACCTTCCATAAATTGCTCGGCAACTTGCCTTGTTGAAAATTGGATTTTAGTTGGGATAAAGTGGGCTGATTTGGTCAATCTATCAACTACCACATAGATACTGTTCCATCCATGACTGGTAGTAGGCAATCCCGTTATGAAATCCATGGAAATATCTGTCCATTTGCCCGTAGGTATGGGTAAAGGCTGAAGTAAGCCGGCTGGTAATAGAGTGGAATCCTTATTTTGCTGACACTCCAAGCACTGAGATACATACTCTTTAGCGTCTTTCCATAGACCTTTCCAATAGAAGCTTTGATGAACTCTATCAAATGTCTTGAAAAGGCCCAAGTGACCAGCCATTGGCGATGAATGCATCTCTTGAAGCACCTTCAGGTTGAATTTATTGCGGGGAATCAAGTACACTTTACCCTTAAACCATAAGAGGCCATTATGCACTTTAAAATTAGGAAATTCAGCATCACACCCTTGTTGTAATTTCTGTAAAATATAGGCAGCATGCTCATCAAGCACATATTCCTCTTGAATGTCTTCAATCCAATCCTTATAGATGGTAGACACAGTAGATAGACTGCATGCCCACATTCTTGATAACGCATCAGCCACCACATTATCCTTGGCAGCCATGTATGATATTTCAAAATCATATGATTGCAAAGTGGCCAACCATCTCTTTTGCTTGGGAGAAAGATTGGGCTGCGAGAGAAAATATCTCAAGACCCTATGATCGCTTTTGACTTTGAAGTGTGTCCCATAGAGGTAGTGGTGCCATTTCTTGATTGCATGTAAGATAGCAAGTATCTCCTGCTCATAAACATGCATCTCTCTCTCTTTGTCATCAAATTTTCTGCTCTCAAATGCAATGACACCATGCTTCTGTACCAAAACTGCCCCCAAACCTCTACCACTGGCATCTGCATAAATGGTAAAAGTCTTGGAGAAGTCAAGGCAAACTAGTATGGGTGCTGAAACAAGCAATTGCTTCAGCTCATTAAAGCTCTTGTCAGCGATCTCATCCCAGAAGAAGGCCTCCTTTTTCAGCCGATCGGTAAGAGGAGCTGCAACATGAGCATAGTTCTTCATAAACCGTCGATAAAAGGATGACAAACCAAGGAAACCTCTTAATGAAGTGGCATTGGTTGGCGTAGGCCATTCTTTGGGCACTGAACCTTCTTAGGATCCACTTTGATTCCATCTTCTCCCACTATATGACCCAAGTACTCAACTTCCTTTGTCATAAAAGAGCATTTAGTGGCCTTGGCAAACAGTTTATGTATCCTCAATATGTCAAAGACCTCTTTTACATGCTACAAATGGTCTTCTTTATTCTTGCTATAGATCAAAATGTCATCAAAGAATACCAAAACTGTTTTAAAGAGCAATGGCTGAAGTATCTTATTCATGAGAGACTGGAATGTGGCTGCAGCATTTGATAACCCAAAAGGCATAACCATAAACTGGTAAAGACCCCTCTCTGTCCTGAAGGCTGTTTTAAATTCATCCCCTTCCTTCATGCGTATTTGATGATATCCCGATCTCAAGTCAATTTTGGAGAACACCTTGGCATCCTTCAATTCATCTAAGAGATCATCTATTCTAGGTATTGGATACCTATTCTTGATAGTGACCTTATTGAGATCGCGGTAATCAATGCACATTTGAAAGGAGCCATCTTTCTTCTTCACAAGAAGGACTGGAGAAGCAAAAGGTGATTGGCTTGCCTTAATGAGACCCATTTCCAAAAGCTCTTTGACTTGGTGTTCTACCTCTTCTCTTTCCACTTTGGAGAGGCAATATGGTGGTTTGTTGATGGGCTTTGTATTGGGCAGCAAGTCAATGGGATGATCCACTTCTCTTTTGGGAGGAAGAGAGGTAGGTGGCTGAAAAATATCATCATATTCTTTCAGCAATTTACAAAGACATGGGTCCATATTGTTGGTAGGAGAAGAGGGCTGATCCTCTTCAATCTTGGAAAGAAGAATGGTGAACATACATGCCTTTGCATTTATCTCTTTCTTAACCTTCTTGGGGCTGATCATCTCCATTCTTTTCTTTTCAACTCCATGTAGTGTTACTTGTTGTCCACACCATTTAAACTCCATTTCCATGTTGTTGAGATCCATGGTAAATCTGCCCAAAGATTTCAGCCAATTGCAGCCAAGTATTATGTCAATGGGACCCATTTCTAATGCAATTAGGCTCACCGATGTAGTGCACAATGGGGAAAGGGTGATAGGTACATTTGGACAACATTGATTGCTCTTCTCAAAATTTCCATTTGCCACTTGGATTTTGAGTGATGTAGGCATTTCATGCGTATTCAATTTCAGCCCATTGAGTGACTTAGCATTAATGAAGCTATGTGTACTTCCCGTATCAATGAGTATATGAGCAGTCCTTCCCTTGATTTGACCTTTAAGGCATAGGGTATTATCCCCTCTTGAACCACTCCATGCATCACTTGATATGGCACATAGCGATGGATGTAAATTAGTCCATGAATCATCCAAATAATGACCGCCCGGGTCGAAAGGAATCCCATCCATCGGATCATAGAACTCATCATGGACATTCTCTTCATTTTCATGCGCCTCTTCTTGAGTTGTTGTGACATCAAGTTGAGCCAAGCTTCCTTCAATAGATTCAACATCGGAATCATCCTCGATGATCATGCTAATCTTCATATTTTTGGCCTTGCATTTGGACTTATGATCGGGTGACCATTTCTCTCCACATTTGAAGCATAGTCCTTTAGCATACATATCTTTGAGCTTGTCATTCGATACATGTTTGCCTTGAGTAGGGGCTGAAGTTTTGGCACTTATATCAGTCCTCTTTCCATCAAATCTATTTTCAGCATTAGGTCTGAAATTACTGCTTTGTTTTGACCCAAAAACAGTAGGAAAAGTGGGTATCTTGCTGTAGGTATTGCTGAAATTATTTGATGGATTCCCAATATGCTGAAAATCAGTTTTAGCATGCCCATAATGGCCTGATGTCCTTGGGAACTGCGTAGGCTGAAAAGAATGCCCTGTTTTTGGCTGAAAACCCTTGTATTTCTGCCCATAACATTCAGCCAATTGAATGGCAGCTTGTAGGGATGTAGGATTCATGGCTCCAACTTCGGAAAAAAGAGTAGGTTCCAAACTAATGTGGCTGAAAGTGACCCTTTTGTTGATGGAATTGTGGCTGAAGTGAAGTGGGCTGAACAAAATCCTTAGCTTTAGATGACTCTCCAACTTCAAATTGACCTACCACCTTAGGAGTAGGTGGTTTAGGTGGTTCTTCAGCCATATGAGGATGTGGGACATTAAGACCAGCTGTAGGCAACATTTTCTCACCAAGAAGTGCTACAAGCTTGTCAATACCCAACCTCATACCCTCAAAGCCTGATTTCATATCCTTTATGTCATTTGACAATTGTTGAAAACTGTTTGAATTCATTGAGATATGAGACATCTCTATGGGTTGATTGGTAGGGGAGTGGGTGGAACTTGCATCGACCTCTTCGTTCTCATAGTGCATTCGGTAAATGGCATCTTGAGAAGTGTCATGTTCACCCCTTTCCTATTGATATTCCCTCAATTCTTCATTGATAGTATCCAAAACAGGGTCTCTCTTCTTATTCCTAGCCATGGGTTGATTTCTGTCCTGAATTTCCTGCAGTAGAAAAACTTGATTATCTTCACTTCTAGAGCTCCAAATTACGATATCTTTGGCTCTGTTCGAAGCTTGAAGAGTCCTCTATCCAAGGAGCTATCAAGTGCAGAAAATGGATGAGTACAGAAATTTCTGTAAGGGATTTTCTGTTGCTGTCTGAAAATTCCTGCAGGCAGTGAATACCCTGTTCTAGTCAATTAATGACTTGTACCATCAATACCAAGCATGTACCAACTTCATAAACCTGTAGGAGAGTCTCATACATCTGCCCATACTGAAAATGACCTCTGTAATCAGTAAAATGGCTGTCTAACTCAATGTAGATTGCAATCTTTAATGAGGGTATGCATACATACTCTGTCCCAAACTTTAATGCTGAACCATAGTGTCTTTACCATAGGATGCATACATTTTACTGCAGCCATATCTCTTCATACATTTGCCATACATTCTCCCATGCATTCTTTCAACATACATTTGCCTTGTCCATACATTTGCCTTCCAAAACTGTCATGCATTTGCCTTCCAAAACTGTCATACATTTGCCTTCCAAAACTGCCATACATTTACCTTCCTTGAATGCATTTGCCTTCATACATTGATACTTTCCATGAGTACCATACATTTGCCAATACATCCATGAGTACCATACATTTGCCAATATCTCAAGAACTCACTGCCCATAAACTCATGCTGTAGGCTGATTTCAAGTGCCTTTGAGATTTGTACCTGCACCTAAACTTGAAAATGCATGGGATCCGAGACCCGAGGGGTTTGCAAAGTTCCCTCTCGAGCCGGGTTGCGCTCCCCTTCAGGGTCCTCATCGGTAGGGGAGGGTCACCTCTCTTTTGTCCTACCAACTTGCCCGGCATCCACTTTTCCTCGTGGGCATGTACATGGCAAGTGAATTCTAGCTCTAAAAATCAGTATGATATGCATGGAATAGGAAGGAAATACAATTGCCTTTCATTTGCCCTTTCATGACATGCAAGATTGGAATTGAAAAGGCTGAAATGTAAATGAGAAATGGAGAGGTATTTACCTCAGCAGTGACTCATTGCTTATAGAGCTTTTCTCACTTACCAATTGGGTAATGATTTTCTTATGATCAAGAGGCAAAATAGGCAATCAATTTCATGTCAGGGTTAGGCAATAAAGATTGAGTAATGAAGCTCAAGAAATTACTGATTTCAGTGAATGAAAGTAGATGGGTAATGCTCATTCATTATGGAAGAGTTTGAGACATTTAGAGATGGCCATTTTAGTAAATTGAAGAGGTTTAGTAAAGACAATAACTGACATAATCTATAGGCTTCATGTAATGCATTAGGCTATGAATGAAAGCTTCATTAATCCTCTTATTTCTCTTCAACAATTGGAAATGAGATCAGCAATTGGATGTAAAGAGAAATTAAGAGTGATTAGAGTACCTCATTTGATTGATTAGAGAAGAGCATTGTTGATGGAATGACCTTCAATCCATAATGCTTGACATAGGTGAGTTGAGCTTGATAATCCTTCTAAAATCAGTCCAAGAGATCTTCAATCTTCAAGAATAATCCCTTCCTTGATAAGCTTCAGCTTCATTAATCCCATGAAAGCTCCATGACTCCATGAATGCTCCAATTTGCTCCAAATGAGGGTTGATGAAGACCGATTACCTTCTCTACTTGAAGTAGGTTGCAATAGGTAATAGAGAGGGCTTCAATGTGTCCAAGAGATCCCAAAATTTGAGAGGGAATGCCAAAATTTAATGTCATAAAAGCTTCATGCTGTCCATTGAATACCTAGACCTCCATTGGCTTCAATCTCCTTCAATGTCGGTCCAATGTTGATGGATTCTTGAGGGGAAATGGTTGAGGAAGCTTCAGAGATGCTTTGCCCACAAAAGCCCCATGATTTGCTTCAAAAGTTTCAGGAATCTTTGATGTTGTCCCAAACTACCATAGCTAGGGTTTTGAAGAAGAGGGAAAACTCCAAAATGGTAAGAATCTTGAAGAAGCTTGTGAGAGACCTCTTGCCCAGGGTTAGAAGGATCATTAGCAATGCTCAAAGGCCATCATATTTCTGAATTTTCCACGCAGTAGGGGAGTGTGTGCAGGTGGCGCAAACAGCGTGAGGACATACTCATGTACGAAAAGTCCAAGACAATGCTAAGTAGCTATATTAGTTGCTCCAAATGAAGCTCCTGAAGCAGGGAAGAAGGTCATATAATCCATTCTCATGATAGGAGTGAGAGAGAAAAGATCTGATCTTGTCTTGGCCATGGATTCTTGTGGATAGCTTGAAGGAAAAGAGAAGAAACCCTTGTTTCATGAAAAGTAACTCTAACTTTTCCCTCCTCTAAGTCCTGTAACCATTAGTTTGTCCACTTACCCCAATTTTTGGCTCAAATCTTGGTCACGACCTGCTATTTTGGCTGGAGCCCGCCATTTCTTCCATTAGTAATGCCAAGAATCACCATCTTCATCCCTGTTTGTAGCAGACCTTCACATGTAACTCCGGTTTGAAACCTTCATGTCCTGTCAAGTCCTATCACTCAAATTCCTAACTATGGTTTGCTCTCCCTAGCCTAGGAAACTGAATCTAGTACTTGAAAATGACTTCTGCAAGGATCTAAGCTACTGCTCTGATACCAATGTAAGAAAGCAATCAACCATGGAATGAAATCTAACTGAAATTGAAAATTAACTAAGCAACAACAAAGAATTAACAAGTCTATTGCACCAAGACATCCTCATCATGTATTAATGGTTGGGGATTCAAGAATACATGACGGCCATGGCTGAGTGCTTCATAGGCTAGGAAGAAGCTAACTCCAAGAAGATGGTAAAGCCAAGATTATTGAATGATCAAAAGATGTCTTGCCTTTGGCCTCTAGTCCCTTTTGTTCTAACCCTCTTTCCAAACTTAAGGGCTGTTCACAAATGTACACATAGGCTAGGGCTGAATTTACAAAGGCTGGAATTAATCCAAGGTGCAAATATTAATGTTGTATTTTCCTTCATGACAGCTTGCTTGTGGTTAGACCCAGCTCCCCGTTCCACCAGCACAAACACAGAGCATTGCAAGGTGAGGTAGACACTTCCCTTAGGTAGAGCACTTTCTCTTTTCACGTACAACAAGATGGTGCAAACCACCAACTTCGAAGGCTTCATACCTTGGGTTCTCCATCCAAATCATTACCAAATCTTCCCAATCAAAGGATTCCACATGTGGCCCTATCATCACCCCACCAACCACTTGCCCAAAGCCCACCCTTCCACAACAAAGAGCTCGAAGTGACGTGGGACTGGCACCCGTCTCGGAAGGGAGTAATGTTAACCTCAATTCGAGATGGTGGAAATATGAAGCAAAGAGCGAAAAAAGGACAGAAAAAAAGCAAAGGCACAGGGGCGGCCCCTAAAGCTAAACTGAGGCAAAAAACACAATTTAAATGGAAGGCGCCTCAAAAAACTCAAAAAAATCTTGTAAAAGAGCGCCAGGCTCCCTCTTGTGCCATTTGTAAAAGAATAGACAGGTGTAGGCTTAAGGCATGAGGCAAGAATAGGGAAATAGAAAAAAGGACCTTGCCACAACGGCCGATCATGTAAAAAGGGATGGGTGCCCATGGGATTTTAGGGCTTGTATATAAAGTTCAAAAAGTGAATGGAAGCTCATTCTTTGGTGTGTGGCTAACTAGACTCCTCTCTTCTTCTCTTCACCTTGCTTGTGTATGTGCTCTTGAGAGAGGGAGTGTGAGAGTGTAAGGGAGTGAGTGTGTGGGAGTGAGGGATCAAGAGGGTGAAGCTCTTCACCATCTCCTCTTCTCTTCTTCTCTTCTCTTTTCTCATGCGCGTGCAGCTATGGTGGATGGAGCTCGATGGAGGAGGCTTGAGGATGCTTGAGCTAGCATCTAGGATCATGGAGCTACCAGTGTGTGTGAGGGAGGAGGCAACTCATTTTGGCATTGAGGTAAGCTCACTACACTTGTAGGTTCGAAGGCGCATTAGTTAGGTGAGAGATAGCCATTAGATCTCGCTTAAAACGCTTGAAACAATAAGCGGTTTGTGGGTCTTGGCAGTTAAGTGTAAGCCCACTCCATAGAAGAAGGTTGGGTTGTCGATCAATGTAAGTGATCAATAGAACTTACATCTTGTATAGTTGTATGAGACCTTAACGTATGCCTTAGCCGAAGGAAGGGGGTGTTAAGTAAAATGGTGCATAGTATCGCTCTTAGATCCCAAGGGGGAGAGCAAATATGCAAATGGAAATGTTATCGTATCTATTCTTCCATTGTTTGGAAAAATACAATTGGTTTTGTTGGTTGATCAAACAACTTCCAAAATGCTTTTACATTCAACTGATTATTGGATTGTCGTTTGGATGATTATTCCAAGTGCTTGTGTTTGATGCTAAATTCATGGCAAGGGTCTGTGATGACAAATTGCCATGGGGATAAAGGAATATTTTCTTGGAAGATGATATTAGGGCTGATTATCTTGACTGTGCTTAATTCTTAAATGAATTAATTAAGGAAAGGTTATTTGCATGGGTGGATCACCTCCATGATCACACTGTGGATCAACCCAAAAAGGGCACTGCTTGATTCACGGGCCGAAGGTCGAGTGGTGAAAAGGCCAACCATGGGAATAATGTTTCACTCCTAGGCAGCTCGCGGGTTAGGTGGAGCTCTGGACACCCCTTGCCAAGTCCGGAATGGAGTTGAAGACCTCTATGGCCCCAACATCTGTGCCGTTTTGGAAGATCCTGTTCTAGATAAAGAATGGAAATTGTGGTGCCATATGATTTGGACCAGCTACTTCTGTAGGGGAGAAGGGACATGTAATTTCTCCTCTATGGGCAGGAGACAAAGATTAACTTGAAGATAAGGAACTTGTTTGTCAAAAAGATTGCTTGCTATGTATTCGTGTATGTGCTATAAATTACACAAACAACCCTATTCCCTAAAAGGCTTAATTAAGGAAGTTAACTTTAAATGTCACACATAACTGTGGTAGGACCTAATTAAATTACTAAAGAATGTCTATTGAGGGAAGCAGGTGGGTGGAATGCCCTACGGGTTTGCCTTACAACAGGGTGGTCCTAGAGAACTGGGCAGCTTCTCACAAGATTTTACCAACATTGGACCCTTAGAAATTGTCAGATTAGAGCCCCAATTCATGTTGTTTTAGGGGACTGGAATGGGACTATGCCCTACAAGTAGAGAGGTTGAGCGGTGCATCCCTCTCGTTTCCCATTCTCTTTGAACCAAGTGCAACATGGATCTTCTTCGGCTTGGGTATCTCTGCGTAAAGCAAGATATCTAGGATTCAACGCTAGATTGTTGTTAGGAGACCTTGACCACTAGGAACCGAAATTTCAGGTAGATCCCAATGGGTTCAACCGTGAACGTTCCATTACGAGGGAAACTTGAGAACCCTAGGCGACAAACCTCATGATATTCCATGGGAGTGCCAAGCAACATCGCTTAGATTCGTCGACCGCTAAAAACATGCCTGGAGGGCCAATAGGCAGCAGCAAGCACGTTACATCCAAGAGGCCAAAACTAATGTAGATTTTGTTTGCATGCTTCCTGTACACTTTGAAAAACCCAATGTTCTTACAAAAAGCAAAGGTACTTGTGGATATGAGTGTTTATGTGATCTATAGTCATACTAATTAAGTTTTATGTCACCATCTCTATATGAATAGATATATTTTCTCAGGAAGAGTGTGAAGTATGGGAAGAGAGTTTTTGCAACATTTCTTATGTTAGTGTAGAATATTGGCTAAAGCATGTGTTTTTAAAAAACTTGTGGAAAGTGTGGGAAAGACACCCTCAGTTTAGTGGCACTAACACAATAATTTTGGAAGACACCAGCTACAAATATTTAAAGAACGATTATGAAAATTGCCTAGTAATATGTTCCTATGTGCAAGAAGTTGAGCCACAAGACAATCCCTCATGTTTGATGGAAATTGTTGAGCCTTGGCTTCAATGAGATGGATATAATATCCCTACCCATTGGCCTATTGTTGGTGACATCCTATGTTTGTTGTCAAATATGACTTGTTCCCCTTTGGTGGCTAATTACTTTATCTAGATGGAAGGCTATTCATATTGGTCTGAAACACCCAAATGTATGAATTGTCCAAGCTGGTAGGTGAAATTCTGTGCACTTTTGAATTCAAACCCAATGTCTAGAACTTGTATGATGGCCTTACTATTCATAGTCACTCCTACCTACCACAATGTGTAGTGATGTATTGTATCAAATTGTCAATATATCACAACCTTGTTTGAGTACTTGTTACTTCCAACCTTTTCTAATCTGTAATTTTTGACATGTTATGTTGTTTTGTTTGCTTTGGTACTCTAGAGTACTCTTGGGCTCATTAGGGTCTAGTTGATTACAAGGTTATAGGTGGTACTATGTGGTCATCTTAGGGATTTTAAAAATGTTAGTGGTGATTATTGTACCTTTGTCACTAATATTGGCAACAAAAGCTTGGTGCTATGAAGTATCAAATTTTTGTACTATTTAAACTTGGCATTATGTTAAAGTGGCAAGAACAAAAGACTTTAAGCATGTGATTCTATGTAAATTCAAGTTTGGTACTCTATTTAAGTACCTAGAACAATAGAATTCAAAGTTTGGTACTAGATATACCAAATTTGGTCATGCTATACAGAAGCTGCAACAAAGGACTTGAAACTTTTGGCACTACATAGTACCGAATTTTGTATTCCACAACACCAAACTGGAAAGTGAATTAAAGTGGAAAGACCAATAGAATTTAATCATTTGGTACTGTGCATTTCAAAGTTTGGTATTGTATTAAAGTACTAATACCAAAGGAATTCAACCATTTGATATGGTAAATGCCAAATTGAACCATGAAATAAAGAACCAACAAAATTCTTTAAACTTTGGGTACTATAGAGTCCCAAATTTGGTAGTATAGATAGTATCAAAATTGGTACTCTATAGATCCAAAATTAGTACTGTTAGACAGTGGGTACAATGGATAATACCAAATTTGGTTCTATCCATAGTACCAAATTTGATATTGTTAGATATTAGGTATGTGTTTACTTGTAAATTTGGAATTCTAAGACCTTGATGGCTACTATGAGAACATAAGAAGCTCAAGATAGAGACAAAAAACAATCCTCTTTAATAAAAAAATCTACATGGTTAGATTTTTGGTGTTGGAAGAAGCTATCATAGATATTTAGTTGTACTTTTTTGCTACTATTTGGTGCTATCTTTCCAGGATTACTACATCTAATCATCATTATCATCATCATATGGCACGGTATTGTATATGCTTTCATAAACCTTGGTAGATAACTTGAATCTATTCTAACATCGAGTGATAGGCTCCATAGGAAACCAAATTGTTCTTACAAGAAGGTGTAAGTAAATCATAATCGGAGATGTGTGGTCTAGAAGGCTATATATGTCAATCTTGCCTTCAACTTGTCCATAGTATAAGCTTCAACTACTTTTCCCCCTCTAACAATTTTGTTGTGCTATGCATCCAGGGGCCTTCACTATCTAATACATAGTAATGGTGCATTTGATCATATAGAAATCCTCATCCTCATATGCTATCTTGATTGTAAAGTTGTCTCCAATGGACAACAACTCACACAAATGATTAGGGTTCTCTTCATAAATGGGTAGGTACGAGTCATTTTTCATTGTTAAAACAAAACCAAGATTGCCAATGTCTCCAACCTCATCATGCTCCTCATTGCTACAAGCATCCTTTGCTTCTGGGATAGGCTGGATGACAAGTTAGTTCCAATCTTCTACATGCTACAGTTCTTGCATCTTCTCCATTGTCCATAGATACATGGAGTAGAAAAACATGAGAGTGTTCAATAATGTAAAGCACATGGATCATCCTTTGAATATCCATTAATGCAATGAAATGAGTGTGAGCTTGCAACATGCTCACAATAGTTGACCACATCGGCTGCATGCTTCATAGGCCAGCCATCTAGTTTCAACACCTCACAAGTGAGGGTCTCTTTATGATTGCCCTAGCTTCATCGTGCTCCACTTTTCCATATCTTGATGCCAAGAAGTTATGCATCATCTGTAGACCTATCAAGTGGTAATACCTAGCCACAAAGTACAAAAGACTTTGAGGTTTGAACTGAGAGGTTGCACCATTTGACCCTATCGAGTGATGCTATAAAGAATGGCCTTTCTACTTTAGCCACTTTTCATGGAGAAGAAACAATGTTGTACAAAGAAAGTATCATGCAACTTATTATTAGATATGTAAAAATGGAGTGTCTTTTCCACAACATCTCTAGTACTCATTCCTAAAATAAGTTACGTGAACAAGTATCGTAACTTGATTGGAACACCAGTGTATGGATTGTATCTCATTTTGCATCTTAAATGAGTAATTCTTTGCAAAGTTAATAATTGAAACAACAACATCATATGGAAACTTCATCAAGCACTCTTTGAATTGTTATGCTTGCCATCAAAAAATGAAGTTGTGCTAGATGAAGCATGTAAGATGAGAGGAGAACAAGTCAATAAAAGTAGAGCTTCTCATTCATTGCACCACCTAGTCCTTTCTTTTGTTCTCAACCCCACATGCATCCACTTTCCTTGTTGAGACATTTGTAAAGATATTCATAGTCATGTCCCTTTGCTGGCTACTAAAGTCTCATTAGGACACATTGTCAACCTCTTAACTCCACATCTACCACAATCCACAAATAAGCCTTTTTTTTTTGCATGGTATTCAAAATATCATGAGCCTTTGGATACATATGTGATTCCCACATATTGGTGATGCATTTTTTTGCATGGTATTTGAATCATGAGTTTTTGGATACATAAGTGATTCCCACATATTGGTGATGCTATGATATATTGATTGGTTTGCCATGCATTGACCTCGATCATCATTTGTACCAACAAACAAAACATGTGCTTGTGTGATCCTTTCCATGGTTCCCAAACTTGATTGTCTCATTAGATTAAATGCCTCCTTAAAATATAGCATTTGGACATGATATATGTAACAACACATATGTTGCTCCTTCAGTTTTTGGACAAAGTAAGGCTTTAATGCCTCGAACCATCTAAGAGATATTTGTACTTCTACATGGGTCCTTTTGAATCTTTGGTACAACTCAACCTATGACATTAAACATCCAAACTCATGAGGTTAGTTTTTCATTTAAAATAATCATTAGTACTATGCTAGAACATCTTGGTACCCTTATCTAGTACTATTCAGTATAGGTTTGGTAATCTATAGCATCAATTTAGTACTTTATAATCCCAATATGAAACTTTACAACATCAGAATTTTGATATTGTGCTAAGAAATATGACAGAGTACTATACTTGTTTATTAAACCCATTTCGGTTATACAAAATCAATTTGGTACTATATAGAACTAGTTTGGTACTTTGCAAGGAACATTTTTGGTACCATGGTAATTGGTGTGGTAGATCTATTTGGTGTGGTAGATCTAGTACTCCAATACCTAATTTGGTTTATAGAAGAATTTTTGGTATTGTGCTATGAAATATAACAAATTTCTTCAACCATTTGGTACTACAAAGTACCAATTTTGAACTTCATAGACCCCATTTTATATTGTGTTGTACCAATTTGAATCTTTATAATAGCCTCTTGGTACTATTCATGTGTTGGAGTACTAGATCTATTTTAGAATGTATTGTAGCAATGCATTTGGTGTTTTATAGTACTCTTTTGATACTATATCAAGGAATACACTAGAATATTGCATCCATTTGGTACTATATATTTTCAATTTGGTACTTCAAAGTGCCCTTTTGGTACTATAGCAAGGAATGTACTAGAGAACTAGATCCATTTGGTAATATGCATCGCAAATTTGAAACTTTATAAAAAGACTTTTGGTACTATACTATGAGATAAAATACACTAGAGGAGCCATTTTATCACCCCATTTGGGGAAGGGTTGTATCATGATGGTACTACAAAGTACCAAATTGGTACAACACTAACAATGTGCTAGTACCCAAACCAAATGGAATGCTCTAAGGATGTCCCTTGTATGAAGGTAAAAAGCATATGAACCCTGGAGATTATTACACACTGCACTAGTTATATGAAAAGTGATATCGAGTTCCTAACACAGAAGGCATAGGGTGGTCCAAGGTACAATTTGGGTGCCTTCATATCAATATAGGCTCTCCTACACCAAATGTTTCTACAGGAAATAAATGATGTGTTGCAACTTTTCTTAGGGAATGTAACATGCACAATAGCATATAGTACATGTAGACTACAATACACCTAATACACAATATAGGAACAAAAGATAATAGGAATGGTTCAAATTAACTTGCGAATCATCAAGATGATACATAGGATGCTTCATAACATTTTTTTGTCTAATCCACTTCCAATATATCATTTTAGTTGGGTGAAACTTGAGTTTCCATGCTCCAAAAGGCATACACTAGATTTCTTACTTCAGTTATGATGGCATTGTGCCGAGGCCATTGTCTATGACATACACTGAACGGAAAAACTTCATCATCATCTTTAATTTCAAGACAAGAATTGGATGCATCAATGTTTCTCTGATGAACACCCAAAATACATGTTATTGTTCTATGGTTCATTTGTATAGTTCCAACTGTATTATTTAACACCATTGTCAAATATGATCTCTTTAAGAAGAGCTCGTGTGTGGAGTGGGGTGTTAGAATGCCTGGATCTAGAGCATTGCTATGGTAGTTGAAAGAGAAAGAGAAGACTCATTATTACATTGACTAGAGATAATGACTATTACACAAGTGAATTAGGTTCCAAGATGGAATCTTGGACTCATAAACACAATCTTGTGTATGTAGACAATGACAATGACACTAACACTTGAGAGAAAATGACAAAAGTACTATAACATTTCATTCAAATGATAGGCAAGTACAATGCTTTATAGCGTTCAGGGTAGGTAGCACTTTCTACAACTGTGCTCATGGGATTGAGGAAGTTTGCATATCCTTATCCCAATTGCTCCATTCAAAGGAGCTACACTGGGTGTGATTGCCTAATTCTCAACACCCCTCCTCAATCACAACCAAAAAAGCACAAAGTGTGTAGAGGCTTTAGTGAGTTACCACTTGGAAAGTGTGGGCACGCCACAAACATGGTAACATCCAGAGGCTAGCGCAAAACAAAGCTAACTATGGGTACCAAAAATGTGGTGGACATCCAGAGGCTGTAACAGGGGCTTCAAAAAGTTTACAAAGGCTGTAGTGCCAAGTTACATGAGGAGTTTACAAAGTTTATGACAGAAGCATTAGAGAAAGGTTATATAAGGCTTCAAAAAAGTCTATCAAAAGACTAGGAATAGAAGGACTGATGAGGCTTGTCCTTCTGCTCCTAATGGTCTTCTTCTTCTTCTTCTTCTTCTTCTTCTTCTTTTGCTCCATGGTCTTCTTCTTCCTTCACAACTACAAGATAGGCCTTTTGAGACCTCTTTCTGGCATGACAAAACTTTTCAGAATGTCCGATCCTTTTGTAGAAGTTACAAATTAGTTGGTCATGTTTGCCTTTGTTATTGTTAATGACATTCAGCAATTGTCCATCTTTTGCAATTTCTTCTTTTTCTTTAATCTTCTTTTCTTCTTCTAACAAGGAGGCCTTAATTTCAACCCATTTAGGGTTGGGCATGTTGATTAAAGTGGTGGAGACATTATCATAATCTGGAGGCAAACTTTTTAACAACACACCAATACATATATCTTCATCCATTTTCAAATTTATTCTTGCAAGTTGGATTAGAGGACTTTCCATGTAGTTCAGATGAGATGCCAGGGATGTATTAGGCTTCATGTCTAGTCTAAAGAATTCAATTAGTAGTCTGTACTTAGAAGACTTTGACTGGGCACCAAACAATGTGTCCAATCTATCCCAAGTGTCATGGGATGTGTCATAGGCATTCACATGATGAATGTAGCTATCATCCATCTCAAGCTTTATGATGCTTGAGCCTTATCATCATTTTTTTGCCAGATTGCTACAAGGGTAGCATCTTGAGGCTTCTTTTCTTGTCCATTAGTGATGGCCCATAGACCCTTCTTCATCAGCATAAGCTTTATGCATGTTTGCCAAGTATGAAACCCGACTCCTTTGAAGTGACATGTCAGAGAGTCCTTGCCCATGTTGACTAAATGGAACACTAGCAAATCAACACCAAAAATCTAGATCGGATCAACAAATGAGTTGATTGTGTCAAAGGACACAAGTAGTAGGAGTCACTAGATGAGTGTCAATAGACACTATGCTTGAATCTTCTTGGGTTGTCGAAATCTTCCAATATCTCCCCTCCTTGTTGATTTGATCAATTAATGTTGCTTCAAATCTTCTTCTTGAAGTTTTTATTTGCTAAAACTGATCAAATTCGAATGACAGAAACTCCAGGTGATTGAGAAGGATAAGAAATTAATGTGGGAGAAGAGCTTGAGTCTAGTGGCTATGGATGCTTGGTCTTATCTTAAATCTTTTTCTTGATGAATTGAAGGGAAAATCTTGTTGGGAACTTCATTGCTTAGTCATATCAGAGTGGTAGGGCCTTCAATGTGCTGGGAGGAGTTAGAAAATGGAGTGGAAAAGAGCTAAATGGCTATGGAATCTTTAGGGTTTTTTTGTATGCTGCAGCTCGTAGATGCAATAATGTGTTGAAATATTTGATGTGCAAGAAGCTTATAAGCCAAGATTCAAATGCCCTCTAGTCAGAAGAGCAATGGCAGCCCGTAAATGAAGATCTAGCTGTATGATAGGTTGTAGGTGCAACTCAAGTAGTGAACTATGATTTTCGAAATGCCGGGTAGCAAAGCACGCAATGTCGACCTATAACATGATGCAGTGATGCGCCTTGAGCAGAGGAACAAATCTCGATGATATTTGAACTTCTCTCTATAGTTTGATCTATGGACTCAATGCCTTGGACAATATCAATGCTAGAAACACCTTCCATATTCTCACTTGGCCAATTTGCATGGAATGGGAAGCTACCGTGCAAATTGTCCATGTTGAATTAATCTGTGGTAGTACAGAGAGGAAAATGTTGAGAGACAAAGAGAAGGTTTGGACCAACAGAGAGGAGCAGTGTGCTCTCATCTCATTTCCTTCATTATTCCATAACACATAACTGAAGTGAATACGACACACGAAAGGTCTTACAGACCATTCACACACAGTCTAAAGTCACTGAGTTATCTAATGTCCCACACTTGCTGATACAGCTTAGGTGACAGAGTGTCGATTGCACACATACTAAAGATAAAAGAGCTTGAAGTCTTAACACTCCCCCTCAAGCTCAAGACAGCCTCTACACACCAAGTAGCTATTGAAAAACACTGAACTTATCTTTACCCAAAGACTTGGTAAAGATATATGCAACCTATTCATCAGTCTTCACACGCATAAGATCTACTTTCCCTACAAGAACCATCTATCTGATAAAATGGTAGTGTACCTGAATGTGTTTAGTCCTCACATGATAAACTGGATTTGTTGCCAGTAGTACACTAATGAGATTGTCACATAACAAGGTCACTGGAGCATCCACGTGTATGTCCAAATCAACCCCATAAGCTTGAGCAGCCATGCAATCTCACATGATGCCAATGCAATACCCCTGTACTCTGCCTCAGTGCTAGACAATGCAACCATAGGTTCCTTCTTATTGCTCCAGCTGATCATTCCACTTCCAAATCAAAAGGCATAACCACTTGTAGATCTACGGTCATATGAGCATCCTGCCCAAACTGCATCCGTGTATCCAACCGATGTCAAGGGCTTAGCTTTCACATAAAACAGCCCATAATCTACGATGGACTTTACATATCTCATAATCCACCCAACAACATCCAAATGTGGCTTTCTAGGATTCTGCCTGAATTGACTTATGAGCCCAGTAGGATAACTCAAGTCAGGCTTGGTGATAGTCAAGTAGATCAGACTTCCAACCATTTGCATATACATAGTCACATCATCAATTTCAGCTCCAGTGCTAATGTCCAACTTGACATTCTAATCAAGAGGTGTATCCAGTGGTTTACATTCAGCCATGCCATATTTCTTTAGCATTTCCATGGCATAGTGTTTTTGCATCAACCATAAACCATTTTCAGCCTTGATCACCACCTATGATTATCAAATCATCAACATAGATAACCAGTACTACCAAACCTTTGTCTTTCTTTTTGGTAAGCAGACTATGATCATCCTTGCCAACATTGAATCCCAAACTCTACAAGTAATTACTGATCCTTGCATGCCAAGCTCTCAGAGCCTGCTTCAGCCCATACAATGCTTTCTTTAGCTTGCATACATAATGTTGAAAATCAGGGTATACATACCCTTCAGGCTAATCCATATAAACATCCTCTGCTAGATTACCATTGAGAAATGCATTCTTAACATCCATATGTTGCAATTTCTAGCCTTTAGGCAGCAGCCAATGTGATCATTGTTCGTATGGTTGCCATCTTGGCAACAGGGCTAAATGTTTCCTCATAGTCTAACCCATACTGTTGAGCATATCCTTTAGCAACCAGCCTGGCTTTGTATCTCTCTACACTGCCATCCGACTTGCATTTAATCTTGTAGACTCATTTGCAGCCAATTGTCTTCTTTCCTTCTAGAAGTGATACAAGATCACATGTTCTATTTTCAGCCAAGGTAGATATTTCCTCATCCATAGCTATGCACCAATTTTTATCCATCACTACTTCACCATATGTAGCAAGTTCTTTGATCTCCATCACTTTTGTCATGTAAGCATAATGCTTTGTAGAGTAACCACTATAATTCAACCTATCCATAGGGTACCTGACTCTTTGCAAGTGTCTAAGCTATGGTGCACCACTCGATTTCCCTCTCTCATGAGGCAGAATATACTTGTTTTGCCTAGTTCCATGCGTATACACAATCGAAATACCAAGCTCACTATCACAGCTGAGTCATAGCCTAAATTCATCCTGCCAAGTGTCATCACATCAGATGTATCATCAGAAGCTTGCTCTTTCCCTTTGATGTCCACCACATCATATCTCCCCCTCACTGACATAGTGGTGTTAGTTCTTGCAGAACCTCAATCCAACGACATTGCCTCATATTGAGGTCGGTTTGGGTGAAGATCCATTTAAGGCTCTTATGGTCCATGCAACCAAAGAGAATTTGTTGCCAAGTAGATAGTGTCGCCAAAGCTTGAGAGCATGAATAACTGCTAATAACTCCAGGTCATGGGTAGCATTATTCCTTTCATGGGTCTTTAGCTTCCTCAAAGAATATGCTATAGGATGACCTTCTTGCATTAGTGCACAGCCTAGTGCAAGTGAACTAGCATCCGTGACAACTTCAAATTCCTTGCTCAAGTCATGGAGCTTTAGAATCAATGCTGTCACTAGGCTATGCTTGAGCTGATCAAAACTTGATTGTTCAATGGGCATCCATGCTATGGAAACCTGCTTCTTCAACAAATTTGTAAGGGGTGCTGCGATTAAGGCATAGTCCTTAATGAAGATCCTGTACCAACCTGTTAATCCAAGAAAGCTACGCACTTCTGTAACAGTAGTTGGTGGAGGCCACTCTTGGACATCCTTGACCTTTGTAGGATCTACAGAGATTCCCTCATTTAACACAATAAATCCAAGGTATTCAATCTGCCTCTTAAGGAAGGCACACTTTTTCTTCTTAGCATAGAGCTTATGAGTTCTCATGGTCTCAAGGACAATGCGAACTTGGGATTCATGATCCTCCTCTTCCTTGGAATAAAACAAGGTATCACCAAAGAAGACAAGCACAAAATGATCAATATATGGTCTAAAAATGTCATGCATTAGCCTGTTAAAGGTGGCAGGGGATTAGTTAATCTGAAAGACATTACTATGAATTTTAAATGACCATATCTTGTGTTGAATGCCGTCTTAGGAATATCTTCTTCTTTGACACGGATCTGGTAGTATCCTGAATTCAAATCAATATTGGAGAAAATTTTTGCTCAGTGCAATCGATCAAGTAACTTGTCTATCCTTGGGATAGGGTATTTATTCTTGATGGTTACTTGGTTCAGGCCTCTATAATCAATGCAAAGGCGAAGTGTACCATCCTTCTTCTTTTGGAACAAGACTGGAGCTCCCCAAGGAGAACTGCTAGGCCATATGTACCGTTGGTCCAACAGCTGTTTGAGTTGTTCCTTTAACTCCATAGCTTCCAGAATGGACATCTTGTAGGGCCTTTTCGTGACCGGTGCAGCTCCTAGTGTTAGCTTAATCTCATGATCCACTTCCCTAGGTGGTGTTAATTCAGTCAACTCTTCTGGGAACACATCCACATACTCTTTTAGCCAAGATGGTTCTTCGTTGGTGTCTTCTACCTATTTTGGTTTGTTTAGCTTGATCAGGTAGACATGTAATCCCTTCCTTATCCCTTGAACTATTTGCATTTGCCTTAGCTAGCTAGATTTTTGGTTTGCCTACTTCTCCTTGTGTTGTCACTTACTCACCTTTAGGATTACGAAAGGAGACTTGTCCTTTCCCACAATTAATGTGAGCATCATTGGGGATTAGCCAATCCATCCCAAGTAGGCATTCATGGACTCCTAGACTCATTATCATGAATTTAACGTATGTGGACTCTTTTTCGAGTAGGAATTCCACCGTAGCAGTTTGTCTAGTGCAAGTGATTTCTCGCCCATTTTCTAGTTCAACAAGCAAGGTAGGTGCAGCTATAGTGGCTATTCCTAACCTTCTTGCACAAGCTGGTGAAATGAAGGAATGAGTGCTGCCACAATCAATCACAATTTTGAATTTCTTACCTTGGTAATCTGATGGTGTTTGGATTATTGAGAATTGGTAGTTTGGTCCCTTTTTATGGAGAGCGGCATGAATGGATGCCCTCTCAATCTCAGCTTCCATGGACGGGTCTTCTTCTTCCTTGATTCCCTTAGTGGAGATATTGGAAGTTTTTTCCCTTCCCATTGCTGCACGATCGCAGCCATGGGTAGCTTTGACTTGGCCACTAAATTTTCCTTGGCGATGATCTCTGCTAAGTTTGGGACATTCCCTTTTGAAATGTTCGGGTTCGTTACAGTGAAAACATTGCAAGCTTTGATCACTTTGTTGAGTAGGGATGAAGTTACTGATTGCATTTGCCCTTGGCTTCTTCCGTTGACCTTGACTCTGTCCTTGTGCCCTCTTGAATTGAGCTTTCAACATTCCTGGATTCTAGTCTTTGTAAGACCATGGTCTATTATTTATGGGCTTGGATTGGACTTCTTGGGCAATAGGTCCTGCTCTTATCAATGCATCTTGCAAATCCAAAGGAATCATTGATTCCAACCGAGTGTTCAATGGTGGGTTCATCCCATCATAGAACTTCAAAACTTATTGGGGAATGCTCATGGTCGGAGCGTAGTTCAACAAGGAGACAAATCTCGAGTAGTACATCTCTAGAGGCAAGCCCAACTATTTCAATTCAAAGAACTCATTCATATTCTAAGTTTTGTATGCAGATGGCATGTATCTTCCCTCCTGCACTGCTTTCTTTAGTTTATCCCAAGTTATTGTGTTTTCAGAGACTGCTTGGTCCTTACACCATTGCTTCCACGAGAGCCTAGCTTCTCCGGTAATTTTGAGCTTGGCAATCATGGCCTAGTTCATAGGCGATGTTCCTGTTGCACTAAAGTAATCTTCCATGGATTCAATCCATACTTCAGCATTAGTTTCAATAGTCTTCCCCTTTCCGTCGAATTCTGGTGGTTTAATCTATTTGAGAAGAAACTACTACTCTTGTGCCTCTGCTGGGCTTAGTGCGGACATAAGACTTTGGTTATGCACTTGGGGTTGTATCTGATTTTACATTAAAACCTTCGTGTTAAAATAACATTTACATTTCTCTACACCTCTTGAATTAATGCACAAAATTATTTTTCATCAATACTATACAACAATTCAAATGAACATAAAATTCTTATTTATTCATAAAGAAGCATAAGCCTCGAGTACAATTATTCAGGAATAGATAGACATTGGCTAGGATGATTTTATTTTCAATAGATACATCATAGCCAAGTTAATAATTCCCTATTGGATTCAGCCTACAAAGACATAATAGTAATATGGATTGGGAGAATGGATTCTCAAAAAGCGGTAAGTCATGGGAAGCTCAGGAAGTCCCCGTTTTTGATAGCCATGATGTTCGTTTTGCTCCATTACTTTAATTATGTCAGCTAGCAAGACTTTGACAACTCGTCACAAATATAACGATTTTGTTCTATTTGTCGGCATCTGATGTGTAGGATTGAATTTACACGAGCCTCATGGAAGATGAACAACTTGATGACCTTCAAGTCCTCCAACCATTTTAGCCTCTTCAAATTGTTTTGAAGATAGGTGAGTCGGTTGTCATCTATATAGTAGTATCCAGTGCTCCGAGTCCAATGCCTTTCCACATACAATGGTGAAGGGTTGTAGAGTCAATCTAGGACCCCCATCATGTTGGATCGTTGGCGATAACTTGAAGAGTTCATAGCCATATTGAACATGATGTGAAATATGAGAAACATGCTCCATGCCTCATGAGTCTCGAAGTGGCAACAAACCACGAATGAGTAACTTAAAAATTATTGCCCTCGTGAAAAACATCAATTCTCCCTTCCTGATTTATTATTGTCTTGGTTTTTTAATTCATTGGTTGGCTCTAATTCCAATTGTAACGTGCCTGCCTACGGTTGTCCAAGCACGTTTTTAGCGGTCCATCAAGGAACGAATCTAAGTGTTGCTGCCCGGCACTCCCATAGGCACTCTTTTTCTAATGCAATGATAGTACTCTTTTCTTTCCAGTAAAGTTTCATGTCACTATCAATACACAAGATTGTGTTTATGGGTCCAAGTCTCAATCTTGGAACCTAATTCAATTGTGTGACAATTTGTCTTTGTCAGGGTCAATGTCTTCATGAGTTTCTTTTTCCTCTTTCAACCTCTATAGCTTCCGCATCTGCCATGCTCTAGATCCCATGTATTTTAACATGGTATTAGAGTGTAGCTAAGTATGGCTTAGCTCATTTTAGTAGCTCTTCACCTCTGGTCCATCTCTACCCAGCTCAGTCTCAGTCTATGAACTCACTTTCCATCTCCACCTTCAAGCTTGCCTTCATGGCTGCCATAGCCAGCAGCACCCTATTAGATTGAAGCTCTTGTATCTCACTAACAGGCAAAATCTTACCAAGCTTCCTTCTAGAGAAGTGTGCCCCCACTACTTATGCTTCTTTGTATCATCTCAGAACTTGAGATTGCCCCATCCATTACTCAACGTTGTCAATTTTCTCAGGTTTTGTTCTATAGCCTCCATAGCTAGGTAGTACCTAGGCATCTTGGAGCTTATGAATCTCACATCACCGGCCACCATTGATCATGATGTCTTCTAGGAAAATCTTCTTCAACATGAGCTGCTCCATCCTATTACAAAAAACGTTGAGATTGATGCACCTTGAGTCTAGCATTGAAGAAAATGTGGAGAACTGACAAAAAATGCACCTGCTGCTGTCATCCACCCTGCGCACTTAAATCCGGCATCAATCATGACCATCATCATGGGGTTTTGGTAGAGCATGAAGAGAGCTTCATTTCTATAAAAAAAAGTTTTCAAAATGATCAAGTGTAGCTCCTACAATGTTAGAAAAACTAGGCTGTCCTCAGAAACCCTAACTGTGACTCCATAGCCAACTTCACCAAGCTAAAAAATCTCATCATTTTCTCTCTCCTACCACTTGGAACAACCCACTATGACTCAGATCTAAAGGTCCCAACATCAAATCAAGAAGGGGAAGATTTGGATCTAAAAGAACTTGAAGGATTTTGCAGATTTGGAAGACTCAAGGAAGAAACATAGTGTCCATTGACACTTATTTAGTGCTCTTAGCACTTGTGTCTTTTGACACATCTCAACCAACTCTTTTGCTACTTAAATATGATAATTCTAAAGCTGATTTGCTGCTATTCTTGCAAGTATAACATGGGTAAAGATTCTCCAACTGCCTGTTTCAAAGGAGTCGGGTTTCATACTTGGCAGACCCACATCAAACTCATCCTGATAAAGAAAGGCCTCTCGGCCATTACCACCAGAAAAGAAAAGAAACCTTGTAATTCGGACCTTGCTATGACTTGGCAAAAGAACAATGATAAGGGTTACGCCATTATCAAACTGAAACTAGATGACAACTGTATCCATCATGTGGATAACTATGAGACTTCACAGGATACATGGAAGAGACTTGACACCTTGTTTGGTGCACAGTCTAAATCATCAAAGTATGGTCTCTTGATTGAGTTTTTCAGGCTTGAAATGAAGTCCAGCACATCACTTGCCACACATCTAAATCACATGGAAGGACTTCTAACCCAACTTGCAGGAATCAACATTAAAATGGAAGAAGATGTTTGCATTGGTGTTCTACTTAAGAGTTTGCCTCCTGAATATAATAATGTATCAACAACTTTAATCAACATGCCAAACCCTGAACTTGTTGATATCCAGGCATCAATGTTAGAGGAGGAAGAGAAGCTAAAAACTAAGTAAGAACCAAGCACCTCTAGAGATGAATATGCATTATATGTTGGCAACAGGTACAAAGGCAAGAAGGATCAGCTCTTTTATGACTCTTGCAAAAGGACCGGACACACCGAGAAGTTCTACCATGCCAGAAAGAGGTCCCAAAAGACCTATCTAGTTGCAGTCAAAGAAGAAGAAGAAAACGGAGCAAAGAAGAAGAAGAAGAAGAAGACCACCAGAAACCTCATCAGTCCTTCTATTCAGATATAATTTTTTAGCTTTGTATTTCCTAGCTTTAATGCCTCATATATAAACTTGTAAACTCCTCAGTTGGCCATGTACTATAGCCTTTGTACACTTTGTGAGGTCCCTACTATAGCCTCTGGATGTCCATCATGTTTGTGGTACCCACACTTAGCCTTTTTTGCAATAGCCTCTGGAGTTTTTCCATGTTTATGGTGTGCCCACACTTTGTAGGTGTTGCTTTCACTAAAGCCTCTACACACTTTGTACTTCTGGTTGTGATTGAGGAGGGGTGTTGAGTATTTGCAATCACACCTACTTCAGTCCTTTTGTAAGGAGCAGTGAGGGCTCATGACTAGAATCCCATATGCATAGTAGGAGAAAGTACCACCACTCAATTCCTATAAAGCATTGTACTTGCACTCTTTTTCTAATGCAATGAAAGTACTCTTTTCTTTTGAGTAAAGTGTCATGTCATTGTCAATACACAAGATTGTGTTTATGAGTCCAAGTCTCAATCTTGGAACCTAATTCACTTGTGTGACAATTTGTCTTTGTCAGAGTCAATATCTTCATGAGTTTCTTTTTCCTCTTTCAACCTCCATAGCTTCTGCATCTGCCATGCTCTAGATACCGCGTATTTTAACAATGAAGGTGTACACATACACCACACTAAGGAATATGTACACATAGAGCAAATACATGTGGACCTAAGGCCCTACTCTATCACTATACATAGCATTAAAATTACCCACAAATTCCCTCTAGCTAGCTTTGGGTTTGATCCCATTTCAAGTAAAGTAGTTAGTTTGATTGCTATGCCACCGACCCCCACATGACTCATCCTAACCAAACTTGAACAAAACCCACACCAATGGCTCGCATCCACTCAAAATTAGCAAGATACAAGTGTAATGCATCAAACTCATTGTTTAGTTGCATGCAAGCTATGCATTTGTACCATGTATAGGGCATAGGATGCTTGTGTACTTTCTATTCATCAAGAACCCCTAACAATAACCAATGATCCATGACAAACGACACATGATTTATATAAAAGGAAATGTATGTTTTTGAGTGGTTGGAATTGTCAAGATTGTGGGAGAGAAGGAAGGAGTCTCACTTGTAGCTTTCTTGCTTGCACAATGGGGGAATACACACAAAGGTGGAGGCTGAAAACAGTTTTCCTCTTCTTAGTTGTGTAAGCCAAAAGAACTCTTATACAAAGAAATAGAAGAACCCTATATATGGGTCTCAAACCAAACTCAACTAACTAAGGTGGCATACTAACTGAGCCATGAACTAGAGTAGATAAGGATAGCTGTCATCTAGCTATTATTCATGGGCAGTATACCAACCGCATCTGCAACTGACAAGTCGGTGACATAAATGCACAACGGTCACCCTGGCATATCACGAGTGGAGCTCGATATCTCAACACTCCCCCTCGAGCTCAATCCCAATTCCTGCACACCAAGCAGGTCTCTAAACTTGCGCAGCTTCTCTGTGCCCAATGCCTTCGTGAATATGTCAGCTACCTGATCCTCTGTGCTAACATAAACTAGATCAATAAGACCTAGTAAAACCCTCTCCCGCACATAGTGATAATGCACCTCAATGTGCTTTGTTCTAGCATGATAGACTGGGTTATTTGCCAAGTGTATACTACTCATGTTGTCACAATAAATGACAACTGGCCCATCTGTAGGCTGATGTATATCATAAAGTAGCTTATGCAACCAAGCTACCTCACATGCAGCCATTGCTGCACCCCTGTACTCAGCCTCTGTGCTCGACAAGGCAACTGTAGGCTGTTTCTTGCTGCTCCAAGTGACTGCAACACTCCCAAAAGAGAACATGTATCCACTGGTAGATCTTCTATCAGAAATACTACCAGCCCAATCAGCATCAGTGTATCCATGCAACTGTATCTGAACCCCAGTCTCATAAAATAGTCCATACTGCAATGTGGACTTCACATACCTGAGTATGCATCTAGCCGCATCCAAATGCGGTTTCCTTGGAGCTTGCATAAACTGACTTACCAATCCAACATCATAGCTCAAATCTGGCCTGGTAATAGTCATATAAATCAAACTTCCTACTATGCGTCTGTACATAGTAGGGTCTTCTAGAAGCTCACCTGCATCTGTGCTCAGCTTCACATTCTGCTCCAAAGGAACTGAAATAGGCTTACAGCCTGTCATCCCATATTTGGGCAGCATGTCCAATCCATACTGCCTCTGCAAGAGCTGTATCCCACTTGGTGATCTAATCACCTCAATGCCCAAGAAATAACACAGCTCTCCCAAATCCTTAATCTCAAACTTCTACTTCAATAGCATTTTCACATGAAGGATATCTTCATCACTGTCACCTGTCATAATCAAATCATCAACATAAATGACAAGTAGCATAATACATTTCTCTGTTTTTCTCACATAAAGTGAGAAATCTGCCTTGGAAATCTGAAAGCCAATAGTGGCAAGATACTGTCCTATCTTGTCAGACCATGCTCTAGGTGCTTGCTTCAGGCCATACAAGGCTTTCTTCAATCTGCAAACAAACACAAGATGAACAGCATGCACATAACCTGGTGGCTGCTCCATATAGACCTCTTCTTGCAAATCACCATGCAAGAAGGCATTCTTTACATCCATCTGATGTAAAGACCATCCCTTTGATGCAGCCATAGCAATGACTGCTCTTACGGTTGCCATCCTTGCAACCGGACTGAATGTTTCTTCATAGTCAATGCCATATGTTTGTGCATACCCCTTGACTACTAATCTTGCCTTGTATCTGTTCACAGAACCATTTGCATTGTGCTTCACCTTATAAACCCACTTATAGCCAATTGCATTCTTACCTTTAGGCAAAGGTACTAACTCCCATGTAGCATTTGCTTCCAAGGCATCCATTTCTTCATCCATGGCTTTCTCCCATTTTTCTTTTCCCATGGCTTGCTCAAAAGAAGTGGGTTTTGGTTCCTGTATCACTTTGACCATATATGCATAGTGAATGGCTGTAAATCCATAATATTTCAGCCTATCCATAGGATACCTAGCTCTGGTAGACCTGCGCAAAGTAGGTTCACTCCCAGGTGCTCTCAAAACATCCATGGTCTTCCTTACTCTAGGTGTGACAATAGAAGGGATACCCAACTCATCATCAATGCTTTGTTCTGAGCCACTGGATTCACCATCCACATAAGAGTGACTTGCATTCACATCAAACATGGGCTAATCTACCTTCTCTTTTCCTTTTCGTGATACCTACATACCACTATCTGCATTGCTTTGAGAAGATTCTCCTGATCTCAATTTGCCTATCCATGGTGAAGAATGTGAACCACTGCTAGAGGACGCTCCAGGTCCACTAATATCTTGTGACTGCTGCTGTGAATTCTGTGCAACATTACCATTTTGTGCATCTACATTATCAATCACATTTACTGGTTTATACCAGCTACTCATCTCATAAAAAAAAACATCTCTGCTCACTATAAACTTATGAGTAGAAGGGTTATAGCATCTATACCCTTTCTGCTGTAGAGAGTAACCAATAAAGATGCACTTCTCAGCTTTTGGATCCAACTTGGATCTCAACTCATCTGGCACATGAACATAGGCAATGCAGCCAAAAATCTTCAAATGAGAAATATCTGGTTTCCTACCAGTATACCTCTCCTCTGGAGTCATCCCATGTATTGCTGCAGTGGGAGTCCTGTTCATTATGTAGACTACTGTAGCAACTACCTCAGCCCAATAAAAATCTGGCAGGTCTTTTTCATTGAGCATGGCACGAGATACCTCTCCAATATGCATGTTTTTCCTTTCTGCAATTCCATTTTGTTGTGGGATATGACTGCATGAATATTGCTGCTTTATGCCATGCTCCTGCAGGAACCTTGCAAATTCATTTGAGAGGTACTCTCCCCCTCCATCTGACCTTAGGCATTTCATCTGCAGGCCTATTTCTTTTTCAACCATAGCTTTAAGAGTTTTGAAATGCCCAAAAACTTCACTTTCCTTTTTCATAAAATACACCCAAAATTTTCTACTATAGTCATCAATAAAAGTGACAAAATAATGACAGCCTCCAAGAGATGCAGCTTTAGTAGTCCATACATCAGAGTGGATTAATTCCAATGGCTTCTTACTCTCTTGAACATGTCTAGGAAATGGTTTCCTTGCCTGTTTTCCAAACTGACAGGCTTCACATACCTTATGTATTTCTGCAACCTTGAATTTAGGCAATCCTGCAACAATATTTTGGGCTTGCATTGATTTAAGTCGTTGTACATCAACATGACCAATGCGTTTATGCCAGATATCAATATCTGCAACTACATCGGTCCCATGTGCAAACATTGCTGCACTCAATTCAGGCATGTCTGCATCCAACGTAAACATTCTGCCCTTCTTCTTTCCTTTTGCTATCAAGCGACCTTTATTTTTCATATCCTCAACAAAGCATCCATGAGGATTAAATCTGACCTGCAAGCCCTGCTCAACCATTTGACCAACAGAAACCAGATTCTTGGTGATATTCGGGACATGAAATACATCGGACATGTATTTCTTTTTCCCATCCTGCATAGACAAAGGAATTTTTCCAATTTGCACAATAGGATGTGCAGTATCATCACCAGTCTCCACAAATCCTGGTTTTTCCATTTTCCTTGCATCCTCCATCCATTCTGCATGACTTGTCATGTGGTTTGATGCACCTGAGTCAACATACCATACACCGTTGCTTTCTTCTGCACTTGTCATAGAATTGTTCATGTGCTGCACCATAAACAAATACTCATCTGTCTACTAGAAGATGCATAATTTCCTTGTTGCAATTTTCCATTCATGATATCATTCTACTTTTTATAGCAGTCTTTAGCCATATGACCCATTTTACCACAGTAGTAGCATTCAACATTGCTGTTTGCATTTTGGCCTCTTTGCCATCCACCATGACCTCTTTGGCTCCCCCTGCCTCTAGAGTTACCACGTCCTCCTCCATAGGACTGGTTTTCTTGAGTTTGCTGCATATTCTGATTTCTACCACAGCCTCCAGATCGGCCTCCTCTACCTCTTCCAGCATTTAAGTAGAAGACAGCTTCTTTTGAAGTTCCTCCTGATGAAGATGCACCACCATTTCTTTGCTCCTCAGAAATTAGAAGAGCAATCAACTCCTCAAAATCAGGAAATCTTTCACGGACGGAAATGGATGTTCGGAACTGTGCATAATCCTTTCCTAGACCATTCAAGGTCACAGAAACTAAATCATCATCTTCCACTGGCGACCCAATGGAAGCAAGTGCATCTGCAATCTTCTTCACCTTCATGTGGTAGTCATTGATGCTCATACTTTCTCTTTGCACATTATGCAACTCTTGCTTGAGCTGCATTTTTCTGGCTTGCGTATTTGTGCTATACATTTTTGACCAAGTATCCCATGCCTCCTTTGGCGTACTTGCATCCTGAATATGCACAATCATAGAGTTTGAAATACTGATAGACAGCCAGTACATAACTTTCCTGGCTCTCTCATGCTATGCTTTAAATGCCTGCATTTGCTGTTGATTGGGAACATTAGGAAGAACTGGTTCTTCTTCATTTCCTGCAACAAATTCCCAATATCCTTTTCCCATAAGGAAATTTGTCATTCTAAACTTCCATGCTTGGAAGTTGTTCTTGTCAAGCTTTTCAGTTACAATCTGTGAAAGAGAATCAGACGCCATTACAGAACACTGAAAAAAATTTTGTCACTGCAAAAAGCACAGCAGGAGCCAAGGATGATTCTGTAACTCCCAATGCCTCTACACACAAGCATACGATGCAATTTCTGTGGTAACTTTTCACCGACCTGTAGAACAGTGGTCACACAGGATAAAACAAGGCCTTTTTCTGAGTGCGTGCAGAAAACTTCCGCCTCCAAAACAGGCCCCAAAATGGCCTCAAATAAAAAAAACAGGGTCACCAAGGGCTAAAGCCATGGCCCGCAGCATATACTGCCCTCTTGCTTCACCGCGAAGGGCGTCTCAACCTGAGACAATGCACTCTTGCAATTTCTGGTTGTGCTACCTGTAGAGATCTGCTCCCGAAACAGAAAATGAAAGCAACATTGCTCCTCTTACCAGAACACCGCGAGCTTGGCTTGCTTTCTTGAGCTCCTTACCACGAACAAGGCTCTGATACCATGTCAAGATTGTGGGAGAGAAGGAAGGAGTCTCACTTGTAGCTTTCTTGCTTGCACAATGGGGGAATACACACAAAGGTGGAGACTGAAAACAGTTTTCCTCTTCTTAGTTGTGTAAGCCAAAAGAACTCTTATACAAAGAAATAGAAGAACCCTATATATGGGTCTCAAACCAAACTCAACTAACTAAGGTGGCATACTAACTGAGCCACGAACTAGAGTAGATAAGGATAGCTGTCATCTAGCTATTATTCATGGGCGGTGTACCAACCGCATCTGCAACTGACAAGTCGGTGACATAAATGCACAATGGTCACCCTGGCATATCACGAGTGGAGCTCGATATCTCAACAGGAATATGGGCAATGTGTAAAGCATGTGTGGTTTAAGTTATTTTTATGTTTGTGTGTGTGCATGCACATGTGCACATACACATGCGTCTGTATGTATGTATATTTATATATATTATATGTTCCAAACAAGATGAGCGATATGTTTTTGGATCTTGTATTAGTGATTTTGCATTGTATTTGAAGAATAGGCCTAGTAATTTGTATGTTGCATTTGTTTGTTTGCTAATATCTATCTTGAAATCTCCTATAGCATGAATGGATTTTTTGGACTTTTGTATAATTGTAGCTCTTCAAAGATTTTTATTGCAATTCTTCAATTGCTTATTGTGTTCAATAAATTGACGATTGGAACAATCATAAGGTTGTATGTTATTGTAGTGTCTAGTGCTCCTAAACCATTATTTATATCTTCTTACAGGTTTGGGATGTGTATGTGAAGGTGGTGGTCTATTGTTAATCAATGTCCTTTTGTTGTGGTGTAGCTTACATATCTGTTTAGTTGATCTTGATAATTACATGTTATTCTTATTTCTTGAAGGCACAATCTTTTAGCTTACATGGTTATGTGATTAGCAAGAAGGTCTTCCTTATGTCATTAAACACACCAAAATATTGTTTCATTACATATTTTTTTAATCCTTGAAGCTTCCATTGGCAACATTCACTAGTATATTTGACACATCTATGTTGTTACACATATTTTGACATTAACTGCAATCTTTCTAAGTTGGAGAGGGTAGCCTATCAATTTCTTTGGGTCTATGGAAAGCTTAAATATTTTGTTTCACATGAGATGTTTGTTGTCTATTGCTATGAAACTTTCAATCTTCTTAAGAATGTTATTATGTTCATCGACATTAGTGTAGAAAATATGGGTGACCTTAGAGCCAATGAAGGAGTGTGGACGTATCTATTATTCATGATTTGAATTATCCATTGATTGTATTCCTGCTCTTATTTGATCTTTTATTTTGGTGAATTCTTTGTTTTGTTAACACATTACTTTTGTTAGTTCATGTGCTTTAATATGTTCAAGCAAAAAATTATATACTTTAGTTGATGTTTTGTCTTGAGAATTCTTAAAGATCTAGCTATTTTTTTCTATGTCCTTGTTGTAGTGAACAAATCTTATGATATGTGGCATTTTGAGTTTCTTCAATTTAAATGAGTCACCTTGGACATGCTTGTATATTTAGCTAGAGGGTTTCGTGTTGTAAGTAATATTTCTTAAATGTGTCTAGGAAGAATATATTAATGTCATTTGGGGTGAGGCATTCCAATATTTATTTTCTTTTTAAAAGCATAGTTTTTTCTTTAGTCGATTAGGATTGATAAATACAAACTTCCTTGTGGTGTTTGTTAAGGGCATTAAAAGAGCTAAAAATGTGTCTCGTTATGCACTTAATTGTTATGTAGTATTGATGAGCACATTTTGATATACTTTTAAGGTGGTCTAATGTGGGCCCTTTTTTTCTGTACACTATGCAAAGAATTTTTGTAAATATATTTTTATGGCATCAAATTTTATCATTTCAGAGGTGTATTAGCTAGTAGCACCATGAGGGTTCAATATGAATTGTATATTTGTCACATAGTTTTGCAATTAACTATTTACATAAATATTTGTAGCCTCTCTCTTAACAATAATGTAGGTGTCATGATTGTTTTTTGCAAAGCACAATATATACATTGACTTGGTTAAATATATGGTATAGTGTAGAGGCGAGCTCATACTCAACCACCAAGACCCATGGACCACTTATTATTCAAGCGTTTCAAGAGAACACCTATGGCTATCTCTCACCTAGCTGACACATCTTCGATCCTATTGGGGTGTAGTGAGCTTATCTTGATGCCCAAACGAGTTGCCTCCACCCTCAGGTACTCCAATAGCTCCATGATTTGTGATGCGAGCTCAAACAACATCAAGCCTCCACCTTCGAGCTCCATCCTCCATGTCTGTGTGCAAGAGAAGAGAAGAGAAGAGAAGAGAAGAGAAGAGAAGAGAAGAGAAGAGAAGAGAAGAGAAGAATAGAATAGAGGAGATGATGGAGAGCTTCTTCTCCTTGATCCCTCACCCTCACACACTCACTCCCTCACACTTTCACAGTCCCTCTCTCAAGCACACACAAGCAAGTAAGAAAGAGAGAAGAAGATGAGTCCACTTGGCCACACACCAAAGAATGCACTCCTCATTCTCTTTTCAACTTTATATACAAAACCCTTAATCCCTTTTGGGCGGTCATCCCCTTATCACCTTTTTTACATGGCTGGGCCCTTTTTTCCATTGTCCTCCTATCTTCCTAGCTTCCTTCCTACTGCCCATCTACTTTTATAATTTGCACAGGAGGGATCCTGGTGCTCTTTTACAAGAAGTTTTGGGGGTGCCTCGCATTTAAAGGTGTGCTTTTACTTTTGCCTTAGCTTTTGAGGCCGCCCTTACACTTTCAGCCGTTTCCCTTCCTGCACAAGGGATTCACTAGTAGTAATAAGGAGACGTCACCTGCATGCAAGAAATATATGAAAATACCCCTTATCTACCCCCTATTTATGGGACCTTACCTTATAAAATGTACATTCCTTCCCTTAAATAACCCCCCTCCCTTACACTCACGTGGTACCATATGGTAAATGCTACTGGACCCCCCGTGCATTCTTGCTTCTTCTATTGTGTTCGATTTCCTTTTGGGCCACCACTTTTAGGTCTCCACTTGCACTTTTTTACTTTTTTCACTTTTTCTTATGCTGCGATGGTTAACATTACCTCCCTCCTAGCCTAGTGCCAATCCCATGGCATTGATGGGAAGTAATTTGAAGGTGGAATGGGTGTAGCTAGATGGATTTTTTGAGTTTGTATACAAGCCCTTGTGGGGGATGGTGTTGAATGGATTGGCCCTTGAAGTTGAATATGGTGCTAGGGCTGATCCCACCTTGAACGATGCTGATAGGGGTGGATCGGTCCTTTGAAATTGCAGATGGTGTTGGAAGAATCCCTCTAGGAGATTGGCGGGTGGGCAGATCTGTCCTTGAATTTTAAGATGGTGTTGGACGGATCCTCCTCTTGCCATTTGAGGATGTTATGACATGGTGCATTGTGGCTGCTAAAAATATATAGAAAACTTCACCTCTTTTAGGTGCTTTTAGGATTGGCGCTTTTGCTAATTCCTACTTCACATCCTCAAAGAATACTTGACATGCTTCATTCCACTCAAACAGACAGTTAAAAGATAGGACGTTCATCAATGGCAATGCTCTTTTTGCCAATGCATTTATAAATCTTCGATAATATCCCACTGATGAGACAAAAAGTTGTGCACCTCTTTTGGAGTATGCAACAAGCTCATAGAGATTATAACCTTTATCTTTTTAGAGTTAGTCGCAATACTTGCTGAACTAACCATATGGATGAGTAATAACCCATAGGTACTCCAAATACGCACTTTCTAGGGTTAAGAGCAATGCATAAATGTCTAGAATGCTCAAAATATTTCCTCATAATAATTAGTTGTCGATCCCTTGTGGTAGATGCCCCCAAATCATCAATAAAGACTTTTAACTCTTTTAGGTAGATATCACCAAAGGTCTTATCAGCTATTTGTTGCCAAGACCCAGGTGCATTGCATAGACCGAAGGCCATCACATGATACGCAAAGGTATTGAAGACAGTGATAAATATCATTTTCAATTTGTCTTCCTCCGCAATAGCCATCTAGTTATATCCATCAAAGCAATCTATAAAAAATAGATTTCCCTACCCACTAGCTAATCCAAAATCTAATCAATAAATGGCAACGGGTAGTAATCCTTAACCGTCTGCTTATTAAGCTCTTTGTAATCTATGCAAAGCTGAATCTGATTGTCTTCCTGATAACAATTGGTGAATACCATTCTGTGTGTTGAACCGTAAATATCAGACCAGCCTTTCATAGCTTTATCAGTTCTTCGAATAGCTCGTCCCTTAATTCGAAAGGCATATGCCTTACTTTTTGCACAGGGCGCTCTCACTTTCTGTTTCAAAGGCATACACATAGCCCGTCCATGCTCATCATAACTCCAAGCAAAGATGTTGTGGAATTCTTGAATCAAGGACACATAGTCCTTCCTTTCTTCTGAATTGAGCATGGACCCTAATTTAATTGGCCGTGAATCACTCATCGTACCAAGATCAAGCTCAATTATATTTGCATCCCTTATCCTCTCCTGAGCATGTATTGGCTCATTTAAAGTCACTTGGTAGATATCTTTTGTAGTGGATCTCTCATTGGATTCGTCACTTGATGATGTCTCACTAGCAGATGGACCATCTAGCGTATCAAAATCTAACAAAGATAAAGGAACTCTCTCACTTTGAGGAGATTCAGGATAAGTCAATGGAACCCTAACAACTGGAATCAACAACCCCAAGTCTCAACAGGAGCTCTAAATCAGAGCCAGAACAAAGGACCTCCTAGATCGACCCAACCAGTGTATGTAGTAATTACAGACGCTTCCCAAAACCCTACTACAAGTACTTCAGGAGGTGAAAATCTGAAGGACTACTTATCCAACTCAGTTGCAAGTATCAAGAAAGAGCTTCTGGATGTGATTACAGAGCAGCTACAGACCCTGAAGGTGAATACCATGAATATATCCACTCCTGTGGGAGCTGGAAGAGATGTAATGCGCTCTAATACATGGTGTGGAAAGTGTCATCAAGCGAGATATTTAGCCACTGAATGTACCCGAAAACCAACTATTCCTGGAGCCTTTTGTTTCTACTGTTTGTGGAAGAACCATATAGAGGATATTTGCTCTCTGAAAGAGATGCATGAACAAAGACAGAAGGATGAAAATGCAAGATTCAACTTTCTAGAATCCAAAATGACAACACAGGATATTAGACCAAAGCTTAGAGAATTCGGTCCTAATTTTGGTCCGAGGAGGTTTCGCTCTCAAAGTTACAGAGGACGATAGTCTGGCAGTGATGGTCAGAGATCAGAGGTGGAATGTTATAGGTGTGGAGAAAAGGGACATATCTCCTCGAATTGTCCAAACCCTAGACGATCTGTGGATTACAAGCCCTTATGCAGTCGATGCAAAGGTGAAGGCCACACTGCAAAGGATTGTCCAAGTCCAGCCCCTGTAAAGGCCAATGCCATTGATAGCCAACAGAAGGCACAAGAGCCTGCCTCCAATTTGGTAGAATTGGAAGTTGTTGTTGTTACGCGCACCAAGAAGAAGGAACCAGTGGTTCAGAACGAAAATGACTCTCCTACCAAGACCGTGAAGTTCAACCTACCCACAGAGGGACAGAGCAGTACAGAACAGAACAATGCAGTACAGAGCACTACAGTGCCATAGAGAGTTACAAAGACAGTCCCAGAGACAGGACTAGAGGCCCAGGAGATAGATGATACAGAAGCACCTTCAGAAACATAAGAAGTGCCGATGATGCAATTATTAGAAGAAAAAGGAAAGATGAAAATGGGTGTAGCCCCATTCCCCAGCAGGCTAGAGAAGCCTATGGATCCTATCAAAGATTATGACTTGGTCAAAGACCTAGACACTTTTAAACCTAACCTAACATTCCGAAAGTTGCTGATGCTATCTCCCAGCTGCTGAAAGAAATTCAAAAGCATCTTGACAAGAAGGCATGGACTAAGGATCGCTCCTTCAATAACGACCAAGACCAATAAGGCCCCGGATCTTGTAAAGGAAGTAGATGTTGCTAATGCCTTCCTAGATCCTGGAACCCCAGAGATTAGTGTATGGATAGAAGGATGCTTTATTTCAAATGCATTGATTGATGGAGGCTCATCAGTAAACATAATGACGGATGTGACAATGAAGGACTTAGGGTTGCAAGGAATTCAACCTACACAGTGGCTTATTAGATTGGTAGACCAAAGTAGAGTCAAACCGTTAGGCATCCTCCCATACGTAAAAACAACCCTTATAGGAAGAGACTATTGGCTGACATACCTGGTGGCCAAACCAAATTCTTATGGGACCTCATACCCTCTGCTGTTGGGAAGACCTTGGCTTTTTGAAGCAAGAGCCAGGACGGGACTGGTTCAAAGGAACCCTAACCCTAGGCAGAGGACCCAACAAAGCAGTGTTAAGGTTGTATGGATCGTAAAAAGGCAATGGATCCACATCCATCGAAGTCATAACTGACTCCTCCAACGAGGTAACAGATGGTACATTAGGAGACGAAGAGGCTGTTAAGCAAATCTTTCCTAAGAAAACAGAGGCACAATCCCTAACAGTGGGTATTGTAAGCCAACTGCCAAGGGAAGTAAAATCCTTGTCCATGGGTGAATACCTCTTGCCTCAACTAGAATTAACTTCTGAAATCACCTCTGATAGTGAAATAGAAGCATGGATGTACTGTTCTTCTCCCTGTTACATGACAGTCGCATAGATAGAGCAGAGACAATATAGAGATAGTACAGTTACAAAGCAGAGATATTACAGAGGTAGAGTAGATACAGAGCGGATACAGAGACAGTCACACAGAGACAGTAACAGACACAGAGCCAGAGCCAGAGACAGAAGCAGAGTCAGAAGCTATAACAGAAGCAAAAGCAGATGCAGAGGTAGAAGATCTGTTCTTCTCCTATAGAGCCTCTACAGAAGCAGAGACAGAGCTTCCAAAGGAAGAGGATGAAAATGATGAGGAAGAAAATGAAGCAGGTTATGAAAGTGTAGATGAAGAATTCCCTCTGATAGAGGATGATCTTGTTGATGTCCCTACAAAGACCTCAAAGGTCGAAGATCTCCAGGTATTGGATGGAATGACCATGGTTCCATTTGGGTTGATCAATGGACCACAAAGTATGCAGAATCTGTATAAGAAATGGATTAAAAGAATAAAATTTAAGTTCTCCATTGGCTCCTGTCACCCTAACTATTCAGTCCAAAGAAAAGATGATGATGATGCCCCCTACCAATAGAAGCTAGAACTATCAAAGCCCCAACCCCTAGAAGGTCCGTGCTATGTGACGTTCCTAGACCCATCCTCTGAAGATGAATCCCTAAGTCCAGAAGAAATCACCACTCACACAGAAGCAAACAAAGCTCTGATACCCTTCCAGCAACCTAAGCAGACAAATAAGTCATCTATTCTTCAGAAGGAGGACAATGGTTCTAGCAGAACATCAGAAGAGGATACTACTCTCTTGAAAGAGTCAGACCTCTATCCAGAAGCAATCCATGGGACATTTATCCGTGAAGTGGAAGGTGAAAGACAAGTAACGTTCTTGGATACTGACGGTACTGAACGTCACCTGAAAGTAGGTCTCAATCTTCCAGAAGAAGAACTAGTGGTCATGTGAGACTTATTAAAGGAGAACTTAGATGTGTTTGCTTGGTCATATCAAGATCTAAAGGGGATTGATCCCACAGTATGTCAACATCATATTGACCTAGAGCCCGATGCCAAACCTGTAAGGCAAAGACAAAGGCGAATGAATCCTAATTACTCTGCTTTGGTGAAGGCTGAATTATTGAAACTTCTTGAAGCAAAGTTCATTTATCCCGTGGCTAACAATGAATGGATTTCGCCCATTGTGGTAGTACCCAAGAAAAACGAGAAACTTCGAATATGTGTTAATTTTCGAAAGCTGAATTTGAAGATGAAGAAGGATCATTTCCCTATCCCTTTTACAGACCAACTGTTGGACACGGTGGCAGGCCATGAGCTCTATTCCCTCTTGGATGGATTCATCGGATATAACCAAGTACAAATTTTAGAAGAGGACCAATCCAAAACAACCTTCACCATAGAATGGGGGAGCTATGCCTATAGAGTGATGCCATTTGGGCTCTGTAATGCTCCTGCCACCTTCCAACGAGTAATGATGGCTGCCTTCCAAAATCATCTGCATGATTTCATCGAGGTGTATCTTAATGACTTCTGTGTCTATAGCTTGATCCGTGAGCACTAGGGACACCTAGAGCAATGTTTTGACAGATGCCGAGAGTATGGGATTTCTCTCAACCCTGAAAAATGTGTCTTTGGCATTTCCTCAGGAGTTCTTCTGGGTCATATTGTCTCTGTACAAGGGATTGCAATAGACCCTACAAAGATTGAAAATATTTCTGCTTTAACAATACCAACAAACCTCAAGCAATTAAGAGGATTTCTTGGACATGTGGGCTACTATAGAAGATTTATTGTACATTTTGCAACCAACGCAGTCCCTTTGCACAAGCTCCTAAGGAAAGAGGCGTATTTTCTTTGGACTGATGACTGTGAAGAAGCCTTTAATACCCTAAAACAATGCCTTATCCAAGCACCTATTTTACAACCTCCTGATTGGACAAAGGAGTTCCATGTGCACACATATGCATCAGTTGAAGGCTAGGTGCTATCCTATGTCAAAAGGGCCCCTCTAAATTAGATCAACCAATATATTATGCAAGCCAAAAGGCCACTGATAGGGAATGAAACTATACAGTGAACAGAGCTTGAGTGCTTGGCAATGGTGTTTGCACTGGAGAAGTTTCGACACTATCTATTGTCAACGCATTTCAAGTTCTATGTGGATCATGAAGCCTTGTCCTTCTTGATGAACAAAGCCAATGTTAAAGGATGACTGATGAGATGGTTGCTCCTATTCTAGGAGTTTGATTTTGAAGTGGTCACTAAGCCTGGCTGTTTCCATGTCCTAGCCGATCATCTATCATGGATCCCTCAATCAGAAGCAGAGGAACAGTATGATCCAGACCTTCCTGATGCTTCCTTGTTTCTAGTTGAAACCGTTACTCCCTGGTATGCAGACATAGCCAATCTCCCAACAACTCAACAATATCCTCATGGCATCTCAAGCCGTGAGAAGAAGCTTATGTTAGAATCAACCCCTTACACCTGGCTAGGCGGTGCACTGTACAAGAGAGGCAAAGATGAAGTGTTGCGAAGATGTGTTGCAGGGGATGAAATCAGCATATTATTGAAAGCATGCCATGATGAACCATGTGGTGGACACTTCGCAGGAGAAGCGACAGCCAGGAAGGCTTTGTTAGCTGGATAGTGGTGGCCGACCCTCCACAAGGATGCATATGATTATTGTAAGAGATGTGATGCTTGTTAGCGAATGGGGAAACCCACCAAAACAAGTGCCATGCCACTGCAACCCATTCTTCCCCTAAATCCATTCGAGAAGTGGGGGATTGATTTTGTGGGTCCCATTGATCCACCTACTAGACGGAAGCAGAACAAATACATCTTAATATGTACAGATTATGTCACAAAGTGGTGTGAAGCTAAAGCTCTGAAGCGGGACGATGGTGACAGCGTAGCCCTGTTCATGTACCAGAATATCATCACCCGTTTTGACAGTCCCCTTGAGCTGGTAAGTGATAGAGATACTCATTTCCTTAACAAAATTATGGAGGAGCTGACGGAACTGTATAAGATCCGCAATTGCAAGTCCACTCCTTATTACCCCAAAGCCAATGGCCAAGTTGAAGTCACCAATCGCATTCTCTGCCCAATCCTGACAAGAACGATTGCTGCACATCGTCGTGACTGGGACGATCGACTTACAGAGGCCCTTTGGACTTACAGAACCTCCCATAAGGTAGCTACAGAACAGACCCCTTTGCAGCTAGTGTATGGTACAGAAGCCATCTTCCCTGTTGAGCTGAAATTGCCCTCTTTGCGAGTGGCAGTTAAAGAATGCTTGGGAGATAATGAGTCAGTGCAATGCCGTCTCCTGCACTTGGAATGCTTGGATGAGATACGGCGGATGGCCCTACAGTGTGTGGAAACCACTCAAGCGTGACGCAAGACCTATCATGACAGTTTCATCAAGCACAAGGAGTTTAAAGAAGGTGATCTTGTTCTAGCCTATGATTTGAGATTTGGCAAGTTTCCTATCAAGCTTCAATAACGGTGGATGGGCCTGTACAAGGTACTTGCTGTCAATCCTAACGGCTTTGTTCAGGTACAGACCGTTGATGCCTTTGATGATCCTTTCCTCATCAATGGCTATCACGTGAAGATGTACTTTCCTCCCTGGGGATCTTGACAATCACAGTCGATCTACCCTCTCCCTTTTGGGCGTTGCACTGTCCTTCCCGTCGTGCTTCTGATAGCCCTTATGATTCTCCTCATGAGGCGGTCTCATTATGCTAACCCCTCGCAGAAACATCTCAACCCAACATTGTTCTCTTTTTATCTGATCCAACGGTGGCGAGGTTGGTTCTGACAAATGGTATTTCTACCATTCTCTTTCTTAATGAAAAAAAAAAGAAAAAAAAGAAAAGAAAAGAAAAAGAAAAAAAAAGAAAAAAAAAAAACTATTCTGGGAGAAAAGAAACAAATTCCCTGTCATAACAGGCCTCGTTCCAAGAAAAGGTGGAAACACCCTTGGGCGGGAAGCTGACTGTGGAAAAGGTGGTAACACCTTGCAGTTCAGGATAGCTGACTCACCAGCAGAACCTCTTCAGCAAGTAATTTGAAGCCACCTCCTTTGGTGCGCTGTCTCTGCAATATCAGTCCGTCTGCCCTTCTTAACAGATGGCTCTTCTTACAAATCATTGAAGTATGAGATTTGTAGGGTGCCTCCCTAGGTACGCCTCCTCCTCAAGATCCTGATGACAACAACAGCAGGCATGATCTTCATCACCAACCCCTTGAGTGATGTGAGCTTTTATCCTAACAAGATGGGGACGTGAGTATGGGCTGCCCTTTGTATCAATCGAGCGTGAGACAGAGGGTGGGGTGAGTGACCAGTCTTTTCCTTCAAATCAAATGAGAGATGAAGATGTGTGAACGGAGTGTTGCACGCACAGGATGGGCCTCTCAATGCACAATGCATGATCTGTTCCTGTGCACTGCACTATAAGGCTTCCTGGCCTTCCTTCTTGCACTATATGCCGGCACAAGGTGGGATGCACAGTTGCAACATCAATTGCACACAAGGCATACAACCTCTACACAAGTGACCGTGAGGATTACATCAATGGGTTTTAGGAATGGGTTGCCCTCTGTATCTTTCAACAAAGCGTGAGACAGAGGGTGGACTGAGTGTAACTGGTGTTTCTTCAATCAATTATCGAGAGGTGAGGATTGAGGGACGTTGCGACCATTGGAGTCATGTATGTTCCCGTTTCCCTATGCACCCACGGGCTGGGTCTCTGCCATCAAGACAAGACATATCCCTCTGTTCTATACACTGCACTACAAGGTTCCCTGGCCTTTCTCCTTGCACTTATGCAAGATGGGTTTGGATGCACTGATGCACCATCAATTGTGCACCCTAGCATACTCTCTCTACACCATTCCTTTGTCGACTTCTAAACCGAGTGTGAGCTCTGGGGTTTCATCATTATTTTCTTCGAGTGACGTTCGTAATGGGGTGAGTGACTGTTCTTTCATTCCATTTGAGTGAGCATGAGTTGAGTGTAATATCCCTCGCCATCGACGAATTTCCTGTGATTCCTTTAACCAACTACCTTCCTGGGTGCTGCCCCGTGGTCCCTGCCACAAAGGATGTTGGACGAGTGCTGTAAAGACACCTTGTTACCTCCTCTAGCCGACACAACGACACCAGATGTAACCTCGATAGTCGACATTTCTCCTCGGCAATATGGGCCAAGTTTTTCTAACCCTACACCTTCTGCTTCTCAGTGATGGTTATGTCTTAAGTGTGGGGACGTCGTGGTTGGTCTGATGTGAGGTACCATATCCTTGATGTTTGGTTTACCCTTCTTGTTAAGGTTTTAAGTGTGGGGACGTGTCCATGCACGTCTATGTTGCATACCCCCATGCATATACCCTGTTCTGATCATGCATCTATGCTGTGATTTTATTTTACCCTAATGGGGTCCCTTCCCCCCTTTCGTTCTATTTCACCTTGTCCTCGGGGTTGTTCTTTAACCATTTTCCTTTATCCTTTGTTTTGTGACTTTTTCATACGAACGTACCCTACGTTCACCAAAATCCCAATTGAACCTTACAGCTGTGTTCATCCCTTTGAACTGCCTATTTTTCCTTTTTACGAACCCCTGTTCCGATAGACAGTTCTCAAGTTATTAATTTTTGAAGAAATTCACGTAAATGGGACGATTTTCCATGTGAACACATCTTTATTGCTTCAGAACCCTGATTTGATGTGCCAGCCCTGTCCTACCCCATCTCCTTGACACTTTTCTTTTTTATTCCGTGTCATTTCGATGCACAGTTCATCCATTATTAATTTTTTCGGGTTTTGGGACCTTTTTCGTGCCCATTTTTTCACATTTTTCCATGTGAACCTGCCCTATTTTCACAAGAATTCCATTTTAATTTGACAGTCATGTCTTGCCAGCCTTTCCCCCACTTTTTCCTTTTTCCTCCCCCCCTCTTCCGACTGTCATATTTTAAAATATTCATTTTTCCACGTGTTTTCAGATGCATTTTTCGTGTTTTTTCGACGTGAACCCCTCCTAATTTCCCCCTAACCGAGTTTTGATACACCAGCCATGCGAATCCCTTTTTTTTGGATATTTTTTCTTTTTACTGCCCTCTATTCCGATGCCCATTTTTTCACATTTTTCCATGTGAACCTGCCCTATTTTCACAAGAATTCCATTTTAATTTGACAGTCATGTCTTGCCAGCCTTTCCCCCACTTTTTCCTTTTTCCTCCCCCCCTCTTCCGACTGTCATATTTTAAAATATTCATTTTTCCACGTGTTTTCAGATGCATTTTTCGTGTTTTTTCGACGTGAACCCCTCCTAATTTCCCCCTAATCAAGTTTTGATACACCAGCCATGTGAATCCCTTTTTTTTGGATATTTTTTCTTTTTACTGCCCTCTATTCCGATGCAGGGTTCTTCCCGTATTAATTTTCGAGTCCATTTTCACACTTTTCCTTCTTTCCACACATCATTCCGATGGGCGGATTTTTCAATATTAATACCCATAGGTGTTTTCGGGTTTTTTTTGCATTTTTCCCATGTGAACACCCTGATTTTTCCCCGAAACCCGTGTTGCATGTTTCCATCCTTTTCCCCTCGTCTCTCGACACATTTTTCCTTTTTACGAAATTTTGATCCGACAAACGGTTTGGATTTTATTTAATTTTCTTCATTTTTCCCGTGTGACCGATTTTCTCGCCTCGCGTATGAGCGCCTGTTTTTGGTTTTCCGCACCTCGGGACGCCCCATGGCGTCCGTGGCTAGTGTGTCACCGTCCCTGCCCATTTGACCCCGTCACTGCAAATTTTTTTAATCCCTGCCCGCGCATGCACACGGGCCGAGGGTGTGTTTCTTGCCTCTCCATTTTCCATTTCATTATTTATTTTATTTTTCTTTTTCCCTTTAAAAAAAAATCAACACAATCCACAAGCTCACAAAGAGAAAAAATAAAAAAACACACAAACAAACACAACCTCATACATAATCATTATCATACATAAATCCACAAAACAAAACCAAATAAACCAAAATAAATAAATAAATACATACATACATAAATAAAATAAACAAACAAAATAATTTATAAAAAAAACCAAGTACTCAGAAACAAAAAAAAGAAAAAAAGAAAAAAAAACAGAAGACATCAAGAAGAAGAAGAAAAAGACAAAACAAAACAAATAAAAAACAAACAACAAAGGAGGAAAAAAAAGCATCCATCAATAAATAAAATAATTATTTTAAAAAAAAAGAGAGAAAAGAAAACAAAGAAAAAAAAGAAAGAAAAATAAAATTATACATACCTGTTGACTGTTTGCCCGCGCCTCCTCGTTCTCCCCTTCTTCTCTCCTCCTGCTCTTCTTTTCCTCCTTTCTCCTCCTCCCCTTCCCCTTCTCTTCTTCTTCCCCTCTTCTTCTTCTTCATTTCCTCCCCTTCTTCTCTTCTCCCTCTAGCCTACCGCCTCGCCCTTTCTGCCTGGACGCAAGCCCGCAACGCCGCTGCCCGCTTGCGCTGGCAGTCGTACTCGTCGGCCGCTTGTCCGCAACGCCCCTTCGTCGGCTGTCCTCCAACGCCACTATGCCGCCTCCCACATCCGCTGCTTCGTCAACGCCGCCCGCGGCTTCAATGGCTGCCGTCGTGACGCCGCCCTCTGCGTTCGGCCGCCCCGCCTGGCCTCTGGCTGACGCCACCGCCACTAGCACCACCACTTCTCCCTCCTCCTCCTCCCCCTCCTCCTCCTCCACCTCCCCCACCACCCTGCTCCTCCAACTCCTCCTCCCTCTCCTTCTCCCTCCACCACCCTGCTCCTCCTCCTCCACCACCACCTCCTGGTTAGTGATAACCTTATTTTAGTTAGCACTAATTAACTACAGTTGGTTAACCCACTAACTTAACTACAGTTAGTTAACCCACTAACTTAACTATAGTTAGTTAACCCACTAACTTAACCCTAGTCAGTTAACCCCCCCCCCCCCCCCCCCCACCTAACTATGGTTAATTGACCCCCCCTCCCCCCTAACCTAAGTGTGTTTGTACCTTTGGGGACCCGGAGCTGCAGGAAAGTCTACGTTAGTGCAGCTCCTTGAGTTCTATAACTAAATCCTGAGGGAGTTTGAACCGAGTGGCAAAGCGCTTAAAACATCTATCTATCTATCTATCTACTATAAATAGGTGATGGTATATGGTTAGTTGACCCCCCCCACTAACTTACCCACAGTCAGTTAACCCCCCACCCATTGACCCTAGTTAGTTTAACCCCCTAACCTAGTTAACCTAGTTAGCTTTGACCTAACGAACCAGCACTAACTAACCAAACCTAGTTAGACTGACCAGACTTCCCCGACTTCACTGACCTACTTCGATTAACCCGACTTACTTGACCTCACTTAACCAACTAACCTGATTTAACTCACTTAATTGATTTATTTAACTAAATTAACTTAATCAACTTTATCAGACTAAGCTAACCTAATTCACCTAATCTACTCAGTTAGCCCCGTTCCCGCCTTTTCTCTTCCGTTGTTTTCCTGCTGAGTACGAGTGTGCTAGCGGGCGTTCACGCGTGAGGACGCGCTTCCGACTTGGCCATGCGATGGAGATTGCAGACCTGCCGTTCACACGGCGTCATTCTTCACTGTTCACACGCAGCCGTACCGCCTTGTATTTTTCAACATGTAAATATATAAAAATACATAAAAATAAACATAAAAAACATAAAAATTCCAAAAAATCATTTAAAATTTTAAAAAATGTATTTTAAAAAAAAGGTATAAATATTATTGAAATTATTGGAAATATTTTTAAGGTGGAAATTAAAACAAATAAATTGCAAAAAATTTAAAATTTGAAATTTTCTTTAAAATTACATAAAAAATGAGTTAAATTCATTAAAAATTAGTAAAAATACAGAAATAAATTCAAAAAAATTCCAAAAAATTCCATAAATCCCCTGTCTCTTTTTCCACTAAATTCTCAATTAAAAATGTTTTTATAAAAGGCAAAATATTCTTTGAAGCCAAAAAATCCTACTTTTAATACTACACTTCATAAAAATTTATTTTAAATCTTAAAAATCAGCCAAAAATCATGGATAAATTAACATACATTGTGGACACTTGCGAAATGGCTGAAAATTTATTCTTACACTTCATAACATATCCATGTGTTATATATCCTGATTTAATTCTTTAAAAAAAATAAAAAAAAAACAAAACACAATAGAAAAAACAAAAAAAACAAACCAACTAAACCAAACCAAACAATATACACAAAACAAACACACCTAAAATACAGAACAAACTAAATACAAAATAAAAATAAAAATAAAACAAAAACACTAAGGTGCTTTATTTTTTTTCAGTCAAGTGGTCTTTGTTTTTGTTTGACCTGATTCATTGTTTTTGGGAAACTATTTCATGCGCCTTCAGTTCATTGCATACATACCCCTACCAGGTATTTATTTTGTGAGTTTTATTTATTTTCATTACCCCCTTAACCACAATTAATTGCTAAAATGAACTATATTCACCCACCTTTTTCACGCGCATTCGTGCTAAACACACAATTTAATAATTTAAGAATCAACTAGCCATTTACTTTGCATGCACTACGCTCGCTTAAGAGGCACCTTAATTGCTAATAAAAATCAACCAGCTGTCACAAAAAAGCATGCGCTGGCAAAAGAGCGCTCCACATCACTATTAATTTTTAATTAATGAATTTGCATTTGGAGACCTAGTCTGGGAATCGTAGTCCGGGTTTCGATAAAGCACCGTTTCACCCATTGTTAATAATTTCTTAAAATAAACCCTTCATTAAAATACTTCCCCCTCACTGCACTTTTTTTCCCTTTTTAATAAACACACTTCGTGGGATGGGCGTGTAAAATTCTTTTAGTTGACACTGATGGTCAAGGTTATGGTCTGGACTTGAGGTACATTTTTATGGTATTATGATTTGTCTATGTGTTACGATTATGGGTACGGTGTATAGTTCTTTCTTTCTTGCTTGATATGGGGATTTGGGTGCCTGTTTGTTGCATCCCATGAAGTTTTCGATCGCATATGTGTAGAGGTCATGTCGAATTTTTTTTCTAGGATGTGGCTTGTTTGGGGTGGTAAATGGGTTAGTTACGTCTATGTATCTGTGTCCTTCTATTTATTGATTTCTTTTTGATAGCCCTTTGGTTGTTTTGCAGGCATTCTTTGTGATTGTCTGTGTTGGTGTGTGTGTTTTCCATCTGAATGGTGCCTCACACTCCTCCTCCTATCTAGTATGTCCCATTGGTTAGTAGGGATTACTCTTCCCTACTAACTTTTGAGCCTATAGTGAAAGCAGGACTTGCGACTTTTGTGGATGCTTCATTCCCCTTGATTCCAATTGATCCATCCTTGTGTGATGAGTTCCTTGCCTCATACAGCAAGAAGTCGGGACAATCCATGGTGCTTCCATGACATTGACACCCCAAGGGTTAGGGAAGGCTCTGTCTCTTCCCTACAAAGGAGAGCCCTTTGTTACAGCTAGAAAATTATTCTCCAACGATGAGATTTTCAAGCTGTTATAGAAGCAGACCAAGGAAATTCTGGATGTCAAGAAAGTGATCAACACTTCAAGAGTCTCTTTTTCCATGATCACTGATCCTATGTGAAAGTTGGTCTGCCAATTTCTCCAAGACAGGTTTATGCCTGCCAAAACACCATCCCATTACTTGTCCAAAGAGCTCTTTACAACTTCCAGGATGGTGTTAAAAGGAGTGGCTATTGATTGGAGCACTTACCTACTTACAGAGATGGATCAACATTTCGTCAAAGTAACCAGGAGAAATATCACAAACGTCACATATGGATCCTACCTGTATGCTTTCTTGACGTACTCAGGCCTAAAGAAGGGTGTGCTTCCACCTCCTCCATCTGATCCAGTATCCAGTACCTCCCCCTTCACCTTCAGAGGAATCAGAACTTATTGATATAGAGGATCTTGATTCCCCTCCTCCACTGGTCATTCAGCAAAAGCGCTTGAAGCATGTGGCAGATAAAGCTCATTCAGTTCTTCCTTCAGTCACAATTCTTGCTACATCTGGCAGTGACCTCTCTGCTTACCTCACATGTAACAACCTGTTCAGAGCACATAGAGAGGGTTCCTTGGACATATCAGTCCCTTCATTGAAAAGTCTAGTGTCGGGAGATGCCATTCCATTTCTCTGTAAAGACATCCAGAGTTCGATTGAACTTTCAGTGTGACAGCCTGTGTTCAACAACTGTATGCTTCCTTTTACAAATAACTAATGCAGTCCAAAGACCAGTTGCATAAGGAAACATCAAAATTAGCCTCTTCTAAAGACACACTAGCAGATCTGTTTAAGCAAATGGAGCAACAAACCCAAATCATTGAGACTCAAAGAGAAGAGATATCTTCTTTGAAGATTCAGTTCTCAATCAGAGTCACTAAAATCTTAGAGGAGAAGGAGAGGATGTCCAAAGAAGCTCAAGAGTTTCAGACTCTTTTAGATGCAAAACTCTCAGCCTTACAGACTGCTCATGACACAATGGAATCACAAGCTTCCCAAATCAAGCAGTTGCAAGACCAACTGACACAGTCACGGTCTGTTTCTCCAAGCCCCAATGTTCCTCTGATTCCTTCTCTCTCAAAGCAGGACTTGACAGTTCTTAAGAGACATGCCACATTGTGCCCTTTGTTCCAAGATAAAGTGGAAAGATTGCAGTCCAGGATGGATTTGTTATGGTCTACATTTAAGTATTTCCAGGAGTATGTTCCTCCGGACCATTCTTTCTTTGTCCACTATCAATTGCAAAAGTTGGCCTTTTACATGAAGATTTCAACGATGGATCTTCCTCTTCCAGAGGATGGTTGGAGTGGGGCTTGGTCTCCTGAGTTACTGACAGAAGTGGTCCGTATGGTGTTTGAAGATTCTGTGACGACGAATACCATGTTGTTGTCATATATGTATCTACGAGGTGATCTGTTGATTCCAGATAAAGTAGATATGGCCTGGTATGTGGGGGATGTAGTTTTGCAAGTTGTTTTATATGTCAACTATTTGGAGTTGCGAATAGATGACATGTTCTAGTGTTACTGCTCAAAAGTGGCTACTTGCCCTGACAATTCCTGGCACTCAATGATTGATTCTGTGGTCTTGAATCAATGTCAGAACATAGCTTCTACCTATGTACAGAGCACTAACCAATTGATGGTGGATCTCTTAGCTCATCTTTCCAAAGACCATCCATTTGATTCAACCTTTTTTGATCCCTATCAGAGAAGATCTGTCTTAGGTCCCTCTATTCCTAGTCTACTGTACTACCAACAAATGGCTCATCGCTATGATACCTATTTTTCCCTTTATCAAACCAATTCAACATCAATCTTACCCCTTCTTTTCCAACCTCAATCTTTTCCTCAAATTCCCATATTTACCTATTGTTCTTTTATTGAAGATAGAGTATTTTCCCCTTCTCCATCTATCCATATACCTTCTACCTTTCCTATTTATCAATTAACACCCTTCCTAACTAATTCCCTAAAATTTTCAGCCACTCCTTCTTTAACTTATTCCTCCTTTTATGATTTTGCCTACCCATCTCTTCATCCACTTTTACTTATTTCACTTCCCTCTCCTGCCACTTCTATTTCTCAACCTCTTCAGTTGGTTAGTGAATATGAAGGGTTTGATTAGCAGATTCCAAGAAGACGAGGATGGAGCTTGACCGATTCTCTTACAGGACCTCAGATAATCTGGCCAATAATTCCAGGAGATTGGACAACTTCCAGTCAAGCATACCAGAACTGCCTTCATTTTTCTCACCAATATTCACAATCTCTAGATCCTTCGGTGAGATTGACAGCTACTTTTGCTTGGTATCTAGCATACATGCATAGGCACTGCCATAATGATCAAAAGGCCATTCCAAAACTTTGTATGGATGCCAATGTGGACATTGACTCCCACCACTTGGATGTCCTGTATTTTCATGCCCTATGTCTACCTAGCAGATACCTTGTTTTGCTAGAAAGGATGTGCTGGCTGCAGTTCTTTCAAAATCCTCCAAAGACATTTGTAGATGAATCCTTCTCTATGGATCATTTTCAAAACCACCAAGCCTTCAAAAGGGATCATCTTCATTGATGCCTTTGCAATGTATTTTGGATGATTCTTAATGATATATATCTCTCTTTTTAGAGCTGTCATTCAGTTGGTTGTGTTAGTGTTTTGTGTGTGTGTTGTAATAATTGTATGTGATGAGTTTGTGATGATTGAGAATAACTTTTTCGGGAGCTCTTTTCAAACTATTAATGGTGATGGTGGATGGAAAGCATATGGTGCAAAGCTAAAGAGAACCTGTCATATCCTTTACAAATTTGTTATGGCTTTTAAATGATTAATCAGACGAGTTAATGAATAACGAAGTTTTCGTTTAGTAGTATTTTTCTATCAGATACAGGTGATAAGTTGGGGTCGTGGTTTGGAGAGATTATTGAAGATCGGATGGAAGATGAAATTGAGCTCTTTCTTCTTTTCCTTAGCTCACGAGGATGCTTCCTTTCTAAGTGTGGGGATATGTTGAGAGTGGAAAAAGACTGAAATTTTGACTGATTTTTGTTGTTTTAAGGACTGAATGATTGATTTTTTATGGATTTAGAGTAATGTATGGTTGTTAATTGAAGTATTTAAGAGTGTTTTGGATGATATTGATTATGTTTTGGAAGTTCATGATGATTCTCAATGGAGATATGAAGCTCTGTAATGTTCTAATAGGTTCCGTTGAGCTTCTGATTGGTTCTGTACAGCTTCTGTTTTGTTCTGATTGTCTTCTGTATGAAGCATGGATTGATGATTGATGAAGATTGAGATCTTTTGAAAGCTTATTGAATAGTTTTTGATAGTTTGGAATGGTTTGAGTATGAGTTATGAGGTTCTGATAACCTTCTATAACCCTCTGTAGACCTTCTGTCTCCGCTCTGGTACTGTACTATAACAGTACTATAGCTGCTCCGGTATTGTACTGTAACTGTTCTGTAGACCTTTTGTAAGTGTTCTGTAGAATGTATGTGTGGCTTTGGAAAAGTTTTCTAACCTTTAGAAAGGATGAATCTAAATTCAAAAGAGCTAAAACAAGTGGAAGAAGCAGCTGCTGAAGACTAAAGAGAAGACTAAGTGACAGTGATAGTAGTGAGCTATGAAAAGACACTGTAGTGGCTCTGATGACTCTTCATATCAAACATACCTCTTAGGCGGTGCATCCACGACTTAAGAAGGATTATTGAGAGTTATTATGAGAGTATTGTAGTGAGGAGATGATGTATTATTGATAGAGAGAGAGAGCGAGAGCCAGAGATAGTCAATTCTATCAAAATAGTGTAATTGTATATGAGAGATTGAGAGAGAGAACTATGAAGACATTGAAGAAGGATAATATGTGATTGATTGCCATTCAAATATGGTGTATTCCTTTTTGTTCTTTGTTATGTTGATGGATTTTATGAAGATGTTGAAGATTATGGTTGATTCTATCAAATCCGTGGGAGAAATCTACTATGATGCTGCATGAAGAATTGTTGTTTTCTTTGTTTTGATGATCAAAAGAATGAAATAAAAGCTTGTTGATGTTACAAGATAGATTTTCTTACAAGAGAATTCCCTTTTCCTTGGTGTTCCTCTTGGGGCTCCATGTTGCCATTGGAAAATTGTCATGTGCCTACCTAACAATTCCATGGCAACACATTTTAGTGGTCCATTGCAGAACTATCCTAAATGGCTTCGCCCAACACTCTCAAGAATGCATGGGGTCTATTGTCTAGGTTTTCAAAAGTTCACATCGTAATGGAAGGTACTGGCCATCCCCACAAGGATTGACCTATAAGGTCGGGGTCCTAATTTGACAATTGATGTCTCGTTGCATTAGCTAGCTCCATCGGAGGAGTCCCACAAGGGCTTCTTATCCAACTGGAGCGATTATAGTTACCCTTGGTTCATGGAGTGCAATGCTTTCTTCCAACAACTGGTTAGGATTCAAGGAACCTTAACGGAGTTCTGGCACAACCGCTGCACCTTTCCCCTAAGATAATTTCTGATCAAGGTTTTAAGACTTGCTAGGTAAGGCAATGCTCGGCTCTACCTAACTTTTCCTAATTAATGTTTCATTCAATCTCTTGAGAGAAGCTCCCAACTTACCAGGACCACCCATTCGTAGGAAGGATCCATCAAGGATCTTGCTCACCTACTTCCCACAAATGGTTTTCTTTAGTTTTCTAATTACCTATCACATTAAGTTATGACATATGAAAGCAGCTTCGTTAATTAACCAGTTATCACAAGTTCATTTGCATAATTTTACGGCACAACACAAAGACAGAGAAAACAGTCTTTTGGCAAAACATATTTCGCAAAGTTATTTACAATGTTTTTTCCCTTCTGCCTACGTAGAAGATAAACCTCTGTTCACCGAAAAATCCCTTCTATCCGTGCAGAAGAAAACAAACTCTCCAAGTTTTCCGTCCCTTCACTAGTAATGGGGACTCCAAGATCCCATCCTAATTCGTGTGAGGGTCAAGTAGTTCCTAGGAGCAATGAGAGATTTACGGCTAGAGCCCCCTAGCACTCCCACCTCCTCCTGCCTAACAGATTCCTCACCGAGTAACCTCTCATCATCGGGGTTGGTGCAAAGCTTTGGTCCAAAGCTCCTCGCAGTGGTACAAAACAATCCCCCTTGGAGTAGGGTTCCACGTCTAGCCGTGGGAGAGGCATAACGCGATCTTTCTCCTTATTATCCTGATTATATATTTACAATCAGATCTAATTGCTATAAGCACAATCAATCTTTTCCGTATAACTATCAATGCATGCACAAATTAAAAAAAGAAATAACAGCAAGTGCTTTTAGCATAAGAAGTAGTCCCACCCAAATCTAGGGTTTTTCTTTTAAGGTCCCACCTTATTCTTAGGGTTTCACTTCCTACTTGCAATTCTTTTTCGGGATCCACAAGTATTTCATGAATCTGAAGTCTATTTTATCCTTATGAAAATTTTGGTATTTCCACCCTAAAAGATAATATGGGCATTTATACCTATGGTAGGCAATTGATGCGCTGCCTTGCCCTAACTTGCACTTAACAAGATTTCAAATGCCTTTTCAAGTCTTTTAGACTTTAGAATTTGTATCGACAAATTCTTATCAATGTTCAACAAGTGATGCAGACTTTTGATATTTATTTAATTTCTTGATATTGATAGTTTCAAGGTTGTCGAGTATTTCATAGTTATTTTTGCTTTAACATTCTCAATATTTTAGGTTAGGTTTTCTTGCTGACTCATACATTGTTCAACTCATGATATTGATGCTCTCACTAATGTAATCATTAATATTAACATTGTGTATGTTTTCAGCAAGAAAAATAATTTTTATTTTATTCTTCTCTTATTCTATGGTTTAATCGATAATGTCCGACCATTTGCCAAACTTTTAACGTTATCTAGAAAGATCAATTTTCATTTATTTTAGCTATGTCCTAAGTGTAATGCTCATTGTTTTTCTGGCTCCTCGCGGTTGTACAAAACAATCCCCCTTGGAATAGGGTTCCGTGTCTAGCCATGGGGGAGGCATAGCGCGATCTTTCCTCTTATTATCCTGATTATATATTTACAATCAAATCTAGCTACTGCAAGCACAATCAATCTTTCATGTGAAATCATCAATGCATGCACAAATAAAAATAAGAAATAGCAACAAGTGTTTTTAGCATAGGAAGAAGCCCCACCCAAATCTAGGGTTTTTCTTTTAAGGTCCCACCTTATTCTTAGAGTTTCACTTCCTACTTGCAACTCTTTTTCGGGATCTACAAGTGTTTCACGAATTTGAAGTCTATTTTATCCTTATGAAAAGTTTGGTATTTCTATCCTAAAAGATAATATGGGCATTTATACCTATGGTAGGAAATTCATGTGCTACCCTGCCCTAACCCGCACTTAGCAGGATTTCAAATGCTCTTCCAGGTTTGTTTAGACTTTAGAATTTGTATTGACAAATTGTTATCAATGTCCAACAAATCCTGCAGACTTCCAATATTTATTTAGTTTCTGGATACTGATAGTTCCAAGGTTGTCCAGTATTTCATAGTTATTTTTGCTTCAACATTCTTGATATTTTAGGTTAGGCTTTCTCGCTGACTCATATGTGGGCCAAGTCATGATATTGATGCTCTTGCTAATATAATCATTAATATTAACATTGCGTGTTTTTTGACTTCACCTATTGCAAGATTGGTCTTTTGGAGCATTGGAATCTGGTATCTATTCACAAAGCTATCATCAATGAAACATGCAGAGGCCTCGGATTCAACTATGGCTTTGAGGGAAAGGGTCTTTCTCAGTAGGATCATCTAGACGGTGACAAGGAAAGTTTCCATGGGTGTGGCTAGGATCAAGAGACCCTTTCTTATATCAAGGTTCGGTTGTATGGTCTCATTTACAACCGGATATCCTCGTTTTCCTGTTCAAGGATGGTTGTAGCAACTCTTAAGGTTCTTACCCTCTTATTTGGGAAATTTCGAGCAATGTGTCCATGGTTTCCACAATATAGACATAGATGATTCTCTCTTCATATTTGCTTTTCTTGTGGGGTCAAGGGCTAGAATTTGGTATTATCTATTTACATTGGTTTGGGCTTGGTTTCTTCTCTGATTGGGGCTAGGTTCCATTAGCAAGGCCTTAATTCTTCTCACTTTTCTTGCTTCCTCTCGAATAATCTATTATCACACTGGATGGCTTGCACAATATAATCATTGAGTGTTTTTGCCTTAGGCATAGTGAGCATGAGGTCTTTGGTGTCATCTCGAAGACCCATCTGAGTTGGCTGATAAAATACTCATCATGCCAACTGAGGTCATAGATTAATTGCTTGAATTTATATGCATAAGAAAAGGCAAGGCGGTTACCTTATCGTAGCTTCTAAAGTTTTGTTTTTGCTACTCGACTAGTGTCTACATCTCCAAATGTGGAAAGTGAGCTCGCAAAGAAATGCCTTATAGTTATGAAGTATTGGCATATTCTTTTTCAAGCTTGGGGCAAACCATGATAAAGCTTGAACACAAAGCAAAGTCCCAATGAATCCCACCTTGGAAGCATCATCTAGCATACCTATCCAATTGTATGTGGATATAGAGCTTTACTTATTGTTGTAGAATCCCTTGAACTTTGAAGGGTCGCCATTGAGCTTCTCTCGCATGCTGATCTTGGGTTCTCTTTTTGGGGGTCGATAAACATGCGGAATCATTTGATCACTTCCTCTATTGTTTTGCAAGTCTTGGATTTGGTCTTGCATCTCTTGAAGCCTAGGGCCTAGATGCATAGGGTGTTTTATTTGAAGTTGTGCTTGTCATTCATTCAAGTCTTGAATTTGTTATTGGAGGTTTTGAAGGGAGAACACAATTCTTTCAAGGGTCGCCTCCATGTTGCTTAGTAGGGCAATAAAGTAGTCCAAAGTACAATGATAAATTAACAAGAAGACCGTAGGTATATACAATAGGACTCAATAAGATATGAAGGATTCCACAACTCGAGACTGTAGATATGGATACAAGAAATCAAAATTACAAGATCTCCCTTGATGAGGATGAACAAGATACAAGACAATACTGGACAAGATCTCGTACTATGAGACTATAAGGTGACAAAACAACAAGAGTATAATGGAAGACAAGACAAGATTAGATACCATGACTAGAAAAGAACTAGAACTAGAACTTGAAGTTACTTACTTGGAGGTATGGACTCCTTAAGCTCCCAAGACTGGCATTGGCAAGACTAAGGAGCTCTATAGTGAGCCCCTCCTTTTACATGTGTTGGAGGGTAGCTAAAGATCTTCTAGAATGTTCCATGATGACATCATCAATTATGTAGAAAATGACATGGCATATCTTCTAGAAGGTTCTATGATGACATGGCAAAGGTGGATTTGCATGGTTGGCTCAAGGATGTCCTATTAAGGGTGCAGTCGCATGGGGTGTGGATTCATATGGCATGAGCAAGAATTAATCGGTACACTTGATCATGGCATGTCCATGACAAATACTTCCTTAGACTAGGCACCTAGATTCTCCCAGCACTTCATGCTAATGTTCTTTTAGTGCTTTGAACTGTGGTTCGAAGAATTGATTTCAATAACTATTAGGAAACTTCACTCATAATGCATGTTCCATGTGGCAATAAGGTTTATGGATTATTGAGTCACAAAGAAGCCAACCATGTATGTATGTATGTATGTATGCATGTATGCATGTATGTATGTATGTATGCATGCATGCATGCATGCATGCATGCATGTATGTATGTATGTATGTATGTAGGTATGTATGTATGTATGTATATATGTATATAATTTATAAGCATATGTCTATTTGTTTAGTCTTGTAAGCTCATCATTTTTCTCGCCCCTCTCTTTTTTCTCTCTCTTACCTTTCCTTTTTATTTCTTTCTCGAGCCTCTTCTTCTTCTTCTTCTTCTCTCTCTCTCTCTCTACACATGCACACATGTGATATATGTGTGCACACGTGTGTGTGTGTGTGTGTGTGTGTAATACATGTGTTTTCACTTGTGTGGTCTCATGAGTATGTCCCCTATCTCTCATCATTTTTTAGCCCATATGTGCATATATTGTGTATGCATGTGTGTGTATGTATGTTACTATTAGCCCTATTTATATCATTTAAAAAGACATTCTATCTCCCTTACCTCACTCAAAGAGGAAATTTAGTATTTTTTGGAAATCCTACAAATAATCTTTATTCATTACTACTATAAAATATTTTGTATCTTGAATTTTCTTCTCATAATTAAAATTTATAAGATTCTCTATATACAAAGTCCTTGTACTCAACTCCCAAGTCACTTTCTAAGACTAGTTACACATAAAGTGATGGACATCAACCTCGGCCCTAAGTGTGGGCATGCAATTTTTGAAACTGGGCATGGATATGGGAAAAATACCAAGTTGGTTACATATATCCAACCCTTGCCTGGGATGTGGGCATGCATGTTTTGAAACTCAACATGGACATGGACACAACACCTTTACATACCAAAATGAAACATTTTGAAAAGAAGTGAAAATTAATGGACATACATATTTTTGATTGGCTAGAAATAAAACTACAATCTTATATGTCACTTTACAACATGGACAAGGGAGACGTTCGATCTAAAAGTAGGTGGGGAGTTCACCCATTTAGCATGTTAACAACATCTCATGTCTCTCTAATAAGGAAAGGATTGTGGACTACCAACCCCTCACTAAGTATTTTGATTGGTTTAAACCTTATAAAGTGGGCATCCATCATCTAGTCTGTAACCAACCTAAATAGCTCATACATTATGCAAATGCAGTTATTTGGGAATAAATGAGTAAGCATTTAACTCTCATGAATGTTTATTATCTATACACATGGGAGAGAAACAAGCTTTATTAATTAGTTTGATGGAGACATTTTGTGTCACAAACCACTAAGACGTCTTTGTGTCTTGAGACTATGTGTTAGAAAGATAAAAACAATAAAATTCTTTTCATAGTCTCACATTCACAAGTGAATGGAGAAAGTAACATCACATGGTCATATAGCGACAAGCTCCTTTACCTACCCTCATGTGTAGAGTTTATCATGATATGTTTTGGGGGGCCAAAAAAAGATATTTGTGAGAATCTAAGTTTACAAAAAATTTAAAATCATGCCCAAAGAGAGAGAGAGAGAGAGAGAGAGAGAGAGAGAGAGAGAGAGAGAGAGAGAGAGAGAGAGAGAGAGAGAGAGAGAGAGAGAGAGAGAGGGGGGGAGGAGGAAGGGAAGGAGAGACTTGGAGCCATTTTCTCAACATATGGTAGACTTGTGCTATTGGTTTAAGACTTGCCATCTAGTCTCCACACCACATGACATTTTTTGGATTTTCTCTAGAGTCTACATTGTCTGGCTTAGCTCCTTTATTTCATAGTGTAGCACCTATGTGCAACCACCATAGGAGCCTATTTCCCCTATAATAAGAAACTCACTAATTAAAACAACAACACCAAGCCTCCACACAGTTCCAAGCCTTCAGTCAACCTTGCTAGCCTCCACAACATTAGCAATAGCCCCTAACATATATTGATGTTTTGTGTTTACTAGTTTCCTACACTACCTAATTTGAGACTAATTTCATTGAAAAGATTTGATATGTGTTGTGAGGTAAGGCAATTTCATTATTTTGGATAAGTTGTGGAAGAGTTTCCCCATTTTCTTTGAACCAATGATGAACACTTGATCAAAATTTGGCATTGGGTTTAGAAGGATATATGATTTAAGTACCATCATCTAAGTCTAAAAGTAGTCTCATACAAGCTAAAAATATATCTACTTTTTATTTGGTTAATCAAACAATTGTAAATTTGAAATGGGTAGCTTCTATTGAGAATAGTTCACTATTTAATCAATGTTATTAATATGGAAAACAGCCAGTTCTTTACTTTTTTGAGAATCACCCCAATTGTAAACTTGAAGGCCTTATCAATGCAATTTCCTCGAATTGTGATACTCAAGAGTTGAATCTCCTTATGTAGTGTAACCTTTCAATGATGGATATTCAATGATCTCACATGATTTTTCAAATGAAGTTTTTATCAATTAGGATGGGACCTGGTGTTTATGATAGCCAAATAGTTTTGTCACCTTATTTTTATTTAGTCTTGTACATAAGTAAGATACCCTAGACTATACCAATTGAGATAGCTAAAGTTGCACCTAAACCAAGTAAGTCCTAAAGAAAAAGAAAGAACACAATTGCAATACAAAATACACATGAAAAATAAGTTAAATGGAAACTATTCTTACATTTCCACATGTATCTTATCAAACTTTGCACTTTAAAAGCAATCTAAAAAAAGATTAATAATGGATCACAAATTCCTACTCTACAATGTGAAATAATTGCATCAAATATACTAATCCAACAGTGTCTCATTCTTGTATAAAACAACTACATGCTTGGAAAACATCCGGAGTGTCCATGTCGGGCATTGCCCTCACATGGTTGAGATGGCAAGCTCAACACGTGCATACATTGATGATGGACTGCATGGCTAGATGGGTCTGCACATATATACTTAGCATGTCAGTGGGTCATTATGATCCTCACATGACCACTAACTTATCACTTATTATATTTAGTTAGTTGCACCTACCTATAGTTGGCATAGTTATTGTACCAGTCAATTAGTATAGTCAATTATGCACGGTTTGACTTAACATACCACTTTCCTTTATGTTGTAACTTATCTATACTTTGTGTACATTGTATTGTGTGTGGAAGAAGAAGAAGAAACCAACAAGAAAACGTTTTGGCCTCCATCTCTCTTCTTGTGTTCTTGAGTGAACTTCCTCTTGTGTGTATGATGTATGTCGTCTGGCACATCAACTCAAGCAAGTCCCCCCACCATGCAATTCTTGATATGGTATCAGTGCAACACCACTAAGAGAGGCTAGTTGCTAGTTTTGAAGGCTGAAGTGAAGGAGAAGAAGCAAGGATCCGAGCAAGCGGGCAATGGGTAAGAAGCTCTCTCATTCTTCCACCGTCTCTCTTTGATAACACCTATAGAGGCACTAGATGTAGGGGACAAAGTGAAAATTCCATATTGCTATGAAATTTGGTGTGTGAGAAGAGCTCTGTATATTCTATAGACTAGCCTTTATGGGATTTCTCGCTGGTTTTTTGGGCATCTAAGGCAGTTCCGAGCCTTGTTTTAGAGCCGCAAGGTTGCAGACAATAATTTTAGGGTATACTGCGATTTAAACCACATCGACCAAAAGTGGATGCATAGGTTGCAGATTTTAAATTTGTAAATTTTGAAGTATTTTCTAGGAATAAAACATAAGTTTTATCAGCAAATAGGTTACAAATTACATATACTATTGAGTAGTTTAAGTGAAGAAGTTTGCTTGGTATATTGTTGAGTACTTGTTGTGAAAGGTTGGAGAAGACTTGCCTACTATTTTGTATCATTTTTGTGATAATGGTGGAGAACTTTGGAAATCCCATCATTAAGAAGCTAGATAAGAAGAACTACCCATCATGGAGGTTTCGCGTGACGAACTTTTTTATTGGAAAGGGCCTTTATGATTTCATTTCAAGTGAAGATAAGGAGCCAAAGTTGAGTAACCCTATGATGATTGCAAATGAATTGAAGGTGTGGAAAGAATGGAATGCAAAGGACAAAAAGGTGATGTATTGGGTATCTAGAATCATTGATAATACTATGTTAGGACATATCAAGAATGCAAAAACTTCACATGTAGCTTGGACAAATTTTGAGAACATGTTTTCAGTAAATACAAAGGCATGGAAGATTCAACTCAAGCAAGAGTTGAATAACTTGAAGAAATGAAAAATGTCTATCAATGAGTATGTTTTGAAAGTGAGGAGTGCTGTAGATACTTTAGCAGCGATTGATGCAATGTTTGATGATGAAGAGATACATGACTTACAAAATCCAACTTATGTGCAAAAATGGGTGATAATTCATGCCACCAGATTTTACACATCAGAAAGGTTTTCTTGTCCTTGCATGATAACCAGACAAAGCATCTATCAGATGTGTTATATGTGCCATCAATCACAAAGAATTTAGTGTCTGTTGATGGTAGAGCAAGGGTTGCAAGTTTGATTTAATGAAAAATTTTATTTTATAGAAGACTCTAATGATAAGTGCAGGTTAGTCGCAAAAGAAAGTAGAGTTAGCCGCATGTTCACTTTAGATGCTGAAATTCTTTCAATGAATGTTGCTATGTATGCTAAAGAAAAAGGAGTGGTTGGTAGACATTGAAATATGGTATAAGCTTATTGGACATGCAAATGTGCAAAGGCTAAAATTAATATAGTTCAAAGGATTGGTTACTGGATTGTTTGCTTTTAGAGTTACAAAATTTCATAAAGTGTGTGAACCATGCCAGTTTGGTAAGCAAGCAAGACAACCCTTTTCACATGACAAAGATGTGAGTAGAAACATACTTGATATTGTACATAAAAATCTACACAGAATATATCTCTTGGTCGAAGCAAATATTTTATTACGTTCATTAATGATTGTTCAAGGAAGTTATGGGTATATTTCATGAAGAAAAAGAGTGATGTATTTGAGCACTTCAAAACTGTTAAGGCTATGATTGAAACAAAAACAAGGTTGAAAGTTAAGTGCTTGAGATGAGATGGAGGGGAAGAGTACCTCCCTAATGAGTTTATTTCCTTCTTAAGGTCTCATGGGATAAAGAGATAGTTTACTTGCAGGTATACCCCCACAGAAAAAATGGGGTTGAAGAAAGAAAAAATAGGCATATTACAAAAGTTGCACGTGCATTGATGGTTGAAAAGACTATGCAAAACATTTTTGGTCTAAAGTTATTCATATTACTATCTATATTATAAACAGAACTTTCACACAATTGTAGTTCATGGGATGACCCCCGAATAATGCTTTATAGACAAGAAGCTTGATGTATCACACTTGAAAGTATTTGGTTGTATTGCATATGTTTATGTGCCATATGAGCTACGAAAGAAGCTTGATCCAAAGGTTGATAAATGTATTTTTATTAGACACTCTTTAGAGTAGAAAGGGTATCATTGTTATAACCCTATCACACAGGCGAGTTCAGAGTGAGCAGGGATGTTATTTTTTATTAGATGAATAGTTGGTATATATCTAGTGGTGATGCATTAGATGATGATGATGATCATGATAGTTATGTGTAGAAAGAAAAGCAAGAATTATGGAGCCTTAGTGAGTCAAAAATATCATATGGTACTACATGATTTGGGAGACTAAGGAGTAGCCCCATATCTTCAGGTGGATCTACAAGTATTGCAAGTAAAGATAAAGGAAAGAAGAAAGTGTTGGATGGTAATGATATATCTACTAGTCATTTGGGATTTGATGGAGATTCTAGTGGCTCAAAGAGTTTGGATAATGAGCTTGCTATTCCTTTAGTCAAGACACCAAGTGTACAGAGAGCACATGGTAATATAAAGGCTCCATTAACTGATCTAGTAGTATGTAGGTCTAACAGGGTTAGATACCATGTTAAAAGATTCGATTTTGAAGGTTATCGTTATGCGTGTACGGTAAAGGTAGTTGAGGTTGTTTAGCCCACTTTTTTTTAGGATGTTGTTGGTCATCCTCATTGCAATGCAGTAATGGATGAGGAGATGCCTACATTAGAAGCCAATAAGACTTGGGATTTGGTATCCTTGCCTAAGGGAAAGAAAGTTATTGGCTATTAGTGGGTTTACAAAATCAAGCATAATGCAAATGATTTGGTTAGCAAGTATAAGGATATGTTGGTTGCAAAAGGCTATGCTCAAATATATGGCAGAAATTACAAAGAGACATTCAGTCCAGTTACTAGGATGGCAACTCTTAGATGTGTGATTTCTTTGGAAATAGCCAAAGGTCGAAATTTGTAGCAAATGGATGTCAAGAATGCTTTCTTGCATGGTGAATTACATTAAGAGGTGTATATGGAGCAGCCAACAGGTTATGAGGATTTAGAGCATCCCACATATGTGTGTAGGTTAAAGAAAGTGCTCTATGCACCTAGAGCATGGTCTGACAAGATCGAAGAGTATATTGTCAACATTGGCTTTTATATTTTTGATACTAGCCGCTCACTTTATGTAAGAAAGGGAGATGTAGGCTTGGTCATCATAGTCATCTATGTGGATGTACAGGTGACAGTGATAGTGGGATTGATGAAATTAAGGATTTATTTAAGAAGAAGTTTGAGATGAAGGATTTGGGTAAGTTGAGGTACTTTCTTGGTATTGAGGTGATCATATGTGCTGATGTTATGTGACTATCCCAAAGGCAGTATGGCTTGGATATGGTATCCGAGTATGATATGACAACATCTAAGTTGCTTTCATTACCATTGGAGCAAAATGTGGAGTTGAGTGTTGACATTGGGGATGAGATAGAAGACCCTACTATATTCAGGAGGATAGTAGGGAGTTTGATTTACATGACTATCACAAGGCCAAACTTGAGCTATATTATTGGCCTTATCAGTCAATTTATGAAGATGCCTAAAAAGCCTCATCCTAGTGTTCAATGCTAGGATAAAACACATTGAGGTGCACTACCACTTTGTGAGAGAGAAGGTACTTGTAGGAGAGATTGACTTCGTAGATGCCAGCACATAGGATCAGATAGCTGATATTTTCACAAAGGCATTGGGTGTAGAGAAGCTTTAAAATTTTTGAAGCTTACTTGGAGTTGTAGAGATACAATTAAGCTTGAGGGGGAGTGTTGAGATGGCAAGCTCAACATGTGCGGACATTCATGATGGACTACCTAGCTAGATGGGTCCGCATGTCTACACTTAGCATGTCATTGGTCATTATGATCCTCACATGGCCACTAACTTATCACTTATTATATTTAGTTTGTTGCACCTACCTACAATTGGTATAGTTATAGCACCAGTCGATTAGTATAGCCACTTGCACAGTTTGACTTAGCATGTCACTTTCCTTTATGTTGTATCTTATCTATACTTTGTGTACATTGTATTGTGTGTGGAAGAAAAAGAAAAACTAACAAGAAAACGTTTTCATCTCCATCTCTCTTCTTAAGTTCTTGAGTGAGCTTCCTCTTTTGTGTATGGAGTGTGTCTGGTGTAGCAGCTCAAGCAAGTTCCCCCACCACACGGTTCTTGGCACACATTGATAGAGTGTGGCATTTGCACAAACCCATAGGTTTTAGGCACACCAAGAGTCCATTGGATCAAGACAAATGATGGTATAGTTGGAGTTTGATGATGAGTCCACAAGATGGATACAGACATCGGCTTGAGATCCACTCTACATTAGAAGGAAGGAGGTCAAAAGTTGGAGAACCCTAGTGTCACGAAAGCCCCAATATCCAAATCCAAAGCCAAAATGAGGTAGCCCAGAGATACCACCATAATCAGACTATTTCCCCATGGAACTAGATAGAGTTTTGCTCCAAAACCAGAATATGGGCAAGAGGCCACAAAACAAAACACTTGACATAACCTTGGACTAGAAAAAACGTCATCCCTGCTTTCAGGATGCACCCTTTGGGTAGGCACAAACATTGGATGGTCAGCAAGCTAGATAGATGTAGGGGCCGTTGAGAGGCCTGCACAACAAATGAAGCAAGGTGGCCCATGATGCCCAATATACACCACAACATGAGCAGATAGATCATCCAAAGGTTGAGATATCAGAGGTATTATGGTCACCTAATGTTTGGGGGTGTTTCACTTGCCAAAAAGATGGACACAAAGACACACAAGTGAGGAAGATACAAAGAGAATCAAAGAAGAAATGATTGAATGATTGTATCGCCATGAACTATTAATACATTTTATAGCCTTTAAGCATGACTCTTTGTATCCTCGAGATGAAAATGACTCATGACTCTTTCTACTTCACCCCCTTATAGCCCTTTGAATTCCCCTCCCCCCCACGCACATTTATGTCAACACTACAATATTTAACTTTAACAAAATACCACACATAATCAAGCAACTTTATTAAGTCGAGATATGTCTTATTTCAATGTGTGCAACTTTCACACAAATAATAATGATATCATATGATGCTTAATATCCACTCCCTTCTTTTGGTGCAAATGGAGGGCAAGAAATAGAGCACAAACACAAAATTATTTTTCTAGAGTTTGAAGATGTTGACATTGGTGAGGAGATACTAGCTAATTTGAAAGTTCAAATTTCTATAGAATAGAAGCCTAGTGTTACTATTGCAGAGGGTAAGGAGAAAATAGCAAGTGTTGCAAAGGAAAATTAGAGCCCAATAATTGTTGCCTAGTAAGAAGATCAAGACACTAAGGACATCCACATAGGACAAGAAGTTTCTATAGTAGATGAGTACCCAACTAAAAAGCTTTTCACTTTTCTATATAGGTCTAAGAATAGTAAATGCTTTGATATTACCAAAAATATTTTTAATGCTCCATTCAATACAAAGGAGGTCATTTTGTAAAACACGACTCTTATTGAAGATGAGTTCAAGGCCTTCAATGTCTCGGTGAAGTTAGAAATAGTTATTGAAGATTCAAAGACATTCATACATTATCCTTTCCAAGTGAGGATATACATCCAAAGGAGTATTGTGAAGAAAAGGCTACAACAACATCCTAATAATTGCAAGACATTATATTGCCCATACCACAAAAAGAGTGTTGTGTGCTTTATGAATTTTATTCTTGATTTGTTAGCTTTTTGGCTAATCAAGAAAAGGCCTTAGACCCAAGAAAACTTCAATAAAATGCTGATACCTACAAAAGATTGAGAAACATTGAGGAAGTTGACATGGACATGTAGAAGGACCTAGCTATTGAGGAGGAGGCAATGTCAAGGGAGCTTGACATTGGAAGCTTAAAAGTGGATAATGTGCAAGAATGGGAGAAGCAACAAGAAATCTGAATATCTATTGAGTCCCCTCACTTTGGAAAATCTCCCCTCCATTCCTATTCTGGGGAAGAAATTTCTAATACTTAATGATATCTAGAATAGGGCTTAGGGAGGACTTTTGTTTAGACTCATTGCACAGTCTTGTGGGGATAAGAAAGACATAGTGGATGACACAAATGAGAAACTATCCATCTTTGCAACCAACTCCACTAATTTTGTGAAGGGTAAAGAAGCTCTTGGCTTTGCCAATAAAAAGCACTAGAGTAGTTAAAGAAACTTTCTACTATAGAGGATTTTCTAGAGACATGAAGAAGATTGAGTATTGAGTTTGTAGGAAAGCTTAAAGTGCAACTTGATGATCTCATGAAAAAAGAGATTTATTAGACCTAGTGTATCTCCTTAGGTCGCTCTTGTATTGTTCTAGAAGAAGAAGGATGGGACATTTAGACTTTGTATTGATTACAAAGGTCTTAATAAGAAAACATAAAGAATAAATATCTCCTTCCACACACTGATGATATATTGAGCCAACTAAGTGGTGCAAAGATGTTTTCAAAAATAGACTTATGATCAGATTGCCACCAAATCCATTTAAAGTCTCAACATATTCCAAAGAATGCTTTTCAGATTAGGTATGGTTATTACAAGTTCACAATTCTAGCTTTTGGATTAACTAATGCACCAACCACATTCATGTGTTTGATAAATAACATTTTTCATCCACATCTTGATGAATTCATTCTTGCATTCTTCGATGATATATTTATATATTCTAAAGATCATTAAGAACATGATATACATATTAGAAAAATTATTCAAATTTTGAGGAAACATAAATTATATGCTAAACAGAGTAAATTTTTCTTTGCAGATGATAAGATTGTTTATCTAGCAAAAGTTATTTCTAAAGAGGGAATTCATATAGATCCAAAGAAGGTAAAGACTATTGCCAATTGGCATGTACCAAAATGTGTGAAAGATGTGAGAAGCTTCTTAGGATTAACTCAATATGAGAGAACTTTGTTTTACTTTCCAGATACATGTTTGATATCAAAGTCATATTCACATAGCAATTACAATTATCTCTTTTGTCAACTATTTAACAAGTGCTAAGTGAAAATGTATTTTAGACTTTGATGATGAGTTCGTCACTCAAATTTTACACCAAGTAACAAATATCTACGATATTTTAAAGAATGAACTACAATAGTAAGCTCCCCACTGGCATCACAAGAAATGCCACATGTTTTTCCATCTTAGGAATTTTTAATGTGCAATTTTCAGCCACATATTCTTGCAATGTTTCAAAGGGTTCTTGACATGCATGTGACAAAAAAAAAGGTTCTCTCATACTGAGCTCTTGACATGCATGTGACCAAACAAAAGGTTCTCTCATACTGATCCTTATCCTTGTTTAGATTGTCAAATGGACGCTACTATTGCCAGAAGCCTCTACCTCTAGGGCTAGATCTCCCCCTGCCTTTAAAGTTTCCACCACCTCTTGCATTCGATATCTGTTGATTGTTATTGCCATAGGATGCATTTTGCTAGCCTCCTCTACCAAATCCATCTGAGGCTTTATCTATATTTAAACAATACAAGATAAGTGTGGAGCTTCAAACTGGATTCTCTATAAAGATGCTTCACAGTGACAACGGTGGTGAATATGTATCCAATCTATTTGATGACTTCTGTAAGGATCAAGGTATTCATCATGAGTTTACAGTTCCTTATTCTCCTCAGCAAAATGGTGTTGCTGAGCGCAAAAATCGCACGATTCTTAATGCTATACGTTGCATGCTTATACACTATGGTTTGTCTCGAAAGTTTTGGACTGAAGCACTTCTAACAGCTGTTTTTATTCAAAATCATCTTCCAACTACTGCACCTGCTGGTAAAATTCCTATAACAATTTGGACAGGGAAGACACCTTCAGTCTCCCACTTTCACACATTTGGCTGCATTGCTTATATTCATGTGCCCAAGGACACTCGACATAAGTTGGATCCTCTAGGTTTGAAGGTTATTTTTCTTGGTTATTCAGATCATTCCAAAGGTTACAAATTTTATGATCCTTCTTCTCAAAAGGTTATCATTAGTCATGATGCTATATTTGATGAGAAGACTATGGGTGGCACATGGTCGTCAGATGTTTCAGATGATACACAGGAAGTGCAAGTTGATTCCATGCATTCTAAAATTTTGTTTTTTGTAAATAAAGACTTGGGAGAAATGTATGATGGAACGTTTCATATGCTTAAGAGAAATCTATATTATTTGAATCATTTGTGTATTCCTACTACAAAAATTAAGAAAATTCTTAAGCAATGCCATAATTTGCCTTCCTTTGCTCATCCTAGATTTTCAATGACTTACAACAAAGTCAAGAACTCATTCTTTTGGCCAGGGATGAAGAAGGACATTAGAATATATGTCAAGGAATGTTTGGAGTGCCAACAAGTAAAAATAGAATAGAAACACATGCTTGGTGAAATGCAATCATTGGATATGCCTAACCAAAATTGAAAGTCCATATCTATGGATTTTATCACTAATCTACTTGTTGCTAGAGGAGGGTAGTGGATAAACTCACAAAAACAACACATTTCTTTCCCATGAAAAAGATTGACATTTGCTTTGAATGTAGCTAAATTGTTTGTGAACGAAATCTTTCAATTACATGGTATGCCCAAAAGTAATGTTTCTGATAGAGATTCAAAGTTTATATTTGACTTTGTCATGCCGACACTAGAGATCGTTGTGGATTTAGAAGGTAAAGTGAATACAACTAGCATGGGCAGATCAATTGAAGAGCCACTTCAACAACCTTGGTCACAATAGTAGGTGAAGAGAAGAGAAAGATATTTTGAAGATGATGTTGGAGAACATGCTTTTAAGAGGTATTTAAAAATGTGAAACTAAATGAGTTTGATGGTGAAAAGAAGCCACAAGAAGATATGGAAACATGGCTAGAGGAGTTTGAAGATTTCTTCTCACTCTAAGAATTTTCTGAAGAATCCAAAGCCAATATTATGATTCTGCAACTACATAGTGTGGCAAAGCTATGATGGAAGTCCTATATGCAAACTAGGTTTCAAGTTGTCCCTATAACATGGGAGGAGTTTCATATGCAGGTGAAGAAGAGGTATTGTTCTCTCACTATATATGGAATTTTATGATTTCAAGCAATTTGAAGAGGATAAGCGTTATCTTTCTATTAATGACTATAAAGAAAACTTCTTACAACTCCATAGGTATGCTCTTGAAGTGACTAGAGATGCCCTAAAAAGAAAGTTTATTGGAGGACTGAAGGATGACTTGAGGTATCAAGTCAAGGGATCTAGATGTAGTGATTTTCTTGATGTTGTTGCAAAGGCAAATAATTATGAAAATATGCAAAAATACAACAAAAGAAAAGTAGCTTTAAAAAAATATGCAAAGAGCTAAAAATGCATTTGATTATGCACTTAATTGTTATGTATTGATGAGTGTATTTTGATATACCTTTAAGGTGGTCTAATCAAGAGCCTTTTTACCTTTACATTATGCAAACACTTTTTGTAAAGATATTGTTACTGCATCCACTTTTGTCATTTCAGAGGTATATTAGCTAGTAGCACCACGAGGGTTCAATATGAATTGTATATTTGTCTCATAGCTTTGCAATTAACTATTTGCATAAATATTTGTAACCTCTCTCTTAGCAACAATGTGGGTGTTGTGATTGTTTTTTGCAAAGCATGATATATATATTAACTTGGTTTACTACTTTGTGATTGTCTAGAGGACCAAAAAGTATATTATTCAAATAATCCCATGCTTGCATTTGCTCCTTTTGCTTTAAAATTATATGATGAAGAAAAGATTCTTGAACCTTGCCAAGAATATTAGCCTCTTCTAATGATAGCATATTAATTTGGTTGAAACAATGCACATAGTAGGGAGACATTGTAACGGGGTTAGCTTGCGAGAGTCCCTCATGATATGTATAATCCATTTCTAATGTATTGGTTGTGGAGGTTAAGTTTTTGCAAGCATCACATTAGTTGTCTGATTTTCTATAGATGAGAAAGTACGCAAGTACCCTTTGTTTTGAGATAAATTGATAAACTAGCCTCAATTGGCATATCATGGTAAATACATTTTTTTCTAGTTTATGTTTATAATTAGATAATCTTCATAATGTGTCAGAGTCTTTGTACCCTATTTTAGATCCCAAAATTATTTCTACATTGGTATCATTGACCACATCCTATGGACACAAAAGTGATCCTTCAAGTAGACCTTTGATAGAGGTGGACCCAAATAGATTGAGATACTTTCTACATTATAATTTTCATTATTTCAAAAATTGACTCTTTGATGCTATGGATAAATTGTTTGTCAAAGTTTATTAGCTCCCATTTACAATAGAGTTGGTAGTTCTTAGAAGCATGAGATTGGTATACTCAAGCATGACCTAGAAATAGACATGAAAATGCAAGCTCTTCAAAATGCTTAAAGGAGAAGAACCTCTAGAGGCAATGACATCTATGATATGATCAATTGCAAGGACTTTAGTTAGAGATCCAACACCTTGGCTAAAATTTCTTATGAAAATTTAAACATTATTTATGCCTTCATTGATAATATCCTTTCCAAAGACTAACAAATGAGCTACATAAAGCCCCAATTAAGCTCCTGAAGGGTTTCTTCTATTAGTTTTCATAAATTCATTACACATATTAGACTTAAAGAGCATACCAAGAGACTTGTGAAGGAATACAAAGAATGAGTGCAAAGAAAAGTATACAATAAGAAGCATAAGACTTCTCAAACCACCCTACAACGTGGATTGGGCAATTCATCATTTTCAAATAGGCTTCTTATGTGGCTATGGGTTCAGTGAGGATTGCATACCAAGCCACAAGACCATTGCATTAGTTGTGTACAAAGCCCATTGCATTAATAAAGTGTTGCTTGTCCTATTAGATTGTGATAAGCATATCAAGGACTACAAAGAGAAGTAAAACATTACACAATAGTACTCAAATGAGTGGACCCCAAGACACAGATTCTGGCCATCAAACATTGGCAAAAAGGCCTCATGCATGCCTATAGTTTCAAGTGAGGATTGCTCATGAAGTGCACCATGCCAAAGAAGATAAGCTAGAAGAAATGCACCAAAATGTGTCACTGGAAGATAGAGAGGAGTGCACTAGCATGCCATAAACTACAATGAAGAGAAGAGTCCAACAATGCAAAAAATTAGATGGTCTCCTACACAAGCAAAGCCCAAAGCAAAGAACTAGACAATCTCCTTCATGAGAAAGCCTTAATGCAAAGAATTAGGCATTGCATTAATTAGGGATCCATGTTAGATGAAGCACAAGAAAGATTTGTTATTGGGCCGTAACCACTTAGAACTTGTGGTTTAATAAGGTCAAAAAGATCGTACACTATAGCTCATTGCCAACATCTGTCAAGATGTGAGGAGTAAGATGAAAAACACATTGGCAAGGATGTTTTGATATCTTAGCTATGAGGATACTTGTATACGTGGTATTAACCAATGAAAAACATGAATAACACGTGTCCATGCAATCAGATTCTCAATGGGTGCCTAGGATTTTTTGCATTTATATCACATGGCAAATGGTCCAGACACAATTCGTATCAAGATTGTGGGAGAGAAGGAAGGAGTCTCACTTGTAGCTTTCTTGCTCCAACAGGTACTAGCTAAATGATTGGACCTCCCACATATGTCACATTTAACATTTGGACAATTCCTAGGGAAATGTTGACCACCACACCATTTACAGCAGCTGAATCTTCAGGGGCCACCCTCTCTTCAGGGCATCAAATCCCTATCAAATTTTGCTACTTCTTAAGGAAATTAACATCAATGACTATTTGTCTATATTTTTCACTAATCATATCAGTCTAGGGATTCATCATATCCTTAACTTCGCCAAGGACATTTGAGGCACTTGACTCATAGCCACGATCGTCTACCTATCTTTCCATTGGTCTAACCACTTGATTAGAGATTGGTTATTGATTCCCTAGAACAACAGTAGGATTTATCATTGGGCTTCCCACAGTCAGTGGAGCCATCTGACTGGCCATAGGCATGATCACACTAGGAGGAGCTTGCAACATGGGTACATTTGGAATTATGCTTCCTCTCCCATTAGGAGGACTCATGGGCATCCCTTGACCTCCATTCATCAGCACTAAAGTATTTCCAAACCCTAAACTCGGATTCAAGTTTGACCCAGAGGCATAAGCCATTTGTAATCACGATTCCACCTCTTCTACTCGTGTAATAGCCATATCAATGTCGGCATGAGCAACACTGCTCAAGTGTGCTTGAATGTTAAAGTCTAGCTCAAAAAATATTGCAACTGAGTAGCAGCTAGAATAGGAATATAGGTTTGCAACTTCCGAGATACCTCCTTCAGTTTCTTGGCATACCCACAAACATTCTCGTGAGGTTCTTGACATGTAACATTGAGGACACAGCCAATACTGACCTCCCCTTTCAGGGGCAAAGATTTCTTTGAAAGGCCGCAAAGAATAAGTCATTCGTAGTTATGGTTCTAGCCTTTAGGCTGTGATACCAAATTGGAGCTCGTCCTTTCAGAGTCATGTTGAAGAAAATTATCAAGTGTCCCTCATCTTGAATTCACCTGTTAAACATTAACTTTTGGAATTCATTGATGTGAAGTTCCACATCTTCCTCTACTAACCCATTAACAATGGGTAGAGAAAACCCTAAGGCTAGCAAATCCGCCATTCCAGCAAGAATTGAGATGGGTTGTGCCAGCCATGGTAGCAACCGGATTTGCTAAAGGAGATTGAACAATGGGAACTATTGCTCCACTCAAAGTGGACGGACTGATTGAAATGGGGGAAGTACTAGAGCTTCCTCCCCCTATAGACTATGCGTCAAGCTAGGGTTACTAAGACCCCACCCTTGTAAGGATATTGGGCCACTCCTTTGCTTATCATATCTTCTATTTATTTCGGACCACCTTCTAGCTCACTCAGCTCTTTCTTCCTTTTGAAGATCGGCTTGATGGTCTTGTGAGTCTATCTCACTAATTTTTGGCATTGAACACTAATGAATTGGTCCTAATTGTGACCGAGATTCGGAAACCACCGCTTATTAGTGGCTCCTAGAAAATGCACCACTTGTTGGGACCTAAAATGGGCCCAACACTAGCTATAAGCACTATCGAGCCTCTCTATACTCAAAGAACACAACCCCTCAGTCTTGCGGGCCATGAGCGTATAAGGGATACATTGCCCTAATTGCTATTGTGAATCTCGTGTTTGTTTTGAATTGCAGTCCAATGGTTAACTCTTTCTCTACTCCTCAGAGGGAGTCCCTACACATAGATCAGTATAAAATACCTTGTAAGCATAAATGGAAGGAGGCACCTCTTCGGTTGAATGTCGTGGTCCCATTGTAGCTCTTTTACACCTTGGGGATTGGCCCCTCAATGCGCCATCAACACAAATAACATAGACGTCACAAACTCCACTCTTATTTTAGAATGATCCAGGAGATAATTTCCCAAGGAACCCAATTGCCTAAACCTACTACTTAGGCATCTCACAACTCAGCGTGGGTCATATGTATAAGAAACCAATTGCAATGCATCCAGGAGTTACCATGTGATATGCACAATGCAGCTGTGAATGCCATAGTGCTCAAACATTTTACATTTCATAAATCAACATTGTAAAGTGCAACAAACATTTATTTCCATGATTTCAGCCTACACATCACTCTTCGTTGCTAAGCATCAACCCCGAGCATCCTTGTGTTGCTTAACCCCTTTTAACTTAATTTATAAACATCCTATATGGTATGCACAAACAAAAAGATTAGAACTTCCAATATTCTTAGCAATTAATCAACATCAAAACCCCTCTTTCCCCCTACCATTTAGGTTATGCTTCATTGATAGGTATAAAGAGCAGTTTTTCATGTGTTTTTCTTGTAAAAAAATCGTAAAAACGGATTTTAACATAAAGACATGACTAGATTGAGGCTTATCCCTTATGCTACAACCATTCCATACATTCACGGATATAAATATATTTCCGTTAATTTTCTAGAGTAAAAAACTAAAATTTTCAATTTTTCACTATTTTTTTCATTTATTTAAATAAAAATTATTATATTTTTTATTTATGGGTTGGGACCAATCACAATTACTGAGCATTGATTTTATATTCATTTCCACTCAATATGAACCCCAAAATCACAACAAAATCCCCAAAAGGTATCATTTTCATGAAAATCACATAAATACAGGTCTTGTGTGTTTTAATATAAATTTTTAAACGACTAAATTTTATGGTTTTCTTCAATATTTTTGATAAATTTTATCATTTTCAATCAAAGGAATCCATTTACAAACAATTGCATCAAACATTTCTTATAAAACGAATGAAATGAGTGCTTATGCATAGAAGCCCGATTTTGGAGGTGCGTATTTAATGGTTGGGAGCGTTGATGCTCATTGATGGCCATTCACTCTCTCTCCAAATCTGATCTACAATATCCTCTGCTCCGATACAATTATTCCATCAGTATCTCACATTCAACTCCTTCCCCTTGTTCCATAGGATCATGTGTGTGAACAACCCTTAAGAGGAGAGAGGATGGAGAAGAGAGAAAGACTAGATTCATAGATTCTTCATCAGGTAGCCATTTTTTGATTGGAGACTGGTGATGAGAAGTGAAAAATTTGGGAATATGATTGTCAGGCTTTGTTGTAGGGGTTGCTTGTAGCCTCATAGCCATCTCCTTCATAAACATCACAAAGAGGGGGGCGACATGTTCTGAATGGTGCTGTTTCAAAATGCCCCCCCACCGATATTATGATTTTTTTTTTAGGAGCCATGCCCAATTTTTTTTAAAATCTTTGGCCATTTTAACCTTAGCACTATCCGGCTTCACGCATCTTGTCTGTGCGTCAGTGCCCGAATCTAGATCCGAAAAATTTTGCATGTCCGACTTAACCTTGGCACTGTCCGGCTTCACGCATCTTGTCCGTCCTTTGGTGCCTGAACCTAGATCCAAAAAAAATTTCATGTCCGACATAACATTCTGAACGGCCAGCAAGCTGTCTCTCTTCAATCCAGCTATCGAAAAAACTACTAAAAATTAGCAACCACCGCAATGGCCAAGATTTTGCATTTTCGTCTTCCTTGGTCTCTAAAATTATTAGATCTTCATGTTCCGCTTCTGTCAGCTTTAAATTCCTGCCTCAAATTTGCACTAATCCACTCTATTTTGGCACTTTACATGTCTTTAAAAGCTGCTCTCATAGTTGTATGCTGCTCATGTTATAGTGAATGACAATTGGACCATCTCCCTACATATCCAAATCACCCAATAACTTTGCAACTATACCACCTCACATGTTGCCATAGCAGCGCCTTTATACTCAGCCTCTATACTCGAGAAAGCAATTATAGATTGGCTTTCATTGCTCTATGTTACTATTGCACTACCAAGAGAAAATATGGACCCGCTAGTGGATCTTTTGTCTGACATGCTACTAGCCCAATCTGCACCTGTGTATCCAAATACATGTATATCCTTACTTTCCTCATAACAAAGTCCATAATGTAAAGTGGACTTCACATGTCTCAATATGCATCTAATTGCATCCAAATGAGGCTTTCTAGGCATTTGCATAAATTGACTAACAAGGCCAATAACATAGCTCAAGTTTAGCCTTGTGATAGTCATCTAAATCAGACTCCTACTATTCTCTTGAACATAGTAGGGTCTTCTATCTCATCCCCAACATTAGCACTCAACTTCACATTTTGCTCCAACGGTATTGAAAGAGGCTTACACACTATCATACCATACTTGGATACCATATCCAAGCCATAGTGCCTTTGGGATAGCCATATACCATAATCACATATAATCACCTCAATACCAAGAAAGTACCTCAACTCATCCAAATCCTTCATCTAAAACTTCTTTTTCAAAAAATCTTTAACTTCATCAATCCCACTATCACTGTCAATGTCACTTTTACTAATCACATCATCCACATAGATGACTATGATGACCAAGCTAGCATCTCCCTTTCTCACATAAAGTGAGTGGTTAGCATCAAAAAAATAAAAGCCAATGTTGACAAGATACTCTCCGATCTTGTTAGACCATGCTCTAGGTGATTGCTTCATCCCATAGAGTGCTTTCTTTAACATGCACACATATGTGGGATGCTCTAAATCCTCATAACCTACTAGCTACTCCATATACATGCAAAGAAAAACTTAATCTATTTAGTATATAGTTTATGTTCCCTCAAAATCTAAAGTGTTTTTCTAAGATGTATCTCATGTTCTTGATGAAATTTAGAATATACAAATAGATCATCGAAGAATGCAAGAATGAGTTCATCGAGATGTGGATGAAAAACGTTATCTATCAAACACATGAATGTGGCTGGTGTATTAGTTCATCCAAAATCTAGAACTATGAATTCATATTGACCATGCATTCTTTGGAATATGTTGAGACTTTATATGGATTTGGTGGTAATCGGATCATAAGTCTATTTTTTAAAACACTTTGTACCTCTCAATTGGCTCAATAGATCATCAATGTGTGGAAGGGGATATTTGTTATTTACTGTTTGCTTATTAAGACCTCTGTAATCAATGTGAAGTCTATATGTCCCATCCTTTTTCTTCTAGAACAATACAGGAGCGCCCTGAGGAGATACACTAGGTCTAATAAGTCCATTTTTTCAAGAGATCATCAAGTTGTAGTTTAAGCTTCTACAACTCCTCTATATTGAACCGATAAGGTGCTCCAGAGTAGGGTTATGGTCTTGGATACAACTCTATAGCATGGTCAATTGATTTAGGAGGAGGCAAACCTAGCTGATAATTAGAAAAACATCATTGTACTCATCTAACAATTTCTCTATGTATTTAGGATTCCTTTATGTCTCCTTCGGCTTCAACTCTCTAGCAAAGATTAAAAAGGTCTCATATCCTTATTTGATTTCCTTCAAAAGTTTTGTGGCAATGATTGAAGATTTGCAATCTCTCTCCCTTCCCCGCATTTTATAAAATTTGTTATCTTTTTCTTTTGAAATTAAAAATCTCTCTTCACAATCAATCAAGGAATGATTTTTTGGTAACCAATCCATCCAATCATCACATCTCTTTTCCCCATGTCAAGTTTATAAAAATATCCCTTATGTGTTTCATTTTTTAACATGAAAGCTAAGTTTAAAATCAAGTGCTTGCTAAAATATTTTTCCCATTAGCCAATTCCATTAGTTGCTTTATCATTTTATGAAAATTTAGGCTTTGGTCTTTAAGAAGTTTGAGGGACACAAAGTAGTGCAGACTCCCGGAATCAATAAAAAAATTTGCCTTCTATTTTCCAATTTTACAAAAAAAATTGATAACTAAATATCTAAGGTGCCAAGTAGAAGAAATCATGCATCTGATAGGAGAATTCAGCAGCAAGACACTTACCTTCTTCATCCACTTCCTCAATGGTTGTGTTCATCTCAGTCTTCTTGGCTTATAACGAAGTGTTTATTGCCTTATTTGGATTTTCGAAAGTATGATAGCCTTGCTCCCAGGGTGGTAACATAGTCCCAATCTTCTTGCTCGTTCAAGGAATTCTAGATCTTGCTGCCATCAAAGAGGTTATCTCTTCTTTTGATTGTTGTTATTGGAGATATTCTAATTTTGGATTGGTACTTTTTGAGAACCTTGTAGAGGCTCTCTCTACATATCGTATTCTAGTTTCTACTATTGTTGAGATTCATGCCTGGTTGTATTCTAGTTTCTACTATTGTTGAGATTCATGCCTGGCTGTATTCTAGTTTCTACTATTGTTGAGGTTTTCTTTCGTTGTATTTTTTCATATTCTCATAATTCTTTGCCTTTGCAATAGCATTAAGAAAATCAGTACATCTTGATCCCTTGACTTGATACCTCAAGTCATCCTTCAGTATCGTCTTGAACTTTAAGGTCGTGTCTGAAATGCCACATATGGAACTTTATAGGGGGCAAACTTATTTCATACTTCCATGCTCGTCTATGTATGCCATATGATTGACATATGAAAAAAATATGATCACACCCAAGGCTTTTATGTGCAATTTCATTAACTAGTGCTTACAAGGCCTCTCTTCTATTTTACTTTGTAGTCGCCACACCTAGTCTAACAAGATTACGATTTAGTAGTTAAGAGGCACCCTATATACACTCAATTTGTTCATAACCTATTAACAGTCTATGATTTGCAGTTATGCTAGACATTATCATTCTTGATGAATTCTCTTTCTAGGGCTTATTTAGTCACTTCATGAGCATACCTATGGAAGCATGAGAATTTGTCTTTATAGCCATCAATAGAAAGATCATGCTTATCCTCTTGAAATTATAAAATTCCATCTTCTTTTCCATATTGTAGTGAGGAGAACAATACCTCTTCTTTGCCTATGTACAAATCTCCTCCCATGTGATAGGGACAACTTAAGTTCTAGTTTGCATATAGGATTTCCACCATATCTTTGTCACATTGTGTAGTTTTAATATCACAATCTTGGCTTTTGATTCTTCAGAAAAAAACCAATAGCGTAAAGAAATCTTGAATCTTTTCCAGCCATGCTTCCAAATCTTCTCCTATCTTCTTTTTTCCATTATACTCGTTCAATTTCACATTCTTAAATACCTACTTAATAGTAGATTCTCCACAATCATCTTCAAAAGATCTTTCTCTTCTCTTTGCTTGCTCTTGTGACAAGGGTTGTTGAGGTGGCGCTTTAGTTGATCCATCGATGCTAGTTGTATTAGCTTCACCTCCTAAATCCACAATGATCTTTGGTGTCTTTGCAATCTTGTCCAAAATAGGTTTTTTCAAGAACGATGCATTTCCCAAGAAAATCGCGTACCAAAATTGATGTGTTCCTCCCAAATCATCACTTGCATGCAAATGTGCCAAAAATGAAAAGAGAGCACAAAAAAGCATGACATGTTTTATTTTTTAAAGAAGTGTCAAACAAATTTTGTTTTTCATTTTTGAAGGCTTATATCTCCAAAACAATGAAGAATTGGGCAAATCCTATGACATGGCAAAATATTCTCCTTGATCTCCTCTTCGAACTCAGTGAGAGGAACTTTGATAGAATTTTGCTATGTTTGATTACAAATCAAGTTCAAAAATAGGTCTTATGCCTAAAAGGTAGAAAAAATTTGACCAATGTTTGTGAGGAACTTTGATAGAATTTTGCTATGTTTGATTACAAATCAAGTTCAAAAACAGGTCTTATACCTAAAAGGTAGAAAAATTTTGACCAATATTTGCCATCACCAAAATTTGTCAAATCCTTTTAAATAACCAAAAAATAATTTTCAAACACTATCTACACACATATGTCAGAAAAAAATTCAATATGGCTTTATTAGGATATATGAGAATCTCCCCTTCTCCCAAAAACTATGTCCTCAGAGTTGGAAAGATAGATACTTTTCTTGCAAACTATCTAGATGAACCCAACTTGCGTCCTCTATAGGATATATATCCCATTTCACCAACAACTCCATAATATCTTTACCTCTAAGAAGTCTGACTTTATGATCTAATACTAATTCGGGTTCAACCTTCAGTATTCCATCTTCTTGTAATCTAAATTTATTCTACAAAAGAAGATCAAAGTTAGCAACATACTTTTTTGATAAACTTACATGAAAAATAGGATGAACCTTGACATGATATGGCAATTCAAGTTTACATGAAAGTAAATCAATCTTCTTTAGAATTTTGAATGGTCTTGCAAAATGTTGAGATAATCTTCTATCTTTCCCAAGAAACAAGTTAGTTTGATGGGGTTCAACTCTCAAGAAAACCATATCACATTCATTGAACTCTAGTGTTCTCTTTTTCTTGCCATAATATTTATTTTGCCTTAGTTGTGCCTCTTTAATGTGTTGGTTTATTCTTTTTAATTACTCATCCATTGGTTCAAGCATTTTTTTTGAAATTTCTACTCTATTTGAAGCACTAAGAAATAAACAGGAGTCACACAGTTATTACCATACATTGCTTTAAATGGAGTCATTTTAGTTCTAGAAAATGAACCAAAACATAAGGTTTAATCACAATGCCAAATAGTGGTGAGACCAAGAAATTTCTAGCCTTGCTAGTGTTACAACAATTGAACCATGACTTACATCATCTCTACAAAATGCTCCATGTCAGTCTGGGTAGAAAGAAATGAATAAGGAATGCCAAGTTTTTCAAAAAGCACACAAGCCAATGAGAAAAAAAATAAAATAACTTAGAGCCTTACAAACCATATATTTCATCTAGATTGGGTGAGTAAATTTCCATTTATTGAATGAGCTATACCAATAAATGGTGCTACTCCAAAAGAAGCTTGATGCATCATTTGCTTGTGGAAAAAAGGAAGTGATTGCACACTTCAACTCAAACTTGACACTATAGAGAAGCATGTAAAAAAAGTTTATAAAAAATATATTTTTGATTAAAAAAAATAATTAAGTAAAGGGAGATAGAAATCTAGTAAGGATTGTTTACATCTAAAGAATGGAGAACTATGTAAAAAGTATTTGCTTCATGACCCATGGAGTGAAAAGTCATCAATCAATACTATGCTATAAACAATGCAAGATATGAGCTTGAAAAGAAAAATATTATAATTGAAGGTGTTTTTAATATTATTGATAATTACTAATATATTTATAATATATTTAGTGTTTTATAATACTAACTTGTACCGGTTTCTCTACTATACTATTTTCTATATCTTAAAGTGAGGAAAACCAATACTTGACTATCTTGAGTATAAAGAGTTTTTGTTGCAGCTTGCTATTGATCATTTTCCATGTCTGCATTAGTCATTTGATGGTGGATGGGATTGGGCAAAAGTATTAGATAAGGTCCTTAAGGAAGATTTGAGAGAAAAATTCAAATAGTGTTAATATTTTCTCTCTCATTATAGATGAGGCCATAACTAAAGATAATTATCACTTGGGTTTGCATGACTATTTAGTATGTGGAAAATCATGTTCAATATGCATATTTTCTCATACTTAGATGAATGCAAATCAATATCACAACTTAAAACTTGTTTTTACTAATATGAGAAAACTTGATGATGAGCATTTTGAAATTATCAAAAGCTAAGATTCCAAAAAAAGTAAGTTTGTGTTAGGGTTGATGGAGCAAAAATTATGCAAGACCATTGGCCAGATGTTCGACTACAAACTTCTATAGTACCTTTCATATTAGAGATTTGTTGTATGGCACATCAAATAAACTTGGCCTATAAAGTAGTTGATGAGTTTAATAGTGTTGCAAAGGTAGAGCAATTGGTCAATACATCTAGTAGTTTTTTCAATAGGTTCCAAACGATATTTGAAGTTCCAAGAGATGGCATAAGATTTAACAAAGGGTACAAAATTTTTGAAGCATGTGAGCACAAGGTGGATTATCTTTTACTCATCCACTAGGAGCTTATTGGATGAGTATCCATCTTTAGTAGGACTCATTAATAGATTGGTAGCTAGTGAAGGACATTGACAAAGCATTAGAGCCATTAACAACTTTGATAGATTTGAAGACATTGCTTACTTATTAGGTATTTCAATATTCTTCAACTCAACATATTATATGTAATATTTTTTCCTAATTTGGTATCTAATAATTTATGTTTCTTTATTTACAAGAATTATTTTGCTCCTTTGCAAAGCTTAATGTCCTTGTGAAGCTTCTTCAAAAGCAAACAATGTATATGGATGAATACAGTAATATTCAAAAGATGATATGTTTATCATTATATTCTTTTTATGTAGATATGAATCATCCTCTACATGAGGATAAATTTCAAAAGATGGCATGAGATCTTGGACTTTGAATCACAACCTAGAAAAAGCTTTTTGATACTATGTTGGGTATCAACTAATGCTCAATGAAATCATTTGGATATCAATACAGGGTCTCAACAAACCTAGATGAAAATGGTGATACCTAGTACTGTTAGATGGCAAGCCCGAGAACTTCAAGTAATTTTCCTTATATATAGTTCACCTGAATGGAAAATCTTTCCAATAGAAAATCTAAGTCAATGTTGCATTGTATTTGATGAATATATTATCTATGGATATTTTCTCATGAAAAGGTTGAAAGTTGAGCTTTAATAATTTTTTATTTCATGATTTACCTTGCTTTAGTCATACTATTTTCTAAATTCTTTCCATTAACATAGTTAAAGTATATTTCATTCTATGTTTTTGCTATCTTAATATTGAGAAAACTTTACCATTACTAATCTAAAAATGGCACTTTTAAAGTTTTGTTTCTTTATGTGTCTCACATAAAGTATTTTCCAAACCAATTCTAAATTTCATTTTATTCCAACACCCTATTTGCACACCATAGGATCTAGCTGAAGGACTAACAAATTTTGTGTTTTTCATGCATTTACAAGCTTGGAAATGCATGAGGTGAAAACAAGGGGCCTTAAAACTTTTCTTTGCACATTTGCATGCTCTCTTAGAGCTCCACACTATCTAGAGGAATAAAGAGTTTGGCCATACCTTAAGAGAACCAGAAGAAGTGTGACGTTGATCTCATTGTCATTTCTATGAAGGAAAATGGTGTACTCTAGAGAAATGATGAGGTATTGTGACTAGAATCAACTTCAACATCCACTGTTACATGCCCAAGAATCTAATTAAGCCTCACTTGGTTATCCTTCTTTAGGTCTTTAAGGTTTTGTGACAAATCCTCCTCCTTAGGCTTTCTTTCCTACACAGTTTGAGATCCCTCCTTTTGCATGCACTTTCTCTCCCTTTATCATTATGTGTCTCCTTTCTCTTTGCATCACCTTCTTTTTCTTTTCCTTTCTAATTTTCTACAGGTTCTACCTTTTCAGATTCCTTTTTCTCTCCTTGAGTTGTATCCTATATCTTGCCAGTAATAACTTCAACGGGTATACATGTGCTCACTCTTGTTATATTTGCATTTTTCTCTACTTGGCATATTCAAAATCATGGAGGCCTTCTTGTCATCTGTGTGACTTGGGATTAGTAACTCATCAAATCTATACCTTATAAGCTTAACAATGTGAATGCCATTGTCCATCATAGCTACTATGTGAGCATGTGTAGTGCACACATAACTATTTTCTAGGAAATCTACCAAGAAAATCTCTACACTCTCTTGAAGCCAAGCAAGGGTACTTTTCTACCATCTTACATTCATACCATACCTTTCACATGTGTCCTTTATGCACCTCAAAAATGAAGATTTGGAAATAAGAATATGGAACTCTTTTTATTTTTTGATCTCCTTGAGGGCATTGCACTATTAACTCAACTATTATCTTTACATAAGTTAGACATAACATGAGTAAAGGTCCATTGCTTACCTTTTCCAAAATTTCTAGATGTGGTAAATTTCTCTCCTTTAGTAGCGCTATTTTTTTCCTTCTGCTAGGTCTCTCTATTGTCCTAAGTCATAAGAAGTTTTCAATTCTAAACCTTTGACAGGAGATGTGCACTGTAGCAAACACAAGTGTGACACAAAAAAATATAAGAAAGGCACACATAAAATTGTAAACAAATGAATCCAAACAAAGGGATCTGGGATGTAGAATGGGAAAATAAAAACAAAAAATTTGAGAACCTTAGTTATATATTCACTCACTCGCATGTGTGGATTCACATCAACACCGACCTCAAGGTGACACATGGTCATAGGTTCATTGTGCCATATGTGCACGGACTTGGTCTCCTCAAAAGACTATTTGCCATGTGACATCCCTGCTACAAATTGTGGGCACCCATTTGTGTCAGGGACCATTTTCCATGTGATAGTCTTGCTACAAATTGTGGGCACCCAATTTTTGAGATATCGAGCTCCACTCGTGATATGCCAGGGTGACCGTTGTGCATTTATGTCACCGACTTGTTAGCTGTAGATGCAGTTGGTACACCACCCATGAATAATAGCTAGATGACAGTTATCCTTATCTACTCTAGTTCATGGCTCAGTTAGTATGCCACCTTAGTTAGTTGAGTTTGGTTTGAGACCCATATATAGGGTTCTTCTATTTCTATGTACTTGAGTTCTTTTTGGCTTACACAACTAAGAAGAGGAAAACTGTTTTCAGCATCCACCTTTGTGTGTATTCCCCCATTGTGCAAGTAAGAAAGCTACAAGTGAGACTCCTTCCTTCTCTCCCACAATCTTGACATGGTATCAGAGCCTTGTTCATGGTAAGGAGCTCAAGAAAGCAAACCAAGTTCGCGGTGTTCTGGTAAGAGGACCAGTATTGCTTTCATTTTTCTGTTTTGGGAGCAAGTCTCTGCAAACAAGTAGCACAGCCGAAAAGTGCAAGAGTGCATTGTCTCAGATTGAAACGCCCTTCACGGTGTAGCAAGAGGGTAGTATATGCTGCGGGATAGGGATTTAGCCCTGGGTTGCTCTGTTTTTTTGATTTGAGGCCATTTTGAGGCCTGTTTTGGAGGTAAAAATTTTCTGCACACACTTAGGAAAAGGCCCAGTTTTATGCTGTGCGACCACTGTTCTACAGGTCGGTGAAAAGTTACTGTAGAAATTGCATCGTATGCCTGTGTGCACAGACATTGGGAGTTACAGAATCATCCTTGTTGCTTGTTGATGCAAAATTGTCACTAGGAAGTGACTGTGTGGTCAAATACCACTTTCGTCAGTTTTGCAGATTTTTCCTTGTGAGGCTGAAGCTGTGTTCTTTGCAGTGACAGAATTTTTTGCAGTGTTCTGTAATGGCGTCTGATTCTCTTTCACAAATTGTCACTGAAAAGCTTGACAAGAACAACTTCCAAGCATGGAAGTTTAGAATGACGAATTTCCTTATGGGAAAAGGATATTGGGAATTCGTTGCATGAAATGAAGAAGAACCAGTTCTTCCTGATGTTTCCAATCAACAGCAAATGCAGGCATTTAAAGCATGGCATGAGAGAGCCAGGAAAGTTATGTACTGGCTGTCTATCAGCATTTCAGACTCTATGATTGTGCATATTCAAGATGCAAGTACGCCAAAGGAGGCATGGGATACTTTGTCAAAAATGTATAGCACAAATATGCAAGCCAGGAAAATGCAGCGCAAGCAAGAGTTGCACAATGTGCAAAGAGAAAGTATGAGCATCAATGACTACCACATGAAGGTGAAGAAGATTGCAGATGCACTTGTTTCCATTGGGTCCCCAGTGGAAGATGATGATTTAGTTTTTGTGACCTTGAATGGTCTAGGAAAGGATTATGCACAGTTCCGAACATCCATTTCCGTCCGTGAAAGATTTCCTGATTTTGAGGAGTTGATTGCTCTTCTAATTTCTGAGGAGCAGAGAAATGGTGGTGCATCTTCATCAGGAGGAACTTCAAAAGAAACTGTCTTCTACTCAAATGCTGGAAGAGGTAGAGGCAGAGGTAGAGGAGGCCGATCTGGAGGCCGTGGTAGAAATCAGAATATGTAGCAAACTCAAGAAAACCAGTCCTATGGAGGAGGACGTGGTAACTCTAGAGGCAGGGGGAGCCAAAGAGGTCGTGGTGGATGGCAAAGAGGCCAAAATGCAAACAGCAATGTTGAATGCTACTACTATGGTAAAATGGGTCATATGGCTAAAGACTACTATAAAAAGCAGAATGACATCATGAATGGAAAATTGCAACAAGGGAATTATGCATCTTCTAGTAGACAGGGTGATGACAGAAATGAGCATTTGTTTATGGTGCAGCACATGACCAATTCTGTGACAAGCGTAGAAGAAAGAAACGATGTGTGGTATGTTGACTCAGGTGCATCAAACCACATGACAGGTCATGCAGAATGGATGTAGGATGCAAGGTAAATGGAAAAACCAGGATTTGTGGAGATTGGTGATGATACTGCACTATTGTGCAGATTGGAAATATTCATTTGTCTATGCAGGATGGGAAAAAGAAATACCTGTCGGATGTATTTCATGTCTCGAATATCACCAAGAACCTGGTTTCTGTTGGTCAAATGGTTGAGCAGGGCTTGTAGGTCAGATTTAATTCTCATGGATGCTTTGTTGAGGATATGAAAAATAAAGGTCGCTTGATAGAAAAAGGAAAAAAGAATGGCAGAATGTTTACGTTGGATGCAGACATGCCTGAATTGAGTGCAGCAATGTTTGCACATGGGACCGGTGTAGTTGCAGATATTGATATCTGGCATAAACGCATTGGTCATGTTAATGTACAGCGACTTAAATCAATGCAAGCCCAAAATATTGTTGCAGGATTGCCTAAATTCAAGGTTGCAGAAATGCATAAGGTATGTGAAGCTTGTCAATTTGGAAAACATGCAAGGAAACCATTTCCTAGACATGTTCAAGAGAGTAAGAAGCCATTGGAATTAATCCACTCTGATGTGTGGACTACTAAAGCTACATCTCTTGGAGGCTGTCATTATTTTGTCACTTTTATTGATGACTATAGCAAAAAAGTTTGGGTGTATTTTATGAAAAAGAAAAGTGAAGTTTTTGGGCATTTCAAAACTCTTAAAGTTATGGTTGAAAAAGAAACAGGCCTGCAAATAAAATGCCTAAGGTCAGATGGAGGGGGAGAGTACCTCTCAAATGAATTTGCAAGGTTCCTCCAGGAGCATGCATAAAGCAGCAATATTCATGCAGTCATACCCCACAACAAAATAGAATTGCAGAAAGGAAAAACAGGCATATTGGAGAGGTATCTCGTGCCATGCTCAATGAAAAAGACTTGCCAGATTTTTACTGGGCTGAAGCAGTTGCTACAGCAGTCTACATAATGAACAGGACTCCCACTGCAGCAATACATGGGATGACTCCAGAGGAGAGGTATACTGGTAGGAAACCAGATATTTCTCATTTGAAAATTTTTGGTTGCATTGCCTATGTTCATGTGCCAGATGAGTTGAGATCCAAGTTGGATCCAAAAGCTGAGAAGTGCATCTTTATTGGTTATTCTCTACAGCAAAAAGGGTATAGATGCTATAACCCTTCTCATAAGTTTACAGTGAGCAGAGATGTTGTTTTTGATGAGATGAGTAGCTGGTATAAACCAGTAAATGTGATTGATAATGTAGATGCACAAAATGGTAATGCTGCACAGAATTCACAGCAGCAGTCACAAGATATTAGTGGACATGGAGCGTCCTCTAGCAGTGGTTCACATTCTTCGCCATGGACAAGCAGATTGAGATCAGAAGAATCTTCTCAAAGCAATGCAGATAGTGGTATGCAGGTATCACGAAAAGGAAAAGAGAAGGTAGATCAGCCCATGTTTGATGTGAATGCAGGTCATTCTTATGTGGATGGTGAATCCAGTGGCTCAGAACAGAGCATTGATGATGAGTTGGGTATTCCTTCTATTGTTACACCTGGAGTAAGGAAGACCAGGGATGTTTTGAGAGCACCTGGGAGTGAATCTACTTTGCACAGGTCTACCAGAGCTAGGTATCGTGTGGATAGGCTGAAATATGATGGATTTACAGCCATTCACTATGCATATATGGTCAAAGTGATACAGGAACCAGAACCGACTTCTTTTGAGCAAGCCATGGGAAAAGGAAAATGGGAGAAAGCCATGGATGAAGAAATGGATGCCTTGGAAGCAAATGCTACATGGGAATTGATACCTTTGCCTAAAGGTAAGAATGCAATTGGTTGTAAGTGGGTTTATAAGGTGAAGCACAATGCAGATGGTTCTGTGAACAGGTACAAGGCAAGATTAGTAGTCAAGGGGTATGCACAAACATATGGCATCGATTATGAAGAAACATTTAGTCCGGTTGCAAGGATGGCAATCGTAAGAGCAGTCATTGCTATGGCTGCATCAAAGGAATGGTATTTACATCAGATGGATGTAAAGAATGCCTTCTTGCATGGTGATATGCAAGAAGAGGTATATATGGAGCAGCCACCAGGTTATGTGCATGCTGTTCATCTTGAGTTTGTTTGCTGGTTGAAGAAAGCCTTGTATGGCTTGAAGCAAGCACCTAGAGCATGGTCTGACAAGATAGGACAGTATCTTGTCACTATTGGCTTTCAGATTTCCAAGGCAGATTTCTCACTTTATGTGAGAAAAACAGAGAAAGGTATTATGCTACTTGTCATTTATGTTGATGATTTGATTATGACAGGTGACAGTGATGAAGATATCCTTCATGTGAAAATGCTATTGAAGCATAAGTTTGAGATGAAGGATTTGGGAGAGCTGCGTTATTTCTTGGGCATTGAGGTGATTAGATCACCAAGTGGGATACGGCTCTTGCAGAGGCAGTATGGATTGGACATGCTGTCCAAATATGGGATGACAGGCTGTAAGCCTATTTCAGTTCCTTTGGAGTAGAATGTGAAGCTGAGCGCAGATGCATGTGAGCTTCTCAAAGACCCTACTATGTACAGACGCATAGTAGGAAGTTTGATTTATATGACTATTACCAGGCCAGATTTGAGCTATGCTATTGGATTGGTAAGTTAGTTTATGCAGGCTCCAAGGAAACCGCATTTGGATGCGGCTAGACGCATACTCAGGTATGTGAAGTCCACATTGCAGTATGGACTACTTTATGAGAATGGGGTTCAAATACAGTTGCATGGATACACTGATGCTGATTGGGCCAGTAATATTTCTGATAGACGATCTACCAGTGGATATGTGTTCTCTTTTGGGAGTGATGCAGTCACTTGGAGAAGCAAGAAACTGCCTACAATTGCCTTGTCGAGCACAGAGGCTGAGTACAGGGGTGCAGCAATGGCTGCATGTGAGGTAGCTTGGTTGCATAAGCTACTTTATGATATGCATCAGCCTACAGATGGGTTGGTTGTCATTTATTGTGACAACATGAGCAATATACACTTGGCAAATAACCCAGTCTATCATGCTAGAATAAAGCACATTGAGGTGCATTATCACTATGTGCAGGAGAGGGTTTTACTAGGTCTTATTGATCTAGTTTATGTCAGCACAGAGGATCAGGTAGCTGACATATTTACGAAGGCATTGGGTGCAGAGAAGCTGCGCAAGTTCAGAGACCTGCTTGGTTTGCAGGAATTGGGATTGAGCTCGAGGGGGAGTGTTGAGATATCGAGCTCCACTCGTGATATGCCAGGGTGACCGTTGTGCATTTATGTCACCGACTTGTTAGCTGTAGATGCGGTTGGTACACCGCCCATGAATAATAGCTAGATGACAGCTATCCTTATCTACTCTAGTTCGTGGCTCAGTTAGTATGTCACCTTAGTTAGTTGAGTTTGGTTTGAGACCCATATATAGGGTTCTTCTATTTCTATGTACTTGAGTTCTTTTTGGCTTACACAACTAAGAAGAGGAAAACTGTTTTTAGCCTCCACCTTTGTGTGTATTCCCCCATTGTGAGGACGAATCTGACTAGGAAGGAGACCTTGAGTCACCATGGGGACTTCTGTAAAGAGTGCTTTTAGGGCGTCAAAGGAGGCTTCTGCTATGAGCTCGTTCTTAGTTTTAATTTTTTCCTTCTCTCTTCTCACGTACCTCTGGACTCGTTCTAATGCTTGCCTCTTTATTGCATCATTCATCAGGGGGTTGGCTTCAACCAGTCAACACGATAGTATCAGGGGGGGCTTCAATCTCTGATGTATTCTCTGGCCAACATCTCTTCTACTTCCTTCTTCTCAACATCTCTGAATTCAGCTTTCAAACCACTACAGAGGGGGAGATATTCCGTTCCGAAAGTATCAAAACTCATTCTTCTTAAGATTGTTGTTGTGTCATTATAATAATGCCAGCTTCTGAGGATTTCAACAATGTATGTTGTGAAAAACACTCTGTCTACCAACTTCGAGTGGGTTGCTAATTGGACAAACAAAAGATTATCAATGCACCAAGCATCCCACGTATCTTGCTGTTGAGCATCAATGAACAAATTCCAACTCTTTTCCTTCTTGTTTTCGTGAACCTCCATAGACCACGACTCCTGAAGCTTCTTCACAATTTCCCACTTGATGATGTCTGGAAACTTTTCAATGAATGCCAAATCTTCCATGGATGGTCATTCTCTATGTTTCTACTCTTTAGTTTATTCCCAAACAGTTTGCCACCAAGATGTAAGTTTCTGCTGCTTCAACAAGAAGAGGAAGTAGTCCACCACATAGAGCATGCATCATGACGGTGATATGTTTCTGCCATTGTGGGATGAACTTATTTGGAAAGTGGATTTGATAATGAGAAATTCCAACTATTCAGTGGAAGAAGGAACTTTGCAAACATCCATTGGATTCTTCTCTTCTTGACAATCCCATTTCCTTCATTTTTAGCCTCTTCTGATGCTTATTGATGGCAAGTTTCCTCGGTTGCGCACCAAAAACATGGAGCCCCAAGAGGAACACCAAGGAAAAGGGAATTCTTATCTTGTAACATCAACAAGCTTTTATTTCATTCTTTTGATCATCAAAACAAAGAAAACAACAATTCTTCACGCAGCATCATAGTAGATTTCTCCCAGGGATTTGATAGAATCAACCATAATCTTCAATATCTTCATAAAATCCATCAACATAACAAAGAGCACAAAGAAATACACCATCTTTGAATGGCAATTAATCACATATTATCCTTCTTTAATGTCTTCATAGTTCTCTCTCTCAATCTCTCATATACAATTATACTATTTTGATAGAATTGACTATCTCTGGCTCTCTCTCTCTCTCTATCAATAATACATCATCTCCTCACTACAATACTCTCATAATAACTCTCAATAATCTTTCTTAGGTCGTGGATGCACCTCCCAAGAGGTATGTCTGATATGAAGAGTCACCAAAGCCACTACAGTGTCTTTTCACAACTCACTACTGTCATTGTCACTTAGTCTTCTCGTCAGTCTTTAGCAGCTGCTTCTTCCACTTGTTTTAGCTCTTTTGAACTTAGATTCATCCTTTCTAAAGGTTAGAAAACTTTCCCAAAGTCACACATACATTCTACAGAACACTTACAGAAGGTCTACAGAACAGTTACAGTACAGTACCAGAGTAGCTACAGTACAGTTACAGTACAGATACCAGAGCAGAGACAAAAGGTCTACAGAAGGTCTACAGAGGGTTACAGAAGGTCATCAGAACCTCATAACTCATACTCAAACCATTCCAAACTATCAAAAACTATTCAATAAGCTTTCAAAAGATCTCAATCTTCATCAATCATCAATCCATGCTTCATACAGAAGACTATCAGAACAAAACAGAAGGTATACAGAACTAATTAGAAGCTCAACAGAACCTATCAGAACATTATACAGCTTCATATCTCCACTAAGAATCATCATGAACTTTCAAAACATAATCAATATCATCCAAAACACTCTCAAATACTTCCATTAACAACCATACATCACTCTAAATCCATAAATAATCAATCACTCAGTCCTTAAAAACAACAAAAATCAATCAAAATTTCAGTCTTTTTCACTCTCAACACAACACCCTCCTTATCTTCTATAATTAATATCAATCATAACAAAAACAAGTTCTTTCCATACTCTTACACATCCACAAACACAATTCATTTTAATCCCAGTGTCTCCCCTTAATTAACAAATGATCATTGCGGCCCTCCACTCTTGATTCTCTTGATCGCTCAAGAACTATTTATAGAAAATAAAATATAGAGTTTTAGCTTAGATATTGAGGCTTCCCCTCATGCCATCGTATAAATCAACTGTTAATTTCACTATTGTTCATGAATTTTTATAATTGCAGTTATTCCTTGTTAAGTTATCTATTTTATAAATCTTAACAAATTTATCAACCTTAGAAGTAATTGAGAATACTCTTTTGTTCCCCTTATCCCATATGATATAACTTAACACTTTGCGAACACTCTTAATTTGCGTAAAGTCAGAAACACCATATTTTATAGGACTATTTTCCTAAAGAAACAACATTAAATTACTTTTCTCTTTCTTTAACTTCAAGAAAATTTCTTAAAACATTAGAAACTATACTTTCAAATTTCCATCAGAACTTTTTCTTTTTTGTTGAGCTAAAAATATGATTTTTATCACTAAATACTATAATATTAAATATCTTTCAAAAACTTAAAAAAAATCATTAGACTTTCAGTAGTATAAAATTTATGACAAAATTATTATGTCTTATAATTGTTCAACCAAATATTTTTTTAAAATTTTATTTATGCCATTTTAAAGTGTTTTCTATTATTTTTTATTTTTAACATATAAAATTAGACATACATAAATGCTAAAAACTATTCAAAGTGGAAATAAAAGTTTTAAGTCATTTTATAAAAATTATAAATTGAAGAAATATTTATGTTGCACTGTTTATTTTTGTTAAATGAGGTAAGACACTTACATGATAGTACAAGAGTCATAATTACGTCTTTGGAAGCAGTGTCCTTTGCAGTCCCCGGCCAAGGGAAGTCTACCCAGTCATTTCAAATAGCAAGCTCACCATTTCCCATCTCTCTAAGTTTTAATGTGCCAAATGCATTGTTGCCCATAAGAGTGGTTACTTATAACTCTTTTAAGATTTAACTTTGATTAATCTTAAATTTAAGGCTTTAGCTTCCATGATTTCAAGTCAATGACTCATGAGGGGGAAGAGACTAATTGAACATCTCCATCATGCTTCCATGCAATCAGGAACCGAGTGGAGCGATTTGAAACCGGGAAATTGTTCTCCTAGCCTGCTACTTCAAATCAGGTGGGTATATTCAAGCTCCAATTTGGCATCAAGAGAAGGACATGTTGATGATCATAAATACAAAGGGATTGATCACAATTATCTCCTCTTTCTCTTGTTAATTGCAATTCTAATCAATTTCCTGGCTATGTTGATGCTTTTGGAGACTCCTATCTCTCTCTCTCTTCTCCAAATTGTGGCAACAAAGAAGACACCTCACCATGTTGGCATTGGCATCGTTTACATGAAGCATCCCCTCTCTCCTCAACGTTGCTTCCTATCAAGCGCCCCCCTTCCCCAAGCTCTTGCCACCCTTCCCTCTCCAAGACATGATGAGATTTGGACTTGCTTTGAGACACGAATGGCACGAGACACAAAAGGATGGCAGGCTTGGTGATGCCCTGGATGTTGTTGCACAGGACCTTGCAGTGCCAGTTGGTGCCCCCCTTAGATGTTTTTTTTTTCCTTCATTGTAAGCTCTCCCTCTCTCCATCATGTACACCAAGATGATCACACCCCCTCTCCTCTTCACATGGCCAAGTTCATAACCCACACCCTCTCCGTCCCTTTTCTCACATCGGTCTCCCTTATTTTTTAAAAAAATTTTCTAACTCTAAATATTTTAACTTAATTAACCTTGGCTAGGCAATGGGTCCATTCTATTGATTTGAAGGAATAGGTACATGATCTTCTTCCATTGCATCCTTACACCACTCAAATACAATCCGTAACCTCACTTGCTTTAGATGCACTACACATTCGTAAATTCTTGTGTTGACCCTCATCAAAAGAGTTTGAGTTTTCCAACAAGGATGAATCAAACTCTTCCATTGTCATGTGCATCACATCTTGAACTATTTGGAACTACCTCATAAATGGTTGTCCACCAAGAATCACCTTGTAATTAGTGTTCTGACCAAAATCAATGATGGCAAAGGTATGTTTGTACTCAATACCACATGAAGTAACAATCACATTCTCTAGCAGTCTAATAGGGTTCTCTAGGCTCCCATCTATGCATTGAAGGTTCATTCAAGTTTGCCTAACAATGGGTCTTCCCCATTTATCCCATGAGCTTTTTTTTTTCCTAGGTACCAATGTTGATTCTTGCATTGCTGTCTAATATGGCTATAGATTCTATCCCTTCATATATAATAGGTAGAGCAGTATTACTCTCATTTTTTTTCTCTATATTATAAAAGGTATATGCTGAATAACACTTTATTGATGTATGGACCAAGATTGGATGGATCTATTTAAATTCTAGGTGTTTTCTTGCCAAGTCTGAAAATCCCCTAAAAACCTCTAATTAGTGACCTCTAAGTGATAAAAATCCCTACGGAAAAATTTCAAATGGTCATAGCTGAGATTCACTAAGTAAATCTATCAGATTTTGTCTACAACTCCACCTTCCTCTCATACAAGAACTTCCTTGTACCAACATCTTGTGGCAAACTGCAAAGACCGTCCTCCAAACACAATAACTACGACTGCGTCTGCATTAAATTAATGTAAAAATTTGGTAACAATGTGCCAATTGTGTACAATTTTGTGAAAAAAAATTAGCAATGTATGGCATGTCTCTAGGTGTTGTCAAGCATCAAGCTCTAGGTTGATGTGATATTGATATATAGTGGGATTAATCCCCTTCAAGTCTTTGTAAGACTACGCAAAAACATTCAAATTCTCCTTCACTAGGTTATGAGGGGTCAAGAGCTCCTCTTATGGAAGGATGTTGCCCAATTTGAGATGTCTTTCTATGCCATTTGAATCAATAAAAGCCAACTACTTTTCACCTTCTACCTCTTTGATGAAGGTTTTACGAATTGCTTCTAGGTACAGATCCGACTTCTTCAAGGGAGTGGTGTCCTCATATAATACTCCACTAGAACCAACTTTGATCTTCAATGGAGACTCGCGTAACTCTTTGTAATGTTGAAATGGTATCAAGGCTATTTTGGATTTTGTTTGAGAGTTAATTACTTCTTGACTCGAAAACTTATCTTCAGAGGATGCATCCAAGAATGTCACATAGCATGGATGATCTAAGTTCTATTTGGGCTGCAAGATTGGTACTTATTGGTAGGGTGCATCATCATCATCCTTTCTTGAGAAGGGTAGTTTAGAGCGACAGGGTCAACTGCTAAATGAATGCTTATTTTTCTTAATCTTCTTATAAATATTTTACATATGATGAGATTCATGTACAATTCTAATGGGCACCATAGCCATTCTATCCAAGAGTATGGGATCTTTTGCTTTTTTGGACTTCCTTCTCATTAGTATCCTCTTTTGGTTGGATAGCTTCTTCCATGTTTCTTTCATAATATGTATCTTCACTTTCATCATTGTCCTCTTTGGACTCTATCTCTACCCCTAAAGGGGCTGTGTAAGAGAAGAACATGCTCTCTATTTTTGCTTCTGCTTCTGTCTCTAGCTCTACTATGGCCATCTAACAGGGAGAGCAGTACATCATGCCTCTATCATACTATCAGAGGCTTGATTCTACTCTAATCATCCAATTTGATGAGCTACTAAGTGGATTGCATGCCTTGCAGGCACCTTGATCTTTTTTCGTCACATCTATTGTGATGTTCATTGAAGAGCCTCCATCTATCAATGCACTTGCAATGAAGCAACCTTCTATCCAGATGCTAGTCTCTAGAGGAGTGCCAAGATCCAAGAAGGCTTTGGCCACTTCTACTTCTTTCACAACCTCTAGGGCCTTACCATTTTTGGTAACAGTTGTAGGGTTAGGCCAGGTCTTTGAGTGAAAATGCTTTTAAATATCTTTATGCAACAACTAAGTGAGAGCATTAACAATTGTTGAAATGTCAAATCAGGGTGAAAGGTATCCAAGTCCTTCACCAAGTCATACTCTTTGATGGGATCCATGGGCTTTTCCGACTGGACAGGGAATGGGGCGATGCCCTCTTTAATGTTTTCCCTTTCTTCAAGCAAGGGCAGCATCACCACTTTGTCTATTGTTGGAGGTACATCCAACTCTTTTATCTCTTAGTTCTCTAGTTTAGGGTCCTGGATTGTTCTACACTAGATTTTCATATATTGTACTATTATGTACTATATTGTATTGTCTTGGACTATCTCTATATTCTTCTATGGCACTATATTGTCATGTACTGTACTCTCTACGACTTTGTTAGGAGCTTGAACTTGACAACTTTTGTTGGTGAAACATTCTCTTTTGGAATTGATGGCTCTCTTTTCTTGGAACGCGTAACTACTACCTCCAATTCCACCAATCTGGAGGTAAACCCTTGATTCTTCTGTTGATTTTCTGTGGTATTAGCCTTGATAGGAGCTAGTGGATTAGGAAAATCTTTAGAGGTGTAGCCTTCTTTACATCGGCTATAGAGGGGCTTATAATCCATCGATCTTTTAGGGTTTGGGAAATTTGGGGAGATGTGACCCTTCCCTTGGCATTTGTAGCATTCCACTTCTAATCTCTATCCACCACCAGAGTGTCTTCCTTTGTAACTTTGTGTAGGAACCTCCTTGACAAAACCAGGACCAAACTCTCTAGGCTTTGGGCCGATATCTTTGGTTCTCATCTTGGATTCTAGTAGGTTGAATCTTTTTCTTTATAGTCATCAACAAAAAGATCATGCTTACCCTCTTCAAATTTCTTGAAGTTATAAATCTCCATATCCTTTTCCATATTATAGTGAGGAGAACAATACCTCTTCTTTGCATGCATATGAAATTTGTCCCATGTGATAGAGATAACCTAAGTCCTAGTTTGCATATAGGACTTCCATCATAACTTTGCCACACTATGTAGTTGCAGAATCACAATCTTGGCTTTGTATTAAGGTTAGGTGTGGAGGGGCGGCGCGGGGGGTGGGGGGGAGGGGAAGGGCGACGAGATGGAGGTGGGAGAGGGAATGGTGGAGGCCAATGTGGTGAAAAAGGTGGGCACTGGTAGTGCAGGTAGGCAACATCAAGCATTACGATAGCACCTACAGGCATTGTTGTCTGCAAGTGGCGGCGACTATAACACTAGGTGAGGGCATCCTGGAGCTTGGTGTGGTGGTGGCCGAACGACGACACGACACCAAGTGGGCGGCGAGGGAGCAAGGTAGAAGGAAGGAGGGTGGGAGGAGGAAGAGAGGAGAAGAAGGGAAGGAGGAGGAGGGAGGGAGGTGAAAGAGGGAAGAGAAGAGGAGACGGGGAGGAGGGGAGGAGAAGGGGAAGGTGGAGGTAGGGAAGAAGAAGGGGAGGAAATGGAGGGAGAAGGTGTGGGAGGGATGGGGGTGGAGGGAGGAAAAGAAGAACGCGAGAGAGAGAGAGAGAGAGAGAGAGAGAGAGAGAGAGAGAGAGAGAGAGAGAGAGAGAGAGAGAGAGAGAGAGAGAGAGAGAGAGAGAGAGAGAGAGAGAGAGAGAGAGAGAGAGAGAGAGAGAGAGAGAGAGAGAGAGAGAGAGAGAGAGAGAGGAGGGAAAAGAGAAGGTTCAGGTGTCAATTGGGAGGCAGAAGAAATTTTTTTATTTTTTATTTATTATTATTGGGTTTTTTTAAAACAAAAAAAGGCAAAGCAACCCCCCGGTCCCATGCATAAGTGTGGGCAGGGTAAAAAAATATACACAAATGAGAACGCCCAAACATGGATGAGAAAAAACGAATGACTGATCGCTACACTAAGAAGGCCGAACACGTGGATCGAGGTAGCCTCTAATCATTGACAAGACACGTGGGGGACGAAAATACGAAAATTAATCGAGAAAATTAATTCGAAGAGATCTGAGCATCAGATGAAGATGCCATAAAAAGTAAAATTGGGCACGACAACGGGGGGAATGACAAGGACAATGCGTCCGGTGCATTTGGAAAGAAAAAGGGGGGTTCATGTGGAAAAATATGGAAAATCAACCATGAAAAATCACACAAAAATTAATTTCATAAAATCTGTTAGTTAGAACAAAATGTGAAAAGAGGAAAATTTGTTAGTAATGAAGAATCAGACAGGGCTATCATATCATAATACAATTTTGACGAGAATAGGACTTGTTCATATGGGAAAAACGATAAAAAGATCCTTGAAATTTTGAAAAAAAAAATAATTTCCAATAGTCCATAAGTCAAAATATAGGGCAAGAAAAAGGGAAAATGTTTGAGGGATGGTGGTAGATAGGGATGTACATCATCGGGATTGGGATGATTGACTTATGGAGGCCCTTTGGGCATATAGAACCTCCCATAAATTTGCTGCATGACAAACCCCTTTCCAGTTGGTGTATGGTATAGAAGCCGTCTTCCCAGTTGAACTCGAGCTACCCTGTTTACGCGTTGCTATAATCAAAGAACGCTTGGGAGATGACGAGTCCCTACAAGACTATCTCTTGCACCTAGAATGTCTAGATGAGACTCACAAGATGGCCCTACAGTGCATGGAAGCCACTCAAGCTCGTAGAAAGGCCTATCATGATAGCTTTATCAAGCAGAAGGAGTTCAAGGAAGGAGACTTAGTCATGGCCTACGATTCCCAATTTTGCAAGTTTCCATGCAAGCTTCAACAATGATGGATGGCCCCTGTAAGGTACTTTCCATCAATCTTAATGGCTCTGTCCAAATCTAGAAAATTGATGCTTTGGATGATCCCTTCTTGATTAATGGCTACTGGCTCAAGATGTATTAGCCTCCTTGGGGATCCTAACAACAATCATTGTTGATAGCTCTCTCATTCCTTGCACGACAATCAATATGGCTTCACCTAATGCTCCTAATAACCCTCTTGCTAATCCTAATGATGTGGCTTCATTCTGTTAGCCCCTCATAGCCACCTTCCACCCCTCCTTGTCTCCCTTTTCATCTAATCCAACAACAGAGGTGGGGAGGATGGTTCTCATACATGGCGTTCCTAGCATTCTCCTCTTTCAAAATAACAAAAAGAATAAATAAATAAACATATATCAAACATTAAAAAAAGGACTTCAGTCCCTATCATGCCAACCTATTCTTCGAGAAAAGCTGGGGGAAACACCCTTGGGAGTAGGGAAAAAGAAAAGTAAAGTAAAGTAAAGTAAAAAACAATAAAAACAAAACTATTATGAGAGAAAATGAAGAGATTCCCTATCATAATAGGCCTCATTCCAAAAAAAGGTGGCACACACCCTCGGATGGGAAGTTGGCTGTGGAAAAGGTGGTAACACCCCGTAGTCTAAGACAGTTGAATTACTAGCCGAATTTTTACTGCAGAAGTTTCAAAGTTACCTCCCTTGGTGCGCTACATCGTGTAACCTCATCAGTGCTTCTGACTCCTACAACATACAATATTCCCAATATTCAATCCAAGTACCGGACTTGTTGGCTAACTCCATGGATATTCCTCTTCATCAACCAATCCACATTGACATCATCAACCAACTGAAGCAACAAACCTAGAGCAATGTGAGCTTTTACCACAACTAGATGGGAATGTGAGTATGGGTTGCCCTCTGCTCTGTAATCGACACTTAGCTTGTCCAGTTGTACCACATGCAAACATTAAATAAGTCGGTGACTTTAGACTTAGTCTGTACTTGGTGTGAATGGTCTTCCAGAACTTAGATTGTTGTATTCACTTTAGATATATAGATTATGGAATATGAAGAAAAGAGAAGAGTGAAAATACGGCTCCTCTCTATTGCTCCAATCCTTTTCTCTATCTCTGTCTCTCAACACCTATAAAGTTCCATATGTGGTATTTCAAACACAACCTTAAATTTCAAGAGGATATTGAAGGATGACTTGAGGTATCAAGCAAGGGATCAGGATGTACTAATTTTCTTAATGTGGTTGCAAAGGTAGAGAATCATGAAAATATGCAAAAGTACAATGAAAGAAAAGTGGCAAATGTCTCTAGTTTGTAGATTATTTGCATGGGTCATCATCCACAAAGTTCTTAATCTACTACCTCAAAGACTAAACTAGGCCAAAATCTCAACAATAATAGAAACCAGAATACTATGCAAAGAGAGATGCAGAGAGAGCCTATACAACATTCTCAAAAATTAGTAGTCCAGAATCAGAATATCTCCAACAACAACAATCAAAAGAAGAGACAACCTCTTCAATGGTAGCAAGATCTAGAATTCCTTGAACGAGCAAGAAGATTGGGACTATGTTACTGCTCTAGGGAGCAAGGCTATCGTACTTTTGAGTGTTCAATCCAATATAAAAGAGTTGAAGAAGCTTAAACTGCAACTTGATGATCTCTTGAAAAAAGGGATTTATTAGACCTAGTGTATCTCCTTAGGGCACTCTTGTATAGTTCTAGAGGAAGAAGGATGGGACATATAAACATTGTATTGATTACAAAGGTCTTAATAAGTAAACCATAAAGAACAAATATCCCCTTCCACACACTGATGATCTATTGAGCCAACTAAGTGGTGCAAAGATGATTTCAAAAATAAACTTATGATCGGGTTACCAGCAAATCTATATAGAGTCTCAACATATTCCAACGAATGCTTTTTGGACTAGGTATGGTCATACAAATTCATAGTTCTAGCTTTTGGATTAACTAATGTACCAACCGCCTTCATGTGTTTTATAATGTAAAATAGCTACTTCTCACAGCAAGAAAAATAACTAAAAATATGAGAGATACACCATATGTGCCAACAAACCATAGCCAAGGTGGCTAGGCATGAAATTATATTGCCATGAAAGGTTGAGAATCATAGATGAATGCTGCAACCTGAATACTCACCTCATGCCAAGGTGGGACATTGTATGCACCCCATGATCTTGGTGGCTAAGAGTGTGCACCCTCTTAGATGGTGGAAGGAAGAAAACCTCAAATCTTGTATTCTTCAAAATGGCAAAAGATTCTTCACATGTTACATCTCCACCTTTTATACTTAACCCTAGGCTAAAGCATTTATGCTTTATTACAAGCCATCTTGGCCTAAAAGAGCTTTGTCCTTAAAGCTAGAATTGGGACAATTTACGAGGAAAGATTACAAGGATAGCTTTGTAAGTAATGGATCCATGCTGAAATGAGACTCCAACTTCAAGAAGATCTCATATGTCAATGAAGTACAAGTATGAAATCTGAGTATATTGCTAGAAACTATCCAAAATAGGCTGATGCACATGAATGACCATAACTTGAAGAAGAAATCTCCAATCACCATATATGAGCTATAGAAATGTAGAGGAAAATCCCTAGTATCCAACCATGCCATCAAAATCCAATTTTGATGAGACCAATTATTTTTTAAACAAAAAATTTATATAGCAAGCTATCATTTTCATATTTTACTCTCTTTTTTGCAAAAGCCATGGAAAAGAATCAAGGTATGATAATGGTTTCCAAGTAGACTTCTCCATGGGAAAACCTTGCCATTTAATAAGGCATTTCAGCAATGAACGGTTCCTTAAAACCTTTTCTCTTTTATTTGGGCTCATAAATGATGAGACCATCTTCATCTATGGGAGGTAACTCCTTTAAAACCTTTATGGTTGGACTCACATATTTCTTAAGTTGGAAAACATGGAATGTAGAATGAATCCTTGTTGAAGAAGGCAAATCAAGCTTTTATGCAAGCTTGCCAACTCGTTTGAGGATTTGATAAGGCCCATAGTAACGATGAGCCAACTTATTATGACTGCCTTTGAGAGAAGCATACCTAGATTTAGGCACTTTGAGAAACACCCAATCTCCTTCTTCAAACTCCAAAGGCCTCCTCTTTTCATCATCTTATTAAACCTTCATAACATCTAGTGCCTTTCTAATGTTTTATTTGCATTGATGTAAAAGAGTTTCCATTTTATGGTTTTTAATCATTTTGATAAGGAACAACTTAATAAGAATTCATTCCAAGTTATAACTGTCATTCCTTGCCACAGTATCTCTAATCATTTACAAGTTCTAAGCTCAAAATAGATGCAGCTCATATTACTCAAGTTAACTATAGTTACAAGAGTTAAGTTTATTCCAATATAAGTTGTGTTTCATGTCAATAAAATTTCTAGGATTTCTAATCATCTTGAAGAAGTGTTGTAGGTTCTAGGTCTTCGTCTTCATCTGATTCCTCTATATATCCATAGATTGCACCTATGTAGCTTCGTTTTCTTGATGGAGGCTCAATATCTTCTGGACTTAGATCAGGGCAGCCTACTTATATGTGTCCTAGCTCATTACAATGGAAGCATTGATAGTAGGGACATCTCCTACGGATGTGCCCTATCTCTCCACACTTGTGGTATCTCGAGAGAGAGAGAGAGAGCGAGTGAGAGATAGATAGCCAATTCTATGTAAGACAATGTATCTACCTATGAGAGATTGTGAGAGAAAGCTATGAAAAATTTGAAGATGAATACTCTCCATTCAAAGTGGAGTATTATTTTTTGTTTTTGTAGTCTATTAAAGAATTATATGAAGAATATGAAGAGTATGATGGATTTTTGTTAAAGTTAAAGCCGTGGGAGAATTGTTTCAATAAAGCTGTGTGAAGATTTCTTGTTCCTAGATTTCATTTCCATGTTGTGGACATATCAAATATGAAAAAGATGGTTGTTGATGATACAAGATATATTTTCTTGCAATAGAAACCCCGTTTTCTTGGTGTCAATAGCAAGACACATGGGACTAATGGTGCATTGACAAACTCCTATTTGTCAAATTAGCAACCATTGGAAGCTAGTAGATAGAGTGTTCTTCACAACATACACTGTTGAAACCATTAGAAGTTGGCATTACTATGATGATGGCATGGAACCACAATGATCCCCAGAAGAATGAGTTTTGATACCTTTAGAATGGAATATCTTCCCCTCTATAGCGAGCTAAAAGTTGAATTCAGAGATGTAGAAAAGTAAGAAGTAGAAGAAATGTTAGCAAGAGAGTCCTCCAAAGACTGAAGCCCTCCTGATTTTGTTCTGTTCAGTACATACCAATTGGGTGGAGCTAACTCCTTGATGAATGATGCAATCAAGAGGCAAACACTGGAATGAGTACAAAGGTATGTGAGAAGGGAGAAGGAAAACATCAAAGCTGAGAACGAGCTAGCAATGGAAGCCTCCTTTGACACCCTAGCAGCACTCTTTATAGAAGTCCCCATGGTGACTCAATGTAACTAGCCGCCATATTAATGTCATCCCCCCCCCCTTTTTTCCCACCATCGTCACCATCAATCCCCCCTTTTATTAGAAAAATAATTTAAAAAACAAAATTATTCTTTCGTCGCCTCTCCCTCTCAATGCCATCTAGTTGGCGAAGGGAGAGGGAGTTCAACTGCACGTTGACGAGGGCATGAGGAGTTGAACCACGAAATGGAGGAGTCAAACTATGAGATGGGGGAGGCAGCTGGACATAACTGGCAATTGCATGGAGGAAAGGCCGATTTGGCCATCTGAATGGAGAAAGAGGAAGGGGGCCTCGTGTCACACCCCCTCCCTGTAATACCCTTCTCCCCCCTCCCTATGAAAATCCCCCCCCTTGACAAGGGGGATAATCTTCTTCTTTCGTCCCCCTTAACCAACACGCCCCTCCATTATAACTCATTTTCATCCCCTTTTTCTTTCAAGATAACTATTATTCCTCTTTTCCCACCCTTTGTCACCAAAGTTGTGAGAAAGAGAAGGAGAGGGAGAGGTATCTTACGGTTGATCTCTTCCTGCACAAGAGCACTCTCTACATTAGGCAAGTTCAAAATAGTAGTAGGAGCACATAAGGCAGTGTGAAATACATCCCATGACTCACTCAGAGTCCCAAGCAAAAACAATGGAGTAACCTCATCATTAAAGGTAATACCCTGAGAAGTCAAGTTCTTGAGAATAGCATGGAACTAGCTCAAGTGAGCAGACATCGTCATATCCTCCTTCATGTGCAGGTCCATAAGCTACTTCAACCAATACATCTGACTTGCTGGACTTTTCTTGTCATAGAGGTTTTTGTTCTTACCCCAAAGCTGCCAAGCACTCTGTGCTTCGTCAACCACATTGTAATGTATCTGTTCAGTGAGAGACAAGATGAGGGTAGACTTGCATAACTCATCAAGCTCATCCCATTCGTCATCAGTCATAGTCTCAAGCTGCTTGCCATGCATCCTTAGTGGCTTTATCTGTGATTTCTGCACCAATACCTACATGCCAAACTTGGCTCTTCCAATAGACATAATTCATACCATCAAGCTTAGTGATGTTGAAGATAGCACTATCAATGGAAGAAGAACCCACAATGCAGTCCAAAACAGTGCAGATAGTCCAAAACTGCTTGTTGTTTTCTACTGTAAACATCCAAAATACCACCAAAACCAATGCAAAATGACCACGAGCTGATAGCTAATGATGCTACCCACCAAGTACCATCAAAAGTACATAAAATCAAGATGATTCAACATGAAAATTCCACATCAATCCATACATAACTGCTTACTGTAATAAATTACAGCTAGGTATAATAAGAGCAAATTGTAGGCAAAATCAATGCACCAAGTCAATCATGGACTGTCAAAGCATAACTAGCATCAAGGGGGCATAAATCAGCATATGACAGTCATATGGACATTGAGCAAACACCCAATCATGTCAAAAAAATTCTTCAATAAGCCGGCACACCCCTTGTGTAATAGGGCAAAGTGTACACAACACTGGCAAGACCTGACACAAAGAGGTGTATGCTTAGTAAGTGCAAAGCCCAAATCAGCCCAAGTACATGTATGCAGACCACGGCGTATCAACCATGCAACATCCAAGTGAAGAAGATCCCAGTCTTAGAAGACTCAAAGCTCAATAGCATAAACCACCTGCTCAATGTCTGTCAAACATCCAATGATGCTCCCACTGGCACAAAAGCCATATGGATCAAGCCGAGAAGCTGAAGAAAGGCATATGAGAGCACTAGTGATGAACGATCCAAGACCAAACATCAATAAGACATCATGACCATATACGCTATGTAGCCTCCAAATAGAGCATCCATAGACATCAACTGTATCCCAAATACAACTTTCGCAAGCCAAGAAATATCCCAAGTAATTTCTTGGAAGCTAGATGCAAGCCAAGACAAGACACTAGTAGCAATTGGCTCCAAACAATGTAAGAAGCATGTAGTAATGGCATAGGCCAAGCATGCCAAGACTGGTCAGACATAGGTAACATACATGCCATATGTACATCCAAGACGGAGCATCAAATGCATTCCAAAGCCAAGCTCAAGCTCAAATGAAGATCTCGAACCAAAGACAAGCTCGATGTCATACCCCGAAGGTCAATACTTCATTGTATATCCCAAAGACATAGCCCAAAACCAATAGGCATAACCAAACTGGAGGTAAAATAACATGTCAACTAAGGTAGCATAAATCCCAACCAACAACAAAGTGTCCTCATCCAAATCAAGGCTCAATAGCTCTCAAATAGCATATCCGGGCATAAACCATGATGATCAAGCATCAATACATCCAATAGGACACCCGAATGTCAACAAAGAGCATTATGCATAAGTCGTCCCTGATAAAACCTTACTGCCCAAATAATGTACAACAGTAAATTCCTGCATAAATTGAGCTATGGAAGCTCAAACCAAGTCCCAAAGCATCTCAAAACATTGAGCAAATATCCCCAAAGTATCTGGGCATCAAATACCAAGCCTCGGGAGCATCACATAAGCTAAGAGCAATACATTTTCTTGCTATAAATCAACTTAGATCTGTTGCACAAAATGTTTCCATCAGAATTTAGCAAATCTGACATCGCCATCATATTTGGAGCGTACCAAAACCCCAAGTTAGACTCTTACCTTGCCTAAATCGAGTTTCGGATGCTTGAGATATGAGAAAAAATGGGAATTTTGAGCTAGATTTTGAAACAAGCACAAAAAGAACGTGAGCTGACTGTGGGGTATGCTGGTTATGCCGAGGATAAGGGGGCAAATGGGGACATAAAAGGTGCCCAATGAAGCCGAGGAACACCTGCAAAGAGCATATGAGGGCCGGGGAGAAGCGAGAGATGAAATCTTACCTTAGGGGAAGAAGCCATGGCTTGCATTGAAGCTCCAAACTCTAGGTCTTCAATCTGGGCTAAAGTAATGCCATGCCAAGCTCCATGATCAAGCTCTAATCCAAAGCTTTGATACTAGTTGAAAGGTGAGAAGGGTCGAAGCTTGCTTGGAAGTGAGCTATGGCAGAGAGCAAGAGCAAAAAGAGAGAGAGACACAAATGGGAACTCCAATAGTCATAATGTGTGATTGGGCCTTCCTTTATTCAAACTGTCACTAAAAGGATAAAGAATAAAGTGATGGTGACGGGTGCCTGCCACCTGCAGTGTGCAATAATGGGTACTATCAGTGTAGTAATACACGAGCGGCTAGGCAAAGGCACCTTTACCCCCAACAAATTAAACAATCGGATTCCCCTTGTCCATACTAGTTTTGAGATGGTTGTTCACCACCTAGGGAGGGCCACTCGATGAGGGATGATGTTCTACCCCCATCACCTGATCGGTACGTGGAGGTTCACCCTCACCATTGGGGTAGCTAGGGCAAACCCTCGACAGCATCCGAGGTAAAAAAGCAAGCCCTAGACCTAGCCCTTAGAGCCAATCCTTTTCCCCACCTAATGATGGTGTGTTGATGGGGCCATACAAGTCCACCCATATGAGCTTTTATGGGGTATTGACTCACTAAATCATATCCCCAGGAATAGGTGCTAGGTGGTGCTTGCCGAAAGTTAAAATGCAAAGGTTTTTGTTGCCCCAATATTCAATGAAACTTCTATCAACTAGTCTTGGTTTTGGCATGCCTCAAGGTTTGATAAAGTAAATGTCCATATTGGATACGTAATCAAATATCCATCTTAGAAGCTATCAACATTGTCGAACCCCATAGCTTGTAGAATCCATGATCCTTTTACACTTGTTCAAAGTATCTTCCCCAAAGCCCTATCTCTGATGACCACTTATTCATAATCAAATATCACATTTACTCCTTGTCTAGTAAGACACAACACACATATGAATCTCCACTATCCAATATCTATATGTTGGATGATCAATTAATCAATGTCATCTCATCCAAATAGTTAAAGGGTGAATGAAGAGATCCCCATCCATCATGGATGCCCCTCCCTCTCCCCCCCAAAAAACCACACACACTTAGATAATTTTATTATTGATATTACATGTGCACAAACACATGTCTAGACCTTAATCAAGCTTAAAAGAGACGGGGCATGGTGTATCTTCCTTAGAAAGAAAAGAATGCACATTGATTAGAGGTGCCCACATTAAATGTGGGCATAGGCGAGTCATTGTGACTCAAAGCTCCCCCTCAAGGATTGTGGATTTGAACACCCCTCCTACATTAGTGTTTCTATTCCAAAACAACACCTTTATTATAAACATATTACCAAATAAAAAAAGGCTTCCCACCAACCTTAAAGATAGTGCAACTCGTTACTAAATTTTGTTCCACTAGTTTTACATAATTTAACAACCAATACTTTGGCTTGCTAGAAAAAGAATAGCTAGTACATATGTCATTTAACTATATCTCACTCATGCTTTCATCATTGAAATTTGGGGATCTTTAGCTCACAACCTTCATGACATGTTGAAAGTCTTTCACCTTATGCTTTTGCCATGTCTTTAGTGCATTTGTGTACAACTATGGGTTATCTTTTGTACTTGTACATTGAAAGTTGGCTCTTTAATATCCACATTAGGTCCTCCATGTATGTACAGAGTGTACTACATCACTCTCTCCACACTTCTATTTGTTTTAAGGAGAATTGGTTTTGGGTATGCCCTAAATGTGGAATTGCAACACAACTATGTTGATGTCCTATGTGTTCCAAATTCATTCGATTCACTTGTTCCTTTTCCAAGTCTCCCTCTTCATTGTCTTTTGCCTACACATACATCACATTCTATGTGTTAGTAACAAGAAAAAGATACAAATTCTTAAAATTAGAAACACGTAAGTTTATTGAACATTAGAAACACAAAGCTCAAATATTCCAACACTAGAATTAAGAACCAAATCGCACTAGACCTAAAAGTGTGTTCTTCTATACATTCAAGTGCTATACATGTTGAAAGTTAGGCAATCACAACCATTTGTATGCCTCTTTGTATGGAGTATCTGGGCAAGGGAAATGCAAGCAACTAGGAAAAGGTGCATGAATCCCATAGGCATAGTGAGGAAGAGTGCTACCATCATGGAACTATAAAGCTATATACTTGACTATCTTTTTCAATGCAATGTTATTGTATCTTGTCCTTTCACTCTTGTCTCTTTGTCATCTCAAGTTTGTGGGTAGTCTTAGCTCTCATGCTTCTTGTCTAATCCATATCCATCATGCTTCTTGTTCATGAGCTTCAACCTCCATAGCATAGCCATGCTCTAGATCGATGTTTATCAACATGGTGTTAGAGACATGGTGAGCATGGATCAGCTATGCAAACTCTTCTCTTAGCTCCTCTTTGCCTTTGTCGAGCTGATGATTCCATCTCTCACTTCATCTACACCCTCTGCCTCTTCTTTGATGCCATAGCCATAGTAGCACCTTGTCTGCTTGGAGCTCTTGGATCTCTTGAAATAGGACATATTAGCTCATGATTTCTTCTGTGGATCTCCTCCACTACTCAGGGCACTCCTTGATATCACCTAAAACCCCGACATTGATTCCTCCTAACTCTAGAATTGCATGGATTTCCTATCATAAATGCACTTGTTGATGGTCATACGTTCAATGTTGTGCATATAGTCAACATTTCACATGCGTATCTTAATCTACCTTTTTAGATGCATATCCTATTATGTGGTGCAATTGAGGCTATTCATGATTCCATGCAATTCCCAATGCAAGTCTTCCCTGAGTCATCGATGGGATGCGAGATCCCTGTTCATAAAAATCCCTTCTAATACATTTATGCAACTCAAAAGGCATGACCTAATTATTCAAATGCGAGCGTACTTGTTTTAAATGCAAGTTAATTCACTATGATGGTCTACGGAGGGCAATTGATGTATATGATTATTTATGTACCATGGCAATCTATGATGTATCTACGAAAGTTTGATCCTAATACGTGACTTGTTTCTGCTATAAATGAAGATACTTAATCTATTCCCAACAACTCATGATTATTAAAACCCTTTTCAACTACCTTTCAAAATATACAAATTACCCAATGTGAGGTATGACTTTTTCCTAATGATGCCCATGCTTAAATATTTGATTTCAATTTTCTAGACACGGTAGCAGTACCTGGTTTTGAAGTGTCGAGTTAGCGTTTTCGCTTGATAAACCATTCATGTTGATGGTGGAATCTTTTCCCGATCCTTCTCCCGTAGTCACAGCTTTTGCAATTACTTGGGAGAGCTTATGCTTTGGGGCCATTTTGGAGTTGGAAAACAACCTTCACTTCCTTTGAAGGACTCCTTGGCGCCAGAGTTCCCTGCGCTTGCCTTGACTTTCGTGGTCTAGAGGTAGTCAATGGAGTGACTACGGGACTTGCAATGGGGAGAAGCAATATCAGAGCCTTGTTATTCTTGAGCCACTTCTCTCCCTCTCTTACTCTTCTTTACTCTAGATTTCCCTTTCCTCTCCTCTATCTCTCATTCTCTCCTTCTCTATACTAACGTGCCCTCTGGTACCAACTCTGAGGTGTCCGCTAGTCTCAATCCACGGCACACCTTTTAGTAGTCCATCAATAGGTTTTCCGAAAATGATGCTGCCCGATGCTCCCTTACAATATCACAGGGTTTGTCACTTAGGCCCTACTAAGTCTACTTTGCAATGGGAGAGCTCTGGCCAAACCCACTAGGATTGATGTGAAGCTTCAGGTTCCTAAAATCAGATGGGTCTCCTACATCTCTTGTAACATGTTAAGCAAGGCATGAATTTCTCGTTTGGGCTATCTTACCCAACATAAGCGAAATTCCTTAAAGAAATATATTGTGCCAATAACTCAACGAGATGACTTATAGGACTCTTAAATAGACAATCAATTTCTATAACTAGCTTTAGTCAACTCTTAACCTTGTCGCATTTGACTATAACTATATCGAATGCGCATAAAAAAATATGTACAATAACCTTTGGCCATTAATTCTAACATGATTCAATGACTTAGAATCTCAATTAATCTAGCTACAATTCATAATGATTAATTGTTTATGCTTGTACTAATACGTTTTCTAGATGAGTTATCAATTCATGTAAGTGAAAAATATGGAAGCTAATATTTTATGTAATTATTTTTTGTAGCAAAATAACAATCTAGTAATGAATAGCCTTGTTTGACAGCATGACGACATTAGGAATTTTGTATTTACTCGTGCTTGCATTAGCCACACCCGATGTTCCATTGGTAATGGCAACTCCGGCAACCTCGGACACTCCTGTATCATTGGCAATACCTGTTGCTTGACCAGTTGTGTTGGTCCCCATGGTTTTTTCACCTCGTCCCTTTTGAGCCATCATCCATGAGTGGTTCGAGAGATAGGAAAGGTGGAATTTTGTCTTTACTCCTACTTGCATTAGCCACACTCGATGTTCCGCTGTTGGTAGTGCCAACTCTGGCAACCTCGAGCACTCCCGTATCATTGGCAATACCCATTGCTTGACCAGTTGCGTTGGTGCCCATGGTTTTTCCACCTCATTGCTTTGGAGCCATCATCCACGAGTGGTTCAAGAGATAGGGAAGGTGGAATAGATGCGAGATGAGAGAGCATAAGAGAATATGGCTTAGTTGAAGATCAAGACAATTGAATTGAGCTAACTCTCTCCCTCTCTCTCTCTCTCTCTCTCTCTCTCTCTCTCTCTCTCTCTCTCTCTCTCTCTCTCTCTCTCTCTCTCTCTCTCTCTCTCTCTCTCTCTCTCTCTCTCTCAAGATTTCTCTCACAATCTCTTGGAGGGGTATCCTTCTCTCTACCTCTCTCTCACAGCCTCTTGGGGTCTCCTTATGTCCCCCTAACTGCCCCCCATGCCTCTTATTTATAGTGAATTGGAGAAGAAGGGTTGTGGCTAAGAAGTGAATCCCTTTGTGAAGGGGGATCTTGGAAAGATCAGTGATCTGATGCTCAGATCATAAATTTGATGTTTCGATTGGCTCCGAAAGGAGGGTAAAACACCAAGACACTTGGTTAGAAAGTTCTCAGTTCACTCCTTCTTTTCTCTATTTGAAGTGTTGTTTTTTGTCTGTAGACTGCAATCGTGACCCGCACGATTTCACCAATCTCTCTCACTTTTTCTTTTTTATAAAATCTTCAAAACTATCTAACACATCACTTGTCTTTTCTTTTAAATGACATTCAGTTCTAGAAATCTCCATATCTTTTTTTAAGGATAATATCTAAAATATTCTAGTCTTGTCCAAAAATTTAATATTTTTAGATGCCTAAAAAGCCTCATTTAGATGCAATTAGATGCATATTGAGATATGTGAAATCCACTTTGCATTATTAACTTTTTTATGAGGCAAGTAAGGATGTACAAGTATTTGGATACACAAATGCAGATTGGGTTGGTAGCATGTTAGACACAGCAGATCTACCAGTGGATTCATGTTTTCCCTAGGTAGTGCAAAAGTTACATGGAGTAGCAAAAAGAAAGCTACAATTGCTTTGTCAAGTGCAGAGGCTAAGTATACAGGTGCTGCTATTGCAACATGTGAGGTGGTATGACTGCAAAAGTTATTGGGTGATTTGGATGTGCAGGGAGATGGTCTAGTTGTCATTCACTATGACAACATGAGCACAATACAGCAAGCTAGGAACCCAGCGTTCCATGCTAGGATAAAACACATTGAGGTGCACTACCACTTTGCGAGAGAGAAGGTACTTGTAAGAGAGATTGACTTCATATATGTCAGCACATAGGATCAGATAACTAATATTTTCACAAAGGCATTGGGTGTAGAGAAGCTTCAAAAGTTTTGAAGCTTACTTGGAGTTGTAGAGATACAATTGATCTTGAGGGGGAGTGTTGAGATGGGAAACTCAACATGTGTGAACATTGATGATAGAATACCTAGTTAGATGGATCCGCATGTCTACATTTAGCACGTCAATGGTTATTATGATCCTCACATGGCCACTGACTTATCACTTATTATATTTAGTTTGTTTCACCTACCTACAACTAGCATAGTTATAGCACCAATCAATTAGTATAGTCAATTATGCATGATTTGACTTAGCATGTCACTTTCCTTTATGTTGTATCTTATTTATACTTTGTGTACATTGTATTGTGTGTGGAAGAAAAAACTAGCAAGAAAACGTTTTGGTCTACATCTCTCTTCTTAAGTTCTTGAATGAGCTTCCTCTTGTTTGTATGGAGTGTGTCTTGTGCAACAACTCAAGCAAGTTTCCCCACCACACGATTCTTGGCACACTTTGACATAGTGTGGCCTTTGCACAACCCCATAGGTTTTAGGCACACCTAGAGTCTGTTGGATCAAGACAAATGATGGTATAGTTGGAGTTCGATGATGAGTCCACAAGATGGAATTGGACATCGGCTTGAGATCCACCACTCTACATTAGAAGGCAACAAGTCGAAGTTGGAGGATCATGGTGTTGCAAAAGCCCTAATATCAAAACCCAAAGACAAAATGAGCTAGCCGAAGATACAACCATAATCAAACAATTTCTCCATGGAACTAGATAGAGTCCGGCTTGAAAACCAGAATATGGGCAGGAGGCCACACGACAAAACAATCGACGTAACCTTGGACTAGACAAAACATCGCTGTGTGCTTTTAGGATACAACCTTGGGGTAGGTGCAAACATTGGATGCTCAAGCAAAGCACAAGCTAGATGCAGGGGCCACTAAAAGGCCTGCACAACAAATGAAGCAAGGTGATCCATGATGCCCAATATACATGACTGCATGACCAGATAGATCATCCAAAGGTTGAGACATCAAAGGTATTATGGTTGCCAAATGTTTTGGGGGAATTTCACTTGCAGAAAAGATGGACACAAAGACACATAAGTGAGGATGATACAAAGAGAATCAAATAAGAAACGATTGAATGATTGTATCACCATGAACTATTAATACATTTTATAGCCTTTAGGCATGGCCCTTTGTATCCTCAAGATGAAAATGACTCCGGACTCTTTCTACCTCGCCCCCTTATAGCCCTTTGAATCCCTCTCCGCCCCACGTACATTTATGTCAACACTACAATATTTAACTTTAACAAAATACCACGCATAATCAAGCAACTTGATCAAGTCGAGATATGTATTATTTCAATGTGTGCAACTTTCACACAAATAACGATGATATCATATGATGGCCAGTATGGTTTACCTATAAGTATCATCATATAGTCCGCAACCTGTTTGACAATTGCTTCAATGATTTTTATACACAAAGATGACATTGTTCTTGTTGGAATAAAAATAAATATCAATATGACTACTACTATTTTAGTGGAAATATAAGACCCAATGGCAATGCAAGGCCAATAACCAATGAGTTGCTCGCATCCTTTCTTTATAAAAAAATCCAAACTTACAAAAATATGACTCTCTAGAGAGAGAAGAATCAGAGGAAGAACACAAATTTTTGACCATAATGATCATATCATAAATGTCATTGCCTCTAGAGGATATTCTCATTTAAGCATTTTGAAGAGCTTGCATTTTCACATCTATTTCTAGGTCATGCTTGGGTATCCAATCTCATGCTTCTAAGAACCACCAATTCTATTGTAAATGGGAGCTAATAAACTTTGACAAACAATTTATCCATTGCATCAAAGAGTCAATTTTTGAAATAATGAAAATTATCATGTAGAAAGTATCTCAATCTATTTGGGTCCACCTCTGTCAAAGGTCTACTTGAAATATCACTTTTGTGTCCATAGGATGTGGTCAATGATACCAATGTAGAAAGAATTTTGGGATCTAAAATAGGGTACAAAGACTCTAACATATTATGAAGATCATCTAATTATAAACATAAATTAGAAAAAAATGTATTTGTCATGATATGCCAATTGAGGCTAGTTTATCAAACTATCTCAAAACCAAGGGTACTTGCGTACATTTTCATCTATAGAAAATCAGACAACTAATTTTTAGATCTTTGCATCTTTTCTTTTTGGCTGCTTTTCTTTTGTTGTATTTTTTCATCTTTTCATAATTCTTTGCCTTTGCAACAACATCAAGAAAATCAGTACATCCAGATCCCTTAACTTGATACCTCAAGTCATCCTTCAATCCAATAAATTTTCTTTTTAGGGCATCTCCACTCACTTCAAGAGCATACCTATGGAGCTATAAGAATTTTTATTTATAGTCATCAATAGAAAGATCATGCTTATCTTCTTCAAATTTCTTGAAAGTATAAAATTCCATATTTTTTCCATATTATAGTGAGGAGAACAATATATTTTCTTCATCCACATACGAAACTCCTCCCATGTGATAGGGCCAACTTGAGTCTTAGTTTGCATATAGGACTTCCACCATAGCTTTGCCACACTGTGTAGCTGCAGAATTGCAATATTGGCTTTGGATTCTTCAGAAAATTCTTAGAGTGTGAAGAAATCTTCAAACTCTTCTAGCCATATTTCCATATCTTCTCGTGTCTTCTTTTCGCTATCAAACTCATTTAGTTTCACCTTTTTAAATACCTCTTAATGGCAAGTTCCCCATCATCATCTTCAAAATATATTTCTCTTCTTTTCACCTACTATTGTTATCAACGTTGTTGAGGTGGCTCTCCAGTTGATATTCCCATGCTAGTTGTATTCGCTTTACCTTCTAAATCCACAATGATCTCTGGTGCCTTTGCAGCTTCTTTACCGGTTTGTTCTTTTCTCAAGTCTGTAAGAAGATATTGAATAAGTTCTTCTTGGTCCTTGATTCTTTGCTCTAAGCTTTCCATCTTCACGGATTAGAGTTGCACTGATACCACTTGCAACATGACTAGTCACAATAATCTAATAAAAATCAACACAATTTTTTATAGAGAGACACAAGTAGAAAGAGAGAAATATAAATTTATATTATAGTTTGAAGGAAATAAAGGAGTTGTAGATAGCACAATCAAAAATTGCACCCTAATGTTGAGCTCAAACTTCCCAACTACCCTCGAGTTGATTTCATGTACATGAAAAAAATCTCAATCTCAATCTCCATCACTCTCTTGGTCACAAACTCAATCGCAATCACATTCATAGTCTCAATCTTAGAGTTTTGGAAGAAGACGATGAGGAAGATGACAGTTTACACAGCTTCTTATGTTAAAACGGCTTCGCACATCCAAAATAGGCTTTTCCAAGAACAGTGCATTTTCCAAGAAATGCATGTATCAAAAATGACATAATTCTCCCAAGAACATTGAAGAATTGGATCGAGCCTGTGAGACGATGAAACATTCTCCTTGATCTCCTCTTCAAACTCCGTGAGAGGAACTTTGACCGAATTCTACTCTGTTTGATCATAAATCAGGTTCAAAATTAAATATTATGCATAAAAGTTGGAAGAATTTTGACTAAAACTTTTCCATCACCAAAATTTGTCAAAACACTTAAAATAACCTAAAAATAATTTTCAAACATTGTCTAGACATGTCAAACAAAAGTTAAATATGGCTCTATTAGGGCATATCGCACTCTCCCCTTCTCCTGGAAACTTTATATCCCATTTTAGCAACATCTCTATAGGATATGTATCCTCTATAGGATATGTATCCCATTTTAGCAACATCTCCACAATATCTCTACCTCTAAGATGTCAAACTTTATGACCATACATTGCTTTAAACGGAGTTAATTTTATCGATGCATGCCATGAACTATTGTATGCAAATTTAATTAAGGCCCAAATATTGAGTCAAGTTGTTTTGTTTTTCATTTACATACATTCTAAGCATATCTTCTAAAACCTAGTTTACTCTCTCTGTCTCTCCATCTGTCAGGCAAACGAAATGTAGTAGTCATCCTTAATTCGGTTCCAATAATGTGGCATGCCAAAGTCAGATATAAACTTTGAATCTCTATCAAAAACAATGCTTTTGGTCATACCATGTAAACAAAAGATTTCTTTCACAAACATTTTGGTTAAAGTAAAACAATGCCAATCTTTGTCATGGGAAAGAAATGTGTCATTTTTGTGAGTTTATCCACTATCCTCCCCTAGCAACAAGTAGATTAGTGATGAAATCCATACATATGGATTTTCAATTTTGGTTAGGCATATCCAATGATTGCATTTCACCAACCATGTGTTTCAATTCAATTTTTACTTGTTGGCACTCCAAACATTCCTTGACATATATTCTAATGCCCTTCTTCATCCTTGGCCAAAGAATGAGTTCTTGACTTTGTTATAAGTAGTTGAAAATCTAGGATGAGCAAAGAAAGGTAAATCATGGCATTCCTTAAGATTTTCTTTCTTTAATTTTGAAGTAGTCGAAATATACAAACGATTTAGATAATATGTATTTCTCTTAAGCATATGAAACTTTCCATCATACATTTCTCCAAAGTCTTTATTTATGAACAAAAAAATTTTAGAATGCATGAAATCGTCCTGCACTTCTAGTCACATATTATCAATCAAGTCAATTTTTATAATATATAAACCATTACACATAGGTCTATGACTTAAAGCATCAGCAACTTTGTTTTCCTTTCCAGAGATACATGTTTGATATCAAAGTCATATTCACATAACAATTACAACTATCTCTCTTGCCAATTACATGTCTTAGAAATCATCCTGCACTTCAAGTTTTGAGACATGTACATAATAGTTCATTTCATGTCTCCTTAATTTCTATGAAGAGCACCCTACCACGACACCATGAAAACCACAAACCGGCTAGGTAGAGGCTACAAATAGCTTACTGGCACCATAAAAACCTGCAAGAAACCTTTCTTCCTCACCAAGAACCATGCCTCAAAAAACACAAGGAAATGGCACACAAGATATTGAGAAATGCTTTCATCCTCACTCTCTTCCTCTTCCTCACTCTCCATGAGATATTGCAAAGGAGCACAAGAGAGAAAGAAAAAAGAATGAGAAATGAGAGTTGTGCCAAATTGGGAGAGAGGAAAATGAAGCGTGAAAGGAGAAGATAAAGGAAGAGAGATATTGTAACCACCTCAACCTCCCACCTCCTCAAATCACCTCACAAGCCTCCTCCTTTTTGTTAAAGATACGGGATCTAGGACATGGCAGTGAGTTATGGTGGATGGAAGGAGAAGTGTGGACTCATGATGGAGAAGACAAAGACACTATTTGTTACACAAGTGAATTAGGTTCCAAGATTGAGACTTGGACTCATAAACACAATCTTGTGTATGTGGACAATGACACTGACACTTCACTGAAAAGAAAAGAGTACTATCATTGCATTAAGAAAAGGAAGCAAGTACAATGCTTTATAGGAAAGTAGGAAACTGCAGTAGGCACCACTGTGCATATGGGATAGGTTAGTCTGCATGTCCTTGGACCTGAAGCTCCATACAAAGAGGCTGTTTAGTGAGTGTGATTGCTGAATCTCAACACTTTTCCTTTCTTGATATTATAAGATTGGGTTGCATACATTTTGGCTAAGGTCTAAAGACCCTTTATTATTGGAATGGGACAAAAGGTATTTGACCATCCTTTTTCTTTCATATTTTAAATTGTGAACCTTTGGACCCACACTTTTACATTGCTTCATATTTTATTTTTGACAAGAATAACATTTGCAATGGATCATTATACAAAAGATGTTTCTATGACGAGCACATTTTGGTGTCTATATTTGCACTGATTTCTTGGTTATCATTTTCTCCCGCACTTAAGTGTGAAGCATCCCCACGAACAAATTTGAAGAAGAACCACAATCAGCTCTTGAAAAAGTATTTATATTCATCATCATTCTTTGGATCTTTTTCTTCTTGATTATTTCAACTTTCCTTGGGGGGAAAAGAGTTGAACACATATCACACATAAAAGAAACAGCACATCTAGGTCGTATTTTCCTAGGTTTGAAGCACACCACATAAAAATCACATGGAAAACCCAAAAGATAGGGCTGTTTTTCAACTTGCACACAAAGATAGCAGCACACCTTGAAACACAACCACACCATGAAGCACAACAATAAACCCGAGAAGGATATAAACATCAAGCATTCCCTCACAAAGGCTATTCCAATGAAGTTCTCCACCCGGTTTTTATAATTTGAAAGGGAAAGGAAGGTAGGTTAAATTAAAGTTAAAACTAAAAGAAATAGAAAATAAAGAGGACTTGTGTGTGTGTGTAGAAAGGGTAATGGTGGAAAGGTCACGAGGATGTGGGTGAGAAAGGTCTTCCTTATTAAAGATTTAAATATTTACTCTATTAAAAGAAATTGGGGAATGAGATAAGGTTGTGAATGCCCGTCAATCATCATGCATGTGGAGAAGAGAGTAGAGGAGATTGAGGTGCAGAATGGCATCTTATTCACTTTGTCACTTGCAATGGCTTCTTGTGTCCATAGGGAGCATGGCCCATCGATCGTGCGTGTGGGTAGTGAGCATCAGTTCTCCTTAATAAGGGCGGCAAGCTCTCTAAACAGAAGGGAATCAAGGGCATATTATCAGCTACCTCATCCTCGTCTACATCTATGGTCTCTATATTGATGCGAGAGCATTGCTCCAAGGAAGCAAAGAAGGCAAAGGCTAAGCTAGTCCCCCACCCACAATGCAAAGGGATTCAGCTTTGTCTTGTATTGGCCCTTTCTCTCTATCTCTTTCTTTGCCTCTACTCATCCACTTCTTTCCTGTTGTCAATCTACTGATGTGGTCTTGTTGTAGACATTTCTTGACAGAGTTTGAGATGGTGGCAACTTCGTGCATATGTGGAACACAAGCCAAAGAAGATCCACTTCTGGTGTGTGCACCGACCAGGGTGATGTTTAGATTATTCATTGGATCAAATCCTATAGTAATAGCTACACTGGACGACGTTGACGACCACATCTCAGTTGTTAGCTTCAAGTAATGATCGAGTTCCTGATCTGTATGTGCCCCCAACAAGATAACATCTACAAAGGAAACCTTCTTGCAGAGCGAAGAGCACTACAATAAAGGTTTCCTTTCTTTGGAGAGAAGTCAAAGCCTTGTCCAAGGCCCTACCATCTACCTCTAGCATAGTAGACACCACATTGGGGTCCTCGGTGATGATTGATGATGCCAATGATGCAAAATAGTGCATGCGCCATAAAGCACGGAGCAGGAAGGGAAAATTGGCATAGAGAAAGTGAGTAGATGGCATAGTGGGTGAAAGAGAGTAGATGATGGATATGGAAGGGGGAGGATGTTGGAGGCCAATGATTGAAGAATTGACAATATTATTTCTTCTTCTTCATGTGCAACATTCAAAAACCCCTCTTCTTCAACTTCTCAATCCTTGAAAATTAAATATGGTTGAAACCTTGTACAAACCCTTCCTTATATTGGAATGCACCCAAGAAAGATAACTTTCTATGGCCAAAATTTAGACTGCAAATCCTTTTCTCTTGTAAGCTCCATGACCACCTCTTTCCCAGCCAATGCACCAAATGAAGAGCCCCCTGCCATGGTAAATGAAGAGCACCCTCCCATGGCATGATGAAAACCACAGACTGGCTAGGTAGAGGCTGCAAATAGCTTGCTAGCCATAAATACATGCAAGAAACCTTTCTTTCTCACCAAGAATCATGCCTCAAAACACACAAGAAAATGACACACAAGAGATTGAGAAATGCTTCCATCCTCACTCTCTTCCTTTTCCTCACTCTCCATGAGATCTTGCAAAGGAGCACAAGAGAGAAAGAAATAAGAATGAGAAATGAGAGTTGTGCCAAAATGGGGGAGAGGGAAATGAAGCATGAAAGGAGAAGATAAAGGAAGAGAGAGGGTTGTAACCACCTCAACCTCCCACCTCCTCGAATCACATGACAAGCCTCCTCATTTTCCTTTCTTGATATTATAAGATTGGGTTGCATACATTTTGGCTAAGGTCTAAAGACCCTTTATTTTTGGAATGGGACAAAATATGTTTGACCATCCTTTTCCTTTCATATTTTAAATTGTGAACCTTTGGACCCACACTTTTACATTGCTTCATATTTGATTTTTGACAAGAATTATATTTGCAATGGATCATTATACAAAAGATGTTTCTATGACGAGCACATTTTGGTGCCTATATTTGCATTGATTTCTTAGTTACCATTCCAAGATTCATAGGCCACTACTCTCCCCTCTTATATCAAGGAACATCCTAATTGCTCCCGACCACTGGCATCACAAGAAATACCCCAAGTTTTTCCATCTTAGGAATTTTTAATGTGCAATTTTCAGCCACATTCTATTGCAATGTTTCAAAGGCTTCTTGACATGCATGTGACCAAGCAAAAGGTTTAGTTCTCTTAGTCAATTCAGTCAAAGGACTAGATATCTTAGAAAAATTTTGAATATGAGTTCTCTCATACTGAGCTAATCCTAAGATGTTGAGAAATGTGCAATCACACCTGCTACAGCCTCTTTGTAAGGAACATCAAGGCAAATAATCACATTGCAAATAAAGCCTTAGACTAGGTCATGTGTGCATGGTTTATTAAAACCACAGTTGGTGAATACCATGGTCCCTTTTCACCTTTTTCCACATACCAATACCACCTATTGTAAGTCTATAAAAGGCACTCATCCCCACACTCATTTGATAAATCATTCTCATTCAGTTGTACTTGCATTATGCTTGGATAATATCAGTTGTTCTTCTTTGTCATTACTTGTGCCTCATTATGATTGTCTATTTGCTCATCAGTGATCCACCTTAGCATGCATCCTCAATATTATAACATGGTATCAAAATGGATTTCAAGCTAATGAGTCATTAGGTTACTAATTAGGTCAATTCAGTTTACATTTTTGGCTATGTCCACTTTCCCATGAATCTCTCACCTACCTCCATAGCTACCCATCTTCATTGGAGAGCTTGAATATCTCTTCCTATGCATTATCAGCTCGTGCTTTCTTCTAGAGAACTCTTCATTGAATCAAGGCGCTCTTGCCTATCACTTTAAAGTGTAACATTGGTGTCTCTTCTCTCCAACATTGCACCCGCATCAGATCATTGTCCAGATCTGTACCCACAACTTGTTCGTACTACTCGATCAGCCCACACATGCAATGATATCAAAGATTTTCATAGGGCATTAGAAGCCTACTATCTAAGCTACCTCCCCATCAAATCTTATGCCACATAACCGCCTCAATGAGTTGCAATAAGCAAATTACCAATCGCCTGTCAAGACCCTAAAGAGGGCAACCAAAGCCATTAATCTCCAAGCTCATATTTTACTTCATTTTCTCACTTCCTTTGGCTCAATGATATCACTGAATCTCTAATCTACTATAACACTCAGTTCTCAGCAAAGCTACCACTTCAAATCAACAAGAAGAAGACTCAACATCAAGATCAACATCAAGTACATAGTATCTCTTGATACTAACTAGTGTTGGTTAACACTAATCTTCTTGTGTCCTTTAACACACTCAAATTCAACTCTTTTGTTGGTATATTCTCATTTGATTGCTGCTGCTCCTACCAAAAAAATGGGCAAAGATTCACCCTCATGCCGATTTAACGATGTCAAGTTCCACACATGGCAAACTAGGACCAAACTAATCCTAATGAAGAAAGGCTTATGGTCAATCACAACTGGTCAAGAGAAGAAACTAAGGGAAGCTGCACTCTCACTCATATGGGATAAAAATGATGATAAGGCTCAAGCTATTATCAAGCTCAAACTTGATAATAGCTACATTCATCATGTTGATGATTGTGAAACCTCTCAAGCAACATGGGATCGATTAGAAACCATGTTTGGAGCTCACTCAAAATCCTCCAAATATGGCTTACTAATTGATATTTTTAGGCTTGACATGAAAATTAGTACCTCACTTACAAACTCATTTGAATTATATGGAAAGCTTGTTGACACAACTTGCAAGAGTCAACTTGAAGATGGATGAAGACATTTGCATTGGAGTACTTCTCAAAAGTCTTCCACCTGAGTATGATAATGTATCTACCACATTAATCAACATATCAAAACCGAAGCTTGTTGATATCAAAGCCTCTCTCCTTGAAGAGGAAAAGAAGATCAAGAGCAAGGGAGAAACAAGCACCTCAAGAGGAGACCAACAACTCCTCTATGTGAAGGACAAAGGGATGAAGAGCATAGTTTGTGATTTTTGTAAGAAAAATGGGCATATTGAGAAGTTTTGCCATCCTAGGAAAAGATCTCAAAGAGCATATCTTGCAACAGTCAAAGAAGATGAAGGTAACAATAGAGAAGAAGAAGAAGACACCCAAGAACAAAAGGATAGGACTCACCACCAATCCCTCCTTTGTAGCTCATTTTCTGATAGACTTTTTTAGGTTTTAAATGTGCACTTGCCAAATGTTCTTACCATATGGTCTTGTACTCCTCATGTAACATTTGTACATTACAGCCTCTACACAATTAATGAGGCCTTGTGACAGCCTCTAGGTTTATATGGTTTCTTATTTCCGTGTCTACACTTAGCAAGTTTGTACTCATGACAATCTCTGTATACTCAGTGTTTTTCTTGGTTGTGATTGAGGAGGGGTGTTGAGAAATGTGCAATCACACTTGCTATAGCCTCTTTGTAAGGAACATCAAGGCAAAGAATCACATTGCAAATAAAGCCTTAGACTAGGTCATGTATGCATGGTTTATTGAAACCACAATTGGTGAATACCATGGTCCCTTTCCACCTTTTTCCACCTACCAATACCACCTATTGTAAGCCTATAAAAGGCACTCATCCCCACACTCATTTGATAAATCATTCTCATTTAGTTGTACTTGCATTATGCTTGGATAATATCAGTTGTTCTTCTTTGTCATTACTTATGCCTCATTATAATTGTCTATTTTCTCATCAGTGATCCACCTTAGTATGCATCCTCAATATTTTAACATAAGAATCTTCTCACATCTTTCACACATTTTGGTACATGCCAATCAGCAATAGTCTTTACCTTCTTTTAATCCATATGAATTCCCTCTTTAGAAATAACTCTTGCTAGATAAACAATCTTATCATTTTCAAAGAAAAATTTCCTCCCTTTAGCATATAGTTTATGTTCCCTCAAAATTTGAAGAGTTTTTCTAAGATGTATCTCATGTTCTTAATGATCTTTAGAATATATAAATATATCACCAAAGAATGCAAGAATGAATTCGTCAAGATGTGGATTAAAAATGTTATTTATCAAACACATGAATGTGGTTGGTGCATTAGTTAATCCAAAAGCTAGAACTATGAATTCCTAATGACCATACCTATTCTGAAAAGCATTCTTTGGAATATGTTGAGACTTTATACGGATTTGGTGGCAATCGGATCATAAGTCTATTTTTGAAAACATCTTTGCACCACTCAGTTGGCTCAATATATCATCAATGTGTGGAAGGGGATATTTATTATTTATGCTTACTTATTAAGACCTCTATAATCAATACAAAGTCTGAATGTCCCATCCTTCTTCTTCTAGAACAATACAGGAGCTCCCTAAAGAGATACACTAGGTCTAACAAACTCTTCTATATTGAACGGATAAGGTGCTCTAGAGTAGGGTTGTATTCCCCACGTGCTTTCCCACAAAATCAATACTCATCATGTGTCTAGAAAATCCTCTATAGTAGAAAGTTTCTTTAACTGCTCTAGTGCTTTTTGTTGGCAAATCCAAGAGCTTCTTTACCCTCCACAAAATTAGTGGTGTTGGTTTCAAAGACAGAGAATTTCTCATTCATGTCATCCACTATGTCTTTCTTATCTCCACAAGACTGTGCAATGAGTCTAAACAAAAGTCCTCCCTAAGCCCTATTCTATATATCATTAAGTATGAGAAATTTCTTCCCTGGAATAGGAATGGAGGGGAGATTCACCAAAGTGAGGGGACTCAATAGATATTGTGATTTCTTGTTGCTTCTCCCATTCTTGCACATTATCCACTTTTGAGCTTCCAATGTCAAGCTCCCTTGACATTGCCTCCTCCTTAATAGCTAGCTCCTTCTACATGTCCATGTCAATTTCCTCAATGTCTCTTAGTCTTTTGTAGGTGTCTACATTTTATTGAAGTTTTCTTGGGTCAAGGGCTTTTCTTAATTAGCCAAAAATTTAACAAATCAAGAATAAAATTCACAAAGAACGCACCTCTTTTTGTGGTATGGGCAATATAATGTCTTATTGCAATTATTAGGATGTTGTTGTAGCCTTTTCTTCACAATACTCCTTTGGTTGTATATCCTCACTTGGAAAGGATAATGGATAAATGTCTTTGAATCTTCAATAACTATTTCTAACTTCATCGAGACATTGAGGCCCTTGAACTCATCATCAATAAGAGTCATCTTTGACAAAATGACCTCCTTTGTATTGAATGGAGCATTAAAAATATTTTTGGTATTATCAAAGCATTTACTATGCTTAGACCTATGTAGAAAAGTGAAAAGCTTTTTAGTTGGGTACTCATCTACTACAAAAACTTCTTCTCCTATGTGGATGTCCTTAGCGTCTTGATCTTCTTGCTAGGCAACAATTATTGGGCTCTAATTTTCCTTTGCAACACTTGCTATGTTCTCCTTACCCTCTGCAATAGTAACAGTAGGCTTCTCTTTTATAGAAAATTGAACTTTCAAATCAACTCTGGTATCTCCTAACCAATGTCAACATCTTTAAACTCTAGAAAAATAATTATGTGTTTGTGCTCTATTGCTTGCCCTCCATTTGCACCAAAAGAAGGGAGAGGATAATAATTTATCAATACTTTATGCTAAGGACAATTATTCTACCCAAACCTTATGATGCACAAAATTGCATTCCAAAGTCATCAAAATGCACTTATGCACACTATAGGGTTCATATCCAAAACCTTGCAGAGATAGGGGACTGTGTTCCTAGGCTACAAGAAACATTGAATTTGCCTTGGATCTAGTGCCACTTGGATAGATGCAACTCCAAATAAATTTCTCAATAGAAACTAGAGATACATTTGCATCTTTCACTACCATAAGATCATGGACTTTTAAAAACTAAAAGCATAGAGAAGTACATTTTTTGCCATATCCTACTTTAAATATGCTCAATATTTAAAAACGTTTGAAAAAGATGAAGTTGCAAGAACTTTAGTTAGAGATCCAACACCTTGGCTAAAATTTCTTAAGAAATTTTAAACATTATTTATGCCTTCATTAATAATCTCCTTTCCACAGACTAACAAATGAGTTAGATAAAGCCCCAATTAAGCTCCTAAAGGGTTTCTTCTATTAGTTTGCATAAATTCATTACACATATTAGACTTAAAGAGAATACCAAGAGACTTGTGAAGGAATACAAAGAACGAGTGCAAATAAAAGTATATAATAAGAAGCATAAGACTTCTCAAACCACCCTACAATGTGGTTGGGCAATTCATCATTTTCAAATAGGCTTCTAATGTGCCTATGGGTTCAGTGAGGATTGCATACCAAGCCACAAGAACATTGCATTATTTGTGTATAGAGCCCATTGCATTAATAAAATGTTTCTTGTCCTATTAGATTGTGATAAGCATATCAAGGACGACAAAGAGAAGTGAAACATTACACAATACTTAAATGAGTGGATCCTAAGACACAGATTTGGGCCATCAAACATTGTTTGGAAAAAAGGCCTCATGCATGCCTATAGGTTCAAGTGAGGATTGCTCATGAAGTGTACCATGCCAAAGAAGATAAGTTAGAAGAAATGCACCAAAATGTATCACTGGAAGGTAGATAGGAGTGCACTAGCATGCCCTAAACTACAATGAAGAGAGGAGTCCAGCAATGCGAAACATTAGATGGTCGCCTACAAAAGCAAGGCCCAAAGCAAAGGACTAGACAATCTCCTTCATGAGCAATCCTTAATGCAAAGAATTAGGCATTGCATTAATTAGGAATTCATGTTAGATGAAGCACTAAAAAGATTTGTTATTGGGCCCTAACCACTCGAAACTTGTATCTCAATAAGGTCACAAAAGATCGTACACTATATAGCTCATTGCCAACATTTGTCAAGATGTGAGACGTAAGATCAAAAACACATTGGCAAGGATGTTTACATGCCTTTGTAGGGTTGCATGTTCATGGGTGATATCCTAGGTATGAGGATACTTGTATATGTGGTATTAACCAATGATCAACGTGAATGACACACTTTCATGCAATCGAATTCTCAATGGGTGCCTAGGATTTTAGCATGCATATCACATGGCAAATGGTCCACGACACAATAGGGTGCCCACAATTTGTAGCAAGGCTATCACATGGCAAATGGTCCCCGACACAAAGGGTTGCCCAAAATTTGTAGTAAGGGCTGTCACATGGCAAATAGTCTTTTGAGGAGACCAAGTCCGTGCGCACATATGGCACAATGAACCTATGACCATGTGTCACCTCGAGGTCAGTGTTGACATGAATCCACACATACAAGAGAGTGAATATATAACTAAGGTTCTCAATTTTCTTTTATTTCCCATTTTGCATCCCAAATCCCTTTGTTTGGATTCATTTGTTTACAATTTCATGTGTGCCTTTCTTATATTTTTTATTTCACACTTGTGTTTACTAGAGTGCACATCTCCTTTCAAAGGTCTAGAATTGAAAACTTCTTATGACTTAGGACAATAGAGAGACCTAGCAAAAGGAAAACAACAAGGCTACTAAAGGAGAGAAATTTACCACATCTAGAAATTTTGGAAAAGGTAAGCAATGGGCCTTTACTCATGTTGTCTCTAACTTATGTAAAGATAATAGTTGGGTTAATAGTGCAATGCCCTCAAGAAGATCAGAAAAGCAACAGAGTTCCATCTTCTTATTTCCAAATCTTCATTTTTGAGGTGCGTAAAGGACACATGTGAAAGGTATGGTATGAATGTAAGATGGTAAACAAGTACCCTTGCTTGGCTTCAAGAGAGTGCAGAGAATTTCTTGGTATATTTCCTAGAAAATAGTTATGTGTGTGCTACACATGCTCACGTAATAACTATGATAAAGTAACTATGATGGACAAGGACATTCACACTATTAAGCTTATAAGGTATAGATTTGATAAGTTACCAATCCCAAGTCACATAGATGACAAGAAGGCCTCCATGATTCTGAATATGCCAAGTAGAGCAAAATGCAAATATTCCAAGAGTAAGCACATGTATACCCATTGAAGATATTACTAGCAAGATATAGGATACAACTCAAGGAGACAAAAAGGAATCTAAAAAGGTAGAACATGTAGAAAATTAGAAAGGAAAGAAAAAGAAGGTGATGCAAAGAGAAAGGAACACATAATGATAAAGGGAGAGAAAGTCCATGCAAAAGGAGGGGTCTCAAACTTTGTAGGGGGGAAAGCATGTAAATGCATGAAAAGCACAAAATTTGTTATTCCTTCAGCTAGATCCTATGGTGTGCAAATAGGGTGTTGGAAGGCCTATTTGCACACTGTAGGGTCTTGATCCCTATTTGGTGTTTTTGAGCACTATTTGAAAGCAACGCTTGTAAATGCATGAAAAGCACAAAATTTGCTAGTCCTTCAGCTAGATCCTATGGCATGCAAATAGGGTGTTGGAAGGCCTATTTGCACACTATAGGGTCTTGATCCCTATTTGGTGTTTTTGAGCAATATTTGAAAACAACACTTGTGTCAAATTTTTTGTAGATGTCTCTTGCTTTCACTACTATATTACACAAGCTAAAAAAGGTCCATATTTTATGTGAGGTGATTTGTTGTTTCAAATAGGGTTAACTTGAAGATACTATGTAAAATTTTATGTTATATGATATTTGACGCAAGTTCTAGCTTAGACTTTCGAAAGTGAGGTGATTTGTTGTTTAGATAAAAGAAATTTTAGAATTGGTTTGGCAAATACTTTATGTGAGACACATAAAGAAAAAAAACTTTAAAAGTGCCATTTTTAGATTAATAATGGTAAACTTTTCTCAGCAAAAGCATAGAATGAAATATAATTTAACTATGTTAATGGATTTAGAAAACAGTATGACTAAAGCAAGGTAAATCATGAAATACAAAATTATTAAAGCTCAACTTTCAACCTTTTCGTGAGAAAATATCCAAAGATCATATATTCATCAAATACAATGCAAAATTGACTTGGATTCTCTATTGAAAAGATTTTCCATTTAGGTGAACTAAATATAAAGAAAATTGCTTGAAGTTCCCGGGCTTGCCATCTAATAGTAGTAGGTATCATCATTTTCATCTAGGTTTGTTGAGACCCTGTGTTCATATCCAAATGATTTCATTGAGCATTAATTGATAATCAACATAGTGTCAACAAGCTTTTGCTAAGTTTTGTTTCAAATAAAAAAACCTAATGCCATCTTTTGAAATTTCTCCTCATGTAGAGGATGATTCATATAAAAAGAATCTAATGATAAAAATATCATCTTTTGAATATTGTTGTATTCATCCATATACATTGTTTGCTTTTGAAGAAGCTTCACAAGGACATTAAGCTCTACAAAGGAGCAAAATAATTCTTGCAAATAAAAAAGATATAAATTATTAGATACCAAATTAGGAAAAAATGTTACGTATAGTATGTTGAGTTGAAGAATATTGAAATACCTAATAAGTAAGCAATGTCTCACATATAGTATGTTGAGTTGAAGAATTTTGAAATACCTGAAGCAATGTCTTCAAATCTATCAAAGCTGTTAATGGCTCTAATGCTTTGTTAATGTCCTTCACCTTTTGAGATATCAATCTATTAATGAGTCCTACTAAAGATGGATACTCATCCAATAAGCTCCTAGTGGATGAGTAAAAGCTAATCCACCTTGTGTTCACATGCTTCAACAATTTTATACCCTTTGTTAAATCTTATGTCATCTCGTGGAACTTCAAATATCATTTGGAACCTATTGAAAAAACTACTAGATGTATTGACAAATTTCTCTACCTTTGCAACACTATTAAACTCATCAACTATTTTATAGGCCAAGTTTATTTGATGTGCCATACAACAAATCCCTAATATGAAAGGCATTATAGAACTATGTAGTCGAACATAAATTTCTGACCGATGATCTTGCATAATTGTTGCTCCATCAACCCCAACACAAACTTGTTTTTGTTTGGAATCTCAGCTTTTGATAATTTCAAAATCTTATCATCAAGCTTTTGATAATTTCAAAATGCTCATCATCAAGTTTTATGGAATTAGTAAAAACAAGTTTTAAGTTGTGATATTGTTTTGCATTCATCTAAGTATGAGAAAATATGCATATTTATAATGGTTTTTTACATAGTAAATAGTCATGCAAACCCAAGTGATAATTATCTTTAGTTGTGGCCTCATCTATATTGAGAGAGAAAATATTAACAATATTTGAATTTTTCTCTCAAATCTTCCTTAAGGACCTTATCTAATGCTTTTGCCCAATCCCATCCACCATCAAGTGACTAATCCAAATATGGAAAGTTATCAATAGCAAGCTGCAACAAAAACTCTTTATACTCAAGATAGTCCAATATTTGTTTTCCTCACTTTAAGATATAGAAAATAGTCTAGTAGAGAAACCAGTACAAGTTAGTATTATAAAACACAAAATATATTATAAATATATTAATAATTATCAATAATATTTAAAAACCTTCAATTATAATATTTTTCTTTCCAAGCTCATATCTTGCATTTTTGCTAGTATAGTATTGATTGATGGCTTTCCAATCTATGGTTCATGAAGCAAATACTTTTTATATAGTTCTCCATCCTTTAGATGTAAAAAAATCCTTACTAGATTTCTATCTCCCTTGACTTTATTCTTTTTTTTATCAAAAATAGCTTTCTATAAACCTTTTTTCCATTATTCTCTATAGTGTCAAGTTTGAGTTGAAGTGTGCAATCACTTCATTTTTTCCATAGGCAAATGATGCATCAAGCTCCTTTTGGAGTAGCACCATTTATTGGTATAGCTCATTCAATAAATGGAAATTTGCTCACCCAATCTAGATGTAATATATGGTTTGTAAGGCTCTAAATTATTTTATTTTTTTTCTCATTAGCTTGTGTGCTTTTTGAAAAACTTGGCATTCCTTATTCATTTCTTTCTACAAGTTGACATGGAGCATTTTGTAGAGATGATGTAAGTCATGCTTCAATTCTTGTAGCACTAGCAAGGCTAGAAATTTATTAATCTTGCCACTATTTTTCATTGTGATTCAACCTCATTATTTGATTCATTTTCTAGAATAGACATATCAGGCTTATTTGTTGATGTTTGTGAGTTAAGAATAACAATTCTAATTACAAAGATATTTGTTGGATTGCCAAAGGATGTTGTAATCTTTGTCTTTGAAATATCACAAATTTTATGTTTCTTCAATCTACCCAGTTTTGGAGAAACATATTAAACAATACTCAATGTTTATATGTATCATAATACTACTACAAAATTATATTAGATAGCTTCCAAGTTATAAAGAGTATACCTAAGTCATAATATCTAACTTTAAGCTTTAAACATGGTACCAGAGCCTCCTCTGATCCTTTCAGCTTCCTCTATCCTTAGCTTCACTAAGTGCACATGATTTTCCATCATCTTCATATTTTCCCTCTTACCTCCATAGCCAAACCTCGACCCCCTGACCTTGGAGGACATGGGGAAGCCAAAGGAGAGCATTTCAGCTCTCCTGACTTCTACTGAGGACTTCTTCCCCAACACAAGGTGACTTGGCATGGCACATCAAAAGGCAACATTATGCATCATGGAAGGCAGCATTGAAGAAATCGCAAATCAGGTGCCGAATTCGTAGCCTCCTGTTCATCACCATGGCACGGCCTGTAGAAGATGCAATAATGGAAGGTGTCTTGGGGCAATGATAGTCCCCCCAAGTGGATTTCCTAACCCTAAAAGGATTTGGCAAATTTTCATCTCTACTGGCCACACATAGCAAACCCTAACTGCCTATCTCCTGGCAGCCATAGTCAAACCTCAAGCTTGCTTCAAATTTCAAAATTTTCACCTACTGCTATCACTAACACTGATTCTAATCATTGATTGATCTTCTCCAAAGTCAATTGAAGCTTTGAAAGCTCTATTTCAAAGTTTCTTACCCTCGATGGACCTCCTTAGTTCACAAAACAACCCACATCTCACATCTCAAGTGGCATAAACAAATGACAAGTAGCATAATACCTTTCTCTGTTTTTCTCACATAAAGTGAGAAATCTGCCTTGGAAATCTGAAAGCCAATAGTGACAAGATATTGTCCTATCTTGTCAGACCATGCTCTAGGTGCTTGCTTCAAACCATACAAGGCTTTCTTCAACCTGCAAACAAACTCAGGATGAACAGCATGCACATAACCTAGTGGCTGCTCCATATATACCTCTTCTTGCAAATCACCATGCAAGAAGGCATTCTTTACATCCATCTGATGTAAAGACCATTCCTTTGATGCAGCCATAGCAATGACTGCTCTTACGGTTGCCATCCTTGCAACCAGACTGATGGTTTCTTCATAATCAATGCCATATGTTTGTGCATATCCCTTGACTACTAATCTCGCCTTGTATCTGTTCACAGAACCATCTGCATTGTGCTTCACCTTATAAACCCACTTACAACCAATTGCATTCTTATCTTTAGGCAAAGGTACCAATTCCCATGTAGCATTTGCTTCCAAGGCATCCATTTCTTCATCCATGGCTTGCTCAAAAGAAGTGGGTTTTGGTTCCTATATCACTTTGACCATATAGGCATAGTGAATGGCTGTAAATCCATCATATTTCAGCCTATCCACAGGATACCTAGCTCTAGTAGACCTGCGCAAAGTAGGTTCACTCCTAGGTGCTCTCAAAACATCCCTGGTCTTCCTTACTCCAGGTGTAACAATAGAAGGAATACCCAACTCATCATCAATGCTCTGTTCTGAGCCACTGGATTCACCATCCACATAAGAGTGACCTGCATTCACATCAAACATGGGCTGATCTACCTTCTCTTTTCCTTTTCGTGAAACCTGCATACCACTATCTGCATTGTTTTGAGGAGATTCTCCTGGTCTCAATCTGCCTGTCCATGGCGAAGAATGTGAATCACTGCTTGAGGACACTCCAGGTCCACTAATATTTTGTGACTGCTGCTGTGAATTCTGTGCAGCATTACCATTTTGTGCATCTACATCATTAATCACATTTACTGGTTTATACCAGCTACTCATCTCATCAAAAACAACATCTCTGCTCACTGTAAACTTACAAGTAGAAGGGTTATAGCATCTATACCCTTTCTGCTGTTGCAGAGAGTAACCAATAAAGATGCACTTCTCAGCTTTTGGATCCAACTTGGATCTCAACTCATCTGGCACATGAACATAGGCAATGCAACCAAAAATCTTCAAATGAGAAATATTTGGTTTCCTACCAGTATACCTCTCCTCTGGAGTCATCCCATGTATTGCTGCAGTGGGAGTCCTGTTCATTATGTAGACTGCTGTAGCAACTGCTTCAGCCCAGTAAAAATCTGGCAAGTCTTTTTTGTTGAGCATGGCACGAGATACCTCTCCAATATGCCTGTTTTTCCTTTCTGCAATTCCATTTTGTTGGGGGGTATAACTGCATGAATATTGCTGCTTTATCCCATGCTCCTGCGGGAACCTTGCAAACTCATTTGAGAGGTACTCTCCCCCTCCATCTGACCTTAGGCATTTTATTTGTAGGCCTGTTTCTTTTTCAACCATAGCTTTAAGAGTTTTGAAATGCCCAAAAACTTCACTTTTCTTTTTCATAAAATACACCCAAACTTTTCTGCTATAGTCATCAATAAAAGTGACAAAATAATGACAACCTCCAAGAGATGCAGCTTTAGTAGTCCACACATCAGAGTGGATTAATTCCAATGGCTTCTTACTCTCTTAAACATGTCTAGGAAATGGTTTCCTTGCCTGTTTTCCAAACTGACAGGCTTCATATACCTTATGCATTTCTACAACCTTGAATTTAGGCAACCCTGCAACAATATTTTGGGCTTGCATTGATTTAAGTCGTTGTACATTAACATGACCAATGCGTTTATGCCAGATATCAATATCTGCAACTACTCCGGTCCCATGTGCAAACATTGCTGCACTCAATTCAGGCATGTCTGCATCCAATGTAAACATTCTGCCCTTCTTCTTTCCTTTTGCTATCAAGCAACCTTTGTTTTTCATATCCTCAACAAAGCATCCATGAGAATTAAATCTGACCTGCAAGCCCTGCTCAACCATTTGACCGACAGAAACCAGGTTCTTGGTGATATTCGGGACATGAAATACATCCGACAGGTATTTCTTTTTCCCATCCTGCATAGACAAAGGAATTTTTCCAATCTGCACAATAGGATGCGCAGTATCATCACCAGTCTCCACAAATCCTTGTTTTTCCATTTTCCTTGCATCCTGCATCCATTCTGCATGACCTGTCATGTGGTTTGATGCTCCTGAGTCAACATACCACACATCGTTGCTTTCTTCTGCACTTGTCACAGAATTGGTCATGTGCTGCACCATAAACAAATGCTCATTTCTGTCATCACCCTGTCTACTAGAAGATGCATAATTCCCTTGTTGCAATTTTCCATTCATGATGTCATTTTGCTTTTTATAGCGGTCTTTAGCCATATGACCCATTTTACCACAGTAGTAGCATTCAACATTGCTGTTTGCATTTTGTCCTCTTTGCCATCCACCACGACCTCTTTAGCTCCCCCTGCCTCTAGAGCTACCACGTCCTCCTCCACAGGACTGGTTTTCTTGAGTTTGCTGCATATTCTGATTTCTACCACGGCCTCTAGATTGGCCTCCTCTACCTCTGCCTCTACCTCTTCCAGTATTTGAGTAGAAGACAGTTTCTTTTGAAGTTCCTCCTGAAGAAGATGCACCACCATTTCTCTGCTCCTCAGAAATTAGAAGAGCAATCAACTCCTCAAAATCAGGAAAACTTTCACGGACGGAAATGGATGTTCGGAACTGTGTATAATCCTTTCCTAGACCATTCAAGGTCACAGAAACTAAATCGTCATCTTCCACTGGCGACCCAATGGAAGCAAGTGCATCTGCAATCTTCTTCACCTTCATGTGGTAGTCATTGATGCTCATACTTTCTCTTTTCACATTGTGCAACTCTTGCTTGAGTTGCATTTTCCTGGCTTGTGTATTTGTGCTATACATTTTTGACAAAGTATCCCATGCCTCCTTTGGCGTACTTGCATCCTGAATATTCACAATCATAGAGTCTGAAATACCGATAGACAGCCAGTACATAACTTTTCTGGCTCTCTCATGCCATCCTTTAAATGCATGCATTTGTTGTTAATTGGGAACATCAGGAAGAACTGGTTCTTCTTCATTTCCTGCAACCAATTCCCAATATCCTTTTCCCATAAGGAAATTCGTCATTCTAAACTTCCATGCTTGGAAGTTGTTCTTGTCAAGCTTTTCAGTGACAATCTGTGAAAGAGAATCAAACGCCATTACAGAACACTGCAAAAAATTCTGTCACTGTAAAAAACACAGCTTCAGCCTCACAAGTACAAATCTGCGAAACTGACAAAAGTGGTATTTGACCACACAGTCACTTCCTAGTGAGGATTTTGCATCAACAGGCAACAGGGATGATTCTGTAACTCCCAATGTCTCTGCACATAGGCATACAATGCAATTTCTACGGTAACTTTTAACCGACCTGTAGAACGGTGGTCGCATAGTATAAAATAGGGCATTTTCCTGAGTGCATGCAGAAAACTTCCGCCTCCAAAACAGGCCCCGAAATTGCCTCAAATCAAAAAAATAGAGCAACTAAGGGCTAAAGCCTCATGCGCAGCATATACTGCCCTCTTGCTACACCGCGAAGGGCATCTCAATCTGAGACAATGCACTCTTGCACTTTCCGGCTGTGTAACCTGCAGAGACTTGCTTCCAAAATAGAAAAATGGAAGCAACACTGGTCCTCTTACCAGAACACCGCGAACTTGGCTTGCTTTCTTGAGCTCCTTACCACGAACAAGGCTCTAATACCATGTCAAGATTGTGGGAGAGAAGGAAGGAGCCTCACTTGTAGCTTTCTTGCTTGCACAATGGGGGAATACACACATAGGTGGAGGCTGAAAAACAGTTTTTTTCTTCTTAGTTGTGTAAGCCAAAAAGAACTCAAGTACATAGAAATAGAAGAACCCTATATATGGGTCTCAAACCAAACTCAACTAACTAAGGTGGCATACTAACTGAGCCACAAACTAGAGTAGATAAGGATAGATGTCATCTAGCTATTATTCATGGGCGGTGTACCAACCGCATCTACAGCTAACAAGTCGGTGACATAAATGCACAATGGTCACCCTGGCATATCACGAGTGGAGCTCGATATCTCAACAGGTTGAACTTGAAAGGCTCTACGCTGCTACAAGAAAGAACTCCAAGATCTTTCTAAAGATTGAGTTTTTCAACTTGGAATGCAAACAGGGAGAAGACCTAAGCAATTTTATTTCACATATGAAGGGGCTTATGGCATAGCTTGCCTCTGTTCAAGCACCCATTCATGATGAAGATGCCATTGCCATCCTTCCGAAATCTATGAAGAAGGTTTTTCCAACCCTTGTGACTACCCTAACTAACATTCCAAACCCAACCTTGGCAAGTACCATCTAGTCTTTCTTGGATGAAGAGAAGAGAAACAATACTGAAGGAGCTTCAACATTCACTTCCCATGAAAAAGTGTTAGTCCATACTGCTTCTACTAAGTGCTCCTTCTATCGCAAAAAATGGCATATTGTAAGCAATTGCTGGAAGAAGTACCCTGACAAAATGAAGCGCAATAAATGCAAAAAGACTGGACATATCACCAGTAAATGTCCCAGTGTTCCAAAACTAACTAAAGAATTGGAGGCCAATTTTGTCTGTCAATCCACAGATGACCGACTCTTTTGAGTCTTGTAACATCCTCTACCTATGAATACCCTTGTAGCCTGATTTATAAAGGCATCGCATTTAATTGAGGGGGGGAAACTTTAACATGTCTCATGATGTAATGCCACCCTAGCATTGAGGGGGGCTGTTAGAATGTAGGCATGGGAATCCACCCTAAGAAAGGGTTTATAAGAGTAAATGTATGTGAATGGCCTTAAGGGGTAGGGGAAACCCTAACCCTAGCTTGGAAGAGGCTATATAAACAGCCAATGGGTCACTATCAGTGTGAGAGAGTGTACCCAAGTTGTACTCTAAGCAACTTAGTAAACAGGATTTTGTTCTTGTACTTTAAGCTCTCATCTCCCTTGTGCACATCTTTCTCACTGCAGAATCTGAGTATTCACACTATACTTAGTGCAGACATAAGGAAATCCTTATGTCTTTTTGTGCCAGGCAAGGCGTGGGACATTGATACAAACTTGAAATTACAAGCTATAAAACTTAAGCCAATGAAATCCTACACTAATGGTGGTGTTATTTCAATGCTAGATATACCCATTGCGTTCAAAGAAATATATGTAATCTCCCTTTTATGTGTGCATAAGGTAATAATGTGTCTAGACTAAGCATAGTGTTCCGTAGTAGTGCCAAGCCATATAGTAACAGGACCTAGACATCGTGCTTGATTGAAACATGTGGTGACATTTTAGCCTTTATGTATCAATTTTTCCTTTATGTGGTGATATTCTATCCTTTAGGTATCTTTTATGATGGTAGAATGTAGCTATATTTCCAAGATTGCTTTACACCACTTTAATATCACATGTAAGATCCCACTAATGATTGACATATTGCGCTTGCATATTGTAATAAATCCTTGAGCATTAAAGAAAAAATAGATGTTAGGCCAAGCTACCCATTCTTCAAAATCTTGCCCAAGTATTGTTCATCATATGAAAGTAAACTTTGTTAAAGTTAAAAATATGTGAAGCACCATTCCCTTCAAAAATTACAGCCCCTCAATTTGAAAGAGTGCATATAATTTCTACGAGTGACTTAGGTGATGCACAAATTGGTGACAATCAAGTCTAACTCATCTCACACATTTCCAAGACACATAAACACAACCTTGAAACACTCCTTCAACAACCTCAACCTAGGTTTAACTCTTCACACTAGGATTTATTTCAACCCCACATCGATTTCTCTGTGTGTGTGTGTGTGTGTGTGTGTGTGTGTGTGTGTGTGTGTGTGTGTGTGTGTGTGTGTGTGTGTGTGTGTGTGTGTGTGTGTGTGTGTGTGTGTGTGTGTGTGTGTGTGTGTGTGTGTGTGTGTGTGTGTGTGTGTGTGTGTGTGTGTGTGTGTGTGTGTGTGTGTGTGTGTGTGTGTGTGTGTGTGTGTGTGTGTGTGTGTGTGTGTGTGTGTGTGTGTGTGTGTGTGTGTGTGTGTGTGCGCACTCCCTCCCAAGCATAAGCTCATGATGTTGATAGCTATAGGGAGAAACAAGGGAAGAGAGCACATTTTTCCACATGGAAAAAAATCAAAAACTTGACAAATTGCTTAAGCAAATGTGCACTTGTGTTTCACTACTACAATAACCCCCCTATAGCCAGCCATAAAGCGACGGATTGTCATCGCATAAGCGATGTAGAAAGCTGTCACTTTCCTCATCACTACTGTACATCATTCATGTGATGACTATAGTGAGGATATTAGCGACCAAAAAGTGTCGCATAAGTGGCTTAAAAATTTTAACATGGCTTTAGTCGCTTAAGCAAGGTAAAATTTATTTATTGTCGCTTAAGCGAAGAAGAAATATTTTTTAAAAAAGTGATGATACCGTGCAGACAAACCTGAGCTATCTGTTTTCATCTCCTCTATTTCTCCCCGCCATTTTCTGCTACACCCCCTCTTTTTCTCTATCATGCATCTCTCTCTCAATCCCTCTTGTGCTTACACACACACACACACTCTGTGTGTGTGTGTGTGTGTGTGTGTGTGTGTGTGTGTGTGTGTGTGTGTGTGTGTGTGTGTGTGTGTGTGTGTGTGTGTGTGTGTGTGTGTGTGTGTGTGTGTGTGTGTGTGTGTGTGTGTGTGTGTGTGTGTGTGTGTGTGTGTGTGTGTGTGTGTGTGTGTGTGTGTGTGTGTGTGTGTGTGTGTTTTGGCAATTCCTTCCTTGCACTCGCTCTGGACATTGTGTACTTTGGTCCAATCTATGCATAGGTGATTCTTTTCAAGATTTTTTGGCTAATCACAACTGATCACGAACATGGATTATGGTAAAAAATTATCTCTATTTTCTTGATAATTTATAAAATAAATTATTAAATAGAATGAAAAATGAGTTTTTTTTGTTTTATTTATAATTTTAAAAATACCATAATTGAATAAGATAAAAAATAGATTTTTGTACTTGTTTTAATGATCACAAGTCTTAATACGTGTATATGTATATAAAGAGAGAGAGAGGGGGGGCTTGCCATGAAGTCTTGAATTACTTGAAAATATTTTATTTTTCTAAGTCTTGAATTACTTTTAAGATTCATTAAGTTGTTGTATACATTACAAAGTGAATCTGAGAGGTAGGACTAATGATGCTTGTGCTATTTTTCTCAACCTATTACTGCCTATAAAGACTGTTGTTGCATCTAGTAGTTCTTCAAGCATTTTTATGAAGGAGAGTGTGGTGCTTAGTGAAGAAGAAGCAATAACATGTTAAGAATAGTGCAGAACCATGAGGTTTTTTCCAAAGGATTGGGTATTTGTGCGATCCTTCTTGGGTGTATATGAGATTCGAACTAGTTGTTTAGTATGGAGTGGGTTCCTTGTAGCTTGATGTTTATATGATTTAGTATACTATCTTGTTATCTTTTCCCATTGGCTGCATAAGTGGCTTTCTTTTGGAATCTTAAAAGAAAAGAATTAAATTCATGTGAAGTGTCTAGGGTCTTCTTAACTCTTTGCAATTGGAGAAGGAAAACATAAGAAGGGAGTCAAAGCGCTTGAAAGTTCTTGGGACTCTTAATTGGGTGGATCATTTCCTATGTTGATATTTGGAAGGGTCTTAAGGCAGGATATTGAGAAGGGTCTTAGGCTAGGACATCATCCCTAAGTTGACTAAAGGTACCCTTTGATTGTGAGTCTGTATGGTTGGGTGTTGAGGTAAAATGGCCATGCATAACGAGACATATTGAGAGCCTAACTTATAGTCGATTTTGAATTGCACAACCCTCTCTCTCACCCATCCATCTTGCCTCTAACCTCGAGATTTCTAAGATGTAATGGTTTCCCCAATGTACAATGTAATGGTTTACGTGCTCATTGAGGGTGCTCACTCATCAGCAAATGTGCAATTAAAGGTTATCAAAAACATTACTCTTTTGAATAGTACTCTATGTTATTATCGTGAGGCATAACCTTTTTATCTCCTAAATATCCATCTTTTTAGTAGCCCATAATACTCCTAGACACCCATCTTCTTGAGGAGCTATAGAACAATCAAAATTATAATAGGCAGACTCAATTAATGACTTAATGCTCTACCTTGATACTTGGGTATGAGGTACTTCAGAACTTGATACTTTGCAAATCGGTACTCTTATGAAGTCACATACTTTCAAACTTTGCCCATTGGACCTTGGTACCTGGGAATGAGTTGTCACGTAGTGCTAAATTCGATACCTTGGCAAATAACATGGAAACCACAAACTTATCAATATTAGAGCCTGACACATGGAAATAAGATGGGGGGGGGATTCAATCCAAGAGAGGGGTTTTGCGAGGTCTTGACCCAAATGTCTAACTTTGTTAGCTTGGTACAAATGAGATAGGTGCTTCAGAACTTGATAGTTTAAAACCAAGTACTCTTATGGAACCACGTACTTTCATACCTGGTTTAGGGTTCTTGGTACTTGGGGACGAGTTGACGCATAGCATTTAATTTGCTATCTTAGTGAAAAACATGGAAACTACGAACTTGTTGACATTAGAGCCTGACATGGATGTTAACGTTAGAGCATAACATGGAAATAAGATGGGTAGGAACTTCAACCCAAGAGAGGGATTTTGCAATGTCTCGACCCAAATGTCTAACTTCATTAGCTTGGTACCAATGAAAGAGGTACTTTGGAACTTCATTCTTTAAAACCAGGTACTCTTATGGAACCATGTACTTTGGAACTTGAAACCATGAGCTTGTTGGCATTAGAGCCTAACATGGAGAACCACAAAATTGTTAACATTAGAGCATATCATGGAAATAAGAGGGGACGTAGGATCTTCAACCCAAGAGAGAGATTTTGCAAGGTCTTGATCCAAATGTCTAACTTTATTAGCTTGGTACCAATGAAAGAGGTACTTCGGAACTTGATACTTTAAAACCAAGTACTCTTATGGAACCACATTGGTGGAACTTGGTACAATAGATATTGGTACTTGGGAACGAGTTGACACATAGCATTGAATTTGGTATCTTGGTGGAAAACTTGGAAACCACGAACTTGTTGATGTTACAGCCCAACATGGAAAACCACAAAGTTGTTAATGTTGGAGCATATCATGGAGATAAGAGGAGATGTAGGATCTTTGACCTAAGAGAGGGATTTTGCAAGGTCTCGACCCAAATGTCTAACTTCACTAGCTTGGTAGTACCAATGAAGGAGGTACTTCGAAACTTGATACTTTAAAACCAGGTACTCTTATGGAACCGCGTATTTTAGAACATTGTACAATAGATTTTGGTATGTACTCTTATGGAACCTACACACACTTTGAATTTTTTATATATACTTGTTAACTTACCAACAAATAAATAACTTTTTGATATATACTACTCTCAAAAAAAACAAATTCAAATATATACTTATTAACTTACCAACAAAATAAATAACTATTCAACAATAAACAAATTCAAATACAAAACCAAAAAAGGTCAATGAATACCATCAAGAAGTATCTACAAATGTGTATATACAAAGCATGCATGTCTAAGTGTAGTAATATCATCCCTCCCTTATACAAAATAGACAAACAGATGTCAATGCATATCATCAATAAATTTGTACAAATGTGTGCTATAGGTCATGTCAACCCTCCCATCTACAAAACGTATAAATAAATTTCAAATATCGCCGATCAAAAGAATCCCTAACTAGAGCCACCATGCTCCACAAACTCAGATGAGCCCTCCTCTTTGTTGGTACTGCCGCCAGTACCACCATCTCCACCATCACCACGGCCATCACCGCCGCCATCTCTGCCACCACTAGCAGCCTCTCGACGCCACCCCTCTGCCTCCTATCGAGCCACCTTTGTCATGTCACTCTCTCCATGCTGCTCCTGTATTAGTTAGTGGAATCAAACAAGAACACTTCGTTAGTAAAATCAAATAAGAGCAATATTATATTTAGCCTGAAAGAAAACTAAAAATTATAAAGGTTATACTCACAAATGGGCCGGCTCTCTCCTAAAGTGTCGAGCACAAGGCTCGGTATCCATGGTACGTCGCGTACTGCGTCTCCTACTCTGTAGGCGCACGACCATAGTCTTTGGTATGCATTGAACATAACCAAAGAATTATTGATTTCTCCACTTGGTATTATGCATAAAAGCCTAAATTTAACCAGCCTATACTTACAAATGTCGCCACAAATCCCGCCCGTCCCATCTGGCCTAGTCTAGACATGTGACCTAGCCGCCACTCATCTCCGTTTAGCCTCCTACGTAAATTTCATAAATTAGAATTGCATAGTTTAGAGAATAGCTATAATACATCTAATAAAGATCACAATAGCTCAAATGTAAGCTATTTATTGCACATACCCTCTGCTAAGGAAAGCTAATCCGTAGGTGTCTCTCCCTGTGAAAGTGTTGCCACATCTCCATGCACATATCGGCCTTCCTTTTGTTTGTCTCCACCGTACAGTAGCGCCTATTTTTTTCTTTGCACACAAAAGTAAGCATTACTTCCATAATATCAAATTCCATAATATCAATTAATGCTTATTCTAGTATGAAAAAAAATGTATAGTAGAGACAAATAAAATGATGATTACACATGCACACATACACACAGATATACGTGTGTGTGTGTGTGTGTGTGTGTGTGTGTGTGTGTGTGTGTGTGTGTGTGTGTGTGTGTGTGTGTGTGTGTGTGTGTGTGTGTGTGTGTGTGTGTGTGTGTGTGTGTGTGTGTGTGTGTGTGTGTGTGTGTGTGTGTGTGTGTGTGTGTGTGTGTGTGTGTGTGTGTGTGTGTGTGTGTGTGTGTGTGTGTGTGTGTGTGTGTGTGTGTGTGTGTGTGTGTGTGTGTGTGTGTGTGTGTGTGTGTGTGCGCACGCGCGTGTGCGTGTGTGTTCTTTTCACAGAATAAGCACTATAAGATATCACAAAACCTGTTAGATTTCATTGTTATACTAGTGTTATGGTTCTTTACTATAATTGATCCTTCAATAAATGTCTTATATTTTTGTGATTCTTGATAAGCAAATTCGGACAGGTTAGAGGATACATTGCCACCTCCTACCAATGATGGTTGGGGTAGATAGAGTTCCAATGCTACACATGGACCTACATATGATGATTTTTACTATGAGGAGCATGTGATATGTTGGTGTGATCATTGTCGAGGCACATATTGGAGGCCGTGACAAGAGTGCCATTCACATCAAATGCAATATAGTATTTATGATCAAGCGCCAGCACCTGAGGAGCAACATGAACCTATGGTACATGACTATCTTTCTTACTTTCATTATTAGTTTTTGTAATGAGCATTAACTTATATATGTGATGCAAACTATGTTATATATGTAGGGACCCTCGCTTGACAAGGAGGATGACTACAGTATTGGTGGGGCACATGTCCCTCGCACATGGCACAGATAGGCCATTGGTCAATTGCAGTTTGAGTTTCTCGATGAACTCTTGCCCCTGGTCTGGAGGTTGAGATGGCCGGAGATCATCCATTGCCCACTCGTTTGCATACTCTAGTACAGACGTACGATCACAGAGGATATGGAGGGGCAAAGGGAATCACTTCCATCAAATGGAGAGGTTTTCAGCTTCTAGGGCAATCGGTACATGATTGCTCCATCCACTATCAGTGGAGCAGGACGAGGCCTATTTATTGCACAGGAATTACATGTGCCCCCTCATTCAGAGGTCACTCTCATGTCTTTTTGTGGACCTATATATGGGTGGGGACCATGGCATCAGCTTGCTCACTACATTCAGAGCATGAGTACTTATGGGTTGTGTCTCAATGCAGCCTCTCTTTCTAAGAGAGGCATCACACATGCAGAGGGGCAAAGACTCTATATTGATGGGAGACCTTACTCTCAAGAAAACATAGCAAGTTTGATCAAAGAGTAGCTGAGAAAGAAGTGCAAGAACCAATTGCACATTTGTAGAGATTGAAAATAGTCATGAATTAGGACATATGAGTAGAGATGTACCAATATACACAGTTGTGAATGCTATTAAATCATTGCATGTTGGTGATGAATTGTTAGCTAACTATGGTTGGCATAAGCCTCCATGAACACCCTTTATAGATGAGAATTAGGAGCTCTAGTGCATATAGATTCTATATTTTTTTGGAACCTTGTACTACAATTTTGGACTTCTATACTACAGTCTCGTAATGTTATAATCTTTTTGGGAAATCTTTGAAAGCTTTGTATAAGTACAATAAAGTGTGGTTCTAATTATTCTTAAATTTGCAACCATTGAATTGCAGTCTCAACAAAAAAATCTATCCTTCGGCATAGACAATTTTTGACTGCAAATCATCATTTACGAAGCAGGGGACAAGCCATGCATTTTAATGGAAAGGTGGAGAAGGGGAGATGTCCCATGCGGATGACACCAATGGATTGGTATCAAAAGTGGATTGCTGGACCCGCCGGAGTCGAAAATCATAAGCAGTGATGAGAGTGATGATGTCCAAATGCAAGCTAGAGGAAAACGTTCTTTGGCATTAAGTCCCTCGATACGGTATGCTTTAGAATACTAGAAGGAATTGAAGATCTTTCATCTTCTTGATCCTATGCATATAATCAAGAACATTGGTCATTCCTTATGGCAACACCTCGTTGGTTTGAAAGACACAGTTGCAGCAAGAAATGACTTAATGAGCCAAAACTCGAAGCCCAATCTATGGCCAAAATTTGATGAAACTACAGGCGAGAAAACTTATGAGCCCGCCAATGCTCACATTGAAAGAGATGCAAACTCTCAACCAAAGAATTCAATCTATTCATACGCCTAGAAGGTATGGTGAGTCTTGTCGAAACATATTCACAATAGATGGCAGGAGCTTGTATGGCCTAAAAACACATGATTGGCATAATTTTTTGAAGGTAAATCTCTCCCGATATTTGAAAGTAATTTTGAATACCTTCCTTGTTTCATTCATCGAGCTTATCATGGATTCATATGTGCAGCATGTCCTACCCATTGTTATTGATGGATGCACTACAAGAGGCATCCGAGATATCATCTACCATCTTGAGTCACTTACAAGCTATTCGTTTGCTCGTTAATTTGGGGTACAAAAACATTCAAGAACATGTCTAATATATTTTTTTCCCTCTATATATGGATTACATCTAAAGAAATTGACAAAGGGTCCATTCCACAAAAGAAGTGTGGATAGTCATGGAGTTCTTCTTTCCGATCATGATGACCTTGTTGATGTTCAAAATGACAATGATCCGCGCTCCGACACTACAAACATTGAAGAGGAGGAAACAATGGACACCGAGCATGCGGCAGAAATGAATATCAATACAAGTTTAACAATGGAGGAGATTGAAGAAGTCAACAAGGATAATAAAGATGAGATTCTATTAACGATCAATCTTGGAGATGACGATAAGGATTACTAGCATTAGCCAAAAAACCTACGAATCAACCAATTTTGAGGGATGCTTATTATTTCCAACACTTAGTAATGTATCCAACTCTTAATATTTCATTATGTGGTCATGATTTTTTTTTTCCATTATATTATTACTAACAAGGGAGGGTGGGTGGGGAATCTCGTGGTGATAGCTGCATATGGCTAGTGTTAGGGTTCAATTCCCCTCAGACTCTCTCATATGGGATAAGCTTAATGCATGTATACATTCCTTTCTCTTTTTGCCATGTACTATAGTCATGATTGCCCACATAGAGCACTTGATAGTGGCTAAGGAGATATGGCTGGAGTTGTGGACCAAATGTACAACCGTCATGAAGAGGGTTTTGTTGGAGATTCAAATGCGCGTGGATCAAGGAAAGTCCTCACGACTGGCTATGAGGAGAATGGTATCTATGAGATGAAGTCATCTCCAGCCTTTACCTCTCTTCTTCTTACCCCTCAATTAGAATTTGAGCTTTGGCATGCTCACTCCTTTGGAAGGCATCAAGAGGACATCCAAGAGATAGCCCCTCCAGCACAAGTGAACACATAGCCAGAAGTGGACTTCCTACTATCTGCATGTCCTACATAATTAGAGTCAATGTACCCCATGACTCATGTATCCTAGCTGCCATAACAAAGACAAATATATGCTGTGCCTTCCAGGTACCTCATGATACCCTTCACGGTATCCCAATGTTTCTTGCTAGGTGTAGCCATATAACGTGCCACAACCCCAACTGCAAAAGTAATATCTCGATGGGTGGCTATCATGGCACACATAAGACTGCCCATGGCTGATGCATAGGGAATGTTGGCCATCTTGGCCCTCTGCTCATCTGTCTGTGGACAATTAGCCTGTGAAACCTTCACATGACAAGATAATGGACAGCCAATAGGCTTAACATCCTGCATGCGGAAGCGCTCAAGGACTTTATGAATGTACTCCCTCTATGACAGATAGAGGAGTCCCTGAGATCTATCGCCAATGATGCGCATACCAAGTATATGAGAGGCATGTCCTAGATCTTTCATCTCAAAGCTCTTTTCGAGCTGAGCCTTAAGAGCACCTAGCTCCTCATGAGTTGTCCCTGCTAAAAGCATACCATCCACATAGAGTACTAAAATCAGTAAAGAACCATCATGGGCTTTCTTCGTGTACAAGCACAGATCCATAGCATTGCGGCTGTAGCCCTGGGACTACATGAATGCATCAAACTTATGGTACCATTCCCTAGGTGCGTGTTTTAAGCCATATAGACTCCTCTTTAGCTTGCACACTAGGTGTTCCCTGCCAGGGTCTGCAAAGCCCTTAGGCTGCTCCATGTAAATCTCATCATGCAAGTCCCCATGTAGAAAAGCCGTCTTGACATCCATCTAGTACAAGTCCGGGTCAAGCTGTGCAACCAAGGCCAATACTAAGCGTAGGGTAGTCATCTAGACCACAGGAGAAAAGACTTCATCAAATTCAACACCATGCTCCTGCTTAAAATCCTTACCAACCAATCAAGCCTTGTATGCTGGCTTGGGGTGTCCAGGGTTACTTTTCAGCTTGTACACCCACTTGCATGGCATAGCCTTCCTACCTTGAGGCAAGGAAACCAAATCCCAAGTCTGATTCTTATGTAATGAATCAAGCTCAGACTGCATAGCCCTCTCCCAAGAGTGACAATCACCTCAGGCGCATAGCCTCATCATAAGTGAGAGGCTCAATCTAGGCTGAGGTGATTGTCACTGCTACCTGAAAGTCAATGCCACTGCTAGGCGACCTATTAATGAGATGCACTGCAGTAGTAACTGCCTCAGTCCAAAAGTGATGCGGTAAGCTAGCCTCGCTAAGCATGCTACGGACCCTTTACTGAATGGTCCTATTCATGCCTTCAGCCATACCATTCTGGGGTGGGGTGTAAGGGGCGTCAACTGACGCTTAATACCTTGCTCATCACAAAACTGCTCAAAATCACATGACACACACTCACCTCCATTATGTAACCATAGGCATTTGAGCCTTTTCCCAAACTGGTTCTCTGCCAATGCAAGACAACACTGAAATGTGTCTAAGATATCAAATTTTCTCTTTATGGGATAAGCCCAAACCTTACGTAAGTAATCATCTATGAAATTAACAAAGTACTTTGCCCCACCAAGTGACTGACAGGGTATGGACCCACATACATCTAAGTGCACAAGAGCTAAGGGCTCACCCATGCATTTCTTACTAGAGTTTTTGCGTGTATTTCTAGTCTACCTACCATACAAACAATGATCACAAGAATCAAAATGCGAAGAGTCAAAAGGTGGAAGATACTGCAAAGCACGAAGAATTTTCATTCCTTTAAGAGACATATGCCCCAAACGAGCATGCTAAAGGCATACATGGGGAATAGAACCCATAGACCAAACATGATCCAATGTAGCTCCTGATACAAGGGATAGAGGCTGCCAGACTTGGCACCTCTTGCAAGTACAAGCCTGCCACAAGTAATCTTCCATCCAGAGTCTCCAAAAGACACAAAATACCTTGCATCATCAAGCTGTCCAGCTGACATAAGGCTACAAGTCAATACAGGTACATGGCACACATCATGCAAAATAAAAGAACTGTCAGAAAGAAACTACAAAACCAAACTGTCAAGAGACCTGTCATCACCAAGGCGCATAGAACAAGACATAGTACGATAGGTATGAAACCAATCTCTACAGGGTGTCACATGAAATGACGCACCCAAATCCAAGAGCCAGCACTGCACATACATAGAGTTTACCCTAGAAGTCTATAAGGCATCACATGAAGAAGTTGCAAGTATGTAATCGTCATCTGAATCAGTGGCCTGCATGACATTAACCTCTTCTATCTTCACATTAGACTTTGCAGGTACTATGTTGCGCTCAGAAGACTTTTCTTACACTTTATCTTTTCCCTTTTCCTTGCACTTATCATCGCGCATTTTATGGCATTGCGGCCTAATATGTCCTGCTTTTCCACAATAATGACAGGTAAGATCAGACTTCCGTCTACGGGACTTACTGCAACCATGAGACTCGGACTTGGACTTGGACTTCTGAGAGTCCCTACCCTTATGATCATTATCATGCCTGCCATTTATGCCACCTCTGATGGTCAATGCATGTGAAGAGCAGGAAGCATCATTGTTTCTCTTATTCATTTCCTCAATCAATAAAGCACTCTCAACATCTTTCATTTTCAGCCCATCAAGCTTGTTTGTGCATATGGCAATAGGGAATACATCCCATGATTCAAGAAGGGTGCCAAGCAGAAATAACCAGTGCAAGTTATCATTGAAATCAATACCATGTGACAATAGACTCTTCATGATAGCATGAAACTGACTGAAAAGAGATGAAAGGGAGGTCCCCTCCTTCATGCAAAGGTCCATTAACTGCTTCAGCCAATACATCTATGATGCATGACTTTGCTACGCATAGAGCTCCTAAATCTTCTCCCATAAATCCCATGCACTCTAATTCTCATCTTCAACAACATTATGATGGACCTCTTCTGAGAGTGACAAAATAATGGTAGATTTTCATAGCTCATCAACTTCCATCCAAACATCATCATCCATATCCTCAAGTTTGACACCTTCGAAATGCAAGGGTTTAATTTGCAACTTCAGCACTAAAAACTGCCATATTTGGGACTTCCAATACCCATAGTTGGTACCATCCAACTTGGCAATGTTAAAGAGAGTTGTGTCTTTTAGATGACTAGCCATACTATCCCAAATCAATGCAAAAAGGAAAAATTGCAGGTTGCTATAATTAGCAGAAAATGCACTAAAACCACAAGCGAACTACTTTACGCAGAAACGTTAGGGTCGAAGCAGATCCATGCTGCACTTGGTTCAAGGAGAATGGGAAATGGGAGGGATGGGAAGTTCGACCTCTCTGCCCATAAGGCATAGTTCCATTCCGCTCCACTAAAACAGCATGAATTGGGATTCTAATATTCTAGATTCTAGATCATCGTTCCTTGCTGTCAATATCCTTCAAGAAAAGTTTCCGGCCAATCGAGACCACCCATCCGTGGGACGGACCCATGGCCACATCCACAACACTTTCCTCAGGGGGTTGCTTTAGTTATCTAATTACCTACCACATTTAGTTGGACACACATAAAACAGCTTCCTTAATTAGCAAAATTGTCACCGGTTCCTTCACGTAATCTTAGTAGTGACATAGAAAAACAATGTCAAACAAGTTCCTTTTCAACAATTTATCTTATTAATCAATATTTGGAATACATAATAATAATCCAGTCTGAAGGCTATCCATAATCTGCCTGAAGGCAATCCCCGAAGGCAATCCAGTAATCCTCACGGATTACTAATCCAAGTTTCCGCCCGTAGACTAGTATGCAGGCCTCGAGATCCAATCCCGAGTCACGTCGGCCTCTTGTGTAGGAACCGGAAGGCAAGGGATTTATGGCCAGAGCCCCCCCTATCACCCAAGTGTCCTCCTCCTCCAAGTAGTGCCCAACAGAGACCCCTCTTGCGGCAGGTTCGGTCCACATTCCCGGTGCGGCTAACAACCCCCTTGTTTAGGATCAGGCAGACAATCCGGGGTAACTAATGCTGCCTCTCCCTCCACGCCTTCAACCTGAAGCATTAATTACCTTTCCGTCTTTAGTTCCTTGAGCAAAGCAATACAAACACTGCTCCTAAACTATACAAACACAATCAATCTAGTGGTTGTTTATTTGGCCAACTGCTAAGGTGTGAATCCTCTTCCCTGAATGCATCCATCCGGGATCAATTGCGACTTGGAAAGATCCCCAAGGGTTTCGTTGCTTGTTTACCCTTTTATCCTTGGGTTAGGGTTTATACCCTATTAACCCAAATTAACCAACACCTTAGATTCCTTAAGTTAAGATAGTTAATCCTAGGCAACCTCGTCTCCCTAACTTGAATTGGTCAATTGCTCAGGATTACTCATCCTCTTGCAAGTTAGACCTGCACTAGAACCGGCCAACCTTGTTCTAAGGAGTGGCAACTCTACTTTGTGATTTAACACAAAACCATGCGACGTTGCAACTTGTTGCACAGGTGTTGCACCTAACTCGTGGGACCATTTATCCCATCAAATGGCATTTCTTGGTCAAGAAATATGTTTGGTCAAAATGTAGGGTTTGGGAGTCCTCTTGACCCAACCCAACCCTAACCTTACTAGGTCACAACGCTTGGCCCTAGGGCTTCTAAACTTAATAGGAAGTCTAGTATTAGGTCATTCTATCCTTAGGGTAAAAACCCTAGATCCTTATTGTATGGCATCAAATTAACCCAAACATTCCATGAATGTGGGTAGGATCTTGGGATCGAAAGTCTTGACTTAGCGTCGCAAGTGCGATACTAGGTAGAATTTTTAACGTACTAAACCCTACCTAGCACTTTGAAGTGTTCATCGTACCAACTTTTATGTTTTTACGAATCCCTTGAGGGTTATATCATTACAAGTGATCTACCTACAACAATCTAATTGTCTTGCGACGAGAGTGAACTTCGCTTAGAAGAGATGCAAATACTTTTCCTAAGAGGTACAAATAAATTCAAGATGCAACATTCCATGCAAGTATGCGAATCATAGACTTTTACTTCTATGCAACTATAAGGTTTGCAAATGACCATTTCTTTTCCTTTCTAAAATCATAATGATTGACAATTTGGGGGATAACCCGCATAAAACCTACATAGATTTACATTAAGAACTTTGCCTACAAACCTTTCGTTTAATGCAATTGAATTTCAGGCTTTAATATGACATGCAAACTTTTCTAGATACAACTTCGATAAATGAAGTTCATGCATGACGAATGTCATAAGTCTAATGTTGACTTAATCCATTCTACGGAAATTAGTCCGACTTAAAATGCACACATCCTCGCATGTAACAAGTTTATGGTTTCCTTTTCATGCCATGCAATTCTTTGGACAACATCTAACAGATGTTAACAATTTTCTCATGCGAATCTCAACAAGGAAGTTATTGCCTTAATGCAATATGCACATGTTCTTTCTTGCAAGGAAGAAAAGGGTGAATTTAAACAAAATTTTCATCCTCTTAACCTATGCAATATGAGTTTAGGATTGTCACTTTGGAAATGCAAGAAAAGTGCAACATGCAATTAAAACTCGTAAGATGAATGAGTAATTTGTATTCATAACTTCCTCATGAAATTTAAACGTGCCCAATGCATTTCGTTTATGTGGAATTAAACTTCTAAGAACCTGGGTATGAGGACTCGCAGCAATGTCCACGTGTAAACTTGGTTTCGAGGCTCCCGTGTGAGCGCCTTGCATCTTTGGCTTTGGAGCCATCGTTGATGTAGTGGACTTGGACTCCGCGATTTATCCTCGCCCTTATGCGATCTCCGAACTTCCTCCAAGCTTTGGCAACTCAGCCTAAAAAAAAAACTGCCTACTTCCCCTTCGCACAGGAATACACTTTTTAGGATGTGGGTTTTAAGAAACCGGGGGGGAGGGGGCGGGAAAGGCCGTGTGCACAAGGCTTATGGAAGCCTTATCTTAAGAAGCTTCTGCTTCTTAACAAAATGACGTTGGGGGGGGGGGGGGGGGGGGGGGGGGGTAGGAGGGGGGGATAATGATTGGAGGAGAGGAGATTGACGATGAACAGGAGGACGATGATGATGATGGTGAAGGGAAGGCAGCGTGGCTGCAGCGGCGCTTCCACGGCAGCAAGGAGGCGTTCTTGGTGATGGCAAACAGTACGGGCACAGCATGGCAGTCTCACGATTATCTTCTCTCCTCCTTACAAGCTCAAGGGGAGGGGGTTCATATAGAATAGGGGGAGATAGCCACACACGTGACTTGTGTGCATGCCTCCCCCCTCATGCTTCCCCACGCCACTTAGCTTCTCTCCCTCTCACACTCCTCTCCCCTGCCATGCATCAGCTGAGGGGAGGAGGTAAATAATTTAAAAAAATTCACTACTTTAATAATTCATCCATTTTCCTTTCCATAAGGGGTGTTCTTATGCGGCTTGCGGGTTTTAACCTCGGCCTTATTTGCACAATGCGGATGGGGATTATTATCGCGTGCACGGGGTAAGCGTTTAACTGCCAACATTTTTCGATGTGGGAGATCACTTTGGGGTGCCTTATTGCGCGGGGTGTGCGGGGTTTAAGGTTGACTTAATATTTCGAGTGGAAATATTACATTCTCTCCCCCTTAGAGGAATCGAGATATCCTCATCTTGAGAAGAACTGGGGGTATTGTTGGTTGAGAGCACTTTCATCTATCCAAGTGGCATCCTCCTCGGGATAATCTTTCCACTGGACGAGGTATTCTCTCAAGGTTCTGGATCTCAAATGCTTCTCCCTAACATCTAAGATCATGTCAGGCCATAGCTCAAGGACTCCTTGGCTAGGCATTACAACTTGTTGATCATCAAGTATGTGTCTAGGGTTAGGCACATACTTCTTCAATAGACTGATATGGAATACATTATGAACCTTTAGGTTCTTAGGGAGTTGCAGTCTATAAGCATTAGGCCCTAAGCACTTGAGAATCTTGTAGGGTCCACAATACCGTGGACTTAGCTTCTTGCATTCACTTAAGAATAGGGAACTCTTATTTGGGCATATGCGAATGAAGACCATACCTCCTTCAGCGAAGGATCTATCTTAACGTTTCAAATCTGTGTATGCCTTCTGTCTATCGTTGGCGGCTTGGATGTCCTGTCCTATTGACTTCATTTGGTCATCCATATCTTCCAGCATTTGCTTTGAAGCTTCAACCCTCAAGGTTGGATCCGAGAAGTTTAAAGGACTTCGACAGTCGTACCTACACAATGCTTGAAAAGAGGTCATCTGAATGCTTTGTTGATAAGAAGCATTGTAGCAAACTCAACCAATAGCAAATATTGGATCCACTTTTTGGGTTCACAGTAGTAGTGTGCCCTTAGCATATCCTCAATGACTTGGTTGACTCACTCCGTTTGACCATCGGTTTGGGGATGGTAAGCTGTACTAAAATAGAGTTGAGTCCCAACAATGGCTTCGAAGATAGCCCTTCAGAAGTGTGATGTGAAGAGAGAGTCATGATCACTAATGATTCCTCTAGGCAACCCATGCAGTTTGAATATCTCCTTGATGAAAAACCTTGCAATGTTTGAGGCTTTATAGTTTGTCTTAATAGGAATAAGATGTGCAACCTTGTTAGCATATCCACCACAACAATAATGGAGTTGTATCCTCCCTGAACTTGGGGTAGGCCAACAAGAAAATCCATACTGATGAATTCCCATTTCATTTGGGGAATGTCAAGTGTTTGCAACTTCCCTGGCATTTTAACATGTTCAGCCTTAATGCGTTGACAAGACAAACATTCAGTGACATATTTGAGAATGTCATCTTTAAGCCTTTCCCAGTAATAGCTCTTTCTAATTGGATTGAGGGTCTTGGCATAGCCAGGATGTCCTGAGAAAGGGGAGTCATGAGCTTCCCAAAGTATTTTCTGCTTGAGGGACTGGCTTGCCGGTATACATAATCTCGTTCTATAGTAGGCAAGTCCACCATTGATAGAGAATTCTAGATACTTTTCCTGTAGCTTCGGGTCTTGATTCTTGATAGGGATCTCCCTTAGCATCTTCTGATAGGTTGGATCATGGCATGCCTCTTCTCTAGCTAGCTCAAGTATTGGGTTGTTTGGCATGGATACCTTTGTGGCTAGAGATCTAGCTGTTGATGGATCTTACAGGATCAGAGAATTTAGAAAAGCCTTGCGACTGAGTGCATCGGTAACTACATTCTCCTTTCCAGGCCAGTATTTGATTTCAAAATCATATTCCTCTAGCACTTCAATCCATCGACATTGCCTCATGTTGAGCTCATTTTGGGTAAAGATCCATTTAAGACTTTTATGATCCGTCACTAAGGTAAACATGTTATCCAGCAAGTAGTGTCTCCAAATCTTGAGAGCATGGATGACATTTAACAGCTCCAGATCATGGGTAGCATAGTTCCTTTCATGGCTCTTCAGTTTCCTTGAAGAGTATGCTAAGGATGACTTTCTGCATAAGCACACATCCTAAGGCAAGTGCGCTAGCATCAGTTATTACTTCGAACTTCTTACTAAGGTCTGAAAGTTTCAGTATAGGTGCTGATACCAAGCTTTGCTTTAGTTTATCAAAGCTAGATTGTTCAGCAGCAGGTGACCATACAATTGATGTTTGCTTCTTCAATAGATCGGTCAGTGGCGCTGCAATCAAAGCATAGTCTTTGATAAAGACCCTGTACCATCCTGTCAATCCAAGAAAACTGTGTATTACTTTGATAGTTGTTGGTGTTGGCCATTCTAGAACATCTCGCGGATCCACTGAGATTCCTTCCGCAGATACAATGAATCCCAGATATTCAATCTATTGCTTGAAGAATGCACACTTCTTCTTCTTGGCATAAAGCTTGTATGCCCTCATTGTCTCAAGGGCGATGCGAAGCTGGGGTTCATGATCTTCTTCCTATTTGGAGTAGACTAAGGTATCGTCGAAGAAGACGAGTACGAAGTCATCAAGATATGGCCTAAAGATATCCTGTATTAGCCTGTTGAAGGTGGCAGGAGCATTTGTCAGCCTGAATGACATTAGTAGGAACTCAAAGTGCCCATATATTGTGCTGAATGTTGTCTTTGGGATATCTTCTTCCTTGATCCTTATCTGATAGTATCCAGACCTGAGATCAATCTTGAAGAATATCTTCGCACCTTTGAGACGGTCAAGAAGTTCATCTATTCTTGGAATAGGATACTTATTCTTAATGGTTGATTGATTCAACCCTCTGTAATCAATACATAGCCGAAGCATTCCATCCTTCTTCTTATGGAACAGTACTAGAGCTCCCAATGGCAAACTGTTGGGATGGATGTAGCCCTGATCTAACAGTTGCTTGAGTTGCTCCTTCAGCTCAATCGCTTTCGGGATGGACATTCTATATGGCCTCTTTACAATTGGTGTAGCTACTAGCACTAGCTTGATTTCATGATCAACTTCCCTTTGAGGTGGTAGTTCTGTCAGCTCTTCAGGAAATACATCTGCGTACTCCTTTACCCATGAAGGTTCTTCACTAGACTCATGATTCTGATCTAGCTTATTTAGCTTAATCAAGTAGACGTGTAGTCCCTTTCTAACTCCCTTTATTATCCGAGATGCTTTGGCCAATTGAATTTTAGGCTTCCCAGCCTCTCCTTGAGTTGTGACCAATTCCCCTTTAGAATTTTGAAAGGAAACTTGGCCCTTTCCAAAGTGAATGCGGGCATCATTAGGTTTAAGCCAATCCATTCCGAGCAAACACTCATGGATACCTAAGTTCATAACCCTGAATCTGACCAAAGTTGATTTTCCTCCCAGTAGGAATTTCACCTTAGCAGTTTGCCTGGTACAAATGACCTCACGACCATTTGCTAATTCCATAAGCAAGGTAGGTGCATCTTTTGTGGCTAATATTTTTGCACAAACTGGTGAAATAAAGGAATGTGTACTGCCACAATCAATCAAGGTTTTGAAGCCTTTACCTTGATAATCCAATGGGGTTTGAATCACCGAGAATTGGCGATTTGGGCCTTTCTTGTGAAGAGCGGCACGGATTGTTGCCCTCTCAAAGTCTGATTCCATGGTCAGGTCTTCTTCATCGCACATCTCCCTATTGGCAACACAGGCGGTTCTCCCTCTACCTCGGGTGGCGGCTCCTTGGCCACGAGCGGTTCCTTGGAATGGTCCTTGACGTTGTCCTCCGTCAAGCTTGGGACATTGCCTTTTGAAATGATCGGGCTTGTGCAATGGAAGCAATGGAGATTACGGCCATTACCTTCGGTAAGAACAAAATTATTGATATTTTTGGTCCTAGCTTTCTTCCTTTCTCCCTGGTTTTGACCTTGAACTCTCTTCACCTGGGACCTATACACTCCTTTGTTCTAATCCTTATAAGACCAAGTCTTGTTACTTCTTGTCTTGGTCTACACTTCCTGTATTATGGGTGCAGCTCGAATGAGTGTGCCTTGAAGATCTGTTGGACGCATTGACTCAAGACGGGTGTTTATAGGTGGGTTTAATTCGGCACAAAACTTTGACACCTATTGTGTCATATCCATTTGTGGCGCACACTTCAAAAGAGAGACGAACTTTGAGTAGTATGCATCAAGGGATAGACCAAGCTATTTCAGCTCCTAAAACTCGTTCATCTTTTGCGTGCGGTATGCAGGTGGTAAATATGTTCCTCGCACAGCTTTCTTAAGCTTCTCCCAAGTAACTGACCCTTCGGAGATCCCTTGGTCTCTGCACCATTGTTTCCACCAAAGTCTTGCTTAGCCGGTAAGCTTCAGCTTGGCAAGCATCACTTGGTTAGTGGGTACAGTATCTGCCACTTCGAAGTAATCCTCCATGGATTCGATCCAGATCTCGGCATCAGTTTGGACGGACCTTCCTTTGCAGTATCTGCCGCTTCGAAGTAATCCTCCATGGATTCGATCCAGATCTTGGCATCAGTTTGGACGGACCTTCCCTTGCCATCAAATTCTGGTGGCTTGATTTGCTTCAGAAGAAACCTCTTCTCCTGAATCATGGCCGTACTTGGTGTAGGGGTCGGACTAGGAATCTATCCTCCAACCACTTTATTCTCTTTAGGTTGGTTCAAAGGTACGCAAATCGGTGGGCAACTATGTAATAAATTCCTGAATCACCCATCCATCTCCGTTCCACGTATAGGGGTGAAGGATTGTAGATGCGGTCTAGGATATTCATCATATCGAGCCTTCGTCAATAATCTGAAGCACGCATCACAGTCATAAACATAAGCTGGAACACCAAGAATCTGTTCCATGCTTTGCGACTCTGCTAGTCAGAATTGACAAGTAAGTAAGGAAATGTTCTTAACAGCAACATTTGCTTTACTCCTCCCTATTAAGTTTCCTTGTAAAAGACAGATCCTTCGTTGGTTCACTCTGATACCAACTGTAACGTGTCCACCTGTTCACTTATAAGACACGTCTTAGCAACCCATCAGGAAGAGAGTCTAGAAAGCGTCGCCCAGCACTCCCACGGAATGTCACAGGGTTTGCAAACTAGGCCTTCCCGAGTCTACCACGAAGCGAAAGCATTCCAGCCATTCCCACTTAGGACCGACCTGAATTAGGGTTTTCCTAATGGTCAAGTTCCTAGAGAGTAACTAGCATCGAACCCTAGGCGAACTACTTTACACAGAAACGTCAAGGTCGAAGCGGATCCATGTTGCACTTGGTTCAAGGAGAATGGGAAACGAGAGGGATGCAAAGCTCGACCTCTCTGCCCATAAGGCATAGTCCCATTCCATTCCCCTAAAACAGCATGAATCGGGATTCTAATATTCTAGATTCTAAGTCATCGTTCCTTACTGTCAATTTCCTTCAAGAAAAGTTCCCGACCAACCGGGACCACCCATCCGTAGGACGGACCCATGGCCACATGCACCGCACTTTCCTCCACGGGTTGCTTTAGTTATCTAATTACCTACCACATTTAGTTGGACATGCATAAAACAGCTTCCTTAATTAGCCAAATTGTCACCGATTCCTTCACGTAATCTTAGCACTGACATAGAAAAACAATGTCAAACAAGTTCCTTTTCAACAATTTATCTTATTAATCAATCTTTGGAATACATCATAATAATCCAGTCTGAAGACTATCCATAATCCACCCGAAGGCAATCCATAATCTACCCGAAGGCAATCCAGTAATCCTCAAAAATTACTAATCTAAGTTTCTGCCTGTAGACTAGTATACAGGCCTCGAGATCCAATCTCGAGTCACGTCGGCCTCTTGTGCAGGAACCGGAAGGCAAGGGATTTACGACCAGAGCCCCCCCTGGAACCCAAGTGTCCTCCTGCTCCAAGTAGCGCCCAAAGGAGAGACCTCTCACAGAGGGTTCGGTCCACGTTCCCGGCATAGCTAACAACCCCCTTACTTAGGGTCAGGCAGACAATCAGGTGTAACTGATGCTGCCTTCCCTCTAGGCCTTCAACCTGAAGCATTAATTATCTTTCCATCTTTAGTTCCTTGAGCAAAGCAATACAAACAGTGCTCCTAAACTATACAAACACAATCAATCTAGTGGTCATTTATTTGGCCAACTACTAAGGTGTGAATCCTCTTCTCTGAATGCATCCAGCATCAATTGCGACTTGGCAAGATCCCCAAAGGTTTTGTTGCTTATTTACCCTTTTATCCTTGGGTTAGAGTTTATACCCTATTAACCCAAATTAACCAACACTTTAGGTTCCTTAAGTTAAGACAGTAAATCCTGGGCAACCTCGTCGCCCTAACTTGAATTGGTCAATTGCTCATTACCCTAACTTGGCAACTCAGTAGCAAGATTACTCATCCTCTTGCAAGTCAGACCTGCACTAGAACATGCCAACCTTGTTCTAAGGAGTGGCAACTCTACTTTGTGATTTTTCACAAAACCATGCGACGTTGCAACTTGTTGCACAGGTGTCGCACCTAACTCATGGAATCATTTCTCCCATCAAAGGGCGTTTCTTGGTCAAGAAATATGTTTGGTCAAAACGTAGGGTTTGGAAGTCCTCTTGACCCAACCCAACCCTAACCTTACTAGGTCACAATGCTTGGCCCTAGGGCTTCTAAACTTAATCATAAGTCTAGTATTAGGTCATTCGATCCTTAGGGTAAAAACCCTAGATCGTTATTGTATGGCCTCCAATTAACCCAAACATTCCTTGAATGTGAGTAGGATCTTGGGATCGAAAGTCTTGACTTAGCGTCGCAAGTGCGATACTAGGCAGAATTTTTAAGGTACTAAATCCTATCTAGCACTTTGAAGTGTTCGTCGTACCAACTAGTTATGTTTTTACGAATCCCTTGAGGGTTATACCATTACAAGTGATCTACCTACAATGATCTAATTGTCTTGCGACGAGATGCAAATACTTTTCCTAAGAGGTGCAAATACTTTTCCTAAGAGGTGCAAATAAATTTAAGATGCAACATTCCATGCAAGTATGAGAATCATAGACTTTTACTTCTATGCAACTATAAGGTTTGTAAATGACCATTTCTTTTTCTTGCTAAAATCATAATGATTGACAATTTGGGGGGATAACCCGCATAAAACCTACATAGATTTACATTAAGAACTTTGCCTACAAACCTTTCGTTTAATGCAATTGAATTTCACGCTTTAATATGTCATGCAACCTTTTCTAGATACAACTTCGATAAATGAAGTTCATGCATGACGAATGTCATAAGTCTAATGTTGACTTAATCCATTCTACGGCATTTAATCCAACTTAAAATGCACACATCCTCGCATGTAACAGGCAAGTTTATGGTTTCCTTTTCATGCCATGCAATTCTTTGGACAACATCTAACAGATGTTAACAATTTTCTCATGCGAATCTCAACAAGGAAGTTATTACCTTAATGCAATATGCGTTTGTTCTTTCTTGCAAGGAAGAAAAGGGTGAATTTAAACAAAATTTTCATCCTCTTAACCTACGCAATATGCGTTTAGGATTGTCACTTTGGAAATGCAAGCAAAGTGCAACATGCAACTAAAACTCGTAAGATGAATGAGTAATTTGTATTCATAATTTCCTCATGAAATTTAAATGTGCCCAATGCATTTTGTTTATGTGAAATTAAACTTCTAAGAACCTGGGTACTCGCAGCGATGTCCACGTGTAAACTTGGGTTCAAGGCTCCCGTGTGAGTGCCTTGCGTCTTTGGCTTTGGAGCCATCGTTGATGTAGTGGACTTGGACTCCGCGATTTATCCTCGCCCTTATGCAATCTTTGAACTCCCTCCAAGCTTTGGCAACTCAGCCCTAAAAAAAACCTGCCTACTTCCCCCTCGCACAGGAATGCCCTTTTCAGGATGTGGGTTTTAAGAAACTGGGGGGGAAAGGCCATGTGCACAATGCTTATGGAAGCCTTATCTTAAGAAGCTTCCAAGAAGCTTCTGCTTCTTAATAGAATGACGTGGAGGGGGGGTAATGATTGGAGGAGAGGAGATTGACGATGAACAGGAGGACAATGATGATGATGGTGAAGGGAAGGCGGCGTGGCAGCAGCGGCGCTTCCATGGTAGCAGGGCGACGTTCTTGGTGATGGCAGACAGTACGAGCACAGCACGATAATCTCACGATTTTCTTCTCTCCTCCTTCCAAGCTCAAGGGGAGGGGGTTCATATAGGATGGGGGGGAGATAGCCACGCACGTGGCTTGTGTGCATGCCTCCCCCCTCATGCTTCCCCATGCTACTTAGCTTCTCTCCCTCTCACACTCCTCTCCCCTGCCATTCATCGACTGAGGGGAGGGGGTAAATAATAAAAAAATTTGCACTACTTTAATCATTTATCCATTTGCCTTTCCGTAAGGGGTGTTCTTGTGCGGCTTGCAGGTTTTAACCTCGGCCTTATTTGCACAACGAGGATGGGGATTATTATCGTGCATGTGGGGTAAGCGTTTAACTGCCAACATTTTTCGATGTGGGAGATATTTTTGGGGTGCCTTATTGCGCGGGGTGTGCGGGGTTTAAGGTTGACTTAATATTTCGAGCAAAAATATGACAATAGGAAATCCCAAATAGTTTCAAAAGCTCAAATAGCATAGACCACTTGCTCAATGTCTGTCAAGCATCCAAAGACGCTCCCACTAGCACAAAAGCCATAAATATCAAGCAACAAAGCTCGAACAAAGCATGTACAAGCACCAATGACAAGTGTCCAAGATCAAGCATCAATGATACATCCCAAACATGTAGCCGGTAGAGCATCCATATGTAACATCCATAGACATCAAGTACATCCCAAAATAAACTCTAGAAAGCCAATAAATAGCCCAAGTAAGCTCCGCAAGTCCAAAGTTAAGCCAAGACAAAGCTCCAGTAGCAAGCGGCTTCAAACAATGTAACTAGCATGCATGGGTGACATAACCCGTAATGGCGGTCAAGCATAGACCAAAGCATGCCATAAGTGCATCAAAGACGAAGCATCCAAATGTTTTCCAAAGCCAATCTCAAGCTCAATCAATGATCCATAGTGTAAGCCAAGCTCAAATTCGGTCCCCAAATGTCAATACATCACTATGTATGCCCAAAACATAGCCCGAATAGCATAGGCATAACCAAGCATGAATTAAATAGCTTCAGCCCATTGTATTACAGCAATGATTCACTATGCAAAATTGAATATTTCAGCATCAAAATCAGCTCCAAAATGGTGGCAGATCAATAGGCATGCATCCTCGAATCAATAGGCATCACCCAGGAACAAACTGGGCATTAAATAGCAATGCCGGGCAAGCATAAACATCAAATGTCACTGTAGAACTATTGGACAGTCCCAAAATAGTGCCAAATGAGTCTTGAATCAATGTTAGTGCTAAAACCTTCAATGCCAAGTATCAAAGCATGTTCATATGCCCGAACTGGAGCCTTTACAAGTGCCCAATACCTGGGAAGTTAGAGATGAGGAAAACCAAACTATAGCTACTGGAAACAGGCTGAAAAACTAGCACAACCTGATCTGGGGTTACTGCAATGCCATGTGGCCTAAATGGCAAGTGTGGGGGTTAGGATAGGCACCAATGAAGCCTAGGAAGAGGCCTCAACAAGCCACCATGAAGGAGAAGCAAGATATGAGCTTCATGAACCTTGGATATGGCTGCCATGTTGCCTACACCCTATGGACTGAATAAAACCTAGTAAAGAATGAAGCAATACCTTTGTGTGAATGCCCTAAGGATGCCTCAATAGGCTGGGAGGAAGCTCAAGAAGCTAGGGAGCGACGAGAGATCAAGGGAGTCGGCTATGGCTGCCGAGATGGAGACCCAATGTAAGTAGGAAGTCGATAGGAAGCTGAGAATGCCACGAGCCAAGCTTAAGAGTCCAGAAGCTGAGCTCTGATACTAGTTGAAAGGTGAGAAGGATCGAAGCTTACACGCGATAGCTATGGCAGGAGAGCAAGAGCACGAAAGAGAGAGACAAGAAATGGGAACTCCAACAACCACAATGTGTGGCCGGGCCTTCCTTTATTCAAACTATCACTAAAAGAATAAAGAATAAGTGACTGTGATAGGCGTTCGCCACCTGCAGTGTGCAGTGGCGGGTAACTGTCAGTGTAGTCATACATGAGCGGCTAGGCGGAGGCGCCTTTACCCCCAACACTGATTTACAAATCTGTTGACAGATCTGTCTAGTGATGCCACGTCAATAGCTACGCGATACTGTGCCACATGAGCAGCCAGCCACATCAATAGGTTGACTGCGTAGAGTGCCACATGGTAGAGGAGCAGTCAGTGTATATATATGCATTCCTTTGTATTCATCATTCTTCATAAAGCAGATCTTCTTGTTCTACTATCTCTTTCTCTCTCTCTCTTCTCTTTGTGTTCACCCTACTCTCTCAGTCTCGTGCCATACGCTTCTGCATCGCTACACTCTAACAAAAGTGTCAGAAGATATGGTTTAGGAGGAGTAGCCTGAAGTAGAGGAATTAGATGAGATTCTAGTTCCTAAGCAGATTCTGGCACACAAGGACAGGAAAGTGAAATGTAAAGTTATAAGAAGATTTTTGGTGAAGTTCAAGAACTATTCACCAATAGATGCCAAATGGATGCAAGAGGCTGTATTGGCTAATTTTCCTCAGTTATTGCAGCTTTATAGAGATGCTTTCTTGATGGGATCTAGAGTGACATAGAATGCTTTTTGCAGCAATGAATATTCTCTATTGTACAATTGAACAGTGCATCTCATTGCATAATGCACAACATATGATTTACACTTAGAATTGACATGTGTATCATTGAATGAAATGCCCTCTAGTCAACTTTCTCTCTTCTCTAAGCAGAAATGCCTTGCATGATGGGCACCGGAGACAGCTTGTCTAAGTAAAGTCTTAAGAGTTATTAGGTTGAAGTACAAGAATTATTTATACATACCATATAGCTGAATTTGTGATTATTTATAAATTATTTCTACATGCCATAGAGGCTAAAATCTTCTCTCTATTTTGCCCACCAATGCACAATTATAGAGTTCTACCAAGCACCAACTATTATCCCTACCACAGAACCCCATCCAGCCCTGATGGTCCCCCTACCACAGGGAACCACTCTTGACATAGCCACCGCAAGGTGCCGAACCCGAGGACCACGCCTGGCGGGCCCCCGCCCCTGCAAGAGACACATGGTGTGGATCCAAAGGATACTACAATGCCACCGAGAGGCCATACCCCACCACTTCAGCCTCTTCATGCTAGATAGGCCCATGTGGGACATCTTAGGATAACCACACTCCATGAGTAGTTCCACATTGCACTTGAAGTGCACCAAGATTATATCTAGTCTGTATACCATTTTGTACCTACCTACTCACTTAGTTTACCATAGCACTAGATACTCACTTTACGGGACCTGGAAAACTTTCCAGACATTCCATATGTAACTTTTTGGTCTCATAGGCCAACTTGGCCTTTTCTAGATGTTAATACAACTTTCTTTCTTCTTTCTTTCTCTCTCACACACATACGCACACACACACATTCATATCAAAGCTTCTCACCGTGCACGGTCGTGTCGATGGCCCATAAGAGTAGACATCACCCCACAAAGCCACTTATGGCTCCATCCTGTCCCATACTCCGGCTCTAGTACGCTAATGACATATTTCTTATCATCCTCACACTTATCACTGCATTGAAAAACAAGGCCCGTTAGTAGTTTTAAATAAACACAATTTATCATTTTTATGTTAATTAATACTCACCCCCATGGAATGTGGACGTGTGGCATATAGGAGTAGCATAGCTCTCCCATCCGACGTCGAAAGGCAATGCCTACTCCTAAGTAGTCAATGGAACCGTCAGGCACAATGTAGTAGGTAACACCTAGGGTGCCGATACAAGGACGCAACGGGACTCCAGCTGTGGATAGCAGCAGCTAAGATTGCTAGGCTTCGTTGTCGCCAGTCAAGAAATCAAGTGGTGTGCTGCTTTATCAACGCCTGCATGCAATAGAAAAATAAGATAGTGAATTCCTAATTATTGAAAAACACACTTAACTAAATGTGTTGTCATTGTAAAGGATATATCTCTGCTCAATGGTCCTAGAAAAGGTATAGGAGACCTAATGTATACACACACATCAAGGAGACATTAAGATTTTTAGATTACTATTTTTATTGTTTGAGGTGCTTTCTATTTTATCGTTTGAGATGCTTACGATGCGCTCTGGCGATACCTCCAGCTAAAGAGGTGCCTCCTCTCGTAGGTGGTTGAGATGATGTGCCCTCCCTAGGCCGCATGGGCTGCAATGTCCTCCCCAATAACTCAATCACAGTCTCCAATGCTCCATCAGACAACTCCTCGTAGTCCGCCATGGTCGCGTGCAGATCATCACATGACAGTCCATCAGCTTGTAGCATGGTCTTTATGGTCACCAACCTCGCTCTACAACCATGGTCACTCACAATGCCTGCATATTAAAACAACCATTAATAAAAAATAAAACAAAATTCTCTCTTCCATTAAAAGTAATAAAATACTATGTGATATCATACTGGATACTATAGGGTAACACTTGTATTGAGTGTGTATTGCTCATCTGATATGCTTATGTGATACTGATTTGATGCTAACATATTGATAAGTGTTTGGTCCTTGCTTGGAGTTGCTTTCTAAGCTATGTTGCTCACTTATTTATCCGTGCAAGTATATGCCTATGGCTACTTGATGCTTCTTGAGCACTTTGGATGCTACATTATTATTTAATGTATAAAGCACTTAATTGTATTTTTATTGTATACAATTTAGAGAGCAAAGGCTGTTATTTGTATGATCCTCGTATTCGAAATATTTATGTCAATGGAGATGCCATTTTTGCTAAAAATGCCGCTTGTTCTCAAGATCAGTTTGAGATGCCAGTCACCTATGAGTCTAGTGATGTCTTTGAGGGTCTTTTGCCACTTGTATCGAGATCTGAGCTTGCTGTAAATGTAGAAATAGATGATTTACATCAAGTTGTTGTTGCTCCACCTGCCCTACATCAGCCCTTGGTTGATCACGTTTTGCCTCCAGCAGTGGACTAAGTAGTTGAGCAAGAAAGGAATGCTATAAATGCAGCAAAACAGTCCTAACATGGTTGTTACTGACTAGCAAGAAGGCTATTGGCACTAAATGAGTTGTTAAACTCAAGCACAAGGCTAGTGGTTCAATTGATAGGTACTATGAACTTGATCTTGAAAAATCTACCTTTCTGATCTTGAAAACTCTACCTTTCTCATCACTATGCTTGCAAAAGAGATTGACTTGATATATTGAGAAACCTTCCCTTTTGCATTCAAACAACTCCAATAGCATTTGTCTCCATTGCAAGATTCACATAAAAGTATTTCTTCCAATTTGGAGTTTGAAATTTATCCAAGCTTCCCAATACCTCTTTCACCCGAGGAAACACCTCACACTCCATCCACACAAATGCCTAGGTTTGAAATCAATTTCATATGTGATGCCTCTTCCTCATCCATTTCATCTATAAAAAAAAATTAACTTTTATTTTCTTCATCCTCCATTGGTTTATGTACATCTAGCAAAGCAAACAAAAAACAAATGAGAGTAACAAAGGCAATAGCCCGAAGGAAATCAAAGAGTAAAACTAGAGGGGGTGATTGGTCTAATCGAGAGTAGTCTCTATGCCTTTTGCTATGGGTGAATTTGAAAATATCATGAATAAAGAACTAAAAGAGTAGAAAGAGCAAAGGGAAGACCAAGAAGAGCAGAGAGAAGAGAAAAATGAGCGAAGATTAATGGCTACTATAGTTAGTATTAGAAATTATTTGCCAAAGTGACAAGGGGCTTGGGGGGAGGTCGTGGTGGGGTGGCAAGAAGGGGAACTAGGTTGGATGGGATACTGAGGCACCATGTTGCACAAAGGAGGGATACATGTCTCAAGAGTATTGTAACATTTGGGCCATGGTAGACATCAACTATGGAGCACATGGTGTGTTAGCATTTTGGGTGGATATAGAAAAACTTCACCTCCTTCACCTATCCTTCAAGATTAGGATTGCAAACACATTTGTCTAATGCATTTCTGGTGGGCACATTTCCAGAATCCGTAAATGAGCTTCGAAACATTTTTAAAAGAAATCTCATCTCCTTCACTTGTCCTTTGAGATTGGAATTGCAATAAATATATTTCTCTAACAAATTTTTGGTGGGCATATTTTGTACTTGCAACAATAGTTTAAATGGATTGGCTTGAGCTAGCAATTGCTTTGAACATTGGTGATGGTATTGTATAGGTTGAGGAGGGGGTAGTTTTCTTGAGGAAAGTAGTGGCAATGGTTGTCCCAAAGGGAGGTGGGTACAATGATCATTTCAACTACCTTGAGTATTGATGTGGCAGTGCCTCAAGTGTCAATGGAGGAACTGCTTCAAGAGGTGATGTGGCATTAACTTGAATTGGGTTACAAGCGATTACCTTGGTGCAATAGAGACGTAGTGTGCCTTGAGGGGGATCGCTATAGAGATGTAGTGTGCCTTGAGGGGGATCGCTATAGAAGTGCCTCGAGTACAAGTGGGCATGACCACGCTAAGTGGATGGGAACCATCTCAAGTTTTTGGGGTGAGATCACCTCAAGAAGGGCTAGTGGTGATGGCCAATTGAGGCTGCCTCAAGTTAGGCAAATGTTTTCCTCAAGCGCAAAGCATCGAGAGGAGAGTACATGAAGTGGCCGTGAACACTTCATTGCAAGCCAAGAAGACTAAGATGGACACAACCATTGAGGAAGTGGATGAAGAATATAAGTGTCTAAAATCTCCTATCAGATGCATGATTTCTTCTACTTGGCACCTTAGAGCTTTATTTATCAAATTTTTTTGTAAAACCCGCAAATAGAAGATAAATTTCGTTATTGATTCCGGGAGTATGCATTACTTTGTATCCCTAAAACTTCTTAAAGATCAAAACCTAAATTTTCATAAAACAATAAAGCAACCAATGAAATTGGCTAATGGAAAAAATATTTTACTAAGCACTTGATTTTAAACACAACTTTCATGTAAAAGAATGAAACACATAAGGGATATTTTTATAAACTTGACATGGGGAAAAGAGATGTGATAATTGAAATGGATTAGTTACCAAAAAATCATGCCTTCATTGATTGTGAAGAGAGATCTTTAATTTCCAAAGAAAAAGATAACAAATTTTATAAAATGCAGGGAAGGGAGAGAGATTGCAAATCTTCAATCATTGCCACAAATCTTTTGAAGGGAATCAAATAAGGATATGAGACCTTTTTAATCTATTCTAGAGAGTTGAAGCCGAAGAGACATAAAGGAATACTAAATACATAAAGAAATCATTAGATAAGTACAATGATGCTTTTTCTAATTATCTGCTAGGTATGCCTCCTCCTAAATGAGTTGACCATGCTATAGAGTTGTATCCAAGACCAAAACCCTACTCTAGAGCACCTTATCGGTTCAATATAGAGGAGCTGAAGAAGCTTAAACTACAACTTGATGATCTCTTGAAAAAAGGGATTTGTTAGATCTAGTGTATCTCTTGAGGGCGCCTCTGTATTGTTCTAGAAGAAGAAGGATGGGACATATAGACTTTGTATTGATTACAGAGGTCTTATTAAGAAAACCATAAAGAACAAATATCCCCTTCCACACATTGATGATCTATTGAGACAATTGAGTAGTGAAAAGTGTTTTCAAAAATAGACTTACGATCCTTTTACCACCAAATCCATATAAAGTCTCAAGATATTCCAAAGAATGCTTTTCGAACTAAGTTTGGACAATATAAATTCATAGTTCTAGCTTTTGCATTAACTAACACACCAGCCACATTCATATGTTTGATAAATAACATTTTTCATCCACATCTTGATGAATTCATTTTTGCATTCTTCCATGATCTATTTGTATATTCTAAATATCATCAAGAACATGAGATACATCTTAGAAAAGCACTTTAGATTTTGAGGGAATATAAACTATATACTAAACAGAGTAAATTTTTATTTGCAAATGATAAGATTATATATCTAGGAAGAGTTATTTCTAAAGAGGGAATTCATATAGATCTAAATCAGGTAAAGACTACTGTTGATTGGCCTATACAATATGTGTGAAAGATGTGAGAAGCTTCTTAATATCAACTCAATATGAAAGAACTCATATTCGATATTTTTCTAAGATAGCTATTCCTTTGACTGAATTGACTAAGAGAACTAAACCTTTTGTTTGGTCACATGCATGTCCGGAAGCCTTCGAAACACTGAAACAGGAAGTGGTTGAATATTGCACATTAAAAATTCTTGAGATGGACAGTGGGGAGCAATTAGGATGTGTCTTGACATAAGAGGGGAGAGTAGTGGCTTATGAATCTTGAAAATCAAGGAAACATGAGATGAACTATCCTATACATGACTTAGAACTTGTTGCTATAGTTCATGCTCTAAAACTTTAGATATATTTGTTACTTGAGTTAAGAACTGATCATCAAAGCCTAAAATACATTTTCACTTAGCCTTTGTTAAATAATTGACAAAAAAGATGGTTGCAATTGTTGTGTGAATATGACTTTGATATCAAACATGTATCTAGAAAGGAAAATAAACTTGTTGATGCTTTAAGTCATAGACCTATGTGTAATAGTTTATCTATTATACAAACCGACTTGATTGATGATGTATGACTTATAGTATAGGATAATCCCATGTATTCTTTAAAAAAATTGTTCATAATTTAAAAAATTGGGAGAAATGTATGATGGAAAGTTTCATATGCTTAAGAGAAATCTACATTATCAGAATAGTTTGTGTATTCCTACTACTTCAAAATTCAAGAACAATATTCTTAAGAAATGCCATAATTTGCCTTTCTATGCTCATCCTAGATTTTCAAAGATGAGAGCGGAGTTTTGAGCCCGTGATGTGCCTAAAATTTGCCAAAAAATCTGGAATTTAGGGAAAAAATATTTAACATCGAAGGCGACGGCTCCAGCTAGGACGATTTTAAGCACCAAGTGAAAGATGACTTTTAAAAGGCGCCCGAGTGACACTTGTGGATTTTTTATAATTTTTTAGACTGCCATGCGGGTTTTCAAGTGTTGCCAGTCAATGTGGGATGTCGAGATGGACGTGCAGAAATTTACAGCACTCGAATCGGAGCCAGGACGGGGAAATGGCCACAAATGGGGCAAGATATGATTTAAAGGTGGACATTGGAGAAGACCAAAAGGGGTCCCCTTTGGAGCCTTTGGCCCCCTCCCCCCCGCCCCCCCCCCCCCCCAAAAAAAAATTTTATGCATCCTTGATCAAAAAACGTGGAGAGAGAGGAGGAGATGGCGTGATCTACAGGCGCCGTTTTTTTCGCCCCCCCCCCCCCCCCCCCAATGAATGGTGGATGCCAGGCTGAATACAACCTATGTAATGGACATTGGCCCTTGATTTCCCTCTATGGACTAAGCATATCGCGGCCCTTCACACGAGCAATGGTGGCCTGAATGAAAAAATATGATTCTAGTCTTTCTCTCTCCTCCCTCTCTCTCTCCCCTAAGGGGCCGTTCTTGTGTGCAAGAGGAAAATGAAGAATGGTGAAGGAAAGCTTGTCCGATTGGAATCGGATTGCTTCCAGGTCAATGTAGACATAAAGATTGCTAATTGTGAAGATTTTGGACATTGAATGTGGGCTGACCCGCAGTCCCGCACCAAAACTGAGATCCCGAAACATGAAGCCTAAGCAGTAATTCAATTTTTATGAAGGAAAAATGAGTTTTTATGCTATTTGATTGATGAAACATTGTTCCCATGGGCTGAATATGCATTATGATGCTGTTTACTATGAGTTTCAACAGTTTAAAATCTGAAAACCAGAAAATCATAAGTGATATAGCTGAAATTAATGTTATAAAACTCAAAAAACACGCGTTTAAGGGGTAAAAATGGAATTTTTGTAAAATAAATGGAAAATATGAGACATAATACCTACAAAACCTGAAATTGTGATGTCAAGGAACCCAAGGGCCACAGCCCACAATCAATCTTAATTTTTAGTCATTTTTTATTGAAGAAAATAGGGGAAAAATACCAAAAAATTGTGAAAATGGGTTTTAAATGGGAGAAAATTAGGAAACTGTAAAAGGAAAATTTTAAAAAATTACATGTGTGTTTGTGCAGCGTATAATGAAGGTAAACCACGAGGTTGGCCTCGGTTTACCCTTGTTTCTATGCTTCCATTCATGTTTATCGCTTTCTTTGTAAGGAAATACACATAAAATGACTCTTTCACCTATCAACGAATGCAAAACATTTAATGGTAGGGTGAGAGGGGAGGTTGAGCGTCAAAATATAAATTAAAATCTGATTTATGTGTTGCATCATGCCTATAGGATGTTGTTTTAAAATAAAGAGAAAGGCAGCATGAGCGTAAGGCTCGGTGTCTTTTCTCTTTGCAGTACATAAACGCTAGTATGAAAATCATGAAAAGATTGGTTTCACACGATGCACAATGCTGATTTTCTTTTATTTGTACACTAAACCATCCACATTTTGCACTATGCATAGTTCATGGTATCAAAGGAAAAGCTCCTGGACTACATAGCAATTGTTTTCTTATGAAATTGACCCGCGATTGAGAGTGTAAGGTTATCCCTTGCCGTAGGATAAAGGGGCGGTTTCCTAAGGGACTGTTAAGTAAGGACACATTATGTATCTCCTAGATTTGAAATATAAAAGAGAGAAGTTTGTGTTCGTTTATGTTATATATTGAGCAGCGCATCAAGGGGCTAATCCCTGCGATGTAGGAGAGCTGCAGTGGGGCCGCGGCGTTTCTACCGAGAGGTTGCCTCTATGTATGTGATCGTGGTATTTATTGCCAATGTGTATGGGTTCTCCCTCTGTGGAGTTTATAGAAGGGAAACGTTGGACTATAAACTATAAACGCATAGATTAGGCTTCAGGGCAGTTTGTCCTTTAGCAGTAGATTGACGCTCCTGGTCCGCGAGGCCGTGAGGGTGTTGTTTATCTGTCATGAGCATGAGGTCCGGCTAGTGCCATAGCCAGTGCCGGCCCATTTCAGGTCCCATCAAAAGACTTACAACAAAGGAAAGAACTCATTCTTTTGGCCAGGACGAAGAAGAAAATTAGTATATATATATATATGAAGAAATATTTGGAGTGCCAACAAGTAAAAATTGAATAGAAACACATGCCTAGTGAAATAAAACCATTGCATATATCTAACAAAAAGTGAAAATTCATATATATGGATTTCATCACTAAGCTACATGTTACTAGGGGAGGATATGATACAGTCTCTCTATGGCAGTAGATAGACTCATAAAGATAGCATATTTCTCTCCTATGAAAAAGACTAACTCAACTTCAAATGTAGCAAAATTGCTTGTGAAAAAAATCTTTCGTTTGCATGGTATACGCCCAAAAGTATTGTTTTTGATAGAGATTCAAAATTTACATCTAACTTTTGACAAGCCACATTTAAAGCTGTTGGAACTGAATTAAGGATGAGTACTATATTTCATCCACAAAAACTGATGGAGAGACAAAGAGAGTAAACCAAGTTTTAGAAGACATGCTTAGAACGTATGTAAATAAAAAACAAAACAACTGGACTGAATATTTGGCCTTCATTGAATTTGCATACAATAGTTCATGGTATGCATCGATTAAAATGACTCCTTTTGGACCAATGTATGGTTATAACTATGTGACTGCTGGTCATTTCTCTTATGCTTCAAATAGAGTAAAATTTTCATAACAAATGCTTGAAATAATAGATGATGAATTTTAAAAAATGAAGCAACACATTAAAGAGGCACAACTAAGGCAAAAGAAATATTATGACAAGAAAAAGAGAACACTAGAGTTTAATGAAGATGATGTGGTTTTCTTGAGAGTTGGAACTAGCATGTTTCTTGGGAAAGTTAGAAGGTTATCTCCACGTTTTGCAAGACCATTCAAAATTATAAAGAAGATTGGTTCACTTGCATGTAAACTTGAATTTCCATCTCATGTCAAGGTTCATCATGTTTTTCATGTGAGTTTATTGAAAAGATATGTTGCTAACTTTGATCATCTTTTGCATATACAAGTTTAGATTACAAAACAATAGAACATTGAAGGTTGAACCAAAATTAGTATAAGATCATAAAGTCAGACATCTTAGAGATAGAGATATTATGGAGGTGTTGCTAAAATGGGATAGATATCCTATAGAATATGCAACTTGGGTTCATCTAGATAGTTTGCAATAAGAATATCCATCTTTCCAACTCTGAGGACAAAGTTTTTGGGAGAAGGGAAGATTGTAATATGCCCTAATAAAGCCATATTGAATTTTTTTCTGACATGTGTGTAGATAGACTTTAGAAATGGTTTTTAGATTATTTTAAGTGTTTTGACAAATTTTGGTGGTGATAATTTTTTTGTCAATATTTATTCGACTTTTAAGCATGACCTATTTTCGAACCTAAGTTCTGATCATGTGAAGCAAAATTTGGTCGAAGTTCCTCTCATGGATTTCAAAGGAGAAATATTTCATCATCTCAAAGGCTTAGTTCAATTATTCACTATTTTGGAGATATGAGCATTCGAAAATGAAAAATAAAACATTTTTAGTACTTTTTTTAAAATAAAATGTGTCATGCTTTTTTGTGCTTTCTTTTCATTTTTGGCAGGTTTGCATGCAAGTGATGATTTGGGAGGATTGTGTCAATTTTGGTACATGCTTTTGTTGGTAAATGTGTCGTTTTTAAAAAAGCCTATTTTGGACATATGAAGCCATTTAGGCAAAAAAAGTTAAATGAATAGTCTTTTTCTTTTTAAAAAAAATCTGAGATTAAGACTATGAATGTGATTGCGATTAAGATTGTGAGCGAAAGTGAGATTGTGATTCTTTTCATGCACATGAAATTAGCTCGAGGTGGTTGGGAGGTTTGAGCCTCGCATCAAAGTGCAATTTCTAATTGTGCTATTTGCTACTCCTCTATTTCCTTCAAAACTATAATACAAAATTATTTTTCTCTCTTTCTATTTATATCTCTCTCTCAAAATTTGTGTTGATTTTTAGCAAAAAAATACAATTCAAAGTTTGGAGATAAAGCTTAATTTCTTGCTTTGTTGTATGTTTGTGACATGTTTTTTGTTGTCAAATGTTGAAATGTGTCCATTGTCATGCTTGATTGCTTGCGTGACTATATGTTTATCTACGTATACATGTATGCATTTATTTACCTTTTTATATGCACATGCATGCACATGATAGAGAATATGTATATACTTTGTATATATAAAGGAATATACCTTGATATGAAGAATTGTAATCTTGGTAGTAGACCATGGAAGCGTAATAGTTATTGATTTAGCTAGAGTTCACATGGTGGAGGGTATTCCAAACTCATTGAATGAGTAGCATGCTCGAGGAAGTTACTATATGCATATCCTCTACATCACATGTGTTCAAGTCCTATTTATAAATATCCTTATCTATGAATTATTCTTGAATAAAATATAATCATTTTCTATTCAATCTGTAAATAACCCCTTTATATTATATCCTTTTGTATGTAAAAAATGTATAAAAATGGTATTTTAAAAATACCTTATTTTGAACCCACGCGATGCACACATATATTCATGAGTAACTTACCCAACGTAGCATGTGTTGTTACTAATGTTTTGTTAAACATATTATTGCTTTCTATGATGGCATACGAGGACTGACTTAAAATAAAAACCATTACTCTAAGGACTAATCTCAAAAGAAAACTCGTTGTTACAAGGACTACTTTTAAAGAAAAGTCTATTCTTAGGAGGAATTTTGGATGGGGGGATAAAGGTGACTTCAATACTTTCTCAAACTAGGCACCTAGATTCTCCCAACACTTCATGCTAATGTTCTTTTAGTGCTTTGAACCATGGTTTGAAGAATTGATTTCAATAACAGTTAGGAAACTTCATTGATAAAATGAATGTTTCATGTGGCAATAAGGTTTATGGATCATTGAGTCACAAAGAAGCCAACCATATATGTATGTATGTATGTATGTATGTATGTGTATAATTTATAAGCATGTGTCTATTTGTTTAGTCTAGTAAGCTCATCATTTTTCTCTCCCCTCTCTTTTTTCCCTCGCTTATCTTTCCTTTTTATTTCTTTCTTCTATCTCCTCCTCCTCCTCTTCTTCTTCTTCTTCTTCTTCTCTCTCTCTCTCTCTCTCTCTCTCTCTCTCTCTCTCTCTCTCCCCACATGCACACATGTGATATATATGTGTGCACATGTCTATATGTATGTGTGTGTGTTTAATACATGTGTTTTTATTTGTGTGGTCTGTAAGAAGTTGGGAATAGTTAAAAATGTTGATAATATGCCATGTCACACTGACATTGGTATATAAGGAGATAAGTTGTAATTTTTCATATCTTTGACAAATCAATACATTTACAATCTTTCTCTCCCTTCTTGCTCTAATTCTAGTCTTTCTCCAATTCTCTCTCCTGTCTTTCCTGTCTTTCTCTCTCCAATTCTAGTCTTTCTCTCTCCTCGTCACTCTTATTCTCTCTCTCCCTGCAGTCTTTCTCTCTCCTCTGCAATCTTTCTCTCCTCTTTTTCTCTCCCTGGTTCTCTCTCTGACAAGTGGTATCAGAGCTTCAGTCTTTGATCCATTATTTTCTCCCAATTTCAATCTCATTTTCCTATTTCAAAACCAATTTCAGACAAAAATGGTACAAGACAGTGACTAATGGAGTGCTGCAGGACAACTACAGTTAGCAAATGACTACATCTGGAGATATCCAAGGTCAGAGATGGCGGGTAAAAGCTTAAATGGCTGGACGTCATCAAATTTTATGCAAAAATTGAGGTAACTAGGGTAAAGGATGGTTAACCGGGCTTAGTTTGGGGTTCAACTGTGGTTACTTTTCAAAAGAGATCTTCCTTTCCTCTTTCTCCAAGCTTTTGCCAAGCTTTCATGGAGTTGCAGCACATATCTTCTCTTAGCTTTCAGCCATGAGGTTTTTGAAGGCATTTCATGCTAGAAACTTTCTTTACTCTTCATTCTTAACAAGTGGAGCACCATTATTGAAGGCTTTGAAGAGGCTTTAGGGATATTTTGTTCTTCTTCAAACCCTAAAGACAGGCAGCAGTGAAGATATTTCAAAGCTAGAGGCAAAAATGGAAGAAGCCAAATGGTTTGCGTGGAGTTGCAATACAATGATACACATTGGCATACTTGAACAGTTTGGAGAGTATTGGAACAGTCCTAGAGATCAGATCCACAGTTTCAGGTTCCATCTTGGCCAAGAATAGTAAGCATTTCCAGATCCAGTACGTTCAGCTGCTCCACCTCCAGTTGCTGGCACACGGGATCAGGAGTTCACCTCTGCGCTGCAGCCTCGAGAGCCTATTCCTCCTATGTTTTCAAGTTGCAGCTCACAACAGCACCAAGCCTACCTCACCTTGAGACTAACAGCTCCAAGCCTTCAGACAGCCTTGCTAGCCTCCCAACGTTAGCAATAGCCCCTAGGGTATATCGATGTTTTGTGTTTTCTAGTTTTCTACGCTGCCATGCCATCATCCTTAGCATCAGCATCAAAGACCGGTGGTTTACTGAACTGGAAGACTGCAGTTATTGGATACATACTCACTTTGCAGCGAAATTTTGAAGCCCCTCCTTGTCATCACATGATGAAGGTTTTTCGAGGTTTACTTATATTGCATTGCATGCTACGGTGATTCAGTACACATTCACCTTTAAAATGCAATAAACATTTGAAACCCTTTCTTGCATCAAGCAATGGTGATTTTTGAAGTCTGACTTATTCCACGTTGCATGCAGATTCATACCTTGAAATGTTCACATTTAAGGATATTACAAGGAAACAAACAGCCCCGTACACCAAATCAGAACAGTTCTGAATCCAGGCATCGTCTGGCTACTGCATCATGAGTATGCAACAACTTTGAGCATTGAATTAATGAGCTTATTGATTGCATGTTTGCCGCATAACTGGTTGTTATAGCAGCCTCTCTCTGAGAACCCCATGGGAGAATCACATGAAAACACTCTACCAACATCTACATAAGTTGTCTTCACAACAGTGGATTGCACTTTATCCATTCTTTCAAGCAGGCAATGACAAGGACGTTGAGAACGATGATTCTGTACACTAAGCTGTACCCACAAGCAATAAACTAGATAGAGTCTACTGGGGAATATCAACTCTTGAGTGCACTCTTTTATTACAACTGTTTATGTAAAGTACCGATTCTGCCCATGGATTGTTAGTCCACTGTATACTCCAGTAGGTGATAATGACCACGTGGAGAAGATCTGTCGATTGGTTTTCTAAGTTGAAGGTTAGTGCACATGTAAACCTGGCATTCAAGAGGTGAAATGAGCTTCAAAAAGAAGAGGCTTCAACATGTCCAGCCTTTATAACAGTGGCTCACCACCCACAATCTCTTGAGTGGGAGTCTAGATGTCAAATCCACATTCTTGAGTGGGAGTCTAGATGATGAGATTTATGTGGATTAGCAGCCAAGGTCTTATGCTCAAGAAAAAGAAGAGATCATGTTTATCACTTGCAGAAGGTATTGTATGGCTTGAAGCAAGCACTAAAGGCTTGATACTAGTATGTGAAATGCTTCTTCCTTTTGTAGGCTTCAAGAGATCAAATTTGACATCCATATAGTGAGAGTGATGTCATGTGACAGCTGAGCGCCATTCGCAGTAGGATATGACTGAAATCTGATGCAACTGCCGTAAGTCTGATCAACAACCTGCTATAGATGCAAAATGCAGATCAGCCTGACATGTATGACTGAAAAAGCAGCTTTGCCTTGTCAAATAACAGGGCTGTTTGCAGCTGCCAGGTAGAAAAGAGGTTGCAGCTGGCAAGGACTGAAACAACACCAAATCAAATCTCCCAGCAGTGGATGAAATTGTAACCAACAGCTCGACAGGTCACCTGATGCATGACTGAAAAAGCAGATCTGCCTGGTCAAATAACAGGCCTGTATGCAGCTGCCAGGTAGAAAACAGGTTGCAGCTGATGAGGACTCAAACAACAGCAAATCAGCTCACCGGCTGTGGATGAATTCGTAACCAACAGCTGGACAGCTCAGCTGATGCAGTTCAGTGATGCAAAGCTGGTAACCAGGTTGTGACAGCTGAAACAAGGTGAGAAGCCTGACAGTTGAAATAGGGTGAAGATGCCTCTGAACAGCAGCAGATTGGTAGATGATGTGGGTAATGATGATGGTGACAATGGAGGATGCAAATGGCAGGCAAGGGATGAAGAGTGGTGTGCACATTGAGTTCCTTATATAGAAATTGTTGGAGTCTGAAGATGTCTTGTATGTCATACAATTGTCAGGAGTGTCAAACAAAATGGCATAGTTGCCTCTTTGGGGCTGTTTTAATGATCCAAAAAATGCCAAAAAATAGGATAATGTCTGAGGCAAGTTTTGGTAGCTCAACAAGCCCCATGTTTGGTATCAAAGCTTGAGCTTTGGCTTGTAGGGTAGGTTTTATTACAAGTGAAAACATTTGGGCTTTGATTGCTACATATACCATCTAGGAAGCGTTTATGAATGTCAAGCACTAGGAGCTTGGAGCATACTGTTATGCAGGGTAGAGACCAAGAGCACTCACATTATTGTACTGAGGGAACTACTAAATAGCAGCTATCTATCTTCGACGAGGCAGCAAACAACCATGAGTGGAGGTTTGGGTTGGAAGATTGCCCGCCACAAAAGTGCAAAATGGGCATAGACTGAGCGCAACCAGTAGTCTGCTGGTGATGTGACTGAGCAAGTTGCTTGCAATGAGGCTGATGTTGAAACACAACAGATCTATGGACTTGTCTGGGGCTGGTGAGTTTTGTCACATTGACTCTACTAGTGACTTTTGCGCTAGTATACATGTGCAATAAAATAGGTCCTAAATGACCTCAGAAACCATTGGCTTTAGATCCTCACTAAAATCAAACATATATAAGGGCTAACTCCAACTCATCCAAAAAACTCTAATTGGGTGTCAAGGGATTGACTAATTGCCCGATGGCTCAAGGTAATCAGTAGCTTAGCAAGGTTTAGTGTAATGTAGTTGAGCCTATGCGCCTACTCTATTGAGACTTGAGACCTTTGGCACTCTTACCTATCAGTAGCTTAGCAAGGTTTAGTGTAATGTAGTTGAGCCTATGCGCCTACTCTATTGAGACTTGAGACCTTTGGCACTCTTACCTATCTACTCATGTTGCTAGGCCAATGTGTGATGGGCATACATCCCATAGATATTGTAGGCCATGCAATGGCTTTAGATGATCTCTTGGCCAACAATTAAGGAGTAAATATTGATGGCTAGAACAAGTCCTCACATGTTTAAATGACGAGTTCCTGTGCAAGTCCAAGTGTAGCTCAAGCCAAGGACACATACATTATTGGACCTTTGATTGATTCTAGATATCTCCCTATCAGAGTGCAACGATGCGGAAGCGTAGGACAAGGACTGAGAGAGAGTGAACACAGAGAGGAGAGAGAGAAAAGGAGACAGTGTAAACGTAGAAAATCTGCAGTGTAGTATGCTGTATAAGAGTGCAGAAATATACACGGGGGCAGAGGAAATATTTGCGTATGTCTCCGACTTGATGACCTCGATCTCCCTCAGCCCGAGCACAGTCTGCCTCAGCCAACAGATCTCAAGACCAGAATCTGAAGTGAATAGATGCTGGAGTGTGCCACAAACTAGCTATAAATAGCCAGAAGAATAGGAAATAACTGCACCAGGTCGGCTGTATTAAATGCAGCCAACTGAACGCAAGGTCTTCGGTTGCCAGCCAAAACGATTCTCCTCAAAGAGAAGCCAATCCTTGAAGTGAGAGAAAGCCTTCAACTTCAAAGTCAAAAAATAGGCCCAAGTCATCCTGCTGTAGTCATCTACGATCAACATGAAGTACAAGCTCCCCTTAAAGGACTCGGTTCTCATCGGGCCACAAAGATCCGTAGATACAAGCTCCATGGGTGAAGTAGACCGCCTAGAAGCTTTTTTGGGAATCGCATCCCAATGCAGTTTCCCACGAATGGAGGGACACATGGCTGATGGCTCATCACTATGTCCAGCAATCCTCGAACAAACGACCCTCGCAACGCCTTCCGAAGGTGCTCGTAGTTCAAGTGGCCAAACCGAGCATGCCATAGCTCGAACTGTGTTTGAAAAGTAAAAAGAAGAGAGGTAAGAGCTGGGGAAGACTTCAACTTGTAGATGCCATCCTCCTCATACCCTGCAGAGAGAGAACCTTCCTTGATCCACGATCAAGGACGTGAATAGTATCACTGTCAAACTCCACCAACAGACCAAGAGCACAAATCTTATGGACCGAAAGAAAATGATACCTCAAGCCTGGCAAATGGGTAACACCATCGAAAGGAGAGCTATCTCCAATAGACACAGAAGAGCTATCTTCAATGAGAATCTGCCCATGCGAAGGTCGCAAATGGGTAACACCATCGAAAGGAGTCATGTGCCGTGAGGCACCATTGTTCACAATCCACTCTCAAGCCTAGGGAGCTCTCATCGCAACATCAGAAGTCTTCGATGTAGAGTCCTCAATGACTGCTAAGTGTAGAAAAGCAACTGATGAGGGTGCAGCCACCACTCCAAAATCCTTCATGTCCTTCTCAGTGTCCTTCTTGTCTTTGTCAAGGCACTCCTTCTTCCAGTGACCGGTCTTACCACAAATATGGCAAGTCGATTCCTTCTCCTTGTCCTTCTTGGATTTGTTGTCTTCCTTTTGATCCTTCCCCTTCTTCAAAGAGGCTTGACCAACCAAAGCCTCTAATTTGAAAGCATTATGTCCCTTCAATTGTTCCTCTTGGTCCAAGACCATAGGAAACAACTCTTCCCACCGAAGAGTCAACTCCTGCCCTGATGCAATAAGGGCCGAATAAAAGGTACCGAATCGAAGAAGACTTATTCACGGACAAGGTCTGCATCTACACCTCCAAAGAAACCCTCTTCATTAGGGTCATCCGATTGTACATCTAGTCAAGCTCTAGTCATATCTCACAAGCCACCATCAAGTGCTTGATGTGAGCTATCACGGCTGTGGTGCAAGACAGCAACAAAGAATATCAAATCCTGGCATTCAGTTTGTCCCAATGAGACTGGGCCTTGGTCAACTCCGCATGAGCATTGGAAGAGAGTTTGGACTTGTTTTCTAGGGCTATTTCCAGGGCTGTTTTCTAGGGCTGTTTCCATCACTGCCCAAACCTTCTTTACCCGCCGAAGGCGATGAAAAAGTAAAATCTGCAATGAAAGGCCTCAAACGCAACCTTCTCCCCTTCGAACAGCAATAGCCTACAACAAATTCACTGATTAGACTCCTTTCCCGCACGTCCACGCTCGCTTTAGTCTTGATCCAATGCGCAGTCCTCCCGCTCGCCCTCCAATCCTAGAAACGCAACCTTGTGTCGCACTGAAATCTCCTCTTCAAATAGGTTCAGCCCTCAGTCAGTCCATCTTCACCACTCTGATACCATGTCAAAGCGCAGCGATGCAAAAGCATAGAACAAAGACTAAGAGAGAGGCAACACAAAGAGAAGAGAGAGAGAAAAGGAGACAGTGTAAACACAAAAAATCTGCAATGTAGTATGTTGGATAAGAGTGCAAAAATATACAGAGGAAATATCTGCGTATGTCTCCGACTTGATGACCTCGATCTCCGTCAGCCCGAGCACAGTCTGTCTCAACCAACAAATCTCAAGACCAAAATTTGAAGTGAATAGATGCTGGAGTGTGCCACAAACTAGCTATAAATAGCCAAAAAAATAGGAAATAATGCACCAGGTCGGCTGCATTAAATGCAGCCGACTGCATCAAACTGACCAATTGTGCAGTCTGACTGGACAGAACTGCTGTCCGACTACCCAGTGCCATGTGGCATCCTGCCGTATTGTTGACATGTCCTCTGCGCTGACGTGGAACCTGCTATGCTCTGTTGTCCACCAACTGTCCAAGAAATGACTGTCTAACACTCCTATGATCACTCGTCACTTGAAGCTGCCCTCGTAACTTTCTAAAAAGCTTATATTAGAGTTTGAAGTGATCAAGACAAACTTTCGTCAATTAATAGGATGCGAAAGATGAGGAAATTTAGATATTGATTACACTTTATAATTTGTAGGTCCCAAGAATGCTATTGGTTTCAAGGAACTTGAAGTGTTGAGTGTTTGAGACCCTTTACACTTGAATGTGGTAAGCATTGGTCATCTAAGCGCCATTTGAATGTGCTCCTATGTGCTTGAGACCCTTTACACTTGTCTTTATAGTAATTTTATTTGAGCTTAAGTATGTGTTATTACTTGTTTGTGCTTTGAGATTTCTGTAGGAAATCACACTTTGTTAGCTTAGAGCTACTCTTGTCACCCACAATAATTGTGGTAGTGCTCTTTCTAGTTTCACTTCATAATTAATGGCACCTTTGGTCGTTAGGGACAATGACAAACTCAAGTTAATGGTTTGGCATTTATGAAGCTAATAAGTATCGAAAACTACATCCACTGGGTCAGTTCAAGTGACTAGGAATGGCAATAAGTGCACATGTTCAAGTCTGTTTAAACTTTGAAGAATCAAGGCCCTATTTCTCAAGAGGATATAGTCACATCTCAATGGAAAGGTGAATTTTGTGAGTAATTGAGATATGCTTGGAATTAGGACAAGTGTCGGCTGCCCATGCATAACACGTACAACCAAAAAACCTTGCACAATCCATAACATTGCTTGCAACAAGTCCATCATAGTAATACCATAGCTCTTGGAAGAAATAGTCCAAGAAGTAGGAGAGAAACATGATGAAGGTTTAAGATTTAGGGTTTGATTGCTAGACCATTCGCTTGGAAGGATGTTGTTGATCCACTCCCCTTACAGAATTTGATGGAGGTGCTCTTAGGATCTTGTGGCTATTCCTACTATTCATCTCCTTGCCTGCACAATTGTTTTTATTATTGTCCTTGTCATAAGTCATAGACAAATTCTTTCCTATCATGACACTTTCATCTATGGTGCAAGAAGGTTCTAATGATAGAACATCCAATTGCAGTCTTGGAATTGGGCACAAAGGTCTTGAAGAATGAAGGAAAAATCTTTTTCGCTTATTGATAGTGAAGGGGGGCAGGAGAAGAAGCCACAACCAAAAAAGTTGAAGCACGATCCTTAATACTTTTAGCAAACATGTTATTCTATGTCTTGTACTATGTACATCTCTTGCTTGTGGGCCTCAAGTCCAAGTCGGTGGAGGACGTTGGGATCTCTACCACTACTATAATTGATAGGTTATTTTGTGGGCCTCAAGTCCAAGTTGATGGAGGACGTTGGAATTTCTATCACTGCTATAAACTGATAGGTTATTTTGTGTGTCAATACCTCCCATTATAAGCACATCAACTAGAGATTAGGATTTGTAGGCCTTGATCATTTCATCTACTATCTCTTTCAACTTGCTCACACTACACATCATAATTTTTTTATACATTATTATATGGCATACACGTATGGCTATGGAAGTATGGAATAAGTTGTTAGTAATCTAGCCAGCTCATGTGCAAGTCCAAGACATTATTGACATATTCAGGCATCTTTTTGGGGTTGGTATGATGCTTATTTTGGCATTTATTATTGACCGGCCATCATTAAATGTTGGATGACCTACTGCCATTCATGGCATTCTTTTGGCCTATATGTATCAGGCTTGTCCTCCACATTCATCATTCATGACATACAAGTTCTCTTGGAGAGAGGGAGCCGGTGCCATTGCCCACACAGCCAATGACTCACTGTTATACGTGACCATCTCACGTTTTGGCATATGGATTCCACTTTCCGAGCATTCTTTTGAGTTCTCATCTTTGCAATGTTCTTCTTTGTTTTTCCGTTATGCCCTTGTGTTCTTCTTTGTTTTTCCCTTATGCCCTTGTGTTTAGCAATTTATTTCAATATCTGTTTACGCTTCCATTGTTGAATCCTCTTGTGACACGGTATCGAATTTCAAGATCTACACTCTTGCTGTTGTATTCTGCTGATTATAGGTCTGCCCCTACTAGCTGTTGACTTTTCTTGGCATTTATTGTTGGCCGACCATCATTAAATGCTTGACGACCTACTACCATTTATGGCATTCTTTTGGCCTATATATATCAGGCTCCTCCTCCACATTCATCATTCATCACACACAGGTTCTCTTCCCTTATGTCCTTGCATTCAGCAATTTATTTCAGCGTATGTTTACGCTTCCATTGTTGAATCCTCTTCTGACATGGTATCAAATTTCAAGATCTACACTGTTGCTGCTATTTTCTGCTGATTACAGGTTTGCCCCTACTAGAGCTGTTGACTTTTCTTGGCTGCTGGGCACTATTTACAGCATGGCAACTGCTGCTTGCTGCGAACCGCCTTGTTTCCAACGTTTTGCAGGCTGCATTTTCAATTCTACATTATTTTATTGTTGATAAATCTGTGTTTTGCTGTACAGCTGCTGCGTTTACTGTATGTAATGCCTTTGTAGGCTGGGCAACAGCATTCTTTGGTTCTGGACAGTGTTTGTTGGCCACAATTCATCTCCTCTCTGTTTTTGGTGATCAGCTTTTACACAATGCATGTGAACTCTATTTAGTGCAGTCTGTGCTGTTGGTTTTAGCTGTACTCTCCCTCTCCTCTTTGTTCCTTTATTTTCTCTCCCTATCCTCTCCATATGGCCCCCCCTTGTTCCAATGATAACAAATTACATGGCCTTGATTACTTAACACAGTGAGTGCTGTCATGAGAGCATGGTTTGTGCAGAAGTGGTTATGGTACATTGTTTTTGGAGTTTTTGAGTGTCATACACCAGTTCTAGCTGATTTCGACGAGGACAATTATGAAGAGGCTATGCTCACATGGGATAACAATGATACACGCTCATATTCCTCTCTTCTTTGCTGCATCTCTAAAGGAGTCCCTTTCGCACTCGCCTCCCACAAGACTACTCCAAAGATTTGGGCGAAGATATAGATGTTGTATGAGACTCCTTTGCCTATGTGTGTCGTCACTCTTTATGGACAGCTCCAACAAAAGGAACTTTGAGTTGAAGGATACTATACTTCGTGTCTCACAAGTACAAGATCAGTTTTAACACATGTAGTGCACTCTTCCAAAGACTCATCTTCTAGGAACTGTGCTCTACAAACTCCCTTCCGAGTTTGATGGGGTGGCTAATGCTTTGAGGCAGAAACGTCATCAACACTTGTAAGTTTTCTTCAGATGTCCTCGATGTTGTTTGAGCATGAGACGTATTTACAGTTACAAGGCAAGCTTCCATCACAATTTGGAGGATCCAAGGAGGCCTTTACAACTTTAGAAAGGGGTGACAAGAAGAAGTCAAAGGCCTACTGTTATCACTATGGTAATAAGGGAGATATTTACGCAAGGATTGCAAAGATTTGAAACGAGCTTGCATCCATGGAAAAACAAGCTACTGGCATGAGTGTTACTCTCTTTTGCAAATTGCATCTAGCATCCTTGAAGTATGAATTTTTCTATACCGGTCTTCTGATACTCACACAGGGACACTAAATTCAAAGGAATTTGTCCTTATGGTTCCTAAGGAGAATGTGTAACATCAAGAGATAGAATCTAGTGGAGCAAGATTGGATGGCATGAGTGTGATTCTCTTTCACATCCTGTCCTTGAAGTATGATGTTTTCTATACTAGGCTTTTGATCTACATGTGGGGACACTAACTAGGGAGGAATTAATCCCTATGGTTCTTGAGGAGGATATCGAGGGTCGAGATTAGATTAGGTGATATCGAGGGTCGAGATTAGATTAGGTGGAGCAAGATCTTGTGAGGAATTACTCACTATGGTTCCTGAGGAGGATGTACGACATCAAGAGAAAGGATGAGGTGGAGCAAGATTGACTAGTTGTGCTTTTGAGGTTGACATAAAATTAAATTAGGGTCTTCTTTTGATTCATTGATTTAATCGGAGCAAGATTAATTAGTTGTGCTTTTGGCGTTGACATAGAATTGAATAAGGGCTAACAAAGAATACAACAAAAGGAATTTTTATTGTGCACACTATGGAAAGAAGTGCTAGAAGAACTATTCTCACCTTTATCTTGGTGCAAAGGAGCCTTCCTCTTCATCCACATTTCCCTTGTTGAAGTTGGTCTTTCTTCACATCCATACAAGTGTGAATTCGGTCCAGGATCTTTGTTTGTAGAAGGGTACTATCACTGTAGGTGGAATCTCATCTATGCCTATCCATAGTTGGGCTCCCATTCTCACTCAATGGCCTTACTTGTCTTGGCACTTAGGTTATCTTTACAAAAGCAAGCCTTCTTTGTAGGGGATACTGCCTCGAGCCATTCCTTGGATAGGCTGGCCATGGGCTTTATTGGCTCCAACCTCCTTCTCTTGTGCAATGTCCTTCTCAACATTTCCCCATTGCCTCACCCATCAGACTACCCATCCATGATCATCCCTTCTGGTGGTTTCCTTGGACCCTCTATCCCATTCAAGTTAGGAATATTGACATCAATGATACGGTTGGAGATATTGTGCCCCTAATACCAATATTAGAGAGGGATTCCCAAGATCGAGGAGCTCATTTAGGAATGCACATCATCACAAGCCCTTTACCTCATGTAGTGGCTACCTTCCTATTTCTTTGAGCCAACCATCCTTGTTGCTAGTATGCCTAGACCATGCATGCCCTTTGGTCCCTCATGTCCAACTATAGCAAGAGTGCTTCTTGACACCTTTGATAGCTCCTTGTCATGTTGCGATCAAATCAAAGAGTTGGCTCAACCATATTGTCGTCCATCCTTCCACTGCATTGGGACTGATTTCAGCCTGCCATCGGTGAAAACTGGTGCCCGAACTCCCATGTCTAGAGGACCGCAACATAAGGTATGAGCAGAAGAGTGGGTCATAATTTGACAAATCTTGAGACGCAATAGGCACCCCCTGAATGTGCCTGGTAGTAGGAAATGCAGCCTATGATGGTCGGATTGGTGATAGATGGGCAGCAAAGTGCAAAACGACAAAACATAGGTGTGTTGATGGCAATTGACAGCTGGTAGAGTTCCAATCTTAGCACACTCCAGATGCAAAAGCACTGGTCCGTTTTGCAGTCTACACTACCATGCTCAGCCTTGGCAGTCACTACTGCTCTTGGAATGCTGTTTTTGACTGTATTTTGCTGTTATTGTTGCTATGAATCTTCTATGCCAGCTTCGACATCAAGTTTTGGTGGTTTGTAGTGTTTGGAACATGCCAAAGTACAACAATCCTTGAGAGATACGGGTGTTGGAGAGCCCTCTGCACCTTGAGCATTCCAAAGACTCATTTCATTGCTAAGTTCCTTCCCTATGATATGGTTTGTGGTAGGGGGCAACTGGCTATTGGTGTGATGTGTTTGTCGTCATGGATCCAAATGGGGCAAGACAATTACAGAGTATTGTAGTCCTTATAGTCTCATATAAAGCATCTACATATGTGAAACCCTAAACCCAATGCAAGTGTATGTGCATCTATGGTGTGGCATGGGCTGAGTGCGAATGAAGAGGTAGACTTGATCGACATAATGTGATACCTAGATAAGCAACCAAAATGGCAAATGCTTGAACATGTAAGAGCTAGGTTGCAAAGGGTAGTTTATCCCAGCGCCCCTCGGTCCACGAGACATGATACTTGACACAACTGAGTCATCGAGACAAGGATATCCAAATCTAGATCACATTTAACCAAAGTTTGTAGCGGTTTTTAGGTGCCAATTTTTTTTCATCCAGAAGGTGCTCCTGATCTTGCTTTCTATTTGCCCATCCTTGAGACATCTTGATTTGTAATAGGATCATTTGATGCAAAAAAAAAAAAGGAAGGATACATAATAGGATCAGTAAAAGGTCTGTGCATCTTGTGGGAGTTGAGTGCCATGAAGTGTGGAGGAAGAAATGGTCTCAACCCTAAACCACTCATGTTGTATTGCATTTCCTTAGAAGGTGACCCTCATGCCACTCGTGCCTGCTAAACCTTGCATGTTGGGCAGAAGGAAGAGGGCTGACAGGTAAAATTGAAGGAAGAGGGCCGGTGCATAAAAGTGAAAGAAGAGGGCTGAATCTGCAAGGAAGAGGGCTGGGGCAGAAAGTAGAGGGCCTTCACCTGAAATTGAAGGAAGAGGACTTACACGTAAAATTGAAGGAAGAGGGCTGACACATAGAATTGAAGGAAGAGGGCCAAAACTGGAAGGACCGGGGGGCTGACACCTAAAAGTGAAGGAAGAGGGCCTAAATGTAAAATCAAAGGAAGAGGACTGAAATTGGAATGAAGAGGGCTGACACATAGAACTGAGGGAAGAGGGCTGAAACTGGAGTGGGGGGGCACTGCTGCTGACACCCTAAACCAAAGGAAGAGGACTGAAATCTAAAGGAAAAGTATAGAAAGCACTACACACTTTCATGCCTCCGTTCAGTTAGAGCATGCAATCTCTCGCAACATAAAATCATACTATGCAGACAGGCATGAAGATGGCTACTCTGCTGGCAGACTTTTGATGTCCTCCCTAAACCCTAAACTCTTATCTCTGTTTTCTCAGTTTTGAGACGCACCTTCCTCTGACATAACTAGTAAGGATCGAGTTGACTGCCATAAAGGCTAGAATAATGTCGCGTTGGAACTCCAAAGTGTCCCCGGTATCACCTGACTTCTCCTGACATGGCAAGCAGTTGCCCACTGCAATGCTACTGCTTAGCTTGCAGTAAATTCTTTGCATTGCTTTTATGGAGATAATCATTGGATTCTGGTGACTATGATAAAGGTGTGTCTGACAAGTGGGAGGGGTCCAGAGGACTGCTGGTGATTCTTTGAGCTGGGCTGGCGTGACGATAGATACATCCAAAGGTCAATCTGCTTGAGTGCTGATGGCTGTGCATCTGAGCTGCTATAATCGATGATTTCTGATTGGGTACGTGGGTTAAAGTTATCTGATCAATCTATGCATGTACACATGCAAACGTAGATATGTCGAAAGCAAGAAAAACGAAATTATTTAAGGCATTTTTTGGTCCTTTCCCTTGTACACAAGCACATGCAATCAAGCTCAAACGTGTAATGCCATGTCCAAGACAGCGAGAACTGAACGTACTTGTTGGACACCAAGGTCCTACCATCTGATCAAATTTGTTGAAGGAGCCACAGGAAGTCGATTCAGAACTTGTGTGGCAGAATGGACGTGTATTTTCTCACGAAAACGCAATAAAATACCTTGCTTGTTCAGTGTGAAAACAGTCAGGACTGTACACATCATATGAGGTCTGTGCAGTAAACTTCTCTTTCTTCCTCTGGCAAGCATGAATAGAACAGACAACCTGAACGGTTACAGGACGACAATGTGCATGCTAACAAAAAGGAA